>NC_064245.1:86404063-87080063 GCF_003254725.2 Canis lupus dingo
AACTTGGCTTTAAAGTCCCTCGTTGAACTCTTGGGCGTGTCTTCATAAAGTCGGTTTGGTAGAGTATGCCTGTAAGTAAGATAAGTCTCTCGAAAGACAAGTTTAGTGGAGAATAGAACTCTTTTAAAATGCAATAGAAAATAGGCATATCCCCCCCCAAATAAACTATTTCTTACAAATTGCACTTAGCTCTGATCATTCTCCTTCCTTTAGCGGGCACCAAATCATTTTGCAATTGTGGCTGTGTTTTTGTTTTTTGTTTTTTTTTTTTGTCTCTTGGCTTTCTGTTGCTCCTGGCTTAAGGAGTAAAACTGGGCCTTATTCATCTTTTTCTCTTTTTTTTTCTCTTAAATATTTTGTTTATTGATTTGAGAGAAAGAGACAGAGAGCAAGAGCAAGGGGAAAGGAAGAGGGAGCAGCAGACTCCCTGTTTAGTAAGGGAGCCTGACACGGGGGCTCCATCCCAGGACCCTGGGATCATGACCTGAGCCAAAGGCATGCACTTGACCACCTGAGCCACCCAGGCACCCCTCATCTTTTTCTAATATGTGATGCCTTGCACATAATAGAAGCTCAATAAATACATGCCATAAGATTACATATTATTACCTCAGTTGATTTGTAAGTGGGGATGATGGTTTTTATTTCCTTTGGGTCCTGTGCCTTCCTAGCCATTCTTCGGTTCTCAGCTCAAAATTCTGGACACAAAAAGGTCCTCAGTCCTGCCTAATAAATGAATGAATGGCATGTAACTTGTGATCTTCTAAACCATCCTGGAAATATTTTCAGGGGCCTGCAAAAAGTACCTGGGTAACAAGATCTTTTGAGTAGGGGCCAGGCTGGGTCTGGTGACTGTATCAAAATCTTTGGGGAGGCCAGTGATTCCATTTCAGCTTGTTCATTCTTTGTTTCGAATAATACAGGTTTTTGTGCATTGATGTTTAAGATAAAGTGGTGCCCATTTTGCATTTCTGGTTACGTTTACAAAACAGTGTTTTATTGCTGTCTAAACAGGAGAGTGCTCTCAACCACCCCCACTGCAGCACACTGAGAAAGGACTGTTATGTGTGTTTGCCCTTCATTTGAAATATGTTGTATTTAAAGGTCATTGTGTTCTGGTTTGGTAGCAAATTATTGATCGGGGTATTATGGTAACAGCTCTGCTGCTGTTGGATGAAGATAAATATCCAAGAATGCAACTGGTATCACCTGGTGTTATTGTTTTTCCTGGGAGCCTGGTCATTCTATGGAGGCGAAGAAGGGTCTGCAGGTGAATGATGCCAGGTAGAGTGCAAGCCAGTGGTACTCAGTGCCCTCCAAGCCCCACTCTTTGTGTTCTGCATCTTAACTTGTCCTACATCTGTCTTTTTACTCTTTATTTAGAATTACTTGATTTTTTAAAAATTTCTCTGTTACTCCCCACTCTTTTTTCTCCTTTAAGTCATATATATTTTTTCTTCCAGTTTTTTGAAGGATTATGGGGAGATGCTCTCCTTCCATCTCATCCCCCTCCATCTTGAGTTTAATGGTCCTTCTGATATCATTGGAGAATTCTTAATTGTCTAATATATAAGGCTTCCATTCTTCTGGAATTTTCTGTGCTATTTGACTATTCCCTGTTGACCAAGATATAGTGAAATCTTTGGCTCCTCTTGATATTTTATTTTAAATGTTTTAAATATTTGAAATGTTTTAGTTTTTGTTAATATCGCTCTTTGCAATGTTTTACGTTTCTTTCTACTTTTTTGGAACATATCTTTTCTCTTTCTTTTGCTGAAAGATCCTAAGGATACCTTTCCCTTACACTTTCAGCATGCAGGCAGACTAGAGCTAACTGGACAAGCCAAAGATCGCATCTGAAACGGCCCGTCAGTGGCTCTGTGTTAATTGTGTTGGCATCATCTCTGCGTTGAGTCTTGTCTTGGTCTGACTTTGGGACTGGCATTTTAAGCAATATTATTCTCCCTAATTAAGAGGCAGCCCAAGGAAGAATGGTTTTTGAAATGACACTTGAGCAGTTTCCTAACATAACTTTATTCCCTGGGAAGTCCAGGCAATCCAGAAGAGTGGATAATTCATGAATACCTGGAGTGGGCTGGTATTAAAAGGTATTACAATTATACCTTTAATTTATAACTATGATTATTTGTATCATATAAATCTATACTTATACGCTACATTAATTTATGTTTATGATGTATCTTATAAAATAGAAGTATAAGTTTATACTTTAAGTTTATACAGTTTATATTTATGTAATTACATATTTATATACCTTAACTTATATTTACAATTCAACTCACAGAGTTAGCCCATGAACTATCAGAAATTCTCCCTGCCTTTCTCAAAGGACTAGAAGGCAGGTGTTTTGAGGTATGGAACTCATCTCATGATTGCAAGGCTTACCAGGCCGTGAGGTAACAGTGGCCAAGATGAGAGCTGACTCTCCATGGCCTCTTTTAATGTTAATGCATTATCACTCCATGGCATTCTCCATATGTACAAAGAGACTATCACAAACTTACAAAAGCCAAAGAGGGCCATATTTCCACTTCACAATGAAGAGACCAGGAATCAGAGGGGCTTGCCCCAGCAACTAGCCATCACAACCCCCTCTTTTTTCCTCTCTGTTATCCCAAATACCTAAAAGCATAGCAAGATGTTTAGGAGGTAGAGCCCTGGAGTCAGAGAGGCCCAGGTTTTATTTTATTTTTAAAGATTTTATTTCTTATTCATGAGAGACACAGAGAGAGGCAGAGACATAGGCAGAGGGAGAAGCAGGCTCCCTGCAAGGAGCCCGATGTGAGACTCGATCCCAGGACCCTAGGATCATGCCCTGAGCCAAAGGTAGAGACTCAACCACTGAGCCACCCAGGCATCCCAAGACCTGGGTTTTAAATCTTATTTTCACCACTTACTTGCAGTGGGACCATGGATGTATTAACTCAACTTCTCTGAGTCTCAGTTTCTTCTTTCATATAATACTGCCTGCCTCATAGGGTTATTCATTAATTTAGCAAACATTCACTGATCACTTATTACAGGTGAAAAATCTGCTAGATGCTGGGGGTTCTGTAGTGAAAAAGGGAGTAAAAAAATCCTGCTTTCCTGGAGCTGATGGGCTGTTGCTAGAATTAAATGAGACAATGCATTGTAAGTGATTTGCACAGGGCCAGAACATAGTAGGTATACATTAAAAGGTTTTCTTGGGCAAAATGAATAAAAAGTCTATAAACAGCTAGTAGGTGATGATACTTGTCTTTATCCATAAGTATATCTATAAAGAAAGTAGGTGTAATATTAATAAAGCCTTTACTTTTCTAAGAATCAGTCAATTACATGGAAGCCATTCTAAATTTAGCTATAGTAGCTAATTATAGTAGTATAATTTCCAGTGCTTTGATTATAAACAACAGAATTAAAAAAAAAAAGAAGAATCAACTCTGTTTTCCTCAAACAGAGGAGCAGAAGGATATCAGTGTAGATAAGGTGAGGGTATTGAACTGGGAACTGAACTGCAGGAGGATTCCAATCACAATGCAGATTTCTGTAGGTTTCTCCCTGCTTATATATCAGCCCACGGGGTGGTGAGCAGAAAGTGGGGTTTTTGCTTTCTGGCTCTTAATTTGCATCTAATGGGGAAGGGATCATTTTGTAAAGGAAATTTTGGTACTGTGACAGTTAGGAAACAACATGTGAAAGCTCTAGGGTCTTCAGAGTGGTTGGAGGATCTCGTCAGCATAATGTACTTGACACTGAGGAAGCAAATGGGGTTCTTGTTCCCAAATGAACAGTGAGGAGTCTACTGCCCAATGGCATCCTCTAGAATTCCATGAATGGAAAATAATGCTGGCATTTTTATTATTAGTGCTTTTAAAATGGAAATGTGTACATCCACACGCTAAATATATTTTATGAAACCTTACCTCTGACATTGTGTGCCAAAGGTGAGCTCACCCCCTTATAGTCTGTGCATCACATTGACATTTGGCTCTATGCACTCATTGCCTTTTAGGGTGATTGAACGCTTCTAGAAACGTGTATGGAGCACCAGTGATCAGCATCTTCTGTGAGCCCATTGGTGTGCTGGCTCCAGGAATATGGAAGATGTGTTACATTACATTCTGTAAATCGCATATATTTGCTATCCCTGAGAAATCGCTTATGTGTCTCTGCCAAGAAACATTAGTCTTTTCATTTAAAAAAAGTTTCAAATAATATATGTAGAAATAATGTAAGGGAAGTGCACAGTCCAACACTTGTACATAAATGGTAGTCAATAAATGGCAATTTGTAGGAGCATTCAATACCCAAAGTTCCTGGGTAGCTCTGTAAAACTGAATGTGTCCTTGGGGGAAACAAACAAACAAAAAAACCCCAAAACAACAAAAAAAAATGTAGGAGAATTATGGGCAAGATTCAAATTCTGGAGAGGGAATGTCCAACAGCCTGCCCCTGGGCTCCCTACCTGCCCTTGATGTGGGGCGAGTGGGGCTTCTGCTCACTGGCTTCTTGGTGTGTATCCAATGGGTACCTTTAAAACAATGTACATTCCATGAGGAAGGGGCCCTGTTTCTTTTTATTCATTACAGTGCCCTTCACGTAGCACGGTTCCTAGCACATGGCATGCACCTAAGACACATTTGTTGAAGAAATGATCAAATTGGGAAGCTCTAGACAGAGTCCAAAGGGAAATGAGTAAGCTCCTTGCTTGAGTGGCTATCATTAGTGCATAATTTTCAAAAGCAATCCTAGAACGGGCAAGATGTTTAATCTCTGTCATGAAACGTGACCTTTGGAGGGAAGACAAGCAACCACAGTGTGACTTCTCAGAGTGCCCTGCAGCTTTGAGCACGGCCTGGGCCTCTCTCTCTCATGTGGCTGATGAGAGCCAACACGCAAAGACATTTTGTATGTTCAAGTGGACCACATTTAGTCAATGATGTTTGCGATGACTAATGAGTCCCAGGTACGTAGAGGCCGGGATACAGAAAATATCAACACAGAGAATCCTCGCTCAGAACGCTGGTTGCAAAAGTTCAGCATGTGGCATTTCCAACAACTACTGTGTGATTTTCTTTACAGTCGTAATGGCCCTTTCTAGAAAGCCAGTCAGCTCTATTATGCATTGTATGAGCCATTTGGGCAGAGGGGAGGAAGGGTTAGGAGATATAAATTGCTATTTCCTTTTTTTATTATAACTATGGCAACAAGTTTGCAGCTACCATACTTAATTTTCGTTCAGGGTGGGAGAACCGGGTGCCAGTTACGTATCAGGTGGTTCCTTTCCATGACATGACGCTTGGGTACTCATTACTTATTCGATGACTGTTGAACATCTGCTGTAATATTCCAGGTCTGGTGACATTTGGGGTTTTTCTATGTGTAAGTTATATTGTTTTGCTTATATACAGCACGTCTCTTTATTCCACCTCTTTGATTGCCTGGTTCTTTATTATCTGCATGTTCCCTTCTTTGTCATTTTTCTCAGACTGTCTCTCTCTGGTGTCCTGAGGAATCTCGGTGCTTATACTGAGGGCCCTGTAGCAAACGATACTTTTGCCCCTGACTTTTCAGTTTACCTTTTTCTAATCTATTCTCCCTTTCTCTCTGGATGGGAAGCTATTTGAGGGTCTGGGCTGTGGCTTCCCTAATACCATCCTCTTACTAGCTCAGTCTCTGATATTTAGCAACTTCTTAATACGTATATGTTGAATGAATAAGGAATTAAATAAATCTGAAATAATTTTGGGAGAGATTATGCCAAGGCATAATGAAAGTATTTGGAGGACCATCAAGCATAAGTAAGTACTTACTTGACCTAACGGAGCTTCCAGTGAACTCAGCCATTTTCATATACTGGGCAAGTGCTTTTTGAATACCTACTATGTTTCAGATCAGCATCTATTTCAAAGTAAAATTGAGCATTTTAAAGGATAACTCATATTAGGTGTTCTTTGCCTTGAGTGCCAAATTGTAGGTTCAACTAAGACAATGATAAGTGAAGAATGGCATAGGGAAGGAGAACGCCAGAATCTGGTAAAATAGTTGAACTTACTTTATTTTGAAATAAGGACTTCCTTTTCTTCCTTCCCTGTTTTTCTTCATATCCATTCACTCATTCATCGGGGACTTATTTAGTATGTGCTGTATTAGATGCTCTGAATGCAAAATTAAGTGGTACATCTGTCCCTAGGAAATACACACAGTTAAACATTATTTTTAAGGTGAGCCCTGCCTTTGAACCAAACATTTTTTTTTTAAAGATTTTATTTATTCATGAAAGACACACAGAGAGAGGCAGAGACAGGCCCGACGTGGGACTTGATCCCGGGACTCCAGGATCACGCCCTGGGCCGAAGGAAGGCACTAAACCGCTGAGCCACCCAGGGCTTCCCTCCACCCTTTTTTTAAAAAAAAGATTTCCAAACATTTTCATTCAATGCATCTAATTGGTATTAAAATACATCTTTATTATTGACATTCAGATAATAAACTAAAAAATATAAATGATAGCAAAAATGTTTATCATTTTTATGTCGTTGGTCAATGCCAATATGTGAAGTTTTCTATATGGAGCTAATAAACTTCTATTATATTTGATATCAACAAAATCATACTTTTCCCCCCAATTGTGGCTTTCCATTTTATTTTAGATCATTCCTAAATCGTAAACAAAATGTGAATAAAAAATAAATAGATTGTTAAAAATAAATAAAATAAAAATATAACTTATCTTTGTAGGACAAGGGCATCTTGGTTTGAGGTTTTATTCTTCTCTCAAGCTATGTTTCTTTGCTAAGCCTGTGGACTTATTTGACTGCATGGCCTCTCTGTCAGACCACATAAGTTGGGAGGCCTTCAGAAATATGCTTGTGCTTCTGATGATGGGAAAGGTCCATAGACAATTTTTATGTAAGGCCTAGATGTGCCCATGATGTGTCTTCATTATCCAGGTCAGAGGGAAAACCCAGATGTGTTGACACACCAAAATATTAGAGGTCAGTCTTGCAATGGTAGTCAAAGGGATTTCCTTGGCCAGAATAATGTATGCTATGGTAACCTATGCTAAATACTCTATGCCTTGATAAGAAATCCCTTGCCTAGATTCGTGGCAATATTATCTGAAACTAAAACTAAAAAAAAAAAAAAAAAACACTAAAAATGATTCTCCCTTTTCAGAAGTAACCCTCAGTATCTGAATGGCTTATCTGACACTTTTCATATATACAAGCCTTGGGGGGTTAGTGCTCTTTTCATTGTCCTATCCCACTTCCTTGACTAGATTATAAACTCACTGAGGCTGACAAGCATGACACTTAACCATAGTATCTATTGAAAGCCTCAATGTGAAAAGGCAGTGTTCTTAGCACTTTACCTGTTCTAATTCAATAATCTTTGCAACAAACTTGGGGCAAATACTTTAGGTATTTTCTGCATAGAATTTGACTTCCTTATGGATGGGAAACTGAGTCCCACCATTCAGTAGCTTGCCATGGGTCCTCGACCCTAGTAAATGGCAGAACCAGGATTGTGGCCTACACTGTGTGACTCCAGACCTGCACCCTCAGCCACTTCACTGCATGACTTCACCAGATATCACAGCGCTTTTCTGCATGACGACTCAGACATGGAAGGGGCTCCAAAAATATGAAATTATTCATTTATCAAGTAATTCTCCAAATGTTCTCATAATTTTTATCAAGTTTTGGAATATCCTTCTGGATAAGAGATGTAAGGCAGTTGTTATTACCTTGATATTCTTGGTGAGACTTTAAATAAGGAGCAAAGGGCAGCCCGGGTGGCTCAGCCGGGTTTAGCGCCGCCTTCAGCCCAGGGCGTGATCCTGGAGACCCGGGATCGAGTCCCCCGTCGGGCTTCCTGCATGGAGCCTGCTTCTCCCTCTGCCTGTGTCTCTGTCTCTCTCTGTCTCTCATGAATAAATAAATAAGATCTTAAAAAAAAATAAGGAGCAGAGATTATTTCAGGTACAACAGGAGAATTTTCTACAGAAACCCCTCCTTGTCACCACCACCGGAAATTCATAGTGACTAAGCATTCATCAGGTTCAGAAATGGAAACATGGGTGACTCCCAAATTTGAGATTCATCTAGTACCATTTCCTTCCTCAAAATATATCTCATTTTTCCTGAGGCAACATAGCAGATATAACTTAGGAATTTTTTTCTTTTCACTTGTTTAGTACATTTCATGATTCCGTGGCCCATTGTAATGGAGCACATAAAGTATCCTACTCTAATGTAACTATTGCTTTTGTACAGAATCTTCTGCACCACCCATCTCTTACCTGTCTCCCATTTTGTCCACTCTACGCAATGTTTCAGGAAGTGTCTTCTACTAAACATGATCCTCTCTTTCTGTACTTGGCAGTAGTTAAAAGTTTTGATAATACATCTTTGCTTTCTATAACCAAAATTTTCTTCTAATGTAGAAAACCAATGTCCTAAAATATCCTAAGTGCAAAATGCTTAAAGGAAAAAAAAGTCTTTATGAATCCCTTATTCAAAAAGGAAAACTGACAAGAAATTAATCATAGCTCCATAATACAATCAAAAATGACTTTTACTTATAATTACTTCATGGGGATCATCCTGTTAACCTGCAAAACACCACAGCACTTTGCAAATCCCCTGAGGACAGTGACAATCTAGTTGAAAGTTGTGGCAATTGGAATACGATGGCACACTGGCACGCTTGCATATCTGCGTCACAGATCTCATACATATCTACTTCACCTATTCAGATAAAGGCCGATAAAAATGTGCTTATAAAAAGATGAAGACTGGGCTTTATGTGATAAGCACAAACTGTGATATGAGATGCTAAAACAATTTAAAAGAGTTAGTTTTTAATGGGACAGGAAAAGTCCAATGGGATCTTCTCTCTCTCTCTCTCTTTTTTAGAGAGAGAGTGAATGGGGAGGGCAGAGGGTGAAGGAGAGAGAGGATCTCAAGGAGGCTCCATGCTCAGCATGGAGCCCAGTGAGGGGGCTTGATCTCACCACCCTAAGGTCATGACCTGAGCCGAAATCAAAAGTTGGGCGCCCAACTGACTGAGCCACCAAGGTGCCCCAAATGGGCACTTAATCCACACTTAGGAGGATGGCCACAGAACATCAAAGTCAGCGCTGTAAGATGAGGGGAGCTGGTGGAGAGCCAGGGAGGGCATCCTTGGTGTAAAGTGATCATCTTTTCCTCAAATTTCCAGATCTTCTGGACTCTTAAGAAAAGAGAAATTTTAGATATATCTGCAGTTTGGTAAATATTATTAACTAGTATAATAGTGTTTAAAATCTTTCAGAGGCAAGCACCATGCTATTCAAACAAAACATATGTTTGGATTAGTTCTGGCCTGAAGACCTTCAGTTTGCAACCTGAGCTAGAAGGAGTGAAATGATATCACAATCTAAGTCTTTTTTTTTTTTTAAAGATTTTATTTATTTATTCATAAGACACACACACACACACACACACACACACACACAGAGAGAGAGAGAGAGGCAGAGACACAGGCAGAGGGAGAAGCAGGCTCCATGCAGGAAGCCCGATGTGGGACTCGATCCTAGGACTCTGGGATCATGCCCTGAGCCAAAGGCAGATGCTCAACTGCCAAGCCACCCAGATGTCCCAGAATCTAACTCTTAATTCAAAACATTATGGCATGCCTTTCCAGTGAGGATTAGTTGTAATTTAAACAGACTTTTTTTTTTTTTTTTCTGTACGCATGAGGGGCAGTAGTAGAGAAAATGTGCTGAGTTGAAGAAAACTAGTCATGCTACTCAAATTGTAGCACTTGGGCCAGCTACATGAGCATCATCTGGGAGGTTTTTAAGAGATTGAGAATCTCAGGCTGTACCCGAGACTCCTCCATAAATCAGAATCTGCATTTTTCTAGAACCTTCTGGTGGTGCGTATGCATGCCATTGTTTGAGAAGCACCATAGATACAGTATACTTAAGGTTCTTATTTGTAAGTAGTTTCTGTAGGATGCATCATACACCAAGAATTTGGGCAGATAGCAACATTTCCAAGAACCTTTAGTATTACTAGGGAAACGTGGCACCAAAAATTTCACTCTTACTGAAGCTTGAACAGAGTTAATATGGTAACACCGACGTATTTAGTAATGTTTTCACCATGTTAAGTTCCTCACAAGAATTTGGTGAGCCAATACAAGGCTCAACACAGGTAATGCGTTTATTTGGTAATCAGTCAATTACTTTGTATAGGCAGTAGATGTTGAATCCTGGACAACTGATAAGATCATTCGGTTTCACGTGTTTTTTTCAATATTGTGCTCAGCCTCAAGTATAAATTGAATAGAGTGACCTTTTGATACTGTATGAAATTGACTGCATTTCCTAAGATTCTGTGGTTTCAATTACCATAAATGTTTTATATTGGGTCTACAGCCATCGCGTTGGCCCCAGTCTATCGACATCTTATCCTCGGTCCTACTAATGCAGTCGGCACCAGTAGAGTTTGCTGTTATGTGTGTGAGCCCACGTGTGGGTGTGTGTTCCCAGTCCGGACTTCATGTCATGTACGGGAACAATAAGCAATTTTCCCCAAATCAAATCTACTCCCTACGTGGACTGCAAAACATGAATGATTTCTGGCCCAGGGATGGAAATTGTGTTCTAGGGTGCTAGCTGGTTCTTGGGTTTCTGAGATGGATAAGTCAATTAGTGGTTCCTCAGTTTATTAGCAACTTAATTGTCAGAATGTAATAGAAACTTCTGAACTGCAGCAACTCATTAGAAGCAGTGAAACATGTGACTTTCTTTTTCTAGAAGCATATTCAGCGAACTGTGTTTTTTCCCCAAAGAGATCTTGAAAATAAAATTAACGCGTAAGTTTAAATGTACACCTGTGAAGTAGAAGAGTTTTGAATCCTGCCCCTGGAAAAGTACTCTGGAAAAGTTACGGATAATGAAGAAAGGGGAAACCTGCCTTCAGATTTCCACTCTGTTTGGTATGGGACCTTTGGTGCCTTTCTTAACCTCATTAGTCCTCTGTCTCTCTCTGCAAAATGGAGATATTGTAGATATTTCAAAGGATTGTCATGCAGATAAGAGGAAGTAGCACATGCAAAGTGCTTAAAAACATCCCTGGCACCCAGGAAGAACTCAAAGACTACTATTCCTTTGTCAACCTAGATATTTTTCTTCACCTGCCCTTTATCCTGAAAGAAGTCAGAATTTAGAACAACCTTATTTTCTTCCAAGATTAAAAATGTAATCATTAAAAAGCACACAGCCACTGTATTATCTATCAGAAAGAGAACGGTATCCTGCTGTCATGCTCGTTCTTTAGAGAAATTGACAGTTTCTGCCAAAACAAGAGTTTCCTTTTTAGCTGCTTGGTAGATTGTGGTTTGATTTTATTTGGCCTTCATGGTAATAATACTCTGATCACTGTCACAGAAACTGAAAGAAAAATCTTACTTCTCCTCTAATGTTTTATTATAGCTGTAGCTCCCAAAGATCTTGGCAATGTTTAAGAATAAAGAGCAGTTGACGAGTTGTGTGTGGTGATTAAAACTTTAATTCACATTTCAAAGATAGTAATTATTTTCTGAAGCCCATAGCCCAAATGAAGAATATAATATGAAAAGAGTATTTCATCTCCAACTAAAAGTGATGATAAAATTATGGATTATTCCACTCTTTTCTAATTCCCTTTTCTCTGATGTTCATTTTTCTTTTTTCTCTTTATTTTTATTTTTTAGTCTATTTTTCCTTCATTCAGCATTTAAGTACTTATGTTGTGTTATATACCAGTGACTGTGGGGCAACTAGGATGCTGTAAACATCATGAGGACAGAAAACTGTGTTGATTAGAACCACTGTGTGCCTGAAACACCTGATATCCAAAAACTGCTTTCTAAATCTACAAATGAATAAAAGAAGAAATGAGTGGAAAAAAGCCAAATGGACTTCACGCAGCTTAAATATGCATTGAGGCCTTCTTTCCTTTTCTTTAAAGATGTTATAAAGAATTTAAGTAAAATACCTGCTGCATTTGCCGAGGACTCTATTTTATCTCATCATATTTTTAAGTAAAATGAGTTATTCCTCTCCCTTATCATCTTCAAATGGATAAACTTTTTTTTTTATATCTATATCCCCCGTTCATATTTCCTACGACTCAGTGGCACTTATTTTTGTTTTAATGATGTTTTTGTTCTTGTTCTGTTAGTCCAAATTGAAGGCAATATCTGTAGGGTTTTATAAGTCACTAAACCCAATTCATTATAGAAGAAGAAAGGGTATTTAATGACGAGTAAAGATGGTAAATGGCTTATCGTAGGTAGTTGATTAAATTCTCATTACATAGTGTTTCTTCAGATTTCCTCTTCCGTTTTGCTCTTTAATTGACAGGATAACATTTTGAAAATGATTTTTGAAAAGGGACATCATTAGAGAAATAGCAGGAAGTACTTACGTAGATTTTCATGGTACCTGTTATGCCAGTGGTATAACAGGTACCATGTTGTGCCGTGCTACCAGTACCTCATTCGCTCCTTCCCACGCTGTGGTGGGGCACCTGTCTCTGCAGGACAGTTGATGGCCCTGGGGTCACAAGGCCCAGATGCCTTTCAAAGACGTAGGCTTGCATGAGTCAGAGTTGGAACATGAGCCTCATTCTTCAAAGGCCAAAGCCTGAGAGATTCTGGTTTCTGCTTTGGAAATATTCGCAAGTGGACGTGGTATCAATAGGAATGGCAGCAAAACGAGAGGCCTTGGATTCACGTTTCAGAAATATTGAGCTGCCGGATGCTCTCGGGGCCAGATAGATATGTAGCTGTTGGTGCTGTATGGCACAGAACTATTTCTCTGTCAATTGCTGAAGCCTGATGATTTCATCTTATGCCTGGAGGTGAAAGGATCTACTTCAGGGGCCACCCTTAGCTGATAGCATCAGATCTTTCACCTTTGAACAGATTGCCACTGGCTGACTTCATCCCGGCAAGCAGACCTGGAAAGTGTGTTGACAACCATGCAGGTCACCCACGGCAACGAGGACTCTGGAAGAGAGCACCATGGCAGTCGGTTCCTCCTTCCCTTCCACGGCTTTGCTACAGAGTCTCCAGCAAACGGTCATTGTTCTTATGCATGACGTTATGGTCTGCTTGGTATGGTAGGGTGTTGTGAGGGAGAAATACACTTAAGTGAGGGATGCAAAGATAGACGTGTAGGACAAACTCGGTAAATGTTGTTTGATTGACTTTATCTGAAATGCCTGTATCTCTCACATAACATTTTTATATAATGCTTCCTCAAAGCACAGAGGTATTATGCTACATTTACTTCCAATTACCTTAGGGCATAGATAGCCTTGGCAGATTTCACTCCTGCCCATTTACAGGTGAGGAAATTAAGGCTCCCAAAAAGCTGGTTAGAAGCCAAGGCCCCAAAGGTGAGCGGACCTGGACTGACCTTGATTCGTTATCTCATCACGCTCAAGCTTTTTCTCTGGTCCCTTTTATCACACACCACAAACGTTTTATATTTTTATATTTGTATTTTTGTAACTACAAAAATGCTCCCTTTTAAAAAGCTTAGAAAGAAATAGAATCAAAGTCATCTGAAGTCTCCCATCCTTGTAATACTTTGGAGTTCATTCTTCCAGATGTTTCCAGTATCCACGCATAGGTCAGGGGCTGAACAAGTGCTCCTTGCTAACTTTCTTGATTGATTTAATACTACTTAATGGGTATATTTGATTTTAATGACACACGTCCATGTCATCATTTTCATGGATATAGACTCTCTTGGTGTGGGGTCTCCTGCATGTCTTCCTGCTTTAAACTCAAGCTTTCATAGCCTGGCCAGCCTATGGTCATAACAATGAGGCTCTTGGTTGGTACGGGTCCCTGACATATGCCAAAGAGATCTATTTGCTCTTGTGGGTACTGAAGAAGCACTGGAGGAAAGTATTGGCAGGCACTAATCAAAGGTCAAAGCTCCCAGCTCCAAGTGAGCAATTGAGGCAGGGACCCAGGAAGGAAAGTCTGCATAATTAAGGGCACAGACTTGGTATGTGCTGGATGAAGATGGAGCATACACATTTTACCACTTTATTAAAGACGTAAAGGTTTCAGGGTTTCAGACATCTCGGTGTGGGACAGCTGTTTTGCACCGATGGGAGAATCTTCTCAGCTCCAGCCCATATGATAGATCATGGCAAATAGTTCCACCTTCCCTCAGAGGCTGTACCACTCAGGTCTTTTATAGGAGTAATTCTCAGGCTTAGTTCCCATTAAAGTCCCACCAGGGGAGCTTCTAAAAATACTAATCTCATCCTCCAAACAGACTGATTTAATTGCTCTGGGCTGGGGGTGGGAGTGGAGGGCAAGCATGAATATATATATTTTTAATGTACATGTGATGTTAATATGTAGCCCAAACTGAGACTTACAACGTTATAGGCATTTTTCACTTTGTGTAAAAGGTGGTCAACAGGAAACTTTTCTTAACATCAAGTTGTCATACTAAGAACTATAGTATCAACAGATTTAAGCATTTCTAAGTTATTCCAGTTCTTTTCTAAGAAAAAAAAAAAAACCTACATTCTGCTTTCCTCAGTAAATCTGACCTTTTTTAAAAAGAATAAATCTGATTTTTAAGAATATTTGGCTTTCCTTAAATAAAAGTGGACTTCTTATTGTTTTTCCCACTCATTTCTTCCTCCTAGTTGTTTTATTTTCTTTATGGTAATTTATTTCATCAATCATCTGTCTTCCCTGCTAGAATAAGCTCTGTGAGGGCAGCAATTTTAAATTATTTTGTTCGTTGCTAGATCCCCAGTGTCAAGAATGCCTGGGACACAGTAGGTACTCAACAAATATTTAATATTTTTTGACAACAGTTTGACATGCAAATCATGATTCCTATTTTCAAGGAGCTTATGATCCGTTGAGAAGCACAGACATGGAATTTTGTTGGAGCCCAGGATTTCTATAGAGATCTGAACTGGGAACTTCCCATCTGCAATATTTGTAAACAGTATTGAGCCCCAAAGAAGAAAAACGGCAAATGCATGAGAAAGATTCTTTGCTCTTATTTGCTTTTATTCTCCCGAGGAAGCAACATGGCATTGCAGAAAGACTAGGGAGCCCAGAGGCCCCAAACAAATGTAGATTTAGATCAGTTATGAATTGACCTTGAGGAAGTCTGTTTAACACTTTATTTATCTGTCTTCTCATCTCCAAAATCATACAGTTGGATGAGTTGACTCTTTTCGGCTCTCACTCTTCCGTATTTCAGTTACTACATCCTATCATTATGTGAGCCTGTTGTTAAATGACTTTTTTCTCCTTTTATTGTCCTATAACTCTTGAATTTTTATCCAGTTTGGTTTTGTACTTCTTTTGTCATTTCCCACGTTGTGACAGGCATAGATGCTTCTTTAATCCAGTTATCAAGGTCGCTTTAAAAAATGTCCCCTCAAAAAAAAAAAATGTCCCCTCAGGTGTCATTAGCCACTTTGTCTAACTGAGTGTCATATGCTCTCCTACTGTGTGTACTCACCACATATGCATATAAATCACTGATAATCATGAGTGATTCTGCAGCTAGAACTGATTCAGTATAAAGTATTTAAAGATTCCTCACGAGGGGTACGCTCATCTGGCATTAAGAAAAGCTCAGACTCTAAATCCTAGGAGATGGCAGCCTTACTCAGATGCTTTGGAAGCTGAAACCCACGTGGAATACTTAGACACAAAGTTGTGGCGACTGCTCCTATTGTATTCATTTGATAAGTATTTACTGACACCCACTACTCTGTTCAGAACATTTTAGTGGGAAATGAAAGTTGCTCAAGGAGTCTAAGCCCCAATCCCAGGCCCTACATGGCTCTTGTTTTCTTGGGGGAAGGGCCCCTGAACAGCACCAAGGATTACCGTGGAAGCACACTGATTTCCTTCACCCTAGATGCTCCCACAGAGAGGACAGCCTTGCCTCCGAATAGCTTCTAACCACCTTGAGACAATTTTCTCTCATTTTAATGCTATTGCCAGAATATTGCAGTAATCAGATCATTTGATGTCGCCTGAATCTTGGCGTCCCCAACCTTAATATACCATGTACATCCAGGTGCCAGGGATCTGCAGCTGCATGGTCTGCACACATCTTGTGGTGCTAAGTCTATGAACAAACAGCATTGGCCCGTGTAATAGTGCCTTCTAAGCACTTCTTTTGGGCAGAAAATATACTATCTTATAGAGAATTTATTGGTTCTAAGGAGAGATTATTACAAAATGTCTTAACAGAGTCAGCCTAAAAGACATGCTTATACCCAGGGTTAATATAATCTGCTAATTTGCCACAATAAAACTTTGTGTCATTTGCAGTACAGGCCTTCTTTCTGACATCCTGGTGTTGCTGTTCTGAGCGATCCCGTGCTCATGTGTAATGTTTGTTAAATATTGTCAATATCACCTCCCTCCCACTTATACCAATATGTGACCTTCAAAAATATTAATGTCTTACTCATTGCAGGTTCTCACCTCGGAACCTTTGCACCTATTCCTTTCTCTGCCTAGAGCATTTCTTTCTCAGCTGTTAGGGCTTGCTACTTCAAATGCCGTGTGTTGGTCTGTCTCTGTCTCTCTGTATATGTAAACACATACATATACATTATTGGATGTATATATTTTACTATCAAGTATGTGTACATATACATACACACACACATATTCTATTTTTCCTCTCTAGAATAGAGACTTTTTCTCACTCCAGATATATTCCTCTGTCTCTTTTTTCTCTCTCTTTATATATTAAATAATATATAATTATGCATATAATATATACAGCTTATATTATTAAAATTATATATAAACTATATTCTCTCTCTACATATATACATTCTATGTAATGTATGTGTGTGTATATAAATGTGTGTGTGCACATATATATATATATATATATATATGTAGTGTATATGTGTGTGTATATATATCCTATCCATTTATTTTTAGAAGGGGCTCATTTGTTTATTATCTGCCATCCTCTCTTTACCAAAGTAAAATGTAAATTTGTAGAAAATAGATTATAGCATATAGGAGGTACTCAATAAATATGCATAAATAATAAAAATATATGAGGGATTCCTGGGTGGCTCAGCAGTTTAGCACCTGCCTTTGGCCCAGGGCGTGATCCTGGAGTCCTGGAATCGAATTCCATGTCAGGCTCTGAGCATGGAGCTTGCTTCTCCCTCTGCCTCTCTCTCTCTCTCACTCTTTCTCTCTCTGCATCTCTCTCTATGCCTCTCATGAATAAATAAATAAAATCTTTAAAAAGTATATGTATTTGTACATATGCATATAAATATGGTATAGGCCTGCATGTGTGTATGTGAATGGAGGGAGTGTCAAATGTAGATATCATTGTTTGGCTTGGTATGGATTTCAGGTGATCACCCCATACAGCAAACATGCAAGCAGCCAGTGATTATTGCACATCACACCTGTTAATTCCAACATACAGTCTTAACACGTAGCAGGTAGGCAGTGACCTTTATACAGATTGTAAGGATTTCTGAGCCTTCATATACTTAGTAATTTTGATGCCACATTTAAAATCTCTATATTGTGTAGGGTTAATAGTATAAAATGGTCTTCCCATTTCCCTTCATTTGTTCGTATCCTATGCCAACCTCAAAGTGTGCTTTAAATGTCCCCCCACCGCCACTAGAATATTTTCCCAACAGATCCATTTTTTGGTCTCACTTATTTTGAACTCAATCTAGTGCATAAGGACTATAATAATGATAGTATTAATAGTAGCAAGGATAAGTCCTCACTATATAATAGGCCCCATTTTACATGGATTTGCTCAAAATAGCCCTTCCAGGTACATCTTATTAATATAACGCCCTTCTCAGATGTGAAATCTGAGACACAGAGAGGTTAAGTAACTTGCTGAAGGCTATGCCCCTTGTAGGTGATGAACTCAACACCCAAATGTAAGCAATCTAACTTCAGAGTCTATATTTTGCTTCACTGGCTCTTTCATAATAACATCAAACTTGTGTAAGGCTTTTATGTATATCTTGAGCTTTAACAAATTCTTAAGACGTCTAGAAATGTTTAAGAACTCTGTGAAAGTATATAGGCGAAAATCCTCAAGAATCATTTAGCATGTTAGTCCATGTAATCAAATAGACTAAAAAACCAAAATGAACTTATGATAACGATGATGGTGAGAAAATGTTGAAGAAAGAGGAGAATGATTGGCAATAAAAAGAGTGAAATGCCATCGGACTAATCAAAAAGAAATTCAGGGAGTAAATAACCAGTAAGTTGTAATCAACAAGGAAGTATAGACGATAAAACATCGAGGCACATAATGTAAGATATTGGAAATAAGCATTCACATAGAATAAATAAAAATATGTTATTAATAACTATTACGAACTGCTAGAGCTGCATGTGTTAGAAGGGATAAATCTAACATACTCAGAATCATAAATTCCGATCATAAATTGATTTATACATTACTCAACAGCCACAAAACAGAAAATTACCCAAACTTGCATGATTCAGAATCACTTGGGGTGCTTATCAAAACTACAGAATTGTGGACTGTTCCTCCAGGACAATCACTCTCAACTAGAGGCAATTTTGCCTCCCAGCAAATATTTGGCAATGTCTGGAGATGTTTTTTTTTAGGGGATAATTGGGGAGGTGCTACTGGCATCTAATAGGCACAGGCCAGGGATGCTAGGAAACATCCTGAAATGCACAGAACAGCCCCTAACAACAAAGAATCATCTGGCCCCAGATGCCAAGAGTATCAAAATCGAGAAACCCCGATCTAGAGATTTTGACTTAGTGGTCTGCGATGAGACCTAGAAATCTCTATTTCTATCCAGGGATCCAGGTTGTTCTTATAAAGGTTTGAAAGCTTGAAGATAGGCTTTGAGGTAGAGAAAGGATATAAAGAAGTGAAGGGAAATGGAAAGAAGGGCAGATCACACCCAGTAGGACTACAGACAGGCTCCATGGTGACACGGGGCTGCCAACACGTACTGAGAAGCAATGCCAAAGCACTATCCTCTTTCCACACGGAAGGCCAGTTCTGCTTCATGGGATATAACTGCAGTTCCCCACCTTGGTTCTTATCTGTTGATAATTAACTCATTTTGTGTCCTCTACTATGATTACAGATTTGGCTAGCATATGCCCACTCTTATTTTTGTTCCATTGATTCATCCATAAAATTCTAACATATAGAGAAAGGAGTGAGAACTAGGTTTTGTCAGATATATCTGGTTTGGTATCCAACTCTGCCTCTGATAAGCTACATGAATTTTGGGCTAATCATAGGATCAATGGGTGGTTTATTTTATTTATTTATTTATTTATTTATTTATTTTTTAAATTTTTATTTATTTATGATAGTCACACACGGGGAGAGAGAGAGAGAGAAAGAGGCAGAGACATAGGCAGAGGGAGAAGCAGGCTCCATGCACCGGGAGCCCAACGTGGGATTCGATCCTGGGTCTCCAGGATTGCGCCCTGGGCCAAAGGCAGGTGCCAAACTGCTGCGCCACCCAGGGATCCCCATCAATGGGTGGTTTAAATGAAATAGTATGTGTAGGGAAAATAATACCAGCCACATAGGAAGCACTCAGTAAAAGTCAGCTGCTCCTTACTATTACTTTTTATTTAAATAATATTTATCTGTTGTAATATTTATGAAACTACTTAAATGAACAGAAAAAAAAGTGAAGTTGAGACTTAAGATGATGATTGGTATCTTATACCAATCTCCGCAACTGATTATTTTGTAGTCTGTTTTGATCTAAGAGGATTGAAAAAAATCCTGCTTCGTAGAAAGGAGTGTTTGTAAATGGCTCCAGGTTTTAAGCTGCTCACCCTCACTTCTCAAGATATATTTTTTTAAAAAATCCTGAGACCAACATAAAATGATTCAACGTGGCGAGTTAACATAGTGCTGGTCTCCACTGCATTTATGATGAGAGAAATAACGCATTTGAGTGTGCATGTTACTTTCTAAAAACAAATTAGTTATGTTGGCACATGAGCTCAATTATATGTGTATAAAATATATCATATACTACAATGTTTATCATCCTTCCTTACAGCACTCGTAAGATGGCCATGGTTCCATGGCACGCGGTGTGAAAAGGCCTCTGGCTAAGACTATATACTCTCAGTTTATAGATGAGTGTGCTATGCAGTATGGAATAAAGAAGCTCACTCTAGTCCAGATAGATTACTTCAATTGTTTTCTCTTGATTAGCGAGCCTGATGCTTCTGCATGGACAGATAGTAAGTTGATCTGGCGTGATTTTCTCTTCACAAATCATCTCGGCTCTTTGGAAATTTTTGCAAATTAATTGCTTGATGATTCATTGCAGTATCCTCTCAAATACCAGAGTTGGGGTGAATTAATCCCCGCATGTATAGGACGCATCCCAACCTCTTCCTTTACAAAAGATGTACGTTATGTTGACTCATACAGAATCAGCGCTTTGGGGGCTTATTTCAGACTCAGCCCCTCTGTAGTTCTGTTCAAATTGCTGTCTCTCCCGCTAAGAATATATTGGCTGTTTGCCTGGCCTATCAGCTGATCTATGAGAATGAATGCAAGATAATTTTAAATTATAGCCTAAGATAAACACTATTAATTGGATGGGGGTGGGAAAAGGTGGGACTTGCAGAGCAAACAACAAAGATAACAACTGGAGAATGAAAAGTCGCATTATATTTTTTAGGCTTGGTTCAACATTTCAGATCTTATTCTTACTCATTTTTAATAAACATCTACTCTATGCCAGATGCCGTAATAGTGATCAGATAGGCCCCACGGTGCTTCTATTTTAGATAGACCATGAATGAGATAAGTCAGTAAAATATATATTGAGTTATAGAAATTAGTGCCAAAAGGAAAAAATAAAATCGGATAACAGATAGAATGTTAGGAGGAGTTGGGAAGAGCTCACTGAGAAGGTGACTTCTGAGAAGATGAAGGGATGAAGGGGCAAGCCATGTGGCCATGTGGCAGAAGAGCCTTCTAGGAAGGGGAAACAGCAGGTGCAAAGGCCTTGGGGCAGAGAATGCTCGGCATTTTTGTAGAGTAGTGATGAGGTCAGAGTGGTTGGAGAGGATTCAGACAGATAAATGGGGGCACTGACAGGGGCAGATGATATAGGTCTGATATAGGGCAACCAACCATACATCTCAGACCATGACAGTCTGCATTAACACCCACGTGGTTGAGTATTTACATTCTCAGAAGTGTTCTGGCTTAGATGATAAATTATGTGGTGATCCTAGGCTAATAGGTCATTCTGAGGATTTTGACTTTGAGGGGCATGAGAAGCCATGGAGGGCTTGGTCACAAGAGGGGCAAGGTATGACTTCGGTTTTATCAGGACTGCTTGGTCTTCTGTGTTGAGAATAGACGATTGGGATGGGGAGCGAGTGGCAAGGGTGAAAGTCCGGGAGCCAGTTAGGTACCTAGAAGATAGTCATTGGGGCACGTGCGCTACGGCCAGAGTTGTCATTTGACTTGAGGTTACATAACTAGCTCATGGTGCAGATGGAACTCAGGTCAATTTTGTTGACTTTCAGTCTGTTGTCATTTACACAAGATCCAGCTTCTCTCTTAGTCCCAACTTGAGAACAGAGTGCCAGGCTGGATCATTACAGATCCATTATGCCTCCTGTTCCGTGGCACAACTTGGTTGCTTCCTCTTCATGTTGTGAGGAGAAGACATGAAACATCTCCCTGCTGCCTACCCCCCACCCCAAAATAGCTCGTTTTGAAGCATCAGCCAAGATTTTCTTAAGCCTTTCTCTTGAATGTCTATATTTACACTTTTGGCTCATGTAACCTCTTCAGAATAATGAATTCCACATGTTCAGTGCATGCTTATTAACTCATGAATGTATGATATAAGTGAGCAAGTTAGAATGGAGCTTAATATAGATATGAACACGTATTTTATGTCTGCTTAAGTAGGAGCATAAATATTAACATAGATTAAATGGACTCTCACAGGTGTAAATATATCTATGGAGGGAGTTCTTCAGTTTTGCTTGTATTTATTTCCACTTGGTTCTTGTTTTATTTTATTGTTTTCGGAATTGTCTTCAGATTTTGATCATTATTTTCCTCAGCTAGTAGTGGATAACTGGGGGGAAGAATATATGTCTGATTATAGACATGTATAGTCAATCGCAGTGGAATATATGAGAATATATCTAAGAGATTGAAATGCACATATACATAGATTCCATTTTATTTTTTTATTATTTTAAAAATATTTCATTTACTTATTTATTTGAGAGAGAGAGAGAGAGTGATAGAGAATGAGCAGAGAGAGCAGCAGAAGGAGAGGGAAAAATAGACTCCCCACTGAGCAAGGAACCTGATGCGGGATTCCATCCCAGGACCCCGAGATCACAACCCCAGCCAAAGGCAGACGCCTAACCCACTGAGCCACCCAGGGGTCCCTAGATTCTGTCTTAAATATGTATACTTAAGATGCAAACTTTTGTGTGTTGGGGGCGTGGGATGTATAGACACACTTATGTACATGTTATTTTTAAGTAGCCTCTATGTCCATGGAGAGTCACCCAAACAGTGAAATGAAAATTTGTGTTCTTTCTACTACCTTCTCTGTCAGTACAACCCTAAATTCCAGCAATTTTGGCATCCAACAGAGCAAATCCAAGGTCACATAATGTGCTTATCTTCTCTCTCCTGGGAATTAAATAGGGGAATAAGCTAATTCTCAGGGCATTTGTAAGAAGTGAATAGATACAGAAGTATTTTTCACAAGACATGTGCGATATAATGTAAAGTCTTTATTGTCTTGGTTATTTTTCTGCTGCACATACACACTTGAAATTTCTTAGGTCATTTTTTTTTTCCTGTCTTCAAATGTGCATCCCTTTTTCAGAGCCATCCCATAAACCAAAAGTTAGTGGGTTATTTTAGGGCCTTCTCCTATTGAATAGGAGGAGGAGTTAATAAATTTCAGAAACGCCATGCAGAGATTCCACCCATTTTCTGTTGGGTTGTGAGAGGGTGCACAGACATGCTATTGGTCCATACCTGGGTATAGGCGAAGCAGGAGAAAGCACATTGGATTGTAAAGCATTTGAGGAAAGAGGGGAAAAAGAGAGGGAAAAAAAAAAGAAAGAAAAAGAGTTGTCTGAGAATGAGTATACAAACTATCAACCTTTCCAGCTAAGGCTTAGACCCTTCAGAGCAGACATGTACAATAAACAATTGGTGAGGTGGTACCTGTCCTGATTAAAATGCTTTAAAGAACAAAGCTAAAAACCTCAAACTCTATTTCAGTAGTCTAGTCTGAATTGTTATTTTTCTTTCATTTCGAAAATAAATTATTTTTTAAAAATTTTAGTTCAGCTTCTTGCAAATTTGATCAGACTTTATACATTAGAGCCAAAATGTGTACATGTAAAAGTTTTTTGCCTTTTTGTGCGTGAAACAGAGATACAGAACTTTATGTATAAAAGTTCAGGAAAGGGACTCCTTCAGTCAATTGTATTTCTTATTTGAACCCCTGCATCTATCATAAAAGTTACTTTCTCATTTATTTATTTCAACTCCTGGTTGGGGTCTAGTGGGAGAAATAATCCAAAATAGTGGATAATCCAAAAATGTCATTTATATTTGGCTTCAGAATGCATTACCAGATGTTACTCTAGCAGATTTCCCTTCCTAATTAGGCCTCACTTAAAGTAGGAGTTAATTTTGTCTTCATTAGCTGCTTCCAAATCAGCAGGATGGGGCAAGGAGGAAGCCCAAGGCATGCTGGGTATTTGGGAGGAAGCTGGCCCAGTGCTAAAAGTCGGCGGTAGATCGTGTTCAAAGAAGGAAATTCAACTATGGGAAATCAAGACGATGAGCATATACCCTGGAAGTGTTTATTGAGCACCTTCTTGAAGGATTCTCAGGCTTTCATCCATTCTTTTTTTTTTTTTTTTTCTCCCTATTAACCATGAGTGCAGAAAAATTCTGTCCTAGGAAATAGGGAGATAATAACCTGAAATTTTGTACAGAAAAAAAAAAAAATAGAGGCTCAGAGAGGTTAAGTGACCTCTCACATAGATTGATCTCTGAGTAAACAGTACCTAAGATACTGAAACTGATTAATGAATGATAAGAAGACCCCACTGTTTCCTTCTTATTGATGATTTGAATAATGAGGAAGCAGGAATTCTCCTGGCCTAATTCGCATTAAGAGAGCTAAGATAATGAAGCTGTGATTAAATGGCTATTAAACTATTTTTATCAAACAGAGATCAAGCGAGTGTGAGAATCTGGGGACGCAGAGTGTAATTGCAATTCTACAAGATGTGGAAAAAATTACTATCATAAGCAGGGCATGGTCCTTCCATAATAGCCTGCATTTAAAAATCTTTGGGATACCACATGCAGGTTTCGCTTTGCAGTTCTCCCTTCAGGTGTTGGGTAGCATCTCGGAGTCCCTCATTTCCTCCTTAATTTAGTAGATTTATTCTTTCTCTATGCACTTGGGTGAGCTGAATGCACTGTCTGCCCCATCACGCATAATCAGTTGGAAGATCCTTTTGCCAAGTGCTCACAAGGGAAGAAAGCCCAGATATCATATACTGGACCCCACATTTCAATCTGGAGGTGACTCTGAGCACCTGCAGGATCATATCACACTTCCTGCAGGTCAGATAGGGACCCAGCAGTCCCAATGGGCAGTAATGAACCTTCTGGCTTTATCGAGTGTTCTGAACTGTCGTTTGTAAATGACACGGTGCTGCCTTGGAATCATTGCGCTTCTGGATTTTGGGTTGTTAGTATACATGCATTGTCTGTTAGTGGAAGCTCTTTACAACTTGAGTATTTGTTGATGTGGCTTGTTAACTCCTGGAGCGTCCTCAGAGAACAAGTGTTACAGGTCACCCAGAGCTTTATTTCCGGGGGAAGAAGAGCAGCAGACTTGCATTGCGTCAGGAGAGCCCAAGGTTGACACCCACCATGGTAAAAGCTGCTTGAGAGTCACAGAAACGTGACTGTGGAAATGCCTATTGGCCTGTCCCTACCTTTCCTTACCTCTCTGCTGCCGCCCACAGCACTGAGCTCAGCCGTGTACTGTAGACCACTACCTAATTGGAGGCCTGCTCTCTCTCTCTTTCACCTCTCTGCTTTTCTCTTCTTAATGTATTAGAGAGGTAATAAGTATATTTTTGTAAAAACAGTAATTTCAAACAATTAAAAGGCAGTATCAGAGCAGAGTCTTTGAAAGGTTATTTTGCAAAGTCGTTTTACTGGCTGATGTATTTCAATGCCCCGTCACCTGTGAACAGACATGTGTTCGTAGGCCATAGTGCTTCATCTGCAGTGACTTTGATTTATTTGCTCTGTAAATTGGGACCGAAGCAATAATGGGAAGTGACATTAATTGTTTACCAGAGTCCTTTTTGTCACATCCATTGCCTTCTCTGGAGTGTCTGATTGTTGAAATTCATGCTAGACTAATTGAAATTGCCATAGTGAGGAACAGTGTCCACTCAACTTTACATACAGGAATATCTATTGAGCTTCAGACCAACAATGTCATAAGGAAATATCTTAACTTTTTCCCCAGTCTTCTACAGTTAGACAAAACACAGAGAATTTGAAATAATAGCGTTCTTTCCTTCCAACATTCAAGAACAACTTTTACTAAAATAAAATGATTTCCGAGCACCTCTCTGAGTTACCCATGTTTGTGATGAACATGGGCTCTAAGTAAGGATTACAGCCCTACTGGGCTCTTCTGGTTGAATACCAGGCTGCCCTCCCCTGACACACACTGAAACACCCACATACACCTCCACAGCCCCCCATTTCCCCCCCACTGAAACACCCACACACACCTCCACAGCCCTCCAACCCCCCACACCTCCCCACCTCCCCCGCACATGACCACACACCCACCCACACCCACATACACATACTGCCAGTCTTCCCTCACACAACCCTCCCTCCCATTGTGGTTCCAGTAGAGAGAATTTAAATAGCTGTGGCTTAATCAGATCTTGTAAATTAATTATGACATTATCAGGCTCCAATATTTCTGCCATTGTTTTTGATGTACATTCACCCGGGCTTATTAAAGAAATTGGAGAAAACTAGTTAATTTAAGTGTTCTTTGTCATTCTGACTTGATTGGAATTATTGTAGTTTGTTTACACTAGGGATAGAACTAAGGCGCTATTGTATTATGTGATTGAAAGCAAATAGAGGCTTGTAGTGTTGCTGGAAAGCCAAATACAAAATTTAAATCGGGGTAAACAAAATTACTCATTTATTGGTAAACATTCTTAACTGTTTTTCTTGAGCTATTTTTGAACTTCAGTGAAAGAAGAAAATTGGGATACCTGGAAAAAAAAGTCCAATTTACTGAAACTGTGCATGAGTGTGTGCCTGCATGTGTACCTGAGAGATCTTCAAAGATTTTTATTAGATAATATGGATATATTTATATTAATGTAAATCTCATGATTTTAGATTATTTAAAATACTATGCATTTAATTTAAATATGATTTCTATTTAGGATGGATTAATAACCTGAATTTGGTTTTTCATATGTGGGTGGAATCCAAATAAAAAGGGGAAAGATTAGAATCTTTGGACACTATATTATGATCCTGGGCAGAAAATAAGTGAAAACATTTCAGTATCTTTATTATTCAGATGACCTGGACAGATCCAGAAGAATTGAAGCTGGGTACTATGATCAATAATGTTTTGTTATTATTAAATCAAGTAATTTGATTTTTAAAGAATTGATCAATTTATGGAAGAAGCGGTGCGATTTTGAAGTTAATATTTCACCCCTTTGATTGGGATTTACCTCCTACAGTGGAGTCTTAAAACTCAGACAGTTGTCATTCCATCCTGTGTGCCCAAAACCACTTGACTCCCAATGCAAAGTCCAGGGGCATTAGGGAGACACATTATGGAAACGTTAAGAAATGCTAGTAAAGTCGACCATGAGTACAAATGGCTCTTTTTGGCCTCTCGAATTCAGAAGAGAAAGAAGTCTGTAGTTTTACTCCTGGATGGGGACTCATCAGTAATGAGAGAAAACAATTTTTATGTGAAAATAGAATGTATACGTGATAAAGGCCTGCCTAATTTCTCTAGTAATACAATTTGATTTTCTGATTAGCTGTCTTATTCTGTGATTCTTGTAATTTTGTCAGGTCAATTAACTGGAGTTCAGTGCTAGAGAGAAAGGACGTGTGGGCACTGCTGGCTTCATTAGATGTCAGCAGCTTAGGTGCATTTTGTAATAGAATCTGTGTGGGATAATTTAGCCGATATTGTTAATGTCATAGCATGCGGAACTTTAAAAAAAAGATTTATGAAGCAGGTCAAATTGGACAAACAATGTGAAGTGCTAACAGAAGGAAGAGAA
This sequence comes from Canis lupus dingo, assembly GCF_003254725.2. NCBI lineage: Eukaryota > Metazoa > Chordata > Mammalia > Carnivora > Canidae > Canis > Canis lupus. The sequence continues at coordinate 86,431,538 of NC_064245.1, forward strand.
AGTGATCTACACAATGTATATTCTAGGCAGTAAATGCAGATCGATGAATTATTCAGCAAGTCATCAATGAGCATACTGTGTGCCTAGCATTGGCACTGGCTGCCCAGGTACATGGACTCTAACCCATTTCCCTATAAACAATGGTGTATAAGCTCCAATTTGGGAGATCTTGAAAGATATGCAGAGTCCTGAAATAGATGTTTTTAAAATAAATGATTCACAGGGTCTTCCCTTCCACTGGAAGGGTTTTTGGAGGGCAGAGGTTTGTCTTCCTCTTTCCATCTCTGACACCAAGCAATGGCCCTGGTGTAGTAGGTAGGCAGATGTGTTTATGGAATGAATACCTGAGGATTAACTTTCCAAGGGTGTGTGGATGGGAGTGACTGTGGGAGTTGGGGAAGGAAACAAGTGAGAATATATTCGCAGGAGCCCCCCGTTCAAAGTAATGTCGCATGTGAATGGTACCCTGGCCACAAGAAATGAATGCATTTAAGTGACATTGCAGAGTAAGACTCTAATTAATGACTGACCACATAAAGAAGACTCAAGGTAGTTGTATAGGTTGGGTGCGAAGAACTGTTACCCAAAGTCAGGAGGTCAAGGGAAACAGCAGTTTTGTTGCAAAAGGTCCTATGGTTGGGTTTCGGAGCAAGAAGGAGCTATTATCAGGTAGAAATATCCAGTGGGCAGTTCTAGATTTATGACTAAAGTTGGGAGAGATGTCAGGGAGGGAAATAAATGGCTGTGGAGTGTTCAGTGATGAGATTATAATTGAAACCATGAAAGTGTATAGTTCCTCTCGCTGTAGTTTCAGTTTCTGGTGCTGTTCAAACAGTGGGTTATCTAAACATTTCGGCTGCACAGGAGATTGAAACACTATATCTGAAGATGAAATAGACGATGGTTAAAATTCTCTCAAGTTCTGAGATTCTCTAGACCTTCTCCCTTAGTTAGAGAGACAAGACCTAGGCATGGGGCCTTTGATTGGGAACAACAGTCAAAATCAGCCGCGATCCACCCCAACGTCATAGGGCTAACTTGGACAGCTCCACATCTGAGGTTGGCACTGAGAGGGACCAGTGAGGTGTGTGAATGAGACCAAACATGGATGTGGAATTTGAAGAAGATGTGGTCTTTGGGGTTCCAGCATGAGCATTCACAATTTTGCGGAGAGTTTACTCATTGGGATAAACGTGAGCCGTCTGTGCTGATTGATAGCGCTCCCTATCCCCCAATGTCAACTCTCTCACGTCGCCTGTTTTTCTGTTTTTGTAGAAGATAGATGAAGAGAACGAGGCGAACTTGCTAGCCGTCCTCACAGAGACACTGGACAGTCTCCCCGTGGATGAAGACGGATTGCCCTCATTCGATGCACTGACAGATGGAGATGTGACCACTGAGAATGAGGCCAGTCCTTCCTCCGTGCCTGACGGCACCCCTCCACCGCAGGAGGCCGAAGAGCCGTCTCTAGTAAGAGCCCTTCCTACTGCTTAACAGGAATCCGAGTGGCCTCTGGCTACCCGCTGCCTGGGCATGATGTAGTGACAATCAGGTTTGGACTTTCAGTTTAGACTGGGGCCGAGAAACAATTCCCGAGCACACTCAGAGTTGCAAATTCTGTGATTCCGTGTTTAAAAATGTTGGTAATAACAGCTTTCACGTGGACTCACTACACTTTATTTTCATGGCCTTTTGCTACGTACGTGCGTGTGTTTTTATTTCCTTAGCATCGTTTATGTTCATGGTAGAAACGTAGAACATGCAGACAACCCAAAAGGAATAGACCCAGAAATTCACCTGTACAATCAAGTAATCTCTAATGTTAAAAAGAGATTGAAATCTCCTCTTGTTTTGAGATACATCCTTATGTTTGTGAATTTGAGATAGATGTCTAGTTGTTCATGTTACATATTATTTTATTGTTTGCAGATGTCCTAGTTCATTAAGAGATTCCTTATGGTCGGGCATTTAGTCTTTTTCCAATTTCTCACCATCATAAATTATATAATAATCGACACATTTATAGTTTTATTCCGATGCCTACGATTCTAGAAATAAAAAAGTAGATCAAGGGACATGCAATATTTTCAGGTTTTGCATCCATAATTCTTATGAAGATTGAAAAATAATAGCACATTTGCAACCTAAGTTCCCTAAATTTATGGGAGGCAATGAAGAGTGAATTTGTTGGCAATGAGGAGTAAATTTTCTTTTGGATGCAGTGCTTGACCAGAATTTTATTAGTTCTAAGACACAGTTTACCTTCTCATCTATGGTAGCCATTTGTCATTTGCCATAAATCTGATGTAAGACCACACGATGTAAATTATGGAAAGCTATCCTCCAAACTTTAATAATGTTCCTTGGCATGCCGTTTAGAGCTGGTCTCTTTTCCATCTCTAGGTTTTTTGAAAAATGTTAAAAGCACTCCATGTAAACACATGGAGACCCTACTTGTACTTCCCTGCCTTTCGAGATTTGTGGTTTAGAAGAAACAATCTCGTAAGTTGTTTCCTGCCCCCTCACCCCCCAGCATTTCTCCACTTGCCGTTGCTGTCTAGTACTTTGATGTCTTTACATTGATACCAGATGATTTTCATCCACATAATTGGCTCGACTGGGAGGGGTTGTTGACTCAGCGTCACACTGCCTGCTTAAGCCTGGAGGGCCTAGAAGGCCAGCAAGCCAAATGAAGAAACCGAGGCCAAGACACAGTAAATGCTTTGCCTGAGCCAGAATCGCATCTCCTGACTCTATCCATTCACAAATCTTTTTCAGAGATGGCCCCTCTTTACACCTAAACATCCTTTGAATCAGTGAAGTTAAACTGGATTGTGCAATATCATTCAAGACATTACAGAATCTTTAATTTTTTTTCCCCCTTGATTCATTTGGGTTATTGAGGGGAAATGTACTATATTCTGTCCCTAATCCCAGCTCCTCACTTAGCAGGGCAGCTTTCCTCACCTAATAGGTATTTGGAAATCCTTTTAGGAAGATCCCTTTGTCTTACTTTATAAAAAAAAAAAAAAAAAAAAAAAAGACAATACTCAGTCTCCAAGGTAGGGAAAGGAAATACCTTCGCAGTTGGGAGTGTGACACCAAATTTTTTACTTTTAAAAAATACGTTTCCTTTAGCACTATTGTGTTCAGGTGTGACTGTAACGAGTGAGAGGATTAATTTTTCTAATGAATGAACTTTAAGTTTAAAATTCCAGTAACTTATTCTAATGCTTAAACGATGCATAACTTTTCTTGCTTTTCCCCTTCTCTGATACGTTTCTAGCTTAAGAAGCTCTTACTGGCACCAGCCAACACTCAGCTAAGTTATAATGAATGCAGTGGTCTCAGTACCCAGAACCATGCAAACCATAATCACAGGATCAGAACAAACCCTGCAGTTGTTAAGGTACAACGTAAACTTTTTAATATAGGAGGGAAAGTAACAAAGGATTTTGCTTGAAGCAGTAAAACAAAGAATAGGTTTATTTCGATGTATTCAGCTGGGATCCTGCAGTTCCTTTATAATGTGAAACAATATGAAATGGGTTTCCAAAAGCAGCGCTCCAGCTACTTTAAGCTAGAAAGAGTTCATTTGTGCTTTGTCTTTGGATGATTGGAATGGAAGCTCCGCCGTCTGTTACTCCTTGCCCACTTTATTAATACATGCGGCAATGTGGGTTCCGGTGAAATTTGCTGATAGGCTGGTATTATCTACGAGTGACTTTAAGATGCAGGATTGCCGTTTTGCCAGCTGTCTAACCTGAGAAAGATTGCTCTGGAATCACCGCAAAAGATCTATCTCTGCCATTAATTGGATGGAATGCTGGCAATGACATAATTCGGTTAGCGGGCTGTATTAAACAATGTTTGTCTTGCCATTCACTGTGAGTGAAAACGGAGCGTTAAGGGGTACTTAAGAGAATTGTGAATACGGGGCTCCAGCAATCAGTGGCAAATTAAGGTTTAAACCAGCTTATTTTTTTTTATTCACAGTAAAGGCGCTATAGGGTCTTGTTAGTTACATGTTGCTGAGTAGGAACATTGAAATGTAGGAGAAATGAAATAAAAAGCTGCATAAATGTCATTTAGGAATTTTAAATGTAATTTTCTTTCCTTGTTCTGCAAACAATTATTCACAGCTCATAGATCTAGTACACTTAGACTGAACACTTCATTGAAAATCTCATCTCTTCAGAAAACCTATATCCATTCTGATAAGGTTCAGTTCACTAATTTTAGCTTTCTTTATGCCTTGTTTTTAAGACCGAGAATTCATGGAGCAATAAAGCGAAGAGCATTTGTCAACAGCAAAAGCCACAAAGACGTCCCTGCTCGGAGCTTCTCAAGTATCTGACCACAAATGATGACCCGCCTCACACCAAACCCACAGAGAACAGGAACAGTAGCAGAGACAAATGCACCTCCAAAAAGAAGTCCCACACACAATCGCAGTCTCAACATTTGCAAGGTAGGCCGGGGGCCGAAACCAGGCTGGCGGTGAGGGCGCCGGAGGCAGAGCGAGCTTGCACCCGGCTGGGAGTGCCGCGACTCCGGGCCTCCGCTCCACCGCTGTCTCTCTGGAGAGGGAATTCAGCCCTTGATTATAGCCTTAAAAGCAAAGCAAAACCAAACAGAAGCAACACCTGCCTTGGACACAGGTTGTCCTATTCGGCTGACACGCAGCCTCATTCACCATCACCAAAAGGCACCTGAAATGTGAGCTTGGGTGGGGAGCGGGTGGGGGAAGGTTTATGTGAAATCTGAATTACTGACATAATTGAAATTCGGAGCAAGCTGGGCCAGCCAATATTAAAAAGCCTTTTTCCCCCCCTTTCTAATAATGGAAAAAAATGAGGCATTGTTGATTTGCTGTATAGACCTTAAGAAAGAGTACATGGCATTTGTGCAGCCTCTCCCAATTATTAAGTGCATTTTTTTTTTAAAGACCCCATGTTATGCTCCTAGATTTATTTTGTAAATAAGGATTTGGAAATTTCTGGAATTTATTTTTATTTGCTTTCTATTAAAATATATTGCCCAGATCAAACTACGCATCTGGGTTGATTTTTATTGTCCTCATACATTCTGGAAGGCTGATGTGTTTGAGGCAGATCAGAGTGATTTGGGGGAAACCTGTCTTGGCAGAGATATAATTTTCTTTCTTTTTTGTCTTTTCCCTCAAAACCTCAACACCGGCCTATCTTAGAGGCCCAAAGGAAGCTTGTTGAAAGTTGCTGTTGCTTTCAAACATCCCGACTTCCACATGAACCCTACCTTTAACCTGGTAGTGGAAGCAGATGTATTCTTTTTTTTTTCTTTTAAAGATTAATTTTTAATTGAGAGAGAGAGAGTGTGTGTGTGTGCGCATGTGTGAGAGAGAACGCGGTGGAGGGGAGGGAGCGGGAGAGAGTCTTAAGCAGACTCTATGCAGAGCGTGGAACCCACTGGGGGCTCGATCTCACAACCTGGAGATCATACCTGCACCGAAACCCGGAGTCGATGCTTAACTGAGTGCACCACCCAGGTGCCCCAGAAGCAAGCATATTCTAAAATAGCAATTACAAACACCCACTTCTTTTTTCCCTTTTGTTTCCCCGACTTCCCCTTCCAGCTGCAGAGTGGTAGTCCCTGATCCCTGTTTTGAACCATGATTATTTCATACAGGTATGCTGTTGCTGCTGCTTTTAATAAGTATTTTCTTTCCAGTGTTTTCAATTTCCCTCTCTCATCCCTACCTCACCATAAACCTTCAGGAATGTTCTTTTAAAGTTTTAAATTGGCTCTCAATTAGCTTTTCCCTGGTGGATATCTCAAAATCCCTTGGCCATCCTTTTCTGTCAGTTCAGGGAAAGATATTTATTGAAACGGGCCAAATCTTTTTGTAGCTCGCCTTACCCTGACTGGTCCCTTACACACATGCACTGGACCAGTTTTTCTGAGCAGGACCAACAGGGCTGTGGGATGCAGTGGTGTGGAGGGTCTCAGGTGAAGGGAAGCCAGCTGAGCTCACTCTAGTGAGTGGACTGAAAAATTCACTGGGATCCTCTCAACCTTGTCCTAGTGTGTCCTAGTCATCCGTTCATCTTCTGGAGCTGAATTTGAAGTCTGAAGCCAGCTATTACCCTATAGTCAGTGAACCCAGGCCAACAGCACATGTTCTCAACATCTTTATCATTTTTATATTCTTAAGATTTTATTTGGCCCTTCTAGATTTTTAGAGTTTCGGAGTTTTTTGGTTTTTTTTTTTTTAAATCCACTTACCACGAATATTACTGAAAACTTTTACAAACCATGGCAGTGAGGAGTTAAATCGGCCTATGGAGGATATATTTTTTTAGGTGAGACCTGCTATATGTGGATTTTTTAAAAAGCTGTATGCCTGTGGCAAAGCATATAAATTTAATCCCAGAACAAAGCCTATTGACAAAAACACAAAAAACCCCAAACCAAACAAACAAAAAATCCACAAAATTCCTATAGTTATTAAAGGCCTAAAACAAAACAAAATAAAGCAAAAACATGGCTGGCTGTGAATAACCAACAAGAAATAAGTGCTCAGGTTCAGGATTTTTTTAAATTGTTGTTCAAACTTTAAAAGTAGAAAATATATTAGCGATTAGAGATAATAACCAAGGACCTACCGAGGTTTACCTTTTTTGTTGTGATGTTTTCTCCCTGAACTGCATGTATGCTCTGTGATATCGTGTGGTCAAGTTCTTTTCACTTCCTTAGGATAATGGCCTGACCTTTGGCTCATGTTGGTGTCCCCTATATTCATTTATTCATTCATTTGGTAATGTATTCATTCATCAAAAAGACCATGACCTGCATGAACAAGATGCATTCCTGCCCTCTAAGGATCTTAGAGGCCCTGGTCTATTAGTCTTTGGAATAGTGTGGATTAAACTCCCAGTAAACCAAATCAGTCCTCCTCTAGTGGTAGCTTTCGTGAGTGTGGGAAATTCAGGGAAGAGGTTCTCTTACTCTATGTGGTTTGGGGCTGGACCTTCCTAGGGCCTTCACTTCCTGTTTGCCATTGGCCCCACTAAACATGGCCACTGCCTATGGCTCTCCTTCCAGTGCCCTTGCCATCACCGATACCCAACTATCAGAATGTTGGGATCTTCCTTTGAGTATTTCGGATAGCCTACCCTACACCTTGAAAACTGAAGTCCCAGAGACCGATTTTCAACGTGTATTTATTGCGTGACATAGCACGCAGTTCGTATTTAGTGATATCTGCTATGGAGCCTCTATGCATGATCCTAAATATTAGTTGAATGCCAAAAATGTTGGTAAATTCCTTTCATGAGTGTGTTCTTTTAGAAAGACTCATTATATCAGACATACAAAAAAATTAATGTAAAACCAGTTCATTTATCTGTATGTATAAAAGCCAATCAATCAATGTACCTAATTTGTAGAAGACAGCGTGAACTTCATATTTCTGGATGCACGTTGGATAGATGATAAACCATTCAATTGTTTAAAAACTAAATCTAAATCGACAAATTAAATATGTAAATACTATTTATCCAAGTAAAGTATGTAATTTCAGCCTAATTTGGACATAAATAATATTTTCACATTTCAAAGGACCTTAATTACTGGGGTTGATTAATTTACTTTAATATCTACTGAATGCAATTCCTTTTGGTAATAGGAAAAAGGAAACATATTCTGGGCTGACTCTGCCAGTAACTAGTTTTATGGCCCTGGAAATATCATTTCACATCTTTAGATCTCAGTTTTTTCATCCATAAAATAAGAGTTTATTCTAAAGACCTTTTTAGTTTCAACTCTATGATTTTCATTTCGTAAATGACTATCTCTTGACCTTTTGAAAGTAATTATGTTAATGAGAAAAATTGACATAAACCTACATACATATAAATATATCTTTATAGTTAAGCATATATATATATATATATATATATATATATATATACACATAATATGTGGATGTATATCCCAAGTACGTTTCTCATCATGTTTTCCCCTCCTTCTGTTCAAAATACAAGACTGCCAAGGAGAAGCAATTGAAATTTTGGAGTGAGAAGAAGATTCTTACTCCACCCTTCCTAATTGGGAAATGCCTCCTGTAGGAGGTAAGATTTAGGAAGCATAAAAGGAAGTAAATGAGCTCTCTTTGCAAGTCTATAGGTCTCTCAACTGATAAATGCAGTTATCTTACTTTAGTTGTCTATAATTTTGGGGATTTGAATCCCTTTTACACTGTCTGGGTCAATGTCCACAATTTGTCATAATCTTTCAATTAATTTCCAGTAAATGGAATGGTTATTGCTTGAGCTTTGGCCTCATAGAAATAACCTATTCTCAGGGCTAGATATAAAATTCTACATTTTAGGAGAAAAATCAACTGAATATTCATAACGTTCTGTTGTCTTATAGTTATTCTGCTGTTTTCTTGTCTAAACAAACCGTGTACTGTATTCCAAATTAAAATAGAACACATTATTTCTCTCTGATGGTATGATGCAAATTTTGTATCCTTAACCGAGATGCTACATTTTGGGGAAAATTCTGTTTTTGTATGTGTTTTTGAATGATAGTTTACCAATGCAAATGTTGTTTGGAATTTGTTTTAGCATAATGGACTGTTGTCTGACTTTGATCCAATATTCAGGGATTTCCTTACTTGAGTTTTCAGTTTCCAGTTTCCAACCTGATTGTAGTAGGAAAAAAAAAAAATTCTTAAAAAAACCCCAGAACTCAATATTTCATAATCAGTTTCCTTTTTTTTTCTTTAGCCAAACCAACAACTTTATCTCTTCCTCTGACCCCAGAGTCACCAAAGTAAGTATTAAGAAATGTAACCATTTTCAGAAAGGGAAGGGGGTTCTAATACATTTGGCTACAGCAACTCCATTTCAGTTTGTTTTTATAAATGTGCCATATCTTCCAGTGACCCCAAGGGTTCCCCATTTGAGAACAAGACTATTGAACGAACCTTAAGTGTGGAACTCTCTGGAACTGCAGGTAAGCCCTGTATTTCACTTGGAGCTGTGTGTGTGTGTGTGTGTGTGTGTGTGTGAAATATGTATTAAATAATAGCACATATTCTCTATGTGATTAATGAAATTAACAAATTATACAAGCAACATTGGATAAGTAGTTACCTATAAATATTTCCACCTTTTTTTTTTTTTTTTTTTTTTTTTTAAGAGAAGACATGTATTGTGTGTCAGACCTGGGCCAGACCCTCTGATGTATGTTATTACTTTAGCTCCCTAAATAACCCTATGTCAGAATAAGACACCAAAACTTGAGCAGGATGAGAAATTAACATTTATTGGTCTCCCACTCAATAAGTGTGCCAGGCGTATGAGTGGTTTTGACTAGTTTCACAATGACCTCATGAAGACAGTGGTAATTTTCTCATCTTTAAGATAAGGATGTTAAGGTTCAGAAGTGCTAAATAATTTTCCCAAGATCACAGAGCTAGAAAGCAAGGAGCAACATTTTGAATGCCACTTTATTCATTATATCAATGTTTTAATTGGAATCTTGTGTCACTCACCATTATACTTAACAGTATAATGCTTTCCTATATATGTTACCATTTTTATATCTTTTCAGCAAAGGAGAAAACTGAAAATGTGCCCGTTCACCAAGACAAAATGTGCTTATGTGTTTTAAAACAAGAGTGATTTTCTTCACCATTTGGACTTCTGGACTCATTTAGTCAGTCTTACTTTATGCACTGTAGAGAAAGGAGCTTTAAAAACTTGGAATAAGCCCCGAGTAACTTAATAATCCACAGATTTCCTAGGCAGACTTAGAAGTTGGTTGTAAATGGTGCCTTTGCACTGAGTGCTTTAGGTTTAGATACTTGAACTTTCTACTCCAGAAGGTGAATCTTAGGCTGCCTGAACAAGAAGTTCCTTGACTCTGGCCATTGCTGATAAGGGTAAAGGAACAGTAACTTAAACAAGGTGCTTTCAACCAGAACTATAGTGTCTACATACACCATGGTCATTGTCCCTAAGTTTAATTTCACACTTTGAGTTTGCTAAATTATGAAAGGTCATAAGGAGTTTGCTTCTTATGAAAGGTCTATTGCATGATCGCATGATTTGGTCAAGCAGTAGGGTAGTTAATTTCATGGTGTTTATATATATATTTTATGTGTGTGGACACATTTATGTGTGCAAATGTCTATCTTTATATGCATGCATACATGTGCACATATATACTCGCCCATAGGCATATACATAACATCATTTCTTAAATAAGTTATAATTACTTATATGGTTATAAGTAACTTTTATGTATATATATATATATATATATATATATATATCATATTCAGTAGAGGCCTTCTTATCTGACCAATAAGAATGAGTATCTGGTGGGTTTATAAAAAAAAACTGATTAAAGTATCCAATGTCATTTTGTTTTTGCCTAAGTCATATAAAGAAACATTCAAAGATCAGATTTTTTGTATAAGAAACAGAGACCTTTGCCTTGAACTTAAAAATCCTCACTGGCAATCCATTAATCTTTCTGGCACAAACTGTAGTCATGATGTATCTTAGATGGTATCCACTGTTCAATTCTTGCTTTTTAGAGGAAAAGAATTAAAGATCTTTGTGTAGTAGTCTGAGCGCAAAATCATTCTAGATTTTTATGCTTTTCCTATAAATAAATAATAATCATAATTTACCATGTTTTCCCAGTGTTTCCAATACCACCTGTCTATAACTGATTGGACAGCTTCTTCTTTCAATGACATACCTTTATTGGTTCTTCTTATGGAAACATTTTTTCTTATACTTCATACAATGGCATAGTATTTTGTTATCTTACATAATTCCAGTTACCACTATAATAGACATCAACTGGTTTGGGAAATACTACTGTGGCTCATGATAACAACTCCATTGAAAGGAATCTATTAACTATGAGTATTCAGAATGTTGTATTAGTCACTTATTTTGTTTCAGAGGGAATTGAGAAAGCTTCCACTTTGTATAGCCACACCGAGGCTTCTGTTAAAAGGTTTTTATTAGAGGCACCTGGGTGGCTCAATTGGTTAAGGTTTTGCCTTTGGCTCGGATCATGGTCTTGGGAGAAGTCCCGGGATCAAGCCCACTTCAGGGTCCCTGCTCAATGGGGAGTCTGCTTGTCCCTCTGTCCCTCCCTCTGCTTGTGCTCTCTCACTCTTTCTCTCTCTCAAATAAATAAATAAAATCATAAGCAAAAGGCTTTTTATAATTCTCATAAATAATAAAGCTTACTATAAAAGTGTCAAAAATATAAACTAGTGGGAAAATATTCATAATTCTTTTTTTTTAATTTACTTATTTATTTGAGAAAAAAAGAGAGAAAGAGAGAGCATGAGCAAGGGGAGAGGCAGATGGAGAGGGAGAGGGAAAGAATCTCAAGCAAATTCCCTGCTGAGCACAGAGCCCGATGGGGAGCCTCTAACCCACAACCCTAAGATCATGACCTTAGCAAAAACCAAGAGACAGACACTTAATTGACTGAGCCACCCAGGTGCCCCTATTCACAATTCTAAGGTGCAAAGTTATCCATAGCATTTTCTTCCTATGGATAATCTTATACATTATATTTATACTATAGTCATTTTGTATATATAATTTTGCATCCTGATTTTTCAGTTAACATTTTAATGAGAAAATTATTTTATTATCACAGACCTTTTATTATCAGGTTTTTAGTGTGTTGTATGACATTAATCTTAGTAGTTACATCAAAATTTATTTAATCACACTCGCATTATAAATTTAGGTTGTTTTGAAGTGTAACCATTTTGAAATAGCACTGCTTTAGAAATGTTTGTTCATAATTTTTTACAGAAGTATAGTCGACATACGATGTTATATTAGTTTCAGGTATACAACATCGTAATTCAACACTTCTATATATATTGCAGTGCTTGCCATAATAAGTGTAGTTACCATCTGTCACCATACAAGTTATTACACTATTATTGATGAATTCCCTATGCTGTGTTTTTTATCCCTGTGACATATTTATAACTGGAAGTTTGTACCTCCTCATCCCCTTCACCTATTTTGTGCATCCCTCCACCTCCCTCCCCTCTGGCAAACATCAGTTTGTTCTCTGTATTTATGAGTCTGTTTCTGTTTTTTGTTTGTTTGTTTTGTTTTGTTTTTTAGATTCCCTACATAAGTGAAATCATATGGGATTTGCGTTTCCCTGTCTGACTTATTTCACTTAGCATAAGACACTGTAGATCCATTCGTGCTTTCACAAATGGCAAGATTTTATTCTTTTTTATGACTGAGTAATATTCCATAATATATGTATACTACATCTTATTTATTCATCTATTGCTTTTCTGTTTTGGTTATTATAAATAATGCTGCAATAAACATAGAGATGCATATATATTTTCTAATTAGTGTTTTCATCTTTGTTGAGTAAATACCCAATAGTGGAATTACTGAATTATATGGTACTTCTATTTTTAATTTTTTTGAAGAATCTCCATATTGTTTCCAGAGTGGCTGTGCCAATTTACATTTCCTCCAGCAGTCACAGGTTTCTTTTTTTTTTTTCCCTACATTCTCATCAACACTTGTTATTTCTTGTATTTTCGCTACTAGTCATTCTGATAGGCAGAAGGTGATATTTCATTATGGTTTTAATGTCCATTTTCCTGATCATTTAAGGATGTTGAGCATCTTTTTATGTGTCTATTGGCCATCTATATGTATTCTTTGGAAAAATATCTATTCAGGTCCTTTGACCATTCTAATCAGATTATTTGTGGGTTTTTTGTTATTGTTGCTATTGTTCTATTCATAAATTTTATCTTATTTTCTCAAAATAAACTATTATTAGTTTTTAATAATGACTACAAAGATATAACATCTTGGTGTCTTTTGGTATATATTGCCTCATTGCTATCCTGAGAAGTTCTTTCATGGATAGCCCTATTAACCCTACATGGATATACTTGCCTTACTGCACATTTCCAAAGATATCCCATGCTAGCATTTTTAAAATGTTATATATATATGAATATATCATTTTAATTGCATTCCTTCCATTAGTGAGATTATGATGTTACAAAAAGCACTTCTATTTCCTTCTTGTAAAAGTTTTAACATTTTTCTTATTGATAGATACCTAATTTTAAATAATTTAGTGATGACTTTGAAAGTTTAGTAGCCTACACTATTGAAAGACAAGTAGAGATTTATAGAAGATACATTTTTTTACATATTTAGAATCCTTAAAAATATACACAGTGTATTTCTGTCAGTGAATCAGAATTTATCTGACTGGTTTAAATCTTTTTCTCTTGGTGCTTTGAAAGATTATTGGCTACAGTGGAAATCAGTTTACCAACATGTTTTTAATATGTGCTCTATGCTTTCAATATGTCTTAGGAGATATACATCAAATAGAAGACCTAGAGACTGATCCATATAAAGCATGAAGCATTGTAGTGGCCTTCTAAACAGATGTTCTTGTGTTTAAGATGTGGGTTTATAGTTTGTTGGGGGAAACAACACACATTGTACAAGTAGCATGAAGGCAAAATATTATTTATTATCTATAAGGTTTTGTTACCTTCTAAGAAAGATGAACCCAGAGGGTGTTTTTGAGTTTATTGAGTGTGGTAGTTTTAAGTGTGAAGGTGCAAATTAGAGAAACTGAGGTAGGGCCCAATTGCATTACAAAGTAGAAAGAATGTAGAGCTCTAGGAAAACAAGGGGCTGAGGAGGAACTTGGAAAAATAGAAATTTGGAACTTGATTGGAGGGTGGTGTGAGGAAGAGTTTTTTTGGGATAGACGTATGTTTGAAATGCTATGCAGTATGTGATGCTTATGATCACCATCTCCTCGAACAATCTTTAGTAAAATTTCTTGCATGGTAGGAATTGAAAGAGGTGACAGACACTGATTGCACCTCCAGGGAATCACCAAAGGGAGAAAAGAAGTTATCAAAGGGAACCCTGTAACTTTGCCTCAAGTTAAATGCAGAAGAGTGAAAAGAATTATAAAGATGGTTCAAGGACTGGAGGCAGAATTAAGGCGATATCATTAGTGAAGGACCCAGGTAATCCACGGAGAGGAGTGTGGAGGGATTGGTGCTCTCTGTGGGCTAAACCACCTTGGGGAGCCTTTGGGAGAGAAATATTTGTATCGGATTTGAACTGCACAGATGGAAAGTGGAGAGGATATTGATGGAGCAGAAGCAAGAAAGTAGGAAATCAAAAAGGTGTTTGAGTAACACTGTACTTGGCATGGGCAGTGAAATCAGCAAGGAACTACAAGACGGAGCATGTACTTTTCCTCCTTCATCTTTTAATTGCTAAAATGCTCTCTCTGTCCTTAATCTTTTCTGGGTTTTAGTTTCCTTAATGTTAAAGTCATAGTTATAATCCCCAAATCAAATTACTGTCTGACTCAAAGGACTAAAATATAGGTTGAAAAATAAAATTGCCAGTACTCAACCATTTTTGACATCCAAAAATGGCAATTACATGTGCAGTCAGCCAGAATTTAAAAACTTTATAAACAGTGAAGCTCCAGGTAAAAGTAGTCTGCTATGATTTCTAAAAGCAGACAGCATAGCTTAGTGAGGTTGTGCAAAACCATGGCTCTGACATTGGACAAACCCAAGTTCAAATTCTGGATCTACCATCTAGCAAGGTGACCTGTGGTCATTTTAATTAACTTCTGTAAGACTCAGGATCCTAATGAACCAAACGAAGATAATAACAGTACCTGTATCTCATTGAGTCACTCTGAGGATAGAGGTAAAACATGAAAAAGGCTTCCTCCAGTGCCAGTGTATGTAAGTATTCAATAAATATTAGATATTGAACTACTAATTCTGCATTAACTTTATCTGCTGAGGTCATTGTACCTTGTTGTTCATCTTTTCAACTTTTAATTATCTTACCTGTTTCCTTTCAGTGACCCTAATGTTTTTTTTTTTTCTCTTTGGTACACTCATATATGGACTTCTATATTTTCTTTGTGGCAAAATTCCCTCTAATTCCGCTATAAAACTGAAGATACACTGTTTTTTGGTGTGAGTATAGGATTCACCAAATCAAGGTAGAAAGATCTACTCCTTGATGGTCTCTTAACAACAGCTACTTCTACATTACTATACGTTCTGGAGGTTACACACTCCCTAGAAAGCATGTTATACATGTTTGTTTGTTTATTTATTTATTTACATTCTCTGGCCATTTCACTTTCGAGGAAAAAGCTATATGTTGACCCTAGCTCTGTGGTGGACTCGCGCTTCAAAGCACATCCATGCGATGAGAGATGATGTCTCTTTACTGAAGCCTTAATTTTAAAGATAATAGTCAACATCTGTTATGTTAAATAGGTTTCATTTCACTTGCCAAATGTCATTGACTGGTATTGGCGACCAGGAGCATTGTGTTGAGGAGAATTCCAAGGCCAAGTCTGTACTCATGAAAATGTCACCATCAATTAATGATGTCTGCCATAGGTGCGGCAAGGAGGTGGACAGAGTGGAAACATTCATGTTGTTGATCTGTTGATCCTTGGTCTATAGGCTTAATCCATGTTGTTCTGGCCAAGGAAATGGATCAAGCTGTTGCCCAGGACTTTCTGGTGTCTTCTTTTTCTTTACTCTCACAAATGTTTGTTTGTTTGTTTGTTTGTTTGTTTATTTATTTATTTATTTATTTATTTTCAAAACATTTTATTTGTTTATTCATGAGAGACATGGAGAAAGAGAAGCAGAGACATAGGCAGAAGGAGAGGCAGGCTCCTGATGTGGGACTTGATCCCAGGTGCTTGGGATCAGGCCCTGAGCTGAAGGCAGACGCTCAACTGCTGAGCCACCCAGGCATCCCTACTCTCACAAATGTTAGTGAAATTTTCCAAACATTTGAGTACAAGTGTAAAGAGTCAACAAAATTCTGAGACCTCCAGAATACTCCCTCTGCCCCATCTGCAGAGTCTTTGGGAAACAGGAGGGATGAGACAGGAAGTTTGCTTTATTAGGTATTGCCAGCTGGTCTGACTTTGTGATTGTCCTAAACTAGCTCATTTTGGCTGATAAAAAAAACACTTCTTTTTTACAGGTGTAAAAACTAATTTGATTTCAAAATAGCTGTTAGTAAAGCAAGATGAGAGTAGAGAATGCTCTTTTGGCAGAAGGCATTTAAATCTATTGCATATGGAGATTTTCAGAGTGCTAGACTTTTTTTGTTTCTGAAATGGAAACGGCAAAGCAATGTCAGTTCAACTAGATGATGGTTTTAGCCACTAGACATGAAGGAATTTGGTTAGGGACCAAGTGGCTGACCCCCAAATTTCACATATATGAATATGTATGTGTACATATAAATTGTTTTTAAAGTTATTACTATAAAAGTAATAAAACAGAGTATAATTATTTTATAACCAATTAGGGAAATGGAAATAATAAAATAGTCAGCAGTTTCACCATCCTAACACACTAGGTCTTAGCAATGTCGTCCTCCATTAGTATTGTATTTCTCTCATGGTTTTGATGATAGAAGACGAGTGATTAGGTGCCATTTTTTTTTCCCAGTTTATGTTTTCCCTTGGTTTAAATGGGCAATCATTCACATTGCACCTTGGTGGACTTGTGCTTAAGAACCCACTCATTAACCAATCAATTTGTAATTTCTTTTATGTGTAGTTTTATATTATTATCCTTTTTGCACTTCCTATTTAAGAATTTATTTTGCTGGACGGAATATTGACAGACAACACAAATTTGCTGTACCCTTTGGGCATATACATCTTTTGTATGTGCCTTATCTTTGGGGAAATAAACCAAAGCAAAATATGAGCAGTAGTTGGTAGTTTTACAAGGAAAACCCTAGCATGAGAGAACTGGAAAGTGATTTTGACAGGTCATATAATCCATTCCTGAGCCCAAAGAATCCAAGAGAGGGAGACCCCACAAATTCTCTTACAGCCCATTCCAATGTTTGGCAACTCTTACCGTCAGGGATTTCTTCCATATTTCAACTATATCCTTCATTTCCTTTTTTTGGTCTCATTCTTCTGGACCCAACATCTGGAAGGATCATTCCTTTGTTCTCGAGTTATCTTTTTGGGAAATAGCTACTATCCAAATTTCTTTTAAGCCAGGAATAACAAAGTACTTACACCAGCTTCAGGGGAGTTTGGTGATAGCTGCCTGGAAAGACAGGTCCCCTCCCCCACTCTCAGCCCAGCTCCCGCCCCAGCGCTGTGGGAAAGGGCACAGGAGCCAATTAATAACTTCATCTTCCATGAGCAAGAGTTGGAGAATTAAGCACATGTCCTAGAAAGGCTCTGAAGCTTTTCTGTGAGGCCAGTCTGTTCCCCAGAACCCAGGCGTGATGTAGGACGCAGTGAGTGGTAAAGGGCAGGGGCACTGGCAGTCAGAGCAGTTTAGGGTGATGGTCACCCCAGGACTGAGCAGGGTAAGGGAGGTTCCTCCGTTTGAGCATTAATGCTTCAGTGGCTGGCTCCTCTGGGGCTCAGAAAGTCCTGGGGAGGTTGGGGGCCGGAGAGGGCATATTTTATACCAAATATTCCCACTAGCAGAGCAGTACAGTTCCTACTGAGTAGCAGCCCTTCCTGTGATCTCTTGACACCCACTCCAAGTTCTTGAGGCACAGAATAGAAGAGTAGGATAAGCCACATGCCTCTCTGCCCAGTCCTTTCTCAGTAAGGTTTTAAGGAAATTAGAAACTCGTCTTCTCATCGTTTCTCCTTAAGAAATATTTCAACTCTCTCATGAATAAATAAATAAAAATCTTTAAAAAAAAAGACAAGAAATATTTCAACTGACATGTGACCTGAGAAAAATCCCACTACCAAAGAAAGTCCAAAGCAAGTCACAAATAGAGAATGAGATTCTGTAAAATGTTATAAATTATTAAAAAGAAAGAAAGAAAGAAAGAAAGAAAGAAAGAAAGAAAGAAAGAAAGAAAGAAAGAAAGAAAGAAAAAAACAGAAAACAAACCCTGCTGGAGTCATTGGGTGGATCGCGGAACACACATGCACACACACACATGCACACACATCCACAGCAGAGGAGTCATCGTTTATCAGAGTCATTCAATTAAACAAACAAACCCAAAAGAGAACTCCTCAAAGAAAATCGTTTTATAGCACATAATGAAAAACAAAACAAAACAAAACTTGTCTCTGACTTTTTTTTTTTTTTAAATAAAAGGGCTGTTTAAAAAGATGACTGTGGAGTGTGTAGCACTTCTCCCAGATTTGCTGTGCAGAAGTGCATAAGTGTGAGTGATGCAGAGGTACTTGTTTATTATAGAACACATTTCAATGCAGTAATCATAAATATTGCTAAGGTTGTGCTCTGTTGAAATATGACCTACATACTCTTGATTGTTTGTGTTACGTGATTTGTCTGACACCCATTACATTCTGGGTAATAGCAGCCATTTGTTGCTCTGCACAGCAGGCTCTTTTGACAAAAGAAAATAGGCAGTAATAAAAAAGCTATAGTCTGAATTACATTCTGCACAGTGCTGCACTGCTGAGAGTTTGTGCAAGTGTGTTAACAATGCTCTGAACTGCCTCTTGTCAGCCTTCAGCCTGTAATGGCCATCTGTCCTCACATAAATCTGTCAAAACCTGCTAAGTTCAAGAGAGAGCATGGAATATACCTTGTACTGTCAACACCAAAATGTACACATTCCCCAGAAAATCAACACACAGGAAATAATCCGGAGGTTATGGGAGGCATTAGCACTGTTGATTTAAGCTTGTGGGGTGAAATTGAGAGTCTGGCCATTAGAGGGAAGATGAGCAAAGGTAGTGGCATCAGGGAATGGAGTATTGACTGCCCTCCTACCGCAGGGAACTGGGTTCTGGGTGGCGGACATGGGAGACATCCAGTTCGTCCCGTTGCAGCAAGGGGTCCCTGTGCCCATGAGTATCTCTTAAAAGTTTGACACCATGTTTAAAAAAAAAGAAAAAGAAAAAAGTACTTCTTACACTTTTGTTTTGCTTTGCTTTGTTTTGCGTTGGGTCTCCACTCTATCTGGAAATAGATTTTCAATTACGCACTGGTGGTTCCATCCTTGAGATTTCTGTCTCGCTTGGAGGTATTCTCTAAGAATGTTTCAGTAAACAGTAAAAAGTTTAAGGAATTATCTGAATTATCTGTTTGCCCTTTCCCACCTACTCACTAATCCTAGAATAACCTCAATCTGTTAAGTAAATATTATTATTAATTATTATTATTATTATTATAAAAGTTTATGGAATTATCTGAATTATCTGTTTGCCCTTACCCACCTACTCACTAATCCTAGAATAACCTCAATCTGTTAAGTAAATATTATTATTAATTATTATTATTGTTGTTATTATTATTTTTAGTAAGGGGTGCCAACAGAAATTTACAGCCCTGCTATATTCATTCTTAGGCTATGTGTGGTTATCTTAGAGTTTCTGTAAATTTTAAGTACGTACACAAAAACATGTATGTTACTTCAAGTTTTAAAGATTTTCCCATTTATGAAAAGGAACCATGAAGTCCCAGAAGCCCCAGCATCTGGTGTATTATCCAGCACATAGTAGGTGTTCAGTGAATGTCTGTTCCATTGCTACAGGCTGCCTGAGATGTGAAGAATGTAAAAGGTTTGGTTTTTAACTAAAAAAAACTACAATCAAGGTGTCGCCACTCCCAAGAGCAACTTGAGAATCAGTTATTTAAGCAATAATGAGTTTAGGTACTAGGACAAGGGTTTCAAATGTTCAAGACTAAAAAGAATTTCTATATTTAAAATCCCTAGATAGCTGAGCTATTTTTAGGAATAGTCTCTCTTTAATAGTGGCCTAATTTGGTGTTTCTGAAGTTTAGGTTTTCTTTTTATACATCTAGAATGTCAGTCAAAATACATGTACCTGAGAACAAGGCGATGGGCTGCACAGACATGACAGGAGAGAAGGTCTCTATATGGGGTCCATGAACTGCCTCATTAAAAACGTTTGACCAGCTTCCCCAGTTATTCTTGGGCCACTGAAATGTGAGACCCACTACTAAAGGAGAATCCAGAAAAATTAAAAAAAAAAAAGATTTTATTTATTCATTTGGCACAAAGAGAGAGAGAGACAGTGGGAAAGAGAGAGAGAGAGAGCAAGCGAGCACACAGGAGCAAGTGGAGGGGCAGAGGGAGAGGGAGAAGCAGACCCACCGCTGAGCAGGGGGCTGGAAGCGGGGCTCCATCCCAGGACCCCGGGGTCATGACCTGAGCTGGAGGCAAACGCTTAACCGACTGAGGCACCCTGGCGCCCCTAGAAAAAATAAAAATCAATAAATGAGTAAGAATTTTTGCAAAAATAAGGCAGGCAACATTCTGCTCAGAGCGTATAATCTATTTGGAGAGACAAGATAAAACATACATTCAAAAAGAGATGAGAAAAAAAAAAACCAAAAAGAGATGAGCAGGAATATATAGCATTGTCCAATAAATACCAAACGGGTGATCCTGGCAATAAATTGTTAGGAAAGTAAAAACCACCCTAGTTTGGGGACCATGAGGAGATTCACGGAGTTGGGTTTTAGGATGTTGACTGTCGTTTCCCCCATTCAAGGGCTACGTCATTTGAATATTTGACTGTTGTTTGCTCAGCAAAGACAGATTATTCATCATTATTTCTCCGAGCATCTTAGCCTCCTGGAGGACAGATCTGAGAATCTGTGATTTCTTTGCGGGGCGGGGAGGGCAGCATCAGTACCTTTAGATTTGTTGTAATGGTCCTTGAAGGGGGCGGGCGGGAGAATCGGGGCTGTGAGCGGCCAGCGCAGAGGTAAGGGAAACGAGGGGAAAGAGAGAGGAGAGAGAGGAGACTGATCACATGGGAATTTCTTAGACTAAGAGACATCCTTGTCCACGAAAGAGGGATCGGAGGAGAGCGTGCCTCAGTGACACCGATGTTTCATTCAATAACGTGTCACCTCCCGGTTATCTTCCTGCGAAGGCCGCCTGGCCGCCGATCGGGGGAGCTTTCCTGGGGCTCCGAGGTGCTCCTTCTCTTGGTGCTTCCATCTCCCTGTCTTTCCGAACCGTTCTGAGACGGGGTGTCCGAAGTCAAATTACCTGGCGTCTGTGTGGCTTTTCTCCCCTCGTTTAAGGAGCGTTAGCTCTGCGTAACACAAACTGCCAAAGAGTAGTGTCAATATTTTATTGTCGAGCAAATATTCACATTAATTTCCTCTATTTCTTTACTGTAAAGTGGGAGAAAGAGGCACCCTCTTCCTGTTCATATCAAAATTTCACGTGGCTTTCTGTGACCTACTTGGTTATGTGTGTGTGTGTGTATTTTTTCACACACGCAGATGTATATGTATTTTCCCCTTTCTCCAGCAAGCTGAGATTTCTCTGCCATTTCCTTGAAATGTGCAGTTGCCTTAAGTCTAACCCCAGGCTTGTTAGCAGACTTGAAGTTCTTTTCTGCTGAGTAGCCTTCCCCCATCCTCCTAAATAGAAAGTGTGCTGTAAACTCAAATATTCCCTTGTAAGCATAAAGTCATCTGAACTCCAGCCTGCCCTTCTTCAAAGTTCCTTGGACTCTGGAGCCATTTCCCAACTGTCCTCCCTCGGTGGAAAGGGATGCGGAGAACGTCCTTGGGGGGGGGGGTGAAAGGTGGTGGAGGCAACTGTAATTCACAGATGCTCCCACGATGGCATCTCATGGAATTTATCTGCTCTTTCATAGAAAAAAAAAAAAAAAGTCACCCACTGATGGGGTTTCTCGCATCTCCCTTTCTTATCTTTTGATTTTTGATTTTTTTTTTTTTACTTTTTTAATTAGTGGGTTGCTGAAGTTTGGATCCGTTCCAATCCTCCAGCCTCATCGCCCGCCCCGATGTTGTGCTCTAAATAAAACGGTCCGCTGGCGCTGCAATATTTAGTGTTACTGTTCATTTAGGTTTCTGTTGCAGAACCATATTTTAGACAGAATGTATTAGTTATGCTTACAAGAAAGTATTATACCTACATTAGCCATGGTTTACTAAGTTAATGAACTGTGGAAACAAAGAATCATTGCCGTCAAGTCGCAGAGTTGTCTGGTCCCCTGCCTTGGTCTGTCCTGTTTCACTGAACTTACTTTGAAGTTGTCTGTGTCCCTCTCACCCTGCCCCACATTTGCTGTCAGCCCATCTTTTTTTTTTTTTTTTTTTTTCTGAGTTGCCTAGTTGTTTGGCTCCATGGGTAGGCATCCTTGATGGGAGAACAATTTCTGGGCCACTTGGATGCTCCGCAGACGCCTTTGCAGACGAATGCTACCAAAGCTCCCTGTCATTCCCCTGGGCCATGCTGTGTTAATTTTCCATAAGGCAGACAGACGATGCCCTTGGAAATGTGAGCTTTGCTCATGCCTGGTGCCGTGGAGGCCGGTCGTAAGGCGCTAATGTTTTCTGGGAAGCAAGATCTGTTAGCATGGGGGTTTAAAAACACCAAATATCACGGATTTCACCGCGGCCTGGCAGTAGTGAGATCCATCTTTCCTGGTGACAGAGGCTTAGCGGGAGAGAGACACTTTCTCAGGGCTTGTCATGAATTCCGTTTCCCTCTTTATCCCCATTGTCTGAAATCCTGGAAAAGTTAGGGAAACATGTCCTGGCATTTAACAACATGATCTCTGTCTCTTGTTTCTCTCCCCACACCCCTCGTGTGTGTGTGTGTGTGTGTGTGTGTGTGTGCGTGTGTGTGTGCGTGTGTTTCCTCTTCTACCTTCAGGCCTAACTCCACCCACAACTCCTCCTCATAAAGCCAACCAAGATAACCCTTTCAGGACTTCTCCGAAGCTGAAGTCCTCTTGCAAGACTGTGGTACCTCCGCCATCGAAGAAGCCCCGGTACAGTGAGCCTTCTGGCACCCAAGGCAATACCTCCACCAAGAAAGGGCCCGAGCAGTCTGAGTTGTACGCACAACTTAGCAAGACCTCAGTGCTCACCAGTGGACACGAGGAAAGGAAGGCCAAGCGGCCCAGCCTACGGCTGTTTGGTGACCATGACTACTGTCAGTCAATTAATTCCAAAACGGAAATACTCATTAATATATCACAGGAGCTCCAAGACTCTAGACAACTAGAATATAAAGATGCCTCCTCCGATTGGCAGGGGCAGATTTGTTCTTCCACAGATTCAGACCAGTGCTACCTGAGAGAGACTTCGGGGGCGGGCAAGCAGGTCTCTCCTTGCAGCACCAGAAAACAGCTCCAAGACCAGGAAATCCGAGCCGAGCTGAACAAGCACTTCGGTCATCCCAGTCAAGCTGTTTTTGACGACGAAGCAGACAAGACCAGTGAACTGAGGAACAGTGATTTCAGTAATGAACAATTCTCCAAACTACCTATGTTTATCAATTCAGGACTAGCCATGGATGGCCTGTTTGATGACAGCGAAGATGAAAGTGATAAACTGAACTACCCTTGGGATGGCACGCAATCCTATTCATTGTTCGATGTGTCGCCTTCTTGCTCTTCCTTTAACTCTCCATGTAGAGATTCCGTGTCACCACCCAAATCCTTATTTGCTCAAAGACCCCAAAGGATGCGCTCGCGTTCAAGATCCTTTTCTCGACACAGGTCGTGTTCCCGATCACCATATTCCAGGTCAAGATCAAGGTCCCCAGGCAGTAGATCGTCTTCAAGGTAAACCTCGTGAACGGCCCGCCCAGAGCGTAAGGTCCCCAAACGCACTCACAACCCGCAGACAGCCCAGGCCACCCCCAGGCCACCCCAGGGGCCGGGGCCAGGTCGTTACACAGACAGGCCCCCCCCTCACTCTCAAATCCGCCGGCTTTGAGCACGGTGGCCCGAGCCGGTCGGATCACAGAGAGCGATCTGCACGAAACTTGCTCAGCTAACTTTTTCCATTACCTGGAGAGCTGCCCTGTGCCAGGAGAGTTGAGAGCCATGGAGATAAAGCTCACAGGGGACCAGACCGGCGCTGGGCGTGCACAGGGATAGGAGGGGCTGGGAGAGCACACATCGGCCCCCCACCTCTCAGCTGACTGTCACAAGTGTCACCTGGAGGCCTCACCAGTAGCTAGGAGGGAGGCGCCGCTTCCCTAAGACGGTGCTGCAGGGGACGCTCGCTCAGTGGGCCCATAACCGGGGCTTTCGGGGCAGTGCCAAACGCCCTTTCTGCCCTCCCCTCCCTCTCGCAGATCTTGCTACCACTACGAGTCGAGCCACTGCAGACACCGCGCGCACCGAAATTCTCCCCTGTGTGCAAGATCACGTTCCAGGTCGCCCTACAGCCGTCGGCCCAGGTAAGGCGGGGGGCCTCTGCCTATCCCCTCTCCCTGGGCCCTGCCCCAGAAGCTCCCCCCCACCCCGTTAACCCATCCCTCCACCCCTGCTCCAGACGCCACCTGTTACCTCGACCCCCCCACCCCAACCCCAGTTCCCCGTTGATTGTGCCGGCGTCGGTGGAGGCGGTTGACTTAATGATGAAGTTGTGTTTCTCAGGTATGACAGCTACGAGGAGTATCAGCACGAGAGGCTGAAGAGGGAAGAGTACCGCAGAGAGTATGAGAAGCGGGAGTCTGAGAGGGCCAAGCAAAGGGAGAGGCAGAGGCAGAAGGCAATTGTAAGCAGCCGGGAGCTCCCATCTGGTTGAAAGGAGGGTTTCTTTTCCTTTCTTGTTTCTTGTCTCTCTCTCTCTCTCTCTCTCTTTCTCTTTTCTTCTTTGTACATTAGAAAATAAACTAAAGCTAAGGCTTTAATTCGAATTTGCAATATTCAGCCTGTTGACCTGAAAACATCAGGGGGTCCGCGATCCCCCTGGCCCCAGCTTAGGGGGGAACACAAAGTTAAAGGAGCGTATGCTCTTATTCAGACTTCCTATTTCTCAGTCACCTGGAAGCTCATTACTGTTTTCCACTTCTTTTTTTTGTTTTTGTTTTTCCAAAATGGAGGGAGCAGGGATTTATTTTTTTATTTTTTATTTTTTTCGGTCAAATATTGGTTCCATCGGGTCAGACGATGACTTTTTCTGTTCTCTGCTGCCTTTTTGTCAGAGTGTTGAGACGAGGCAGTATCAGGGTTTGGTTTCAGTTTTTGCCTTTTTGGCGGCGTTAGTGTGGGATGGCCTGTGAAGGGACTGGGTTTGAGTTAGGGCCAAAGGAGGCAGGAAAGGCAGAGAGGCTAAAAAGTCATCATCTCTTATGTGTGCTGGGCCAGCGTCTCACTGGGTCGTCGACACATCCACATATCTTATGAGCTACTTTGCAAGAACCCATTCGGTATTTCGGCACTACTTGCTGCAGTGTGTGGTGTTTATTTGACGTACAGACACTACTGGTTCTTAGGTTTAAGATCCAGGTTACGTTGAACCTGTTTGTTCTCTGCGGGTCAGTAGACTTTCAGCACCTGCTCCCAAGCAGTTGACTTACTCCACCTCCTTCCTATTGCTCATCAACTTAGAACCCGGGTGGCAAAAACCCATCCCTGCAATTGTCAGTTTTGTCTCTGCAGACACTCCTAACCAATTACAGAACTCTTCCCACTGAGCCCTCAGGGAGAGTTTGGGTCTCTCTCAACTCAGTGCTTCAGGGAGCCCTGCGTAATCAATCAGAAGGGGCAAGGCTTTTGTTCACTTCAGCTGCCTATCTGTGCCAGCTCCTAAGAGGCATTGCAATTGGATCAGCTTTTCATATATCTTGCAGAGAGGGTAACCAATGTTTAGGGAAATGACTTTTAAACTGTAAAGATTAGATCTACATAGTGTGTCTAAGAAAACTGACTGCCATCTACAAAATCTTGAAAAATCCACCTAAAAGAACTGACTAACGGAGTCACAATCAGGCACTGGCCACAGTTACCAACCAGAGGGAAGAGGTGAACTGAGAGGCGTGTCCATCGCAGGCACTCAAAAAAAAAAAAAAAAAAAAAAAAAAAAGAAGGGAGAAGTAATTGAATACCTAGACTCAAGGTCTAGGATGTTTGCTGTCATTTAATGTTGAATCTACCTAAGACTGCATCAATAGTCTTGTGCAAATTACAATACTTTTCCCCATTCTTCTCAACTTTCAAGTGAGCTGTGATATTAAGAGCTGCCAGAGTGTCATTAGTTAACACTTAAGAAGACTAATGAAAATTAAAAATTCAATTTTTCTAATTTTGCTGTATTTAATTAATAGCCTGTTCAATAATTATAATAACTCACATTTATATAATGCCATATAGTTTACAAAGCCTTTTAATATGGCACATTACAGTTAATCTTTACAAAAGAGAATCATGTTGAGCAAGCATGTAGGAAAATTGTTATTTCAGTGTTTGCGGATTCATATTTAATGAAATCCTTCATGTTTCTTCCCAAAAGTATCACACTGAAGAGAGGGATTAATAGTTCCATCATGTATTTGCTCATTTGGGCAAAATATACCACTATAGGCAAAGCTGTCTAGATAAATGTAGCTAAGTGGCATGCTTCTTTTCCTCTTTCCAAAGATAATTTAGTGCCAGATACTTAACAAAAGTGTATAAAGGGAGGGAGGGGTCTTTTCATTAGTTGGCTCTTTCCAAAACATCAAATAGTGTGATTGGTCTCCTCTCCATAGTTGATGCCTGTACCAAAAGCAACCTTGAGGTCACCAGCCCCAGACTGAAAGCAGATACCTCCTGCCTTCCCTTTGTGTCACTAATGTTGACCAGTTTTTTTTAGTTAACTCTTGGAGCAAGTTGGCCTTTTTCAGTTCTCTCTGAAAGATGGCCTATATAGTACAAATATCAAGTTGGCTCACATTAAGTCATTTTAAATTAACGAAGCGTTTGTCAGAATTTTGGCTTTCAGATTTTCGTGTTTTTGTTTTTATTTTGGAAAAGGAGATTAAAACAACAACAACAACAACAAAAACCTCCCCAAAAACTGGGACATAGAGATTATTTACTTTACCAACACAGTGAATTATAGTTAATAAGAGCTTACCATAAAGATTTGGGACTTACTCTAAAACTAATCCTCTCTTGGACAATGATATGCTATTTCTGCTTAACATAAGTGGAAACTCAAGATGCTTTATGTGACAAACATTTGCTACGTGATTGGGGTGTAACATTAGGTAAGACCTGGTCCACACATCCAGAGAGCTTCGTCTACTGGCAGATAAAGATATGCAAACAAGCAATAGGGTATGTTAAGTGCCATTGCAGAGGTTAATCAAGGTACTCTGGTGGCAAATGGGTTGGACACCTAGACCTGAGAGTGATGGAAGGCATCCCTAGAGAGGGTGAGATTGATCTGAAATAAAAAGAAAAGAAGAATTTTGGAGAAAACAAAAAAGAAGGAAAGAAAAGAAAGGCAAAAGTTTTCTACAACCGTGCTATGGAAGATGGTGGCCACAAGGCACATAGTAAATGCTGCTAGTTCTGAATTAAGATGCACTATAAACATGATTGGATTTTGAAGACTTAGCCCAAAAGTGTAAAATTCCTCATTAATACTTTTTATATCAATGACAAACTGAAATGATAATATATTGGATATATTGAGCTAAATAAAATACATTATTAAAATTAAATTTTGTTTCTTTTTACTTTTTAAAATGCGCCTCCTAGATAATGTAAAACTCTATATGCTGTATTGTATTTTTATTGGACATTGCTATTCTAGACAGAAGCTGTAGCTCACACTAAGTCTCTGGACAGGAGCATGGTGTATTGGGAGACTGCTAGTCATGTAAGCAGAACAGTGGGGCACAGGAGCAATAGGAAATGAGTCTGGAGGGCTCCATGGAAGCCAGATCCCCAAAATGTCCTGCAGGTCATGATAAAGATTTTGAAGTCTATCTTGAAGGCATAGTGAACTTAATGAGTTTACCCATGGGAAGATTTTCTGATCAATTTCCTTCTTCGAGATGATCTACTTTCTTGGGCCACAGTGCGTTTGCAAAGTGTATTTTTATGAACTTAGGTACAGAGGTACATGCAATGAGTTTTGACTCATTTGACTGGATTAGCTTGAGAAATCACTCAGGAAGCAGCAAAAGGAAATAGGACGTTCCGCCCATGCTGGTTAAGTAGGTGATTTCCCTTCATATTTTTGAGACACCCTTAAAGTAATGAACAAGGAGCAAATTATATTTGGAATATCTAGGGTACCGTGCTGGTTATCTATTAATTCAGATCAGGCATATAATTAGAGGACTAGCAGAGCAGAGGCTCAAAAAGGAAATGAAAAAAAAAAGTTAAAATCATCTAGTAATTGATATTTTACAAAATTAAAGTAGTCTTTGCTATCTTTGTCCTGTGTTCCATGTTGCTTTCATTTTGAGTTCCATAAGGGGATGGTTTAGGAGGTCTATAAGCTTTTCATTGCTTATAAGTCTAGAAATCTTGATCCAGACCAACCTGAGTACAGCAAATCCAAGAGTTAAGAGAAGACTAATGATAAGTTTCTGACACAGAATCCTCCGTTGGGGTTGACGATTGCCATTGTTTGGTTTCTTCTTTTCTCTATTTTTCACCAAAACTTTTTCTCAAGAACTGATTCACCTTCTGCCTTCCTCAGCTTCCTAGGCTTGCAATAATTCAGGTTAATCGGAACTCTGCAAGCCAAAGTTTGGTACTTAATGTCTAAACTGTCACTGCTGTAATTTCTTGTGGAGTTCTAAGTCCAACTCCATTTGCAGTCGGTACAATTTCCTGCCAGAAAACATGATAATGGGATGTTAATTTAAAGGGCAAATCTACACATTATGATATGGCTCAGTGCTTGAAATCCAAACCAGATGTGCCTGGGCAATGACTGTGCCACTTCATTTCTCTCTTCCATTCGTCAGTATATAGCCCAGGAGCCAGGAACAGTGCTTCATCACTGATAATTATCAGCTTCTTCCTAATGAAAAAAAAATGTGTAATTTATCATAGTTATTATTTTGGGAGAAAATAGTTTTCTATCCAAGCCTTTTTTCAAGAGGTATTTCGTATGGTTTAGAATATATGGTCTATAATGAATTGAAGCTCACTATTTAGAAATTAGCAGCTTTATTGAAAGTTGTCCTATATCCTCTCAGTCTATATTTTCTGTGTTTTCTGCCCTATTGGTGTGTTTACCTTCATGTCAGCTCTAGGTCGACTATTCTGGATTTATTTGCACCGACCCAACTTTAGACTCTAAGGAAGAGTATTCTTGGGTTGTACTTGGAGGCAAGTAACTTTGGAAAACCGAGTGCTAATAGTTTTGTTTCTCCCCTCAGAGTGCCCCCTAGTAGTAGGTACTTACTGAAGGCCTACTGAATTCAATAGTGTAATCGGTACGAAGAAAAAGAAAGAGAAAAACAACAACAACAACACCTTTTTTTTGACATTTTGTCAAGGTTCTGACATTTGTTTCTGTCCATATAGGACTTTTCACAACCATCCACCTCTCTCACTTCATCTTTTAGAAGGAGGACCGTAGCTATACCATTCAGCCTAAAATGGCTTAGATTTTATCCATTCATCTCACATACAGTATTTGGAATTTCTTTGGAATTTCTAAGGAAGTCAGGTTGGTAGCTAATCTGGAAATGAATATAAATCTTTCATGGCTGAAGTTGACATGCAGTTTCCTTAGCATAGGAGAAAGAATCTTTACATTATCCTGACTTGGAAATATAGAATAAAAGTTCTGGGAACTGAAATCTAAATTACATCAGGCTGTTCCTTATTGTTACCTAGCATTGCAGAACATTTTGGTGAGATCACCCATACAGAAGCATCAAGCACAGTACTTGGCATATATTAGAATTCAATAAATGTTAATCTCCATACTAAATTCCCTTTCTCTTAGTCAAATCCCTGTTACCAAGACTAGCTTATTAGTTGATGAGAAACAACCATTGAAATGTTTTCCCCAGCTCACTGGAAGGCTCTGTTCTCTTTTTGATAAAGAGTTTGATAATGCAAAGTCAGTTAATTTCAGTCCCTTTTTTTTCTTTATTTATCCCCCTGTATTTTGATGTAATGATGATTTACTATACCTGTTAATGCAATATAAATCTTCAATTTTGTTATCCACCCCATCAGCGAACTAGCGTTTGTGAAAATTGAAGCTAAAAGATATTTGATGAATGTTCCATCCTCCTCAATAGTGAAAACTGGTCTGAAAATCATTTTTCAAGGAGCTTTTTCCAAAGGTTTAGAGTTCCTCCAAGCCTTTAAGAAGTTGAAAATGTTATTAAGCATTTTGATTTCTTTTCCTTTCATCTCCTGTTTAGAAATTAATGTCTTGAAAAATTGGCTGCAAATGTTAAGGTTTTTTAAAGATATGGAATCTATTCATCTGTCTAATAAAACTGCAACATGTTAAAAATAATCGCTTCTTTGCTAGACATTTTGGCCAATCTTGGAAAGATTTTTGTCTTTGCTTTTAGACCTTCAGATGCCTTTTAGTTTCATTTTTAGCACTAGGAAAACCAAGCACTCTAATCATTTTCTAAAATGAGAATTTCAGCATGTATTCAATCTCTGATCTTTGTAAGGAAGACATGGTTCCATTCCTGTGTTTCATAAAAGGAGATGATAGACAAATAGGTAGTTTACGTGATTGTGCACCAGCCCTTGGGGTTTCTGTTTTTCCCATCTAAATTGTGTCTTCTTTTTACTGCAAAATGTATCAGTATCCGAAAAGGTCCTCTGGTTTATCTTCTTTGTAGGATCATTGTTGCATACAGTTTTGTATAAAGAAGCAATTCAGAGACTGTCCCAATATGTCTGCATATGGACGTGCATATGGTCGATTTTAGCTTTAACTTCAAATTTCCTTGAATACGTAGGCTGTGTGTATTCCCATAATGGTAGTTGAGCAATTTCTTTGTGATGGTTCAATTTCTTTCTCTCTCTTCTGTATTTCCCCCTCCTTTTTCTTTATACAGTAGTAACCTTCCTAAAAGGGCTGATTTAGAAAAAAAAAAAAAGCAACTAAAAAACCATAACACCCATGCAAGCAGGCGCCAGAAAGTTTAGATAATGGTCCCATCCCATTTGGCTGTTTGGCTAGAGCTGGCTGCGTAAAAAGAATGGAATGTGGTGTTATGACTCCCTTGCTCAAGTGTACGACACTGCCCCACGATGCGCCTTGCCATCCTTTTGTATTTATTGATCTCCAGGATGTGCTGGGTGCTCTGGAACAATGCAATTACAGCCTTCGATTGAGACGACATACAATCTACATGGAAGGGAATCAGGCAGTCGACTCTGTTTGCTCTACTTCACCTGGTCAATTATTTAGGCCTGATGGCTGTTGTCAGAGGAATTGTGTTTTACTGAGTATTTCAGGGGAGGCCCCACCTCTGATTTTCAGAAGTGATTTTTAAGAGTGAGAGTTCTGCAAACATGGTAGTTATTCTGTACTTCTTCCACTTAAACCTATGAAAACCAATCATGGAGATCTTAGTCAATTCACTCAGCTGAGCTACCTGGACAGGGTTTTCCCTATGATTAAGCATCAAATGTGGCTTTCGTTCTCTGTTGCCTTAAAGCAAGGATTACACGTAGGCATCTTTAATGTAATGAAGGGCATAAGGGTAATTCTTAAAAATGATTAATTGATTAGCAATTGATTGATTCTTCAACAAGTGTTCATTGAGACTCTGGTATGCTTCAAGTACCCTTAAAACACATTAGTCAATGGGACAGATGTCATTTCTGCTTTCATGAAGATTTCACTGAAGAGGGAGGTGGACATTAAACAATGAATTAACTATTAACTATTTAATTATAATGGGACTTAGAACTATAAACGAGAAATAGCGAGAATACCATAAATACAACCAAGAGGAAGCTTGACCTCATCTCAAGTCTCAGAAAGGAAACGATTGTTGAGTTCAATAAAATTTTAGACGGTATATGTATGTTGGTGAAAAAGCGGGAGAGGCATTGTGGGGAGGATATTACAAGTTGCAAGGGGGCAGCTGGTGCGAAGGCCTTGGAGAATGAGAGGAGCACAGTATATACTAGCGTCTGATGGAAGCTTGATGTGGCTGGGAAATAAAGGGAAGAGCGGGAAGTGGGAGGTGAAGCCCATGATGAAGACAGGTGCAGACCATGCAGGATCTGGTGGGTCCTGTTAATGCTTTAAGTCTTCCCTTAGATGTTATATGAGGCCACTGATATGTTTTAGATAGTAATTGACATGATCAGATTTCTGTTCCCTTAGCAAAATTTATTCTGTTTGAAGTGAAGGAGTAGATTAAAGGAGGGTGAATATAGACACAGGATCCGAGTGGGGAGGCTGTCCTGCTAGTCTAGAAAAAGAGGCTGGCAGCTTGGTTTAGGGGAGATGTAATAAGAATGGGCATAGAGGTAGTTATTTAGGAGGTAAAAACCAACAGGGCTTAATGGGTGATTGGATGTGTAGAGAGGATGAAGGGGGAAGAATCGAGAAAGGTTTTTATCCTGAATACCTGGGTAGATGGCATTAACTTCAGTGACACACAAACACTGGGGAAAGACCCACTTGGGAAAAGGTGGCACTGGGGAGCTGGGTTTGGCTAATGTTGGCCTAGCTTGACGTGCTCAGGGGACATCCAGCCTGAGATGTCAGACACTTGGCGATTTGAGTCTGAAGCCCGGAGGAATTTCTCTGATGAAAACAGAAATGAGTGTTGCATGTGGTAAAAGAAGATGAGGCCCGGATGACCAGATCACCTAGGAGAGTATATATTATAGATCTGTGAATTGCTCATTTATATCTCACAAGTGCTTACTGAGTTCTCTTTGCCAGGCCCTTTGCTAAATATTGGGTGTATGAAAAGGAAAGATATTTGGGAAATAACATAGGGCATCTCTTTGCCATAAGCCCAAATTACTCTTTACATCATCCAAGGCAGGAAACTGTTGGTATATCCAGAGAAAATTCTTAGGCAAGCTGAATCTATATGCCTTAGTCTTGTGTTTCTTCATCTCTGCTCCCATCTAACTTAAACTTCTGCAGCCATGAGTTCATTTCATTCTTCTTTGTTCTTAGTAAGCGTATAGATGAGTTGGTAAGCACAGTCTTTATATTAACTCCTTGCATTCTTGAAAAACCTTCGCTTAGTTTTGAGAGACATTATTACCTTTGGCCTTGTCTTCTTAGAACAACTGATAGAGGATTGCTTCTTACACGAAGAAGGGTGTTTTACTGTTTTGTGAAAAAGGAGTCCACCCTGAGGCTATAAGATATTATTTCCATATTTTGTAGGTTATAAATTGCTGATGACTTTCAGATTATGATGATATTGACTCCATTTGTGAAATTAGGCCACACCCTTCTGGTCTGTTCCTAAAATAAGATTCATTGGCAAAGTGAAATTTATAGCCTCTTTTATAGCTCTTATTCTTCAGAGACCCGGGGCTTAAAATAGCCTACATTTTAAGACTGTATTTTTCAAACTATTGTCTTTGGACCACCTGCATCAGAATCACTAGGGTGTACTTATTAAAAATGAAGATCATTGAATTATATGTTCCATTTTTTTTTTGGTACAGACGGGATAAACCCCCAATAATTTGCATTTTTAGTAAACACTGCAGGTAATTTTTATTTATACTAGGGTTTAAAATCATGGTTTTGAGGGAATGTCAAAAATTGTACATCTCATTATTAGAATCCTGAGTGAAGTGAGAAATTAAATGGTTTTGCAAGATGGGTCAGTTTCTTACCAATTTTGAAGATTAAGAATCAAGTCACAAGTGTTACAGTATTTAATAGGCATCGTTCAGCTGCCCAGTGAGATAAAGATCGCATTAGCCGTATTTCTTCCCTAAGATGTAGAAGCTCATGCAAGAGGAGAGCAGAGCTGGTGAGCAAAAGCAGAAGAGACTGAGGTGCAGGGTAGGAGATATAGGAGAAAGACTGAATTCGGAGTATAGAAAAATGGACACTAAAACTGGGGTCACATGTAGTCTTTCATTCAGTTTTAGTGGATGGTTTGCTTTAACTGGCATGCTCTGCGGGTTCTCGGTATGCATGATTATGCATTTAGAAATGTTTCTAGAGGTGCAGCTTCCTTCCTATCTCCAGAACTGGCAAAAGTCTCTCCTTACTCGCCCCCCCCTCCCCAGGAAGAACGCCGTGTGATTTATGTTGGTAAAATCAGACCTGACACAACACGGACGGAACTGAGGGACCGTTTTGAAGTTTTTGGTGAAATTGAGGAGTGCACAGTAAATCTGCGGGATGATGGGTAAGAATCTTCAAGATTATTTCTTGTTTAGAAGCTGACATATGTAAAAAATTATGGCCATAAGATTACTAGGATGGGAATGCTTTGACAGATGACATGTTGAGTTCAGAACCTTATTTATTTTCTTTTATCCCTATTTATTAATCTTTCTAGTTGAGATTTCCTGTCCCAGAAATAAGTATTTAGCTGCTTGACAGGACAATCACACTGATAAATGGATGCAGTGGTTCAGACGTTGGCACCAGCGAAGTCTTCCAAAGTAGGAAGGGTTACAGGCATATATGTTAATGCTTCCTCACCAGCTTTGAACCTCTCTTCTTTGTCCATTGCAGAGACAGCTATGGTTTCATTACCTACCGTTATACCTGTGATGCTTTTGCTGCTCTTGAAAATGGATACACTTTGCGCAGGTCGAATGAAACTGACTTCGAGCTGTACTTTTGTGGACGCAAGCAATTTTTCAAGTCTAACTATGCAGACCTAGGTATGGATTTTATTGTACATGGAATGAGGAATCCATAATGTAGGGCTCAAAATGGAAGCAGATGTAAACCGTAGGCATATTGGGTTGGACCATCGCTTTATTTTGCTAGAGGGAATGTTTGAATACAGATTTTATCTTATTTTTAATTTTTTTTTTTAAGGTGCAAGACAGTTTCAGAAGCAAAGGGCTTAGGTTTTGGCAGCAAAGAGCAGAAGTAAATTCTTTGTACTGTCTTCCCAAATGCTGAGAGTCTGCACTGGTTGTGTGTGTATGTGCGTGCTTGCATGTGCTTATGTTGTGTGTGCATATGTGTGTGTGTGTGTGTGTGTATGTGTCTTTGCATAGGTTTGCAATGTGCTATTGCTTTCTGTGCCTGCCCTGAATCCTTCTGTATAAACCTTTGCATTATCATCGTTGTCTTATGGAACAGAATATGCAACAGGATATTCTGGTTCTTTTTTCCTTATTATCCTACAATCTCTTAAAAATGTTAAGACACATTCTACAAATTACACCTTGAGAGGAGAAAATATAATTTCATATGCTAAATCACACTATACTTTCTTTAAAACAAAAGGAGGAAAGAAAACTGTTATTTTTTTTGAGTGTTTCCATATGCTAGGCACTGTGCCAGGGGCTCTGCAAGCATTTTCTTATTTAATTACCAGAACAATCCTAGGAGGTGGTTATTATTATTATCATCCTCCTTTTATAGATAAGGAAACTGAAGCATTTGTAAATATTCCTTTTCCTTGTTATAAAATTTGTATAGACTCAAGGGGTAAATTTTGGAAAATATGAAAAGCATTAAGAAAAATAGTCAGATCAGCTGTCAGCCCATACCCAGAGATCTGCTGTGTGACTTACTGTCCAGTGTTTTGTCTCAGGATGTCTAATTTCTTATAGTTGGGGGTCACATAATTTAGATCTATCCATTTTTTAAATTCAGCTCTTCTCAACGCATATTACGTAAGTTCATTTTCCACCATATTCTCAAGGATTAAAAATAATTTATCAACTTAGTTAAATGGTCACACAGTCTTGTGTTAGGTGATACCGTTATATGTAATCATTCCGTTATAGCTAAACCTTTATTCAACTTCCAATTTTTTGGCCATTATAAATAATGCCAAAATGGACATCTTAATTTTCTTCCCCGTTTTAATTTGGTCCCTTTGACTGCCATTCCCTATTTAATGTATTGGAAACCTTTAAGTCCTTTGATGAAGGAATGAAGGAATGAAATGGCAAATGTCTTGTGCATATGACGTAAATAATTTAAATCAGTTTATAATAATCATCATCATAAAATTAACATATAAATGTATTCCTCAGCATTACTATATACCTGTCTGCCCTTGCTTTGGCTCAGTATAAAGAAAGAAATGAATACCAAATATAGGGATTCTTTTTTCCTCCCTTCCACCAAAGTGATGTCTTCCTAAAGTAATTGATATAGGTGGTGTGCATTGTTCAGGGGAATATGCTATAATTCACTTCACAAGCTAAATAGATAGTATGAAGCAGGGGAGAGGCAGCTGACTGTCAGAGAGATAGAGGCCGAGGGATGAAAATATAAAAGGTGGCAAGTCATTTGTTCAAATGTTGGCTGATAAAAACAGTCAAGACGGATTGAAGTCTTAAGTTGATTTGACTTATTTTCCTCAGTGATGAAGGCCAGGGTGTTTCCAGTCTTTCAAAACATCTAGAGTTTAAAATAAGCTACCTAGAGGGGCCTTTAAATCACGATTCATCACTGGTAGAGGGAGGATTGGATGGTATTTCCAAATTGAACTAGAGCCTCCCTGAAATATTTCTAAGAAGAATGCTTCCCCTCTTGTTATCTTTCTGCCTCGCCAGCAGCAATAGAAACTCTGCCGTCGCTAAGCTGGCTCTGTATTTTCTGAAAAGTATGTTTGATGTGTATTGTAGTAGCATGGGTTTTTCCAATTCCCTGAAGCCCTACAATTTCAGGAAGGGTAGTCGATCTGAGCGTAGGCATGGCGTAGTGGAAAGAGCCCCGGCTTTGGAGTGTTACAGACCTGGTTTTGAAACCTGACTTAGCTTCTGACCTTGAGCAAACAATGAAGCTCCCTCTGCCTCCTTCTTCCTTTGTAAACTATCTCCTCATGTCCTTGCAAAGATTCAATAGATGTTTGTGAAGCAGTTGCCACGGTGTCTGGCATAAAGCAGGTGCTCAAGAAATAGTAGCTGCGATTATAATAAAAAATGACGGTGATGAGAAGTTAGAAACGTCAAGTTAGTTTCCAATGAAAGCACCAACGTCAGGGGCCCAGCTCTGGAACCGAACAACGTACAGTCATACGTGTCCTGTGTTTGTCCGCTGAAGAGCTCAAGTTAAATGCTTCAGGGCACGACCGGTGAATTTGGTGAACACGAGACCATATTGGATACTTAAAGGGACTGGGAACTCACCTGTGTGTCTGTTGAGAGTTAGTGAAAATGATGTTATATAGATTAATTTTACCAAGAGTGAAGCGACCTATCATTTTAGATAGATTTAACCAAATTTTTTTTTCTATTTTGCTCCCCAAATTAAATTAGCTCATACATCCTATTCCTCTACTATTGGGACTGCCTATTGATTACTACAACACTCTGAGTGCAAAATATAACGATTCTGAGTTAATATTATGAGCCGGTTTTATGAGTGAGACTCAGGGCTTAAAGGGACAATCAAGGTTACCTGGGTAAAGCCAGGATTTGAACCTGGGTTCCGTGAATCTGTAATCTCTGAGTCTGTTTACTGTCTTATAAACAGGTGGTTCTTTCTCAAAGATAGAAATTAAAATTAGGAGTATAGGAACAGAAGAGAAGGATGGGTCAGTATTAAGAATATAATAATGTATTTATCAGGAATTAGTTTATGGTATAGAACTTAAACATACAGGAAAGATGAAATAAGTAACATTCATCACAAATTCTTTATTAAGTCAAAAAACTATATTCCATTATAAGCATCTTAAATATATATATATATATATATATATATATATATATATATATATATAAAACTTTATATATACCCTTGGCATTCATTGGTAAATCATCCCAAGATCCTAACATAAATATTTTCATCCATGTTTTTTTTTTTTTAATGCTGGCGTTCATGATTAATACATTCATTCAACAAATTCTAGTTTTAGCACCTGCTTTGTGCCAACAGTTTTCTAGGTGGTAAGAATACATTTGTATTGTGATGTGTTTCTATTTATATTAGTTATAACATTTTTATAACATTAACATGTTTGTTTATTTATTAATTTATTATTTATTATTATTATTATTATTTATAACAATTTGTTTAAAAAATAATTAGAGTGGCTTCTGGCTTTTTCCTGTCAAAATTTTATTATCTCTTGCTTGTGTTGCAACATCCTTTAGTGGCATAGATGTCGTTGTCTCTGGAGTTGCATGTAACCATGTATTCAACAGAAAAGAGTTTGTTTGCCTATTGTGTGACACAGTCCACCTGTGTCAGTGATCACATCGATGTAAATACCATTTTATAGTGAAGAAACTCTAGAGAACCACTTTGTCCAATTTTTTTTTTTTTTTTTTTTTTTTTTGCTAATGAAAATATGGAAACACAAAAATTCTGGATTTGATGTAGAGTAACCCAAAGTTAAGACATTTTAAATATTCTCAAAATGTCCTTCAAGGAAA
Organism: Canis lupus dingo; assembly: GCF_003254725.2. Taxonomy (NCBI): domain Eukaryota; kingdom Metazoa; phylum Chordata; class Mammalia; order Carnivora; family Canidae; genus Canis; species Canis lupus. The sequence goes on from NC_064245.1 coordinate 86,469,893, forward strand.
GATCGGTATGTGTGTTCTTGATGTTTCTGCACTGACCTTAGTGCAGACTCCAGTCATCAGGAGGCTCTTCTTCTAACTTAATTTGTCATGCAAGTGGCATTCTGATTTCAGGTTAATCTCAAGCAATGAGCAGGACTTTTTGTATGTGCGTCTCTACAAAAAAAGGATTGTGATTGGAGTGACAGCTGCTCGTGAGGCTTTAGTGATACAGGCCAACTGCTTATCAGGCTATCTATGTAGAGAGGGGTGGGAGCTGGTGTGATTTAAGAATTGACTAGGGACACCTGGGTGGCTCAGAGGTTGAGTGTCTGCCTTTGGCTCTGGGTGTGATCCCAGGCCCCGGGATCGAGTCCCACGTCAGGCTCCCTGCATGGAGCCTGCTTCTCCCTCTGCCCTTGTCTCTGTCTCTGTCTCTCTCTCACTGTGCCTCTCATGAATAAATAAATAGGATCATAAAAAAAAAAAAAAAAGAATTGACTCTATAAGATGTTAGTGAGGAAAGATTGGCCATTTTTGTCCTGTGTTTTATAAATGTCCGAGGCCGACTGCAATTGGTGTTCTTTACCTGGAAAAACTTGCTCAACATAAAGTCAGTAAATACAAGCGATGGTAAGAATGAAAGAAAAAAAAAAGGTAAAGGAATTTCCTTGTCTTAAATCTAAGATGGCTAAGGTAGTTAGAAGCAAGGACCAAAAATCAGCCTGGTGCTGGAGAGCTTGAGGGACCACAGCCTTTGTGGCAAACAGCTTTTGAGGTCGGTGAGCGTGCCGCATGCTACCCCGCTTTTTCCTAAAATTTCCTTTCCCAGAATTGTTTGTAATATTATATCCAAAACTAGTTTTATTGATTCCCTCATTAATTCAGGGCACCAAATATAGCATAGGACTTTACCTTTCTACCTTCATTAGTCACCATTTGGTTCTGAGGATTCTCTGAATATGGGTAGGAAAGCCAAAAATAGCTAATTCTTAAAGGTGGAGGTAACTCAGTATAACTATATTACCCATCAATAGTTCCCTTTACCACCAGAATTTACACTTACAGGTGCAAAAGCAAAATGGACATCTGTTCAGGCTCCACTGTGAGTGTGCACACCATTTCCTGCAATAAAGGAGAGGAGGGGAAAAAAAAAAAACATTTTGCACCCTCAGATAAGTAAAACATGCTGGGGATGCAGTAGTAAACAGAAGAAAAAGTCCCTATAAAATAAAAAAAATAAATAGAAAGAGTCTTACCCTCTCCTGTCACTTCGGACATTTCTGTTTTGTAACATTCTAGACAAAACACAGAAATGTCCTCTGGGAGTAGGATTCTTCATACTTCCAGAAAGGACTCTTGTTTTCCCTTCAAGGAAGTGCTTTCAAAAGAATGAATTTATTTGCGAGACGCTTTCTGTTTTATTTCTAAGATGTCTCTCCTCATTTGCAAGACCAGCAGAAATATTTGATTTTTTTATAAACGTCACTGGAGAAAAATCAGAAATATTTATAATCAGAATTTCATGTTGCATCCATCATTGCTGCCACACGACGGTTTTGTTAAGGGGCTATGTGAAGTCTGTGGGGCTTTTCACAAGAGCTGACTTGGACTGGTTCAAGAATTCAAGAAAGACCATGGTTTTATTTATACCTGTGTCTTTTCCCTCTTGTTTTACTGAGGTTGACTTTGTCTTCTCCGGGCATGAAGTGTTTCCCTGTACCTTTCAGTCTGGGGGTGAATCTGTGCCACTCTCGCTGGGGTGCTCCCTAGGTACTGGGATAGATGGATGGATCGTACGTTCCTCCTGCCCGAAAGGAGAGCAGCCAGGTGGGGAGTAGGTGAAGTTCTGAAGACTCTCCCTCCCTCCCACTCACCTGACTCTTATGTTCAGTGAAATCTATCCCATTAGACAGGAAAATTAGTCCAGCGTCTCCTCTTACCTCGCCACTTGAGTTGTTGAGGAACCTTGGGTAAATCATTTCACGCTCCAAGAAGGGGACAGGACATGGTTATTTTTAAAATATATTGATTGAATATGTTGCTGTTGATCAGAAATGTTAAAGTTTGTTCTGATTACCTCCTGGGATTGTTAAAGACTAAAATGTGTCAAAAATTAGCGTTTTAGGGGCACCTGGGTGGCTCAGTTGGTTAAGCATCTGCCTTCGGCTTGGATCCAGCCACACATCGGGCTCCCTGCTTGGGGGGAGCCTGCTTCTCTCTCTCTCTGTTGTTCCCTCTGCTTGTGCTCTCTTGCTGTCTCTGTTAAATCTACAGATGAAATCTTAAAAAAAAAAATAGTGTTTTAAATGCTTACTACTCCTTTTTTTTTTAAGATTTATTTATTTATTCATGAGACACAGCGAGAGAGAGAGAGGCAGAGACACAGGCAGGGGGAGAAGCAGGCTCCTCACAGGGAGCCCGATGCAGGACTCAATCCCGAATCCCGGGATCATGACCTGAGCCGAAGGCAGGCGCCCAACCTCTGAGCCACTCAGGGGTCCCTAATGCTTACTACTCCTTACCCTCTGTACACATATTACCTAATCTTCTACTCTCTCTTTCTTTCTCTCTCTCTCTCTGTGAACACATATAGATTTTTCAAAATATTTATTTAACATACTATATATAATTATGTATAAATTTATAGATGTATCATTTATAAATTATACTTAAATGTGAATAATATATATATATGAATAAAATGACAATGGAATATTGGGTATATATATTCTCTGCAAATATAAATATACACAAAATATATGTACCAATAAGATGTATGAATATATATATATATGTTAATAAAAGTTGGGTATATTTTTTACGGTATATCGATCGGATAAGTTGTTATTGAGCCACGTACTCTTGAATTGGATGATTGAGTTAATGACAAGAGTGTGTCTAACTCGACGTGGGTTTCTTGCAGATTCAAACTCAGATGACTTTGACCCTGCTTCCACCAAGAGCAAGTATGACTCTCTGGATTTCGATAGTTTACTGAAAGAAGCTCAGAGAAGCTTGCGCAGGTAACATGTTCCCTGGCTGAAGATGACAGAGGGACGGTGAATACCTCACGGGACAGCGCGTCCTTCCCTAACTGACTATTGCAAGTCATACTTAGGAATTTCTCCTACTTTACACTCTCTGTATAAAAACAAAACAAAACAACAACAATACAACAAGAACAACAACAATGGTTTACATGAACACAGCTGCTGAAGAGGCAAGAGACAGGATGGATATCCAGTAAGCACATGTGTATTCATGGGTGTCAGCTTTCTTTCCCTGGAGTCTCTTGGTGATGGAGTGTGTGTGTGTGTGTGTGTGTGTGTGCACGCGCGTGTGGGTGCGTGTGTGCGTGTATGTGTGTGCGCATGCGCACGCCTGGTTTGGGAAAAGCATGTATGTACAGGTGGGGACTGGGGGCACCTGACCAGAGTGTGCCAGGGCAAACCGCTTCAAATGGCAGCAGTTCCGTGAAGACACACTTAAAACCTAGAACTTCAAAATGTTCATATTCTATTCAAAAAGAAAAAAAAATGCATAAATTCAAAAAGGAAAGAAAACTAACCAACCAACCACAAACCACCCTAAAATGACAGCCACTGATGTCTGGGCATCAACCTCTGTACTCTGTTTTTTAAGAAAGTGCAAAATCAACTTGAAGCAAGCTTTCTCTCATAACATAATGGTTATATGACAATCCCGAAGAAACCACAGGTTGTGTAGAACTGATACCCTTTCTCTCTCTCTCTCTCTCTCTCTGTCTCTCTCCATCTCTCCCTCCATCTCTCTCTCTCTCTCTTCCTTCCTGTCTCTCTGTCTCTCCCCCTCCTCTTTTTCCCTTTTGCCATGGAGTCTGGGTGGGAGAGGATGCTGCGGGCACCGGAATGCTAAACTTTCCTAACATTTTGAAGTTTCTGTAGTTCATCCTCTATCCTGACACCCATGTAAATGTCCAAAATGTTGATCTTCCACTGCAAATTTCAAAAGCCTTGTCAATGGTCAAGCGTGCAGCTTGTTCAGTGGTTCTTTCTGAGGAGCGGGCACGGTGTTACATTACTAATGAGAGTTGGCTAGAACTCTCTGGTATGTGTTCAGATAGTGTAACTGCTACATTCTCTGATGTAGTGAAGTATTTACAGATGTTAAATGGAGTATTTTTATTTTGTGTACATACTATACAACAATGTTCTTTTTTTGTTACAGCTATGCACTGTAAATGCAGCCTTCTTTTCAAAACTGCTAAATTTTTCTTAATCAAGAATATTCAAATGTAATTATGAGGTGATACAATTATTGTACACTAACATATCTAGAAGCTGAACTTACTGCTTATATATATTTGATTGTAAAAACAAACAAACAAAAAAAGACAGTGTGTGTGTCCGTCGAGTGCAACAACAACAAAATGATGCTTTATGCACATCCATCCCTTCTTAGGTGAGCTTCGATCTAAGCATCTTGTCAAGAAATATCCTAGCCCCCTAAAGGTAGTAACCACTTATGCGATATTTTTCCACATTTTCTTGTTGCTTGTTTTTCTTTGAAGTTTTATACACTGGATTTGTTAGGGGAATGAAATTTTCTCATCTAAAATTTTTCTAGGAGATATCATGATTTTATGTAAAGTCTCTCAATGGGTAACCATTAAGAAATGTTTTTATTTTCTCTATCAACAGTAGTTTTGAAACTAGAGGTCAGAAATCTTTTTAAAATGCTGTTTCGTTTTAATTTTTGTGATTTTAATTTGATACAAAATGCTGAGGTAATAATTACAGTATGATTTTTACAATAATCAATGTGTGTCTGAAGACTATTCTTGAAGCCAGTATCTCTTTCCCTTGGCAGAGTATGATGATGGTATTTATCTGTATTTTTTACAGTTATGCATCCTGTATAAATACTGATAATTCATTCCTTTGTTTACTAAAGAGACATATTTATCAGTTGCAGATAGCCTATTTATTATAAATTATGAGATGATGAAAATAATAAAGCCAGTGGAAATTTTCTACCTAGGATGCATGGCAATTGTCAGGTTGGAGTTGAAATGTTTCATTTGGGAAATTCAGCTTTTGCAGAAGCGGTGTTTCTACTTGCACTAGCTTGGCCTCTGACGTGACCATGATGTTGTTCTTGATGACATTGCTTCTGCTAAATTCAATAAAAACTTCAGAAAAACCTCCATTTTGAGCATCAGGATTTCATCTGAGTGTGGAGCCCCTGGAAAGGAAGTCAGTAAAGTTTGGAGTGTGTATTCAAGTTTCTAAATTGAGATTCGATTACAGTTTGGCCGACACGACTTTTCTGGAAGATGTGATATACCTACTACTTAATCGTTCTTTTTCCTTTCTCTCGCCCAACACAATCTTATAAAACGGATTTCACCCCCAGGCCAATGCAGCTAATTTTGATAGCTGCATTCATTTATCACCAGCATATTGTGTTCTGAGTGAATCCACTGTCTGTCCTGTCGGATGCTTGCTTGATTTTTTGGCTTCTTATTTCTAAGTAGATAGAAAGCAATAAAAAAAAAATATGAAATAAAAGAACTTGTTCACAGGTTCTGCGTTACGGCAGTAACATATCTTTAATCCGCCTAATTCTTGTTGTTCTGTAGGTTAAATGCAGATATTTTAACTCTGTGTGAACGCCAAACTAAAGTTTACAGTCTTTCTTTCTGAATTTTGAGTATCTTCTGTTGTAGAATAATAATAATAAAAAGACTATTAAGAGCAATAAATTATTTTTAAGAAATCAATATTTAGTAAATCATATTATGTGTTCAAGGACCAGATGCGTTCTCTACTTTGCCTTTAAATTTTTGTGATCCAATTTTAAATACATTCTCCTTTTTGCCCTGGATTGTTGACATGAGTAAAATACTTGGTTTCTTTTCTTACTTGTCAAAAGACAATGCTACAGATTTCACGTTGAGGATTAATTTATCCCCACTCTGGCCTGACAAATATTGTTACCATTGAAGATAGTTTTCCTCTATGGACTTCAAATTGCATCTAAAATTAGTGCAAAGAGAGAATCACTAACCCATCTGAATAGAGCTTTTTGTATCTTACGCCGACCCTGTGGGTAGTCCATCAAAATGTAAACTGTGTTCCTTTTATTTTTATTTTTAATTTTTTGTTTTTGGAGAGAATATTTCAAGTGAACACATGCACCCCATCATCACTGGAGGCAAATTTCAGCATAGAACTGTAGGATTTTTAGATGACCGCGGGCCATTGCCTTCATGCTGTGGTAAGTACCACATCTACAATTTTGGTAACCGAACTGGTGCTTTAGAAATGTGGGTTTTTTTTTTTTTTTAAAGAGATGTAGCAGAATAATTCTTCCAGTGCAACAAAATCAATTTTTGCTAAACGACTCTGAGAACAACGCGGTTGGGCTGTCAACAGTCAAAGCAGCAGAGAGGGAACTTTGCACTATTGGGGTATGATGGTTGGGTCAGTTGAAAAAAGGAAACCTTTTCATGCCTTTAGATGTGAGCTTACAGTAGGTAATGATTATGTGTCCTTTTTTGATGGCTGTAACGAGAACTTCAATCACTGTAGTCTAAAGACCTGATCTATAGATGACCTAGAATAGCCATGTAATATAATGTGATGATTCTAAATTTGTACCTATGTGACAGACATTTTCAATAATGTGAACTGCTGATTTGATGGAGCTACTTTAAGATTTGTAGGTGAAAGTGTAACACTGTTGGTTGAACTATGCTGAAGAGGGAAAGTGAGCGATTAGTTCAGCCCTTGCCGGGCTTTTTTTTTTTTTTTTTTTTTTTTTTTTTCCACCTGCCAATTCTTACATGTATTGTTGTGGTTTTATTCATTGTATGAAAATTCCTGTGATTTTTTTTTTAAATGTGCAGTACACATCAGCCTCACTGAGCTAATAAAGGGAAACGAATGTTTCAAATCTACTTCTGCTTTTCTTATTTATTATAACCAAACTCCTGGCATGTTTCTCAGATCAGTACACATTACTTGCTTTTCATTATCCTGTTTCCTCTCTGGACCTCCCCCCTTTTCTCCCTGCTTCTGCATGTTCATGGATGGATCTCAGCTCTAAGGTAACGTAGACCTGTGCTTTATCTTTTCTCCTTTCACATGGCAAAGGTGGAAGTGGTTTCTACAACGAGAAACGACATGGGACTTTGAGAAATGGGTTCACTCTGTTTTTGTATAGAAAGTCTGTATTTTTGAGTACAAGCCATTGCCCCTAGTGAGAATCCTGCTGAATATTCAGCTTAGGGATTGCTTTCTAAGCAATTCAGATGGGCTGAACATGTTTCAAGGACTTGTAACAGGATGCAGCCCCCATCGCATGTAAGTCATATGGGATGAGGTGATAGCTCAGCTTGCTGTCAGGATGTCTGTTCTCTGTGCCTCGCAGGTGACTGGTGGCCTGATGACAGAGATGACAGAGAATGCACTTGCACGTGCTCGGCCCTCTTCCGATTTCACATGGTTGTCCCCACTCCCAGCCACCTGCATTACAAGACCCACTCACTATACACATGGCATTGGGGGAAGGGGGCTAAATATATCACAGCCCTCGCCCCCCATCTCCTAGAGAAAAAAGGGTTTGTAATTACTGGAAATGTGATAGAGCTATCAATAGTACATTGGAATCGGCTAAATAACCCAAGAAGCACTGTGTTAACTGCTCACTGTTCTATTTCTATTTTATACGACTCTAAGACTTGCCAGTCATTTTTATCAAAACAGAAAATAAAAATTAACATGATCTTACCCAAATATCGCAGTCGCCTTATAACTGCGGGTACCAAGCCCTCCTGGTGGATTGTCCTCAGATTCTGACTTGTCTCCCATAGATGCTTAAATTGTATACGACACTTTTAATCTTCTGGCTGGACTCAGCAAGGACATGAGAAAAAAAAAAGTGCAGGTCTTTCTTTTAAAGGGTTAACCTTTTGCCCTTAAAAACCTTTTGAAGTAAAGAGGGAATTTGAAGAAACAACAGTAGTAGCCGCTGGTCTGGTGCTAGGATGTTCTGATTAAAAATAAAGGATTTATTTTGTGTTGTCCTCAAAACAGTAAATCACTTCCATCCTTGATGATACTAATGGCAAAATAATTATTGAAACCAAAATTAGGCTGATAAAAATAAATGAACACTGAATATGAATAGTTTATTTAAAAAGAGCTTGTCTCAATTCAAAAGTCCTCTAAACTAAATCTGTCTCAACTGTACAATGTGATATTCAAAATCCCTTTTCAGCATTGCTGTTTCCTCCCCATTGTAGGATTATTTAGCTAATCATTGGATATAATTTACAGCCCTAACAACATTATTATACTCATTTGACACTAGTGTTACTAGCTACACAGTTGTAACTCAGCATTAATTATAGAATATTTTAACTAAAGCATACTTTTTGCAATATTTACTTTATATGAATCTTACATTTTGCAATTCTTGTTGCCATCCCTTGTTTTCAAACACATTATACACCATTATAAATCAATCTTCGTACTTTATCAAACAGCAGAGAGTAATAAAGAAGGTCACAACTCATAGAGGAGTTCCTTGGAGGTTTGTAACATCATGATTTAAATCTCAGAAAGATTTAATCAAAAGCTGAATTAATCCCTGGGGGAAAAGATGCTATATAGATTCTATTGATGGGCACAAAGCAGCCTATTTCTTTTCATTGGTCTCTGTTAACACATTGGGAAAAAGAAACATAGTTTTTCTGAGGGAAAGAAAACAAGATTTCCTTGATGGGGGAAGGATAATAGGAAATGCCTTTATGCCATGTGTCTTCCCTTTCATTCAGAATGGTCCGTTTCGTTCCACTTACCAGGGCATTATCTGTTCTTCTAGTGCACGGAGAAGCTAAATGTCCTCCACCCCCTCATTTCCCTCTGCATATCCCACGTGATTCCAGTAATTCTGCAAAGTCCCCAAAGCTCCACTCCAGTCAAGCATGTGGAATGTGTGGGTCACATGAGCTGGTTTCCAGGTCCTCTGTTGTAATCAGGTGACTGCCCCTGGGCAAATTCTCAGCGTTCGGGGACACTGAAAACTTGCAGGAAGAAGTGACCATAAAATGAGAGTATTTCTAGGACCAGGTTCTACCGAAAAGCCTACAGTTCCATGACTAGAATGTATGCTAAAGATACAGAGGCCATCCATCACCTTCCCATATGCCTCTTTTTTGCCCATGATTCCATAGGAATGTGACCGTATTCCCATTAGCTCAAAAGGCATTACTTACCATCAGCTGACTTCTAGAAGGGGCAAAGAAGAATTAATTAATTGAAAAAAAGTGAGAGAACTTTTAGAGGAGAAAACCAAATGATCCTATAATATTTTCATGATTAAATTAAATGAGCATAATTATACATGCACATATGCACACCAAGGCATTATTATAATCGAGAACCTTAGAATATTATATTGTCTCAAATTTATGCATATAGCACTTACTGAAGGCAAGTAGCTGGTGTGATATTTGAATTTGCATATTGACCATTTTCATATATTTTCATATATTAATTTCTAGTAGGAAGAAGCTGAATTATTAGGAAAAATCCTGGGGTGATTTAGAAAAAATATTGTGCTTCTGCTCGTTTTTGAGCATCAGGGGCACTTAGCAACATTATCTTTTTCCCCCCACATAGTTTCCTGTGATGGATTTTCAACAAGATGACATCCAAGTGAAAGCCGAAATTAAATGGGAAGGAAAGAATGTTAAGTGGTAAAATCCTAAATAGCTTATTAGACTACTTAATTGGAGGGAATTTATTTTTGCTGCTGTTAGGAACTCTATAGTCAGGCTCCTCTTTAACAATACTAATTGATGAAAAAAAAAAAAAAAAGTAGCTATCTGTAACATAGTTACCACAGGATACCCTCCAGCCCCTCGTTTAAGGGAATTCACAGGTACTTTCCTTTGATTGACTTCAGTGTTGTTGAAGAACACGTCCTGTCTTCCTTCATATGGTTGTTTTCTCACTTCACTCCCAACCAGGCCTCTTGCTTATTCCTACCAGAGATTCTCAGTGCACTTAAAAGACTTGAAAGACAAAGCGACCATGCTTGTTTCCAGGTTAACCATTTAGCTGGTTTTCAGCTCGATTGCTATACCCTTCCATCAAGAGGCTAATGTTTCATGGTGCTTAGAGGCACCACCCCCGTAAGAACTTCACCATTTGTTGGCAGGAATAAGTGTACACCACCTCAGAGTAATGATTAATTAGTCTGCTTCCTAGAGAAGGTTACGTTAGTAAACTGGTCACATCGCGTGTGATGTCACCATGTTACTTTCACGTCAGGTAACTTAATGATCAAGCTCAATGCATGGCCTAATTTTCCTCCAATTATCTGGCTACATAGGATAAACATCCTGATCCCCATTCAAAAAGCTGCCTTTCCCAGGGTCAGCAATCTGAATTGCGGTTCAAGACCGTCCAATAGGAAAATAATTGGAGGAAAAGCAAAAAATTGGAGTTTACCACCCAATATTTGGCCTCGGTGTCTGAAGATGGGAAGTACCTGTGTGTTGAGACTGATATTTTCCAATTTTTAATGGCAGGTTTGGTGGCACACAAAGGGAGTGCCAGTGCCTGCACCTGATGAATGAAACAATTCATAGAGCGCTCGTAAGAGTTTCCTTGTCACCTGGTAGCAGGGTCTCATTGAGCCACCCTCTGTCGTGGCACACCATGGCAAACACTAAGACTAGAAAGGTCAGCTCGTGAAAAGACAAGAAATAAATAGAAGGTTAAACAAACACATTGGAACTTCGGGTACAAAACAAGGTTTGGGCAGGGATTCCCCATGGTTTCTTATTTGACTTTCATGCCGACTCATTCTGTGAAATCCTATAGACAAAAGAAGCAATTGTACAGGTGAGGCAGAAAGCTGAGAAGAAGATAATGAACTTTATAGTGCTGGTTCCGTGTGTGTGCATGGTGGTGTGTCGGCTACACAGCAGTTGGCCTTTACTGACCTGATGTGGCTCTGAGGAGTTGATTGAATTTTCTTTATTGCCTTGGCCACTGGGTTGGCTTTTAGAGATTTCCATGGCCAGGTTTTTGGATGGAACTTCTCAGCTTTAATTTTGTGGAATGATGAAAAGAGGCCCCTGTGTGCATTACAGTAAACAATGCTTTTCACATTCCAATAGTGTATTGAGGAAGACCCTCTTTTTTCTTCTAACTGTTCAGTTTTTACCCATCCCAAAGTAGCCAAAAGCAAGGAAAGCTTCTCAGGCTTTCAGCATTTGGAAGGTTAAACTTAAACCCCCTCAAAAGTCTTATCTGTGAGACCTTTGGAAACATTTCAATTCATGGCATTGGGTGATGTAAAAATATTATTCAATGTTCTCACACTCTTAAAAACTTAGCCTCGTCAACTTCATTTGGCAACTGGATCAACCTACCTTTTTTAGAATCGGCTTCCAGGGGCACCTGGGTGGCTCAGTGGTTGAGCATCTACCTTTGGCTCAGGTCATGATCCCTCAGGTCTGGGATCGAGTCCGAATTGGGGTCCCCACAGGGAGCCTGCTTCTCCCTCTGCTTGTGTCTCCACCTCTCTCTATGTGCCTCTCATGAATAAATAAATTAAATATTTTTAAAAATCAGCTTTCAGTGATGTACCTTGCTTTGCAGCACCTCCAATCTCAGGTGTGATGATGGTACTTCATCTGGCCCATTTCTTCTAACATCTTCATTTTATTTTATTTTATTTTTTCAAGATCTACCTATTCATTCATGAGAGACACAGACTGAGAGAGACAGAGACATAGGCAGAGGGAGAAGCAGGCTCCTCTCAGGGAACCTGATGCGGGACTCGATCCCGGACCCCAGGATCACGACCCGAGCCAAAGGCAGGTGCCCAACTGCTGAGCCACCCAGGCGTCCCATAACATCTTCATTTTAAATGAGATTAATCTAATCTTCCTGTTGCAATGAGAAGATTAATATGAAAACATGTTCTCCATCTGGAAGTCCAGTAGATTCAGGGTGGGATTAAAACGTGAAGGCAATGATGATGACTGTGATGGTTTCAGCTAACATTTATTGTAGGATTATTACTTCCTTGACACTTTGCTTAGCTCTTTATGTGAATTTTCTTAATTAGTCCTCTCACTTGAAGGATGGGGGAGATATACAACCATTCCCATTGCATGCATGAGGAAATGGAGGTATAAAGAAGTTAGGTAACTGCCAAGATCTAAGCAAAGTCCAGTTCACCCCAAAACAGATTTATTTGACTATCTTGCAACATATAACGCCTTGACAAATAAAACATAAATGCCCAGAAGAAAACATTTTCCATTGAAGGTAACTGAAAACTTGAGGTGGTTTTGTTGCTACCATATGGTTGAAGCCAAACTTACATACATTGTGTACATTCATTGAACAATTCCTTTTATTTTAAGATTTACTTGATTGAGAGAGAGAGAGAATGTGCATGAAGAGGAGGGGTAGAGGGAGATGGAGAAAGAGAACCTCAAGCACATCCCCTGCTGAGCACAGAGCCCAGCAGAAGGGCCTGATCTCGTAACCCTGAGATCATGACCTGAGCTGAAATCAAGAGTTGGATGTTTAACCAACTGAACCACCCAGGTGCCCCTCATTGAACTCTTCCAATGGTTCAGAAAACACGTTCAGCTCTTAGAGCAAAAGGAAGAATTAGATGGGGATCCTACCCTACATTCTAGCAGCAATATAGTAAAAGAAAAATAAAATGTGTCTTTACTTGCCAGGACCCTTAGTGTTGAGTGTGTGTATGTGTGTGTGTGTTCTGGAATGTCTACTACCATATAACCAATATCTGTGTAGGTCAAGGTCAGAGATCCTCATACTTAATTAATGGACAAAAATGGCAAAGTGCTGTGATCTCACGGTATACAATCTAATTTAAAAGGACTGGTAGCCAACTTAAAAATAAGTAGACTTCCTCCCTACATTAAAATGGATTTGGAGGCTTAGGTTGGCACAGTATTATCACTTAGGCATTCCACAACAAAAATAATATGTTATAACTCTTTGGGATTTTACAAACAGTAAAAGTTCCTGGATGAAGGCTTGACAAACAATATGGCAAACGTGTGACAAACAATAGGCATATTGACTAGTCACCCTTTAACTGGATGCTTCCTCATTCCTTTGGTTATAGTCATTGTTATCTTGAATATCAGCTGTTCATGAATGACAGAGAACCTCCTTAAAATTTCTCAGGTGTATTTGTCTGGATTTGTCTCTACAATACTGTCCTTTCTACAGCTGGGGCTTATGATTCCCATGGAAATTGATCACTAGACACTCACAGCTCCGTTTTACACATGGTCTTTTTGGGGCATTGTCCTTGTTGCACCTCGCACCAATAGTAGGCTAAAGAGGACTTGGTTTCCAATACTGCAATATCGGGGCTCCATTTCCAGTTCAGTTATCAAGCTCAGTGAGGTGAGTTAAAATCATGTAGAGGAAAGAGAGGTAATTGATCGGGGACTTTAGAATTCTGTGAACCTCAAACAGTCCAGGGGTTGTGATCTCCATGGTGAGAGAAAGATGTTTGAGAAATGACAACAATGGCTGCAGAACAGGTGTTATCATGGGCTCTTTAAACAAATGTTTTTAAACTTAGAAAATATATGGAGCAAATACATAATAAGTTCGTAAGATAATACAATAGAGCCCTGTGAATCCACTTCCTGGATTTATAAGATCTTAATATTTTACCCTGTGTGCTTAAGTTCTCTCTTCAAACAGATCACATCCCCATCTTCTTCCCTTCTCAGTAGTGACCCATCTCCTCTGGTTGGTATGTATTACTCCTCAACCATTTTTTTTTTCTTTTAACTACATTTCCACATATCCAAAATTAAGATACAATATTATTTTGTGCCTTTTGAAAATTTACATAATGTTGTTCTATTGTATGTATCCTTTTTGCAATTTGCCAGTGGTGCCTTTTAATGCAAATGCAATTAGAACAATTCAGCCCTGGTGTAAGCCAGAAGGAAATCCTTCTTTCCAGGTGTTTGGAGTTGCCTTAGCAGCTGCTCCAACTGTCCCAGCTAATCATTCTTCACAGTGTTCCTGACATTCATCTTGGTTTCCTATTTATCACTTTGGCTCATGGTTAAGTGCATTTATACAGTATCTTTAAAAATCTTCGACCCTTGATCCACACCCTCATCTTGCTTATTGAGTGGTTATAAACTTATTCCAAGGAAACAAGAGGTCATAAAATCAGAGCAGAAGATGAAAACCCATACCTAGGTTTTTGTTCTATTTTGCTTTGTTTTGCTCTCTTTTTACAGGATAGTGGATTCTTTGATTTTTCTTCTTTGCTAAGTCGGAGACTTTTGCCGGGCTCCTAACCTTCCCATTCCTACATATCTGAGAATGGCCTTGCCCTCTCTAGAGAGGACATTGGGGAGCCCCAGCACTAAAAAAATTATTTCTTGTAATAGTAACCGATTAAACTAGTTACCAGCTGGGGAGCATGTTTTAGCACTTAAGTTAATTGAACTGTTGCAAACTAAATATGATTCTAAATTGTTTCAGTATTCCAAAGTACTTCATGCGTGCAGATAAAAATGAAAAAAAAAAAAAAAACCCAAATCGGTTTGAAATGTGCAAATCAGGCATACAGTGCTGACATTTAGATCTATGACCTGATAACTCTGCAGTAGGTACCTTGAAAATTTTTGTGGGCTTTTTTTTTTTTCTTCTTCTTCTTTTGCTGAGCTCTCCTTTGAAACCCCTGAACCACTACTTGATGTGATATTCAGTAAGTGGAAGTCAGACTGCAATCAGAAAGGGTACTGTCTGCATCAGGGTTTTCCGACCATTTTGGCCGGAAAATAATTTCTTGGTGATTCATTCCACAAGCCAAGTAAGAAAGGAATTGTTGAAAAGAGGTTGCGCTTGACAGAAGAAATGCAGTATTTTATTCTGGAGGAATCTGTCTAGAATTTGGTTCTTGAATCCGCTTGGAGGGCATGTTTCTCCTTGACGTAGTGACCTTTCTGTGCTTAGGACAACTGTACATAATCAATGAATGTTTAAATTCAGAAAGGAGTGAGTTCTGAAGTAAATCTGGATGACAGAAGTTATTATTCCCCCATCCGATAGGTCTCTTCTTTATGTGTTCCCCATCCCTTAACAAATATATAGGTATCATTTCACTTCCAGAGCTTTATGTAGCTTTGCATTTTCCAACCCTCTGCACGGAACAGGCCAAGGATTGGGATTGAATGGGTTATTTGAGAGGCTCAGATGGGCTGTGAACCCCTTAGCAGCTTAACAAATCACTGTTGAGTAACAAGTTACACAAGACCCATGGCAGTTCTCACATCCGCCAAGGTCACCCCACCCCCTCCCTAAGGAAAACTACTAGTAAGATGGAATGAAATGCCCAATCTGTTGACTTCATGGACTCTCACTGGAAAGACAAAATTCAAAGGATTATAGAACTAACGTCCTGATGAAAGGCTTCAAGGACACAAACAAGGGTACTCGGAGTCACAGAAGCTAAATTCCTGGCTTCAGGTCACTCGAGGGTAGAGACCGGCTTAGGCTAGGCTGCCATTGTACACCACAGGTTGCCGAGCACCACACAATATCAGAACATGAACCAGCAACCCAGTGATAATAACAAACTCAAGCAGAAGAAACTGAGTCCATTAGGAGAACAGGGATATTGACTGACCAGTCAGGTGTGGCCAGAAAGGGAGGCAAAATCAATCTTATTACAGATTATGCAGTGCGCCCATGGTAGGAGTTGTGAGATCTGTGTACGGGTTTTCCTCTCCCAGAATATCTCTTCCATGGCTTACAAATAATGCTCTCAAATAACTTTCGGTGATCCATATATTTTTTAATTAAACTGAAAAAAATGATACTAAATAATGGAAATGATATAAGCTAATGCGCTATAGCCATGACCAGTTCTAGCCCACTGTTGCTCAGATAATTTCAAGTTGTGTTAGGGCAAAAAGAGAGAAATCTGGATATTCAAGCCCTCACTGCCTGGAGGAAGGCAGGAAGGACAATGACACCGGGTAACCAGATAAAGGACATATAGTGGGTGTGTCTTTGATCACTATCACACTGAAGTTTGAGTGGGCTCCTAGAAGAAGATGTAATGCTTATATTCTCAATATCTAAGAACTTTCTTTTTGACTTATTTAGGCATTCATTAAATATTTATTGAACATCTACTTTGAGCATTGTGCTAGACCTAGAAGGGATGAATCATATAGTTCTTATCTTCCAAAACTCCTAATCAACTGTGGAGACTTATAAAATACTTGACAAACTTCAGAAAAATACCTACTCTGTCCTAGAGACTCTTTTAGTCACCAAAGTGGCAAACACGAATTAATGGGAGACTCTGTCTTCAAGCAATTTATGATCGAGTGGATGTATACAATGTCAAGAGCATATAATTAGAAAATGTTCCAAGATCTCTAGAAACAAACCCTCTACTCAGAAAGGAGGACAGGCAGAGAAGGCTCTATGGGATCTTTACTGCTTGAGCTGACCTGGATACACAGAACTGGGCAGTGGCAGAGCCAGAAGTAGTACAGATATCTTTTCCCCAGATCTCTCCTAGAATTGAGACCCTTCCAGATTCCCCTACTCTGTCTGCCATGGAACACTTGCCATCTTTCCTTGACTCAGTTCAAGTGTTGTCTTCCCTACAATAACTTTCCTGACCTATCCCCACTTTCTGCCCCAGATTTGTAGAACTGACTCCTTCATTTTTGTGTCTTTTGCATCTACACCTACCATAGCAATGATAATACTATATTTTAATTTATTAATTTACTTTCATTTTGCCCTTTGAGTTTGTGAGGATATTGGCTGACTGGGTGGATGGATGGATGGATGGATGGATAGATGAGAATTTTCAAATTTAGCTCAACTAATCCCCAAATGCTGTGGTTGTGAACCATTTCTGGAATATCATTCTTCTGAAGCTCCTCTAAAAATGACAATTTATGATTTTTGAGATGGGAGAATGAGGCTCAAGGCTTCTCTGACAAATTATGTGTGAGGAATACTCATGTGGTGGTTTTTCCCTCTCATGGCTCATTCAGAGAACCACCCCGTGGCACAATAGTTTTGCTCTGACAGAGATGTGATTTCTTCATTCTAGGGTAGTCGTGATGAGTTTGCTCCACCTGGTCCATGCAAAACAGCTGTCTTTGCTCAGTGCTTTACGACATCTCCCCCCACAGGCTCTCTCTGGGGAAGTTGTCTGCTGCTTCTTGCTTCTAAACATCTTTCACTCTTCTTTCCTAGCTGCTTTGTTCTGATATTGGATTCCTTGGATTACTTTCCTTCTAGACCAACCTTTTTGGTTCCTTCCCCAAGAGGGAACTTGGGTCAAGGCAAGGGGGCTGCTGATAACTAGGGTACAGAGCCAGCTTTCCCAGGAGTTGGCTATTGTTTTAGTGGTCTGGTTATAGTTTTAGAGCAACTTCTCCGGGGGGGCCTAGCAATTTCTGCTGAATATAAGGACTTACAGAAGCTTGAAACTTTGTGCAAAAGCTTCCCCCAAGCTCAAATGGATGAAGCTAGAAGAGATTTGCTCATGCCTTCCAAATATCTGTCCCAGGAGTCTCATTCCTGCTATTTCTATGGCCAAATGAATTGTCAAATCCATGTGCATCCCTTACTTAGCAATCTGTTTATCAAGAAAGAGAAGCCTGTTGT
This sequence comes from Canis lupus dingo, assembly GCF_003254725.2. Taxonomy (NCBI): domain Eukaryota; kingdom Metazoa; phylum Chordata; class Mammalia; order Carnivora; family Canidae; genus Canis; species Canis lupus. The sequence continues at coordinate 86,487,598 of NC_064245.1, forward strand.
CTCCCAATTTCTGCTTTCCAGGTGACTGATATTAATTAGTTTGCAGCAGGCACAATTTATCTCTAGTTGAAACCAAAGCAGATGAAAATGCTGCCGTGCGGTGAGATTTCTTTTCTTGAAACGATGAATGGGATGAAGATACTTATCTTTGAGAACAGGTTTCAGGTGGAGCTTCCATCAGCAGTACTTTGAAATGCATTGTTAGAGTATGGCTGATCTGGGTAAGGAATAAAAATAGCATGTCATATTTTGACTACATTAACTCATTTCCAACAGAAGAGGCTGAGGCCTCTTCACAATGATAGACTCGCTCTGAAGGTGCAGAGCACCAACTAATAACTCTGTAGTTAGTTCTCAGTTATTGGCATTTCTAGAAAGATATTGCTAATTTCCCCAAAGCTATGGCTCCACTGTAGAATTCATCTCAGTCCCCCAGTACAGAGAACAATGGTCTTAAATTGATCTAGCTCCCCCTTTATTATTTATTGATTCCCCCCCCTTATAATGGTCCCTTCTGGGGAGTTTGCATATGGAGTCAGCTCTGATCCCTCAAGAAGCTGACAAATAATTAGAACAACCTGAAAATGAAATAACTGTCTTTCTGATCCATGTGCTCCCAAGAAATTTATTTTTTTACATCTCGTAGTCTCAGTGTTTCCTCAGTAAAAAGTGAGAAAATTAAGCCTATTTTGTGGAGTTGATAGGACATGATAGAACCTGGCAAACAATGAGCACATACATGGCTCTTCTTAGTGGCAATTGAGATGCCTTTCAAAACCAGGAGTGATGAAATCTGAGGTCAAAAGGATACTTGTTCAATCAACATTTTTTTAGTCCCCATACATTATTCTAGATAGAGTAAGGAAAAAAAAAAAAACAACCTTGGCATAGGTTGGACTGGAACCTCTGGGTTTTTAATTCTGGCTTTACTGTCGACCAGTTGTACGTAATTTGTCAATACCCTTTATTTCTGCCGGTCCCACTGACTGCATCTCAGAGTAAAGGGGGCAGATAGCTTCCAATTCTAACATGCTATGGAAATAAAAGAATATGTTCTAATCCTTCTCTTCTGGCCATCCCATCATATTCTCCTTCATTAGTTTCTTTTCCTCAACTTACCTCTTTCATGTTGATATTCTCTTGCTTTTCTCTTAATCATCTTTCTCTTTTTTATGTGTGCTCTCCTTGAGATGTATCACCGAGTCTCATAACACTGAGTTCCTAAAGACCAGGGGAGGTGACTTCTACATCAGCTTCACCAATCCAAATCCCTGTCCCAAGCTAAGACTCAGATCTACATGACATGGACATGTCCTTTAAGTCTACCCTGAAAATTTAAACATGATATGTCTCAAACTGAACATATCATCGTACTTCCTAAAAATCTACTTATGTCTCCCTTTTTAGAGATCATTTTCAACTCAAACTTCCCTGTCCAAAAACCCAGGAGTCACGATAAATCTTCCCTCTCTCTCTTCACCACATCTAATTTCATCAAATCAAATCACCAAATCATCTTTATTCTACTGCTTTCAAACTCTCAAATTGATTATTTTTCATCTTCATTATTTCAGTTATAAGCAATTTTACCATTTCTTCCATTTACCAGTCAAAACTCCAATTTTATCCTACTCTGTTTTTATTTACAGCCTACTAATAATTCACTCTAAATAAGTCTCACTGGAACGAAACACCAAGCCCTTGGCATTGAGTGTAAATTCAACTATGAATTGTCTCTCCCCTCCCACAAACATGATTTTCACCATGCTCCCAGGCCCATTGCCCCCTGCACTACAGCTCCACTCTTACTCCATCCTCTGCAGCTTCTGTAATACAGTAAGCCCTATCCTATCATGTTTCTGAAGCTTTGCCAAAACTATCCCCCTGCTTGGAATATCCTCCCTCACCTGCTCAATCAGAAAGGCCAACCAGTCTTTTCCCCATTGTGATTAAGAACCGATGCTTTGGAGTAAGCATACTGGAAATCGAATCCCAGATCTAGTCCTGTAAAGTTTGTAATGGTAGGTGGCTAATTTATGCTCTCTAAATTCCAGTTACATCACCTTTAAAATGGAAATAACAATACCTGCTATATAAGGTTGTTCTAAAGATTAAATATGATGTATTTAGAATGGTATGTGGCACATAGGAACATTCAATGATTATTAACTACTATGTATCCTTTCCAACTTGACTCTAAGCTCATCCTGTCCCCCAGCTCACATCTCTACATCCTCATCTGGAATTTAAGCTCCATGATGTCAGGGCAAAGTCTATTTGTTGATGTTTATCTAGCACTTGTCATTCTGTCTGACCCACAGTAGGCCAACCACAAAATGTTGTCATTTCCGTTAAGATTCAGCTCAAACACTGTTCCTTCTAGAAAGCTCTTATTAAACCCCTAATCTTCACTCAGCACTGGTTAAGTATTTCTCTTAAATAATAGGCTCTGCTCATATGCTATTGAAATGGTTTCACTTTCTTCCTAGACTCCTGAGGTTCTGGAGGACAAAGACTAAGTCCTGTGTATCCTTGAATCCCCAATACCTTTCCCAGACCCGTAGAATAGCACGTAGGAAAAGCTTTTTGGATTAACAAAGAGGTGAATGAATGGATTCTTTTACTCGTGTCCCCTTCTCTCTTTGATTTCCTTTGCCATGCTCTATTTACATTTTACTTGTAAGAATCAGGCCACGAATGAGGAAACCAATAGATATTAGGCAGGTGAGACCACTCCTTCACCCCAGAGTAGACATCACAGATAGCCCCCTGGCATTCTGCTAAAATAATCATATTGACAGTGACACCCGGGTGGGAAAGTTTCTTCTATCAGAGGAGCTTTAGACAAGCTTTCCCCTGAGCAAGGGCATGAGAACAGCACAGACAAGCTGCTGGAGACTGTGCAGACTTCCCTGAAGGAAGTCTGACAAGCTGGAGTGTAGGTAAGAGTCCACCGCGTGACTCTGCCCGTAGGGGTTTGAGTAAGAACCTGGGAGGACTGTGCATTTCTAAATGCTCGGGTGAGAGTGGCTGAGAGATGGTCTGCAAAAGAAGAGGAACACTTTTCTATCTGTTCTCTGGGCCATGGCCTCCAAACCACCTTGCAGGCACGACAAAAAAAAAAGCCGGGTTGACCCTGATATGCCTCAAAATGAAAGGGTTTGTGTGCAAATCAGGGAAGAATTCTTTCAGCACCTACAGGACTGGTGCCAGGGAGCTAACATTTGGAAACCTCAACTCAGTGCCAGGTCATTGTTTGAAAAGCAGCAGATCTCGGAGCAAATGCCAGTGAGGTACAGAGGGGAAGAAGTGAGGACAAGGACTCCAGGAATTAGCTATTCAAGAATGTTCAAGAAACCTGATAGCTCTTTTCCTTGTCAAAAGAAAAGAGAGAGAGAGAGGGAGAGAGGGAGAGAGAGGGAGAGAAAAGGACATTCAGAGGAGCGTTCATCGAAGCAGGCTGCTCAGGGTTTTCAGGGAATTGGGAGGGCAGATGCTACAAGGTTATTGGAGTCAGTGTCAAATGCGAGAACAAAGTGGCAGTGACATGAGCTAAGAAATGACTAAGCACTCGCGGCCCGGAGTGGCTAATAGATGGATCCAAATGCCAAGTGAAGCAGTTGTCTCCACTCATTTGAATACTTCTAAAGAGGTGATGAACAAAAAAGCAGGAGGGATGCAACCTCTCCTCCTTGGGAACATCCCGAGATTAGAAGCTCTTACTGCCTTACTCTCAGTATGAGCTGATTAGCTGGGCCTGCTCGGCTATCCCTGTTAGTCACTTTCTCTGGAGTCTCAGTAGCAGCGCACACCAAACTTCCATTCGCCACGGGGCCTGTGTTCTTAAGGGATCATTTCTTATTTGCAACATGGGTCTCTCCTCTGCCCCATGAAGCTGCTCAGAGTTCTGAGATAAAGGGCCTCGTTTGACACTCAAGTGATTAAGTTCCAGTTTACACAGAATTCCCTTCTTTCTCCCACTTGTGTTTCTCCTTTTCTATCAGTGTTTCCATATTTTGGGGGAACCTGAAGAATTGGAGTCTGAGGGATAGGATATGGTGGAGGGGGAGCTATAGAAGGCAAAATTCATTTTACATGTTTTGTTCTTTCTCATAGAGCGTTCGGATGTGAAGGCTCAGTGATTGCTTCATAAATATTCCTGTCCTTTCATCTTCCTCTCCCTTTTTAGTTACCTCCCTCCCTTGCCCCTCTCCCTTTTTGCTTTAGTAAGAAGGATAAAGACTTCTTTGAAAAGGATTATTGATAATTACTGAGAGTGATAAGCTACCGTTTACTGCCTGCCTCTTCTACATTAGGCTCGATATTGAGGCATTTTTATGATCTCGATTATACCTCATCGCCCCACCGAATATGAGGGGCCATGATGCCCATTTTACAGATGAGGAAACTGAGCAAACACCACGTAAGTCACAGGCTCAATAGCTAAAAAGGGATGAAGCTGGAACTCCGATTCAGGTTTTCCAGATTCCAAACCCATGATTTTATACGATGCTGCATTTCTCTCATGGACGATGCAAACATGGCTTTCTTGGAGCAAACCCATGTCACTCACTTGGCACCAGGGCCAGACTAGTTATGTTGGTGAACTAGCTGTGGGTGGCCCTCTGGTTCACATGCTCCTTTCAACTCTCTGTGTTCAAACAGCAACCGATCACGCTACCCTTTTACTTGAACACTTTTGATTATCTCATGTAACTGGGACTCACCCAGCCCATATCTTTGTCCTTCAAGGGCCCAAATCTTTATTAGCTAATTAAATAAACTTATCTGGGTTAATAGCTCTGAATTCCAAAGTCAGTGCCCTTCCTTAGGCACTCAATCTAGAATCAAAGATGAGAATTTCAGTTAGTAAAAGGTGGCTGAAAGAGATAAATTTTTGAAGTAGACAAAGCTTCCCTTGCCTCTGGCATCTCGCTGAGTAGCAATCACCCATTCTACCTACAGTTGGCAGTTTCTAGTTCACAAGAGCTCTACGGAAAACCACTGGGTGTTGAGATTCTATCCTCTAATTTTCTGAATAATAAGCTCTAGTTAGAAAGGACTTTTCGTGATGTATTCCATACTTCTTAAGCACCTACTATGTGCTAAATAAAAAGTATTATAGGTGGGAGATTCACTGGGGGAATCAGTGATGCCCCTAGTAAGGTCCCATGCTACTGGACATTTTCTGGCTATCTTTGTCTCTCACAGACATTTTTATAGCCTGTTGATCACTTAGGAAGGCACCCTTGAAAAGATCAAGTATCAAGTGGCTAGGGAGGAAAAGAGATTAAGAAAAAAAAGAGGGATATTAGTTTTAAACTGCTCATTTCGAATTACTAGTTTCAATCAATGACAATTTTAAGATATTAAATCCATTCCAGAGTAACTTGTCAAAAAAAAAGAAAAGGTGCCATTACTGATATCCTCCAAGGTTTTTCTAATAAGATCAGGGTCAGTGATGGGAAATAAGCTGGAAGATGAATAAGATGTCAGAATGCAATTGAGTTCCAAGGAGTTACGGCACTTCCCAGTAAACGCAGCTGGAGCAACTTTGTTCTGAGACAAAGGGAGGCCTTTGGTGAAACTGTCCCAGGGAACAGCTGCTGATTTCTCATCACATAAACAGTGTTGGACCCTCCTTGCCCTTAACCCATTGAGGAGCACTTTTTGGCCTTCTTCTCTGAGGTAGGGAGAGACAGTGGCAGCCGCAGGAGCCTCTCTGCAACTCTGATTCTGCATTCACTTCTATTTTGTCAAGAAGCCTTGATGGAGGGGCCCCTGGGTGGCTCAGTGGTTGAGCATCTGCCTTTGGCTCAGGGCATGATCCCAGGGTCCTGGGATCGAGTCCTGCATCAGGTTCCCCTTAGGGAGCCTGCTTCTCCCTCTACCTGTGTCTCTGGATCTCTCTGTGTGTCTCACATGAATAAATACCTATATATATATATATATATATATATATATTTTTTTTTTTTTTTTTAAAGAAGCCTTGATGGATTCTTCACATAGGCCCAATAGAACCAAATCGTGGCTCCATCAATTACTAGCTGTGTGACTTTGGGCACATGTAACTCTTAAAAGTCTCAGTTTCTTTGTCTATAAAATGGAGCTAATAGTATTAGTGGTTAATAATAACAGTTAACCTTGATTATTTCTCTGTTCAAAAGGGCTGGAGGTTCATCCCCCTCCCTGGATGCTCACAGTCCCCGTGAGTTAAGTGTGATTATACCAATCAATAGCTCTCATGATCAAGAAGTATGGTCAGTTCAGAAATCCCTAGAGGTGAGATTAAAAAAAAATATTCACGGCTATCTTTATTAAACTTGCAAATGATTGTGCAACATCTGTGATAACAGTGTCTGCCGGGGAGGAGTTTTCATTTTTTAATAACTGGTGTACTTTGGAAGAGCTTCTGTGATGCAAGTACATAGTGCTACTTGTGACACCCAGTCATCTCAGTTTGGTAGGACAGTAAGATGTCTGAGTGACTAAAAAGATATGCCAGCTAGTAAACATGTGTTGGGAGGGCCATGGGCAATAGGGATTCCTCGTCAAATGCCAGAGAGAGATTGAGAGAGGAGAGGAGAGTGTGAGGGTGTGTGCTAACATATGCATCAATCGGTACTCTTGACCGTGAAGCAGGAAATCGAGGTTCTCCCCTGTGACCCTGATTCTGTGACCTGCTCTATGGTCCGGTCTGGAAATTCCCAACCTTGAAGAATGCAGGGGATGCACGGGGTTCATCTTCAGCAGGGCCTGGTGTGGTCTCCCTGGCCCAGGGGTCAGCCCAGCAGAGAACACATTCTCCTTAAAGAAGGAAGAGGAGAATCCCTTCAGCTCTGCCCCAACTCTTCTCTCCATCCCTGCTGGCTTCTGGTCTTTTCTCTGTTCTACTCTTGTTATGGGATCTGTGAGAAAAGAAAAATCAATTCGCTAGTTAAGGTCAGCCAGTAAAATTTGCTCATAGGTCCCCTAACCACAGCCTGATGAATCCAGTCACATTTCTCCCGGGTTACTATTCAATAAAGCCTCCTAACAGCCTTTATCATGACTTCCCTTCACACAGGTCCCTCAGCAGCTACCTTGCGTGATCACTTTTAAACCTCCTTGTAGGGCGATAATTAATCTTTTAGTTTTTCTGGATCATTTGGGGAGGTGAGTTGGGCTGGTGGTGGTAAAGGTGAGGGCTCAAAAAACAAAGCCCTGGGTTTTTAGCTACATCTAGTTATTCCAGTTAGTGTTTGCAGCAAACTATTAAAGTAAGAAAGGAAACCTTCAGAAAGTGCTGACTAGTGAAGGACTAACAGAGCTCCTTCTCAGCTTCACCTGGTGCCTGAATCATCATACAACGCCGGATCAACCATTCATTCATTTATATTTGGCCATGTGTGGGAAACATCTTATGAGCCCCTACCATATGCAAGGTAATGATGCGACTGAGAAGAAAGAGTGCGGTTGTCATTCGTATTCTTTTTTTTTAAATTTTTTTTATTTATTTATGTATGATAGTCACAGAGAGAGAGAGAGAGAGAGAGAGGCAGAGACACAGGCAGAGGGAGAAGCAGGCTCCATGCACTGGGAGCCTGATGTGGGATTCGATCCTGGGTCTCCAGGATCTCACCCTGGGCCAAAGGCAGGTGCTAAACCTGCTGCGCCACCCAGGGATCCCCTGTCATTCATATTCTGAGAAGGGGAGACAGACAAGCAAACCAGTAAGTCATTGAGTTTTTAATTGCTTTCAAATGGCAAGAGAAGCACCTGTTTGCCCTATAGGGGCAGAGGGCATCAGAGGAAACCTTTCTGGCCATGGTTGTGACGTACTGAGTCTTGAGAGGCAAAGAGAGTTAATTAGGGAAGAAGCACAGGAAGATGGTGTGCTTGGACACCAAGACCTGTCCTAAACCTGTATGTCTACCACATATTATCAGTGTTACCTTGACAAATGATCTATCATCTCAAAATGCAGGTTCCTGAACTCTAAAATGATATATGGCCTTCTTTGCCGGGTTTTGGTGGGAACTAGCAAAATATAAGCATAAGACTCATGTCTGACACTGAGTGGATATTCAATACATGGAGACTCTGTTTTCTTTATTAAGATATACAATAGTTATTTGTTTTATATTATGAATCTATCAAGGATCAATTCAATAATAATTAGACCTAAGCATGATCTATGGAGGAAATGAGAGAATGTCAGTTTGGCAATTGTTAATGGAAGAGAGGAGTGGAAAGCCTGAGTAGGTGACATGTGTATCTAGTCAGGCAGGAACCAGTTAATTAAGGGCTTATAGCCTGCATCAAGGATTAGAGATTGTTTTCTTGAAGGGGATGGGAGCCATTGAAGGTTAACTACTTTTTAAGAAAGGTTGTGCAGAAGCAACTAGACATCCCGCTGATGCGGCCCTTCTTGTCGTCAGCTGTCTGACCCCAGCTCCCAAAGCCTTGGTTCATTTACCACCTAGCCATGGAAAATAAAAACTCAGGCACCACTTTGCCTCTGTAGAATTCTCAGCAATTTTTCAGAGTAAAACATTCTCTGTGAAATTCTTGAAGATTTCTCCCCCTCACTCTGAAATGCCCTGAATTTCAAGCAGTTATAATGTTGCTGACTCACTTCTAGTTTCATAAGGATCTGGGTTGAGTTGTCATATGTTATAAATCTCTAGTTCACGGAATCTCTCCTACTGCTCTTAGGTAGACCTGGAAGTGTGTCAAAGGAATCCAAGGTGGGCTAAACATGAGTTAGGCTTAAAAAGTGTCCTTTAATTTTGCTCCTTTTTTTCCCTAGTAAAAGGAGACCTTTAATGTTTTTACAGAGAGTCATTATTTAATTTTTGTCTTAAGGAGGAAATGTCAAGGAGTGGACTTCCAAGATATATGTCTATGGGAGACTGATTGTATGCAACATAAATCTCTCAGAGATTGCTTTAAAGCTTTATGGAATCCTCTCTACATCATTCATGCAAAAGTACGTCAGATCTCTGACAGCAGGCAAATTTCTCTTTGTAGGATTTTGGCTTGACTTTGTCTATCACTGACAGGGATATCTAGCAACTTTGGGAAATTGGACACCAAAGCCCATGTGTTAAACAGGAATGTAAAAATGTAGTGACGCAAAGAATGAGGGGGAGAAAAAGACTAGGCTCAAGACAAATATGGCTGGTGTCACAGTTCCCTCCCACCCTCCAAGAACCAGCTCTATGGGTAAAGCCTACAGAATAAACTCCATGGGATTTGAATGATTCTGCAAGTCAACTTAAATCAAGGCACCTCTTCCCTAGTGAGGGTATACTTACCTGTGCCTCTGCATAGCTCCTTATCCTTCCTCCCATACGTGAGTGGGTTGGTGGATGGATGGATGAATGGATGGACAGCAGACCCTACCTGATAATGTAAAATCTTAACCCATCATTATATCATTTTTTTTCACATCTCAAGAAGATGTTATCTCTGAATGCTTTGCCCTTGAATACTTTTACTAATTTCTTTGAGATTTTTCTAGTGCTACACCTTACTTTATTACTCCCTTCTTTTAGAGGTTTAACCCTCCTTGACTGAAGACCAAGGTCAAGGAGAACAACATGCAAGACTGCCTAGTCCAATTTACATCTCCTGATCTGGAAATTGAGCTTCTACCAAGCCCCGGTTTCTTAGAGGAAGGGATGCTGACTCATAAAATAAAGGCAATATGTACATGCAAAAATATAATTTACCTCTGACATTGATTTCATTAGACTGTAGGTCTTTGAAATCTGAAAAACTGCCAATACTTAGGCTTAATTTTACATAATCATACAACTTAGAAGGGCATTATCTCTGCATTTCTCCGTATGTCACTTCTATCCCTCACTAGAAGTGCAGGCTCCACGAGGGTAGTGGTTTTGAGGCTTCTGCTAACTGATGTATACTCTCACCTAGAACAGTGCCTAGAATTAATAGAAACACACTAAATATTTGAATAATTGAATGACTGAATACAAAGTCAAAATCCCCTCCTTTATTTGTTTACCACCTTTGCTTCGTGCTGCTTTTGTTCCCTCCCTTGGGGGAGGGCTCATAGCCTCACCTACAATGATAGAAATTACAGTTATTTTTCAAGATCATGCCATTTTGTCATAGGGAGCTGGAATTTCCATGCCCATTCTTTCTCACTGACACCAGCTGATTTTATGTCAACGTTTCTATATTTTTCACATTCCTACATTTCTTGTACTTCTAGGGTTGCTTTTAGCAAAAGCCTATTTTTCTTAGAGTATTTTTTTCATATATATCTATGTGTATATATATATACATACCATGTATGTATGTATATATGTACATATATACAATATATATATTTATTCCCAAAGTGTTAAATGTTATTAAACTCAATTTTATGCTTTATTTTGTTCCCCATGACCTGTATTTTCTTTTCTTTGTACTTTCTCATTTGCTCTTCTCATATGTAATTCTCTCCTTTCAGGTCACCAAACAGCAATTGCCTGAGTTTCCTGATAACATCTTTTTCTATTTTGGTATCTTCTGTAGTATCTTTTTAGCACTCTTTCAATACAGCCCAGATCAAGGAAGGACATTCCATGTACCTGGCAAGAAAGTGTTAAGCATTAACTCCTAATATTCCTACTCATTTGTACTTATCCTTTAATTTGCCAGATAGATTTGAAGTAGAAAATGGAAAGCCACTCAAGCCAGGATCTCTTTTCCTGTATAGGGCAGGCTGTCTTTCAAAAGTCATGTCTAGAACCAAATTCCTTTCATTGACAGCTGCCATTCGTCTAAAAGGGCAGATAAGTAATCTTTCGTAAGACGGTAGTAGAGGCATCTTTTTATAAATGGCAGTAAGACTAGTTTTGACCATGTTTCAAATGTTCAGGTGCAATGATAAAGGGACAGGGATAAAATCAACTGATGGTCAATACAAAGGATGTAGATTGTTTACTAGCTATAGTGATGGGTACAAGGCCATAATAATGGGACTTTTAATAAGTCAATGACATTCTATGTGTCTTCTTGACTAGGTAGTCGATTAGGACTTAAGGGAAATAAGAGAGGGTACAAACCAAAATTGAAACACTTAGTTGGTACCCTCCAAACTCCCTCACCCAGAGATATTATCAATTTCTGGTAAGCATGGATTTGTGTCTGAATTGTGAACCTTACTGTAAAATGTGACCATGCAGTTGTTGGGAGATACAGTTTGGTTTCACATTAGGTGCCAGCTCCAGTTACTCGATAATGGTTTCCTAGAACTTGACATTATGAAGGATTCTCAGGTGTTAGGTGGTTAACTGTAAGAAAATACACTGTGATCATCAGCAATATCTATCATGGGCATGGTGCTTGAAAGTACTAGCTTGAGTTCTATGAATTTTTTTATTGTTGATTCATGTCTAATTACTACTTCAATTGTGTTTAGCTCTCTTCTGATAATTTGGGAGGGGGTTCTAAATTTGTGATTATAAAATTTGCTTCTGGAAAGATTGATGTATCATAATAGCCATCTGGCCCTTGTACTATTTGCCCAGCTGGGGTTGTTACAAAATTGTACCCTGACAGGTTTCAAAGCAGAGAACAGATATCCCACATGGACATGAGGAAACAGAGATGTTGACCCAAGAAAAGATAAAAATGTGCAGTGCAAAATTCACCATTATTTTCATTTGAGTAATGATGTTAGAGACTTTAATTGCATTACAAAGGACTCTGTTAGTAAGGGTGTTTTCAGCAGCAAACACCAGCAAAATCAGTCAACAGTGATATAAACTAATATGAGTCTTTACTTAAGAATCAGGGGTTGATTATTGCTGACATGTATTCAACAGCATAATAGTGTCAGGGCTTGCACTTCGTTAAATCACTTGGGTTTTTTGTTTGTTTTTCATGGCTATCAGATGGATACCACATCACTAAATCTTATGTCTATTTTAAAGTTAGGAAAATTGGGGTAAGGTAAATTATCAGTGGTATCTGCTCATTTCATCAGTAAAGTAAAAGCTTTCTCACATTATCTCTGACCTTCACATCTTTTTGTTCAGAAGTGTGTCATATGGCTCACCCTAGTTGCAAGGGAAGCTGGGAAAGCATATATGTAGCTTCTCTGGCCTCTGTGGTGGGTGGGGCATAGAAGGAGATTAGAGGTTAAGTATTGAATTCACCAATCAACAATCTCTGACACTCCTTAGACTAGTGAACGTTCATACATATCATTCTTCATATATACATTTTAATAGAGTCTACTCCTCCCTCTTCTACAGGAAGTAACCCCAAATACCATTTATTTTAGAATATAGCTTAAAGTATATCATCTCTGAATAATGTCCACTCTCATTACCAAATCCGGATGTGAACTTTCTAGTCTACTGAGTATTAGCTGAAAGATTAGTTATCTATTCCCTTCAACCAGTATACAGTAGTGGTGAAGGAACAAGGTAACTACAAAAAAAAATCTTAATCTTAGGAAAAGGAAGAATAGGGATTACATACAAATTACTGGTCTATAACATATGATAAATAGCAAGGACTTTGTCTTGACATCAGAGTCCACTTTTTTATTAGACAATCTCCCAATCTTTTCATAAGAGGATCCTTAGTATTCATCATGACTGTGTTTGAAGTTGACTTGGAAATGATACTTTTCCAACCCTCCTTGCTTATTTCTTATTCATGAAGTTTCAAAAGCTTATAGGGTTAAAAAGTCACAACGTTGAGGTTTCTTGAGCAATGTCATTGCCTCAAAAACTAGCAACTTTGGATGATTTTGCTTCTAGCAATTTTCATATGGGACAACTAAAGCCAATATACATGTATACACAGTCTTTACGAGATATTTTGTCTCCTAGTGCCTAAGGTTAGGGATTAGTCTAATGAACAATGCCTTGTGGAGCATGAAAAAAAATAGACTTGTATTAGAAAACATAATCCCAGATAAAATCTTGAGGTAGACTCTAGTGGTTGCTAAACACTGGAATGCTTTCATACTGCTTGGTAAATATCTGCTTCCTCACATCCTCAGTCTGTAGATCCTTAGACACAACTATTGAAGAATTACTGCTTGACATAGTATGAAGACTACTCCTCCTCTGGTCCTTTTGCCAACATTCATTTTGATTCCTCATTGCCTCTGTTTTACCAGGTATTAAATATTCTGTATATTACCTCTGGCCTATACCCAGTTAGGGCAGTGCAGAAGTATCCTCTTTGGTAAGGGGGATCTGGGACCAAGCCAAACATTTTCCAAGGAAATGTCACAATAGAAGAATGCTAATCATAGCCTTAAAAAGGAACAACATCAGGTTGAAAGGGCAACTGGTAAGGAAGTAATAAAAATAAAGAGAAGGTAAAAAATAGGTTGGTTTGAGACAAAGTATGAATTGGTTGAAAGTAGATTCGGAAGATAATTATGCTAATACAGACCAACCACTGTGGCATTCCTCTCCTGTGTGGCTTGGCACAGTGCATTGCACAGGGTCATGTCCTTAAAGCCATTGACCCATCCTGGATATAAGCCGAACAAGGAAGGGTCAGGAGCGGAGCCCAATTAGTCAGGTACCACCAGTATAGGAAGGCAGAGAACCAAAGACCAGAAGGTCAGATAAGAGATAAGGGAGCAAGAAGACATCATAGATCTCAGAACACAAGCAGAATCCAGAGTCCAAAAGGTTGGGAATTTGACAAAAATAACTCTAGTAATAAGGGTTGAACTTGAACGTGAGGGCAGAAAGTGCTTCCTTACACTCTATTACTGCTTGCTGAATGTGGTGTGGGTGAGTTGGGACCACAGATGCTGAGCATCATCAGGAAGTCTCAAATGCTCTTTGTAATTAAGGGCTAGACAGAGATGTCAGAGAGAACTTACCTAGATTTCACTACTGAATAATCTTTGTTAATCACTTTATTTGTTTGTCATGTTCCTTGAGAACATACCATTATTAATATCAATAATAGCTGACTTTTTTTGGAGCAGTGTCTAAACATGCCAGGCACAGTTCTAAATGCTTTACATATTGTAAATATCTCATTTAATCTTTACAGCAATGATATGAGGGTATTTTAAAAATCATCTCTTCTTTATAGAGTAGATGTAAGCTTGCATCCATTTTGTTTACCAAGCTCTCTACAGGCTCATCCTTTTCTACCCATTCAACTAACCATCCATCCAACCATCCATCCATTCAACAAATGGATGTACAAGTTGCACTAGATGCTGGGAATACAAAGGTGAACAAGATCAAAAGGATCACTTCTTTGACAGTTTACAGTATGTCAGGAGAATAGGCATTTAAATCATTATGTGTGAGAAAATGTGATAGGAACAGTAAGATGCAAGATTCAATAGGAACTCATAGACGGGATCCTTGGTGTTGTTTGTCAAAGGGTAGAAAAGCTTTGATGAATGATATTAAAAATGAAAAACAAATGGCCACAAGGAGTTCAGTAAGTAGGAGTAAAATTATGTTCAAGAACTGGAAAAGTACACATTTCTTAATTTGAACATAAAGTCGGAAGAACAAGAGGGTGAGATTAGGCAAGAAAGAAAGGCAGGATGCCAGGCTACAAAGGGCATTTTGAAGGGCTTGGACTTTATCTTAATGGCACTGGGAAACATTTAATGAGTGTTAAGTAGGGGAGTGACATGATTCATTCATTTTGCATTCTCAAAGTATCACTCCAGCTGCAGTGTGAAGGATGGATTGGATGAGGCAAGACTATAGGCAGAGTCATTTGGGATGGATTCAATTATAGCCTCTGAGCAAGAGATAGTAGGGGCTTGAACTATGGCCATGGCCATTGGGATAAAAGAAGGTGAATGAGATGGAGGGATATCTGAAGAGGTGAATTAGGCAGAACTTGCCATAAGCCTTTCATATGGAATATGATGTATATTTTGCTATTCATTTGGAGTAAATATGACTTAAGAATTCATTGCATATTTTAAACATTTAATTGAGTGAATGGGAGCTTATGAGAAACCTATGTCAGCAGAATCTGTTTTTATAGTTGTTAATACAGGAGAGGAGAACCTCTCATTTTCATGAAACAGGTCTGATATTTATGGCAAAAGATGGGTTGTATTAGAGCACTAAGGTGCTTAGTGTACACTGAATTTTTTCCTGCAATTATGAAGCCAAGTGGAAGCTCTACTGTGAGGTGTGAAAATATGGGGCTCGCTGGGGAAATCTCGGGGAGTTCATCCTGACAGTGGCTGTTTATTTTGAGAGAAGAGTATGGTGGAAAACATCCAGTCTCACACGCTGAGATTCTACACCCCCGTTCAAGGTGCCTTTTCCTTAAATGAAGAAGGACTTGAAGCCAGAGTCTAAGAAAACTAATGACCACAGCAACTTGGAAGAGTCTGAACCCACTTAGAAACCCATACGAGGCTGTGACGTAAAGCCAGAGAAGCTTCGTTTTTCATCCATTTCATAACCAGGAAATATATGAACAGAAGCCCCTTTTTGATTTTATATTGCTTTCTCATTGAATTTAGCTTTTGTCCAATTGAAAAGACTCATATTTTACTGCCAGTCATCTAAGTAGCTATTTAGCTGCCTGTCGAGAGCAATTTTCTCTTGCCTGTGAAACATACTTTCATGGTTGTTGTTTCATGCAATATTTTGTAACCTACTCTTATTTATGTGGCAAGGCTGGACAAGGCCTAATTATCAATCTGTCACCATTTCTGAGCCTCAGCCCTTCACACCTTGTCTTGTTCAGGTTTGTGTCACACATTTAAATTGGAAGTATTATCAACAATAGCCAAATTATGGAAGCAAACCAAGCGTCCATCAACTGACAAATCGATAAAGAAGTGGGATACACACACACACACACACACACACACACACACACATACCGTGGAATATTACTTGGCCATAAAAAAGAATGAAATTTTGTTATTTGCAATGACATAGGTGGAGCTAAAATTATGCTAAGTGAAATAAGTCAGTCAGAGAAAGAGAAATACTGTATGATTTCACTCATATGTGGAATTTAAGAAACAAAAGAAACGAACAAAGTAGAAAAAGAGAGAGAGAGAGAGAGACAAACCAAGAAATACCTTTAAGTAGAGAGAACAAGCTGGTGGTTATCAATGGGAAGGGGGTGGAGGATTGGTTAAATAAGTGATGGAGATTAAGGGGGGCACTTGCTGTGATGAGCACTAGGTATAGTATGAAACTGTCAAATCCCTATACTGTATACCTGAAACTAATATTTCCTTGTGTGTTAACTGTTATTAAATAAAAACTTAAATAAATAAATAAATAAATAAATAAATAAATAAATAAATAGGCATCCAGATGAAGCCAGGTATAGGGGCTTCCCTTGCCTTAGATCTTCTCATTTCTCAGTGATGGAGGCAGGATGTCAGAGGCAGGATGTTAAAGGCCTTTCAATGCACAGCAGCTTTCTCATCCCACAGTCACAGGACATAGTCATAAAAAATGGATGGTGGCAGTGACGTAGTTCCCACAATACCACCACCATCTCCTGCCCATATGATTGAAACAGCCTCTTTTCTGATCTCTCTGCCTTCATTTCTGACTTCCTCCAAGCCAACCTCCATTCTGCAGCTAGTTTGATCTTCCTTAACATAGCCTGATCTTTTCTGTCCCTTTCTTTAAACCCTGGGAGATATCAGAACCCTTCACAATCTTACCTCCCACAAACTCTCCCTGAATTACTATGGTTCATCCAGACAAATCTTTAAATTCTGTGGCTTGGCTCTACTTTTCCTTCCATGCAGGACATTCATATGAAATTCCCACTACCTGGAATACCTGTCCTGTCCTCTTAGCTATTCTCCAGGCCCCAGCTTAATTGTCATTTGCTCTAGAAATTTACCCTAATGATCCAGAAGTAGGTTCAATGTCCTCTGATACCCATTTCTCATAGTTTCCTTTATTTCCCTTATCATATCACTTAATATTTCTCTCTTATAGTTGCCTGTTTTCATATTTGTCTTCCCTCATAGACTATAAGCCCCATTGAAAGTAGGTGACTGTATTTTTCACCTTTAAACCACCAGTGCCTGGCACAGTGGCTACCATAGAGTCAAAGCTTTGTAGGAGAGAAGTATCCTCCATTTCACAAAAGAAATCTGTCATTAATCCACGGAAGTGGCTAATATTAATTAGTTAATTAATTAATTCTCACACAATAAATATTTTTAGCACCTATGAAATGCCAGGGACTATGTTGAGCACTGAGGATATGGAGATGAATAATACATTTTTTCCCCCTCAAGACATTCCAAGTCTGATTGGGGAAATAGACAAGTAAACAGGTAATATAACGTGACATATGCTGTAATGAAATATGCATATGTTGCTGTGGACCATAGCAAAACTGGTACTGAAGTCCACCTGAGCATCTAAAGATATGCCACTTAAATTAGTCTTGATGAACTACACTCACTTGTAAGTGAGTATCTGTCACACAAGAAGAAACAAAGCAAATCTTAGGAGGAGGAACTAACATATACATATTCATTGGCAGAGTCAGGACACTGACTGGTTAGTCGAGTGTCCAAGGAGAGTAACTCATTAAACATGTAGGGTAGTGAGAAGCTAAATCATATGTCTTTGGATGCAATTTGTTTTTTTTTTTTTTTTTTTTTTTTTTTTTTTTTTTTTTTTTTTTTTTTTTTTAATTTTTTATTATTATTTTTTTATTTTTTTTTATTGGTGTTCAATTTACTAACATACAGAATTCCCAGTGCCCGTCACCCATTCACTTCCACCCCCCGCCCTCCTCCCCTTCTACCACCCCTAGTTCGTTTCCCAGAGTTAGCAGTCTTTACGTTCTGTCTCCCTTTCTGATATTTCCCACACATTTCTTCTCCCTTCCCTTATTTTCCCTTTCACTATTATTTATATTCCCCAAATGAATGAGAACATATAATGTTTGTCCTTCTCTGACTGACTTACTTCACTCAGCATAATACCCTCCAGTTCCATCCACGTTGAAGCAAATGGTGGGTATTTGTCATTTCTAATAGCTGAGTAATATTCCATTGTATACATAAACCACAACTTCTTTATCCATTCATCTTTCGTTGGACACCGAGGCTCCTTCCACAGTTTGGCTATAGTGGCCATTGCTGCTAGAAACATCGGGGTGTAGGTGTCCCGGCGTTTCATTGCATTTGTATCTTTGGGGTAAATCCCCAACAGTGCAATTGCTGGGTCGTAGGGCAGGTCTATTTTTAACTGTTTGAGGAACCTCCACACAGTTTTCCAGAGTGGCTGCACCAGTTCACATTCCCACCAACAGTGTAAGAGGGTTCCCTTTTCTCCGCATCCTCTCCAACATTTGTTGTTTCCTGCCTTGTTAATTTTCCCCATTCTCACTGGTGTGAGGTGGTATCTCATTGTAGTTTTGATTTGTATTTCCCTGATGGCAAGTGATGCAGAGCATTTTCTCATATGCATGTTGGCCATGTCTATGTCTTCGTCTGTGAGATTTCTGTTCATGTCTTTTGCCCATTTCATGATTGGATTGTTTGTTTCTTTGGTGTTGAGTTTAATAAGTTCTTTATAGATCTTGGAAACTAGCCCTTTATCTGATATGTCATTTGCAAATATCTTCTCCCATTCTGTAGGTTGTCTTTGAGTTTTGTTGACTGTATCCTTTGCTGTGCAAAAGCTTCTTATCTTGATGAAGTCCCAATAGTTCATTTTTGCTTTTGTTTCTTTTGCCTTCGTGGATGTATCTTGCAAGAAGTTACTATGGCCGAGTTCAAAAAGGGTGTTGCCTGTGTTCTTCTCTAGGATTTTGATGGAATCTTGTCTCACATTTAGATCTTTCATCCATTTTGAGTTTATCTTTGTGTATGGTGAAAGAGAGTGGTCTAGTTTCATTCTTCTGCATGTGGATGTCCAATTTTCCCAGCACCACTTATTGAAGAGACTGTCTTTCTTCCAATGGATAGTCTTTCCTCCTTTATCGAATATTAGTTGCCCATAAAGTTCAGGGTCCACTTCTGGATTCTCTATTCTGTTCCACTGATCTATGTGTCTGTTTTTGTGCCAGTACCACACTGTCTTGATGACCACAGCTTTGTAGTACAACCTGAAATCTGGCATTGTGATGCAATTTGAAAATGGAGGGTTATTGGTTGATTTTAAGTTCAAGAAAGATATGCTCAGAGTGGCACTTTAGAAATATCCCTCCAGCAGCCATGTCGAAGATACATTGGGTGAAGATAATACTAGAGGCCAATGACAGCGGCTAAAACCTTTTAAATTTCATTGGTGAAAAATACGGTGGCTGGCTGTATTTGTTTCTAGCAGTGTATTTGGAGAGGAAGTAAAAGGGTTATGAATGACTTAGGAAGCAAGAACCATATTATCAAGCCTTGTAATAGGCTGCTTCTTCTTGGATTATTGTTCTCTTCTTTCTTTAGCTAATTACCATTGATCCTTTGTCATTCAATGCAAGAGTTGCCTCTGGCAAGTTCTCTTGATACCCCCATCTCAGTCTGATTAGACAGACATTCCTTTAAGCTCTTATTGAATGTAGCATGTAGCCTCTGCAATATTAAAATGGATGCAGTTTGAAAGCAAAAATAACGTCTAATTCAACCTGACAAAGGGCTAGCAGAGTGTATGTCACAGTGGTATACACTTCATATGTATTTATTGCATAGTTAAATGTATGATTGACTAGTCACAACTCAGAAATGGAAAGCATAATTTAGTATGACTCTCAGGTTTTTGCTTGGGCAACAAGGGAAATGGTAGGGATAATCACTGAGATACGAAATAAGGCAGAGGGAGTAAATATGGAGAATAGTCTGGAGAGGGTAACAATGGTGACATTCACTTGGGACCGGTAGGAGTTCAAGCAGCTTATGAAAAGACTGCCTCATTTTTTTTTTTTTTTTAGAATTCCTAGAAGTAATCTGGCATGAGGTTAAGGGTTGTGGTTCATTGATTTATAGTTAGGTAGGTAGTAGCTGAAAATATCATGTAGTTTAGTCATTCAGGAACTACGTAGAGTGATGATGATAATAATAATAATAATAATAATAATAATAATAATAATCCTTAACAGAAAGACCTGAGGATCACTATTACAGTGGTATTTGTTAGGACAAGAGGTCAGAGACCCACGACAAATGGTTGGGCACTAACAGAGAAGTTTAGAGAGAGTATTACTATAGAAAACAAGAGAGAAGTGAGTTTCAGGAAATAGTCAACAATAGCAAATATTTCCCAGAGGATAGGTCTAATAATTGAAAGTAACCAATTCATTTTTTGTAATTAGGCCATTTGTAAGTTACTTATTATTTGTTAAAAGAAATTTCAATGGACTGTTGGGGATGCTCTACAGTTTGTAGTGACACGAGAAATGGAACCATTGGAGACAGTGAGTGTAGCATATTTTTCTCAGCTTGGCTGTAAAACAAGGGAAATGCATGGAGTAGAGAATGGGGAGGGGTGGGAAGCAGACTCTACACTATTGAGGGAGGTTTTTTTCTCTTTTAAAATGGAAAAAAACAAAACAAAACATGATGAAATCTTGAGAATAAACAGCAATTTAAGAGGGAGATGTGAATTATATAAGTGGAGAGGTGTTTGCAAAAATGGAGTCTAGGATAGAGAAGGATCAAGAGCAGAAAAGGAAAGATTAGCATTGGCTGGAAGAAAGTCGTGTGTCTTTCTGAGATTCAAGGGAAGAACGGATGGGCACATGTGTAAGTTTAAATTAAGCAGAGGAACTTATTTACACTTGATTTCTTCTATTTTTCTGGGGAGTAGGTAGGAGGATGCTCTGATGCTCTGCAGAGAGTTAGAGGATATAGGTGATAAATAATATTTGTCAATTGGCTTCTCTAGGAATTAAAAATAGAACTAAAAAGACTAATGAAAAAATATATTGTGTAGCTGTGCAGACCCTGAAAAAATGGAGGGAAGTATATCCTTGGTGCATTAATTTGCACAGTTGCATGACTTATCTAGCAGCATCCAATAGTTTATGCTTACCTAAGATAAAGAAAAAAAGTAATTATACTGATCCAAGTGGACATTATCAGTGTATGCATAAGTTTCTAACTTGGGGTCCATGACTAATGGTCCATGTGGAACTTCAGGAGTAGGTATCTCACTGACTCTGAAAAAGATGTGCAAAAATTTGTATATATATACAGGGTTTTATGGGGTAGGGAGTGAGTAGTTAGTTTTCATACAATTTTTAAAGCAACACATGATCAAAGTTTAAGATTAAAAGATGGAGGGAGAAGTATAATTGTCAGGAATGAGTGATCCTCAGAAGGTGAAAAAAGAAATAGGAGGTGATCCTCTCTTTGGGGTTACAGTGTTATTAAGCAAATTAATTACATATGTAGTTTTTAAAAGGCAATAATTTGAAAAGATAGTAATAACCAGAATACGTGAAGAACTCTCAAAACTCAATAATAGGGAAACAAACAACCTGATAAAAGATAGGCAAAATAGTTGAACCTACAGTTCACTTGAGAAGATATGTAGATGACAAACTCATAAGAAGATGTTTAACAACATAAACTATGACAGTAATGTAGATTAGAACCAGTATACAATTATTAAAATTTTAAAAATGGCAATAACAAATGTCAGAGATGATATGGAGAAACTGGAACTCTAATATATTGTTGGTGTGATTTCAAAACGATATAGCTTCTTGTAACACAGTCTGGTAATTTCTTATGAAGTTAAACATATACTTAATCATACAACCCATTAACACATTCTCTGGTATCCACCAAAGATAAATGAAGATACATGTCTATACAAAACCTATAGGTAAATGCATACAGTGGCTTTATTCACAATTGATAACAACTTGAAACAGCTCAAATACCCACCAAAGTGCGGATATAATTTAGATATAAATTATCTTGCATGATACAATAAAATACTATAATAAGCATTTTATTAAGCAATAAAAAAGGATTGAAATACTAAAACTTGAAACAGAATGGACAGTTCTCAAAAACGGATTAAGCTAAATGAAAGAAGCCAGACTCCAAAGGCTACAATATTGTGTGATCTTCCTTCCGTAACATTCTGAGAAGACAAAGCTAGAAGAGCACACATTATATCAGAGGCTGTCAAGGGCTAAGAGTGACGAAAGAGGATTTTCTACAAAGGACACAAATGAATGTTTTGGGGTGATAGAAATATTCTACAACTTGATTTTTGTGTGGTAACATGGCTATACAATTTGTCAAAATGTGTACAACTGTGCACCTAAAAAGAATATATTTTATTGTTTATAAATTATACCTCAATACATGTAGGAAAAAAATAGAGCCCAAAGCTCTACAAAAAAAAAAAAAAAAAAAAAAATTTTTTTTTCCAAAGCATGATGGCACAATTGTGTAAATGGGTTTGGACTATTTTCACCTCAACGTCACCTTTCACACAGAGTTTATTGTCTGCCCAGCCACTTTCTCAGTTATGGATGTAAAGCACAGAATCCCCCAACATTTTTACTAAGAAGAGCTCTGGCAGGAAAAGTTGAATGTGGAAACAGTGTTATCTAGAAAAATGAAAATTGGTGGAAAACATCTGGACTACTCTCTACTCAGAGTCTTTTTACCAACTTGTATTCTACTAAAACTTTGAGTTGAATTAAGAATGGACTCTATTGTCTTAGAGCATTATACTCAAAGGCAAATTTTCATCCCAGGGAGAGGTAATTAAGTTAGTTTTTACTATTCCTATTTCATTTTAGAGAACCATACAAGATGACCCCAGCAGGAACCCCAAGACGAGAATTCTCCTAAGTCAACCTCCCAAGGCAAAGAGCAGGGTAGGAAAGAGTCATGAATGGATCTAAAGACATAAAAGGATTACAGTTAGCACAGTCGATCTGTTTGGTGTCTTGACAACTAGTCTTGTCTTTCATCCATTACAAAATTTATGGCCCAAACACAGGAGATAAAGTCACTACTGCATTATTGTGGGGAGTGATGTGGATTCTTTTATTCTTCTCTCTGAAACTTTAAACATTAGCCACTGGTCATCATATAAAATATGTAGTAGAGAAAGAGAGAAAGTGAAAAAAATCATAACATTGAGTCATGCTTTAGCAGCTAGTCATGAGGCCTAGCTGGATAATCATTACTATCACCTCCTACTATGTACTTCTGGTTCCTCACAACTTGTGGTAGCATCTTGGCTGGATAAGTGATGACCTGAGCCTTCATTTCCATAATTTTGCTTTCCTAGGGATCTTTTAGGGAAAATATGTGTGTATGTGTGTGATTGGGGAGGGGGTTGATTCAATGTTCCGTTCATTAGTACTTTTGGGAAAGGAAGTATTTAGAGATGTCCAGGAGACACACTGTGTTCTTCCTTGTACTCTTTTTTTTTTTTTTTTTTTTAATTTTATTTACTCATGAGAGACACACACAGAGAAAGGCAGAGACACAGGCAGAGAGAGAAGCAGGTTACATGCAGGTAGCCCGATGTGGGACTCAATCCCGGGACTCCAGGATGACACCCTGAGCCACAGGCAGATGCTTAACCACAGAGCCACCCAGGGATCTCCCTCCTTGTACTCTTTGATAGGAACACTGATGACCCAGGATCAATTGTGCCTGCAGACAGTGCCCCTGCTCTCTGCCTGTTGGTGTAGCTGCATAAGGAGCATGAAATAGCTGAGGGGAAGAATCGCTTCTATTTCAAGAGAATCAGGTGTTTCAGGTCTTCCTCCTTTGGCATTAGATCTCCAAATTCATTAAGCTTCTGTATGGCCAAACCAGTGAATATCACAATGCTTAGCCCATTTCTGAATTGCTCATGTCTTAGTGGAAGCTGTGTTCTGAAGGGTACTATCCTAGTTTCTTGGGGCTATTGTAACAAAGCACCACAAACAGAGTAGTTTAAACAACAGAAATTTATTGTCCTACAGTTCTGAAGGCCAAAAGTTCAAGAGTAAGATGGCAACAGGGCCATACTCCCTGTGAAGTCTCTAGGGTGGGTCTGTTCTAGGCCTCTTCTAGTTTCTGGTAGTTCATTGGCTTATGACAGGATAGCTCCAGTCTCATATGACAGTCTTCCTGTGTGTATATATATCTGTCTCTGTGTCTAAATTTTCCCTTTTTATTTTTTTTAAGATTTTATTTATTTATTCATAAGAGACACACAGAGAGAGGCAGAGACACGGGCAGAAGGAGAAGCAGGTTCCCTGTGGGGAGCCTGATGCAGGACTCGATCCCAGGACCCCAAGATCATAACCTGAGCCAAAGGCAGATGCTCAACCACTGAGCCACCCAGATGCCCCAATTTCCCCTTTTTATAAAGACACAGTGATACTGCATTAAAGGCCCACCTTACTTCACTGTGACCTCATTTAACTGAACTAATTAGATAAGCAATGGCTCTATTTCCAAATAAGGTCATATTTTGAGGTAGCAGGAGAATTGGACTTCAACATACAAATTTTGAGGGGACACACTGCCACCCATAAGAGGAACCATGGAAAATGGTATGGCTATAGCTACCCACATAGAGAGCAGCCAGCAGAGCGTATCACCTGAAGTTTTACCCACTGGAAGAACTATTGTCTTTCAGAAAAATGCAAGGTATTCATTACAGTTCCTACTCCATGAGGTTGAGGTGCTTTAAATGATCATCTCCATTATCTTTATTGGGTCTAGAATTAAAGAATCCTGCCAGATACTCATTATACATGAACACCATGACTGAGATGGCCACTAGAGCAAGTAAGTAGCTCCCTGTTGAATATTGCCTTGAGAAGTCTTCTGTCTCTGTGTGTTCTGTACTACACATGTTTCCAAAGAAAGTTGAAAATCTTGCTGAGGCAGGTCTTCATGTATGAAGATAGACTCAAATAAAGGGAAATTTTTGCTTTCGATTAGATCCAGTCTTTTTGCATTAGCACTGGCATTTTTTTTTTTTTTTCTCACTGGGGATACTTCTAGAAATAGGTCTTTGAAAACTCTATTCTTTTACTATGGGTTCTATAATCATGCTTGACTTCCAATATTTTCTTTCTAAGACTAACATGTAGCCATATGTATATACTCACAAACACATATGTGCCCACACACACGGATGTAAATAGTCATTTGCATGATACAGATTTGAGTGGCAATTGAAGACCCCTTTCTTGCCTCCAAGTCAATCCCTTTAGCCCAATTTTAGTTCCAGAATTGTCAATATTTAAAAGGCACAAATCTTTCCTCCTACTGGAAAGAAGCCTTTTGTTCTAATAAAATTTTTCTTTGGAATTAAAGGATTTTGTGTGACAAAGAGATGACAAGCTCAGGGATGGGGAAATACAGACAATGCTTTCGGCTCTACCCCTAATTGTCCATGGAGATGTGACAAACTATCTATTTGGCCCTCTATGACCTCACATGAATGATAAAATATTAGATGAAACCAGAGTGTCTGAAATTTGATCAAAATAATCCCACAAAGAGCTTGTTGAATGACAGTTTTCCAGACCTTACTCTGGATTAATCAGGTTGAATTCCCTGGAGGAGAGATCTGTGAATTTTTTATACCATTCTCACCCCTGCACTCCACGGACAAGTTGGGGAAACACCAGAGTGGGTTATTTCTAAAGTTCATTCTTGCCGCAATTTTCTGTTGACCTGCAACAAAAGCCACTGTACCAATTAAACCATCAGCTCACTTTATTCCTCATATTTTTCCAGCTATCACCAAGTAGTGTAGGGTCTTAAAGGATAAGGCCTAGGATGGGCAACTTTGATGAGCAGACAGTTTGGGGCCGTGGGAAGCCCAGATGTCAGGTGTGCTGAGGCAACTTGGATGGCTTGAGGGTAGAAGGAGGGCCTCATGGATAAATTTGGGAATAAGAAAAAACTTTGAATGTGTATATTATCTATGAATATATATATTCATATATATGAATCAAGAAGAAACAGACTAAGTGTGCAAATTATGGATACATTTATAGAGACTGCTAAAAATGGTAGTGTAGATCTATATTTATTGCAATGAAAAATGCACAAGATGGATTTCTAAGTGAAAAATGGATATGTCTCATAGATTTCATTTAAAAAAATTCTTTGAATTTGAAGACTATACACTGGAAGTATGGGTGAATTTCTCTGAGTGGTCAGAGTACAGCTAACTTCAATGCCCTCTTCCTTTTTTATGTAAACTGATTTTTTTTTACAATGAGAATTTAGTATTTTACATCATACACAGCAATAAAGTGATTTCCATTCTGACAATAAAAGAAAACACAGGTCGCGTAGGGGAAGTGAGGGTGGTTGTTGCTGGACACGTGGGGACCACGCAGGGCAGGCGAGAGGAAGAGTTGGATAGAAAGCAAGGAACCAGCCTTGGGCTGTAGAGGGAAAGGGACACCAAAGGGAAGAGGGCAGAATGGCTGAGCCAGTCGAGGTCTGCATTCTCCTAGGTTCTTATCACTCCTCGTGGCACCTTGGCCAGGGCTGCAGCGCTACATTTTGTTCCTTCCTGGGGCTAGTGAGGAGCCCTTGGGTCAGTGCAGCAGGGATAATTGCCATGTTGGATTGTTTAAGATTTAACTCCTCTGTTGCCAGTTGCCAGCCTGCAAGCTTGCCTGGGGCCTCTCGCTCACTCCACAGAACAATGTATTTGTTTCTGATGTGCAACCCAGGATTGCAGGGTTGACTAGCTGCATGGAAGGAAGGCAGGGGAATGGAGACTATTTATAGCAGAAGGCAACAAAGGTTCCCTTTCTTTCCTTTACCAAGAGTTGTATTTCTCTGAAACTCTGCCCATGTTGTGCAGAAATCAAAAGGGCAAGAGAACAAGTTCTTCGGAGCTGGTTGGAAAGTTCCAGGGTTCTGTTTTTAGAGCAAATCTGCCAGCTTCGGAGGAGGTTGCAACCACCCTCGGATTCTAAATCAGCTTGATGGCAGTGCAAATAGATGCAAATGAGGGTCAAATCAATTTCCATAATGAACAGCACAAGCAGAGCGGACTCCTCTCCACCTGACTCAAAATTACTAGAAAATTTAATGACGAGGTGAAAAGAAACAAAGAAAGAAAGGAACGCAAGCATCTTAGTAACTTGAAGACTGTCGCCCTCTGGATCCTGGCAATGAAAACTGTGAAGTCCAAGAATGAGAATGATTCTGGATGTTATTGTGGAAGCCTGTCCAGGAGGGGAGGAGTCCACTGTACCTCTTCTAAGGATTTTGGTTGTGATCAGGCCTTTTGGGCTTTTTTTGCTTTTGGTTCATCCTTCTCCATTCCTAGACTTCACTTAACACTGCACTTTCCTTGGCCTTTTTTCTTCCCCCTTTTATAACAGCGTCACTGAAATATAATTCACCTACCATAAAATTCACTCTTTTAAAGCATATAATTCAGTGGATTTTTAGTGTAGTCGTGGATTTTTTTTTTACAACAATTGCCAGTACCTAATTTTGGAATACTTTTTGTTACTCTTGTTCATCAGCAGCCACTCTCCACGTCCCCTCCCAGGACTCCTGGCAACCCCTCCTCCATTTTCTGTCTCTATGGTTTTGCCTCTGTTGGAGATTTCATACAAATGGAATCATCCAGTATGTGGCCTTTGGGGACTGGCTTCCTTCAGGTGACATAATGTTTCAAGGTTCATCTATGCTGTAGTATGTGTCTGTACTTCATTCCTTTTTATGGTGGGTTGCCCTTTTTTTTTTTTTTTAAATAACTTTTAAAATTTAAATTCGATTTGCTAATATATAGTATAAGGTGGGTTGCCCTTTTTAAGCAAAACCAACATGAGGGCTCTAAACTGTGTCTCAGAGGACTGCAGCGAGCTCCACTTATTTCATGGAAAACCACATGGATTTGAGATAATAGTAACACGACCTAACCTTATTACTTTTCCATTAAGTCTTTATGCACTGTGTTTAGTTCTTGATCTCCCAGCATTTCAGAAATTAGCTTTATGTCATTCAACTAATACTGGGCTGAGTTGACTTACATTTATAATTAACAGGTATTTTTATGAGCCACAATGCAGAGACATTTATTTCTAAAGACTATTTTGGTACTTCTGGCACAGCCTATGTCACTGCATATGGTTGAGAGTTGCTAGAACTATAATACATATGGGCCATTGACTGAACCATCTGAGGAATTTTTAATTGGTGTGAATATGGAATGCAATAATTTATATGGATCCATTACTTTTATATGCTTAAGTACATGGAGGGAATTAATCGAATGGGTTTTATTTTCTGGAAGGCCCTGAATGTCTTTGGATAACCCAACATTTCTTCATATAAAGCCATACGGCCATGCAAGTCATTACCTTTAAGACGCATTTGTCAAATGTTTCCCTGTGCATGTCCATGCTTTGAAGAAATGTGGCTTCCATCAGTAATCATGCACAGCAAACCTTCTGCTTTTGACTACTCAGCCAATAGAACCTCACATTTCACCGGCAAATGCACAGGCAGATGGTAGGATAAAAACTGAGGTTCTTGATGATGTCTCTGAGGCATGGCTTGAATCTGTTGGGGGATGGGGGAGTCAAGTTGAACCGTAAGTTGTGTTTATGGCTGGGATTCAGTCATGTCAGGGCATGTTTGACAAATGAGTGGGAAGAATATGCCAAAAATCTATTTCTAAAAAGTGCTAACAAAGGAGGAGTCTCCTGGGAAAGAATTCATTTATACCAAGGCTGATCTGGGATTGCAACATGGGCTATAAGTCCTGTGGAGATTGGTGAGGTATTCCAGAGGGTACCCAGAAGCCATGAAATGGACTAAAAAATTGGGAGGCAGAATGACATTATTTTATATTAACATAATACTGTGGAGAGAATGCCAAATTCATATGTTTTTTTCTTCTAAGATAAAAGATGAAACATCAAAGAGTTTAGCTCTCATGTCAGGCCATTTTTGGCCCTTTTCCCAGACACACAGGATTTGGGTTCACTGTGCATAGAACTTGGGTGGGAAAGTTTGAGGATGCCAACTAGAGTGACTTTCTCTCTAAGGGAAGAGCAAAGCAAACAAATTGACTGTGTCTAGTGATCTGACTCAGTTATTGGAAAAAGGATAAGAGTGTTTCTAAAAAAAAAAAAAAAAAAAAAGAGTAGGTCTGATAGAAGAACGCTTTCAGTCATTCAGATATAATCACAACCTTAACCTCTACTTCCCAAACAGTAAAGACCCTATAAAATATTGGACCATAAGATAAAATCATTTTTGTGCCTATGTCACAAATGTAATGCAACAGATGGTGGCAAAACATCCTCTTCATTTTGGCACAGAATTTGTGTTACTTTGGCACATCAAGAACAATTACACATTGGAAATACCCAGGATTCAAGTGGAAGGAAGATAGGGGGTGTCAGTGCCCAGGGAAGGCTGTGTGCAGTGTGGTGGTACTCAGAGGGTAGAAGGGTAGACTGCATTTCTCGCACCAGTGGGATTAATCAAGAGGAGTCATACAGCTTCCTGCATGGATCTACGGTGGTCACACCCTTTCTTCACCAAGAGCCCTTATTTCCCCTCCCTATGCTCCCTTTTTGGTGAAGGTCCGGCTGCCATGTTCCCAGGCACATCGGGAATGCCCTGAGAGGATGTTCAGAATAGATGCGAGAGATTATCAGGGGCCTGGAAGTCTGTAATAGCAAGTTTGGGTGAAAGCCAGAGAAACAATAATAATGATTGGAACCATAAAAATATCAGCTATTGAGTATCCCATGTGTGAGGCTTTGTGCCAAGTGCTTTCCATTCAATATTTCTCAGTCTAAGTTAAATATGTTTATTACATCCATGATACAGTTGAGGAAACTGAAGCATTCTAAGTTAGATTTTCTTGTAAGAGATATTGTCAGAATTTGAATCCAAGTTTATCTTTTACCTCCTAGCCCAAGTTCCTAAACTCCATGCTATCTTATCTCTCAGGTTATTACCATAAGTGCTTATTTTAATCCATTCATATGTTATGTCTATACGAGTATTAAGCAAAGAAATACTTTTCTTGGGTATGCCATTTAAAAAACATGGATTATATGCATAAAGACACGACTATACGTGTGAACCTTGATAGGGTATCCTCACATGGGTAAATAAGCCCTAAAGTAAATGCATGAGATGTGACTAAAGACTAGCATTGTCAAAGAACTATTTTAATTAGTATTCAAAGTGGCTTTGATGAAGAAAATCAGGAAGGAAGAGATGTTTATGAGCATTCTGTTAGGGTAACACTGGATTGTCACATCAACCTTGTAAGTTTGGTATTGCTGTATTAAATCTATAAGTGAGGGAAAGGAGGCTCCAAAGTATGAAGTAACTCATCTAAAATCTTAAGTCAAAAGCGAGATTCAAAATCATGTATGCGTGGGATCCCTGGGTGGGGCAGCGGTTTGGCGCCTGCCTTTGGCCCAGGGCCTGGTCCTGGAGACCCGGGATCGAATCCCACATCGGGCTCCTGGTGCATGGAGCCTGCTTCTCCCTCTGCCTGTGTATCTGCCTCTCTCTCTCTCTCTCTATCATGAATAAATAAACAAAAATTTTTAAAAAAAATCATGTATGCATTAAGCCTATCCCCTGCACTGGAGGGCATTTTCTGGCAAGATACTGGAGAATAGTAGGAATCATCATTTTCTCGGTTCTCAAATATCTTTAAACATGGAAGATCTATTTATTTAATTCTTCCAACAAACACATGTGGCATACCTATCCTGTTCCAGCAGTATGTGCTAGATGCCAGGGTGTAGTTAAGCCTTAGCATTGACCATGGAGGCGGGAATTCCATTGTTCAATGGAAGAGACAAAATTTAGGCAGATTAATGGTTAATATGCAAGAAATACAAGGTTTTGTGGGAGGAAAAGGGAGGAAGGAGGTTCTTATACTTGGTAGATTGGGAAACACTTTATAGAGGAGGCAACATTGAGGTAGGATGTTGAGTAGGAGTTTGTCAGGAAAAGAACAAGGTAAAGGAGAGCAAAGAGCATCTTAAAAGTATAGGAAAACTCAGTTTGGTAAGGAGAAGATCATTCTTTTCTGTGCCTGAAGGTCTGGTTTTGAAATAGGCAGTGGAGAAAGGAAAAAAAAAACCTGGTGACTTGTTTTAGGGCCTGGTCTTACGAAGGATTTTGCGTAATGAGGTTATGAATCTGGACTTTTTCCTATGCCAGATAAGAAACCATTAAAGCTTGCCCAGACAGTGTGACCAAATTATGTTAGAGAGATAATGACATAAGAGATGATATGTTCAAGTATAGAGAAAGGAGCATTAGCAAGAATTTTAAATGCTAATCATCCTGAAGACATCTTTGACTTCTTCTCCTATAACATGACTAGTCACCAGTTTATAAAAATTTCTTTTAGATCAGATGCCTGTCCTCTGTCCCACTACCATTTTCATGGTCCTGTAGTTCATCCTCTTATCTGGGAGGCTACCCTAGTCCCTAATTCCTTCTTCCAAACTCCTGGTCTCCTATAGCTATGAATCCCAGGCCTAGAAGATACTCTAGCATGAATGAAATTGCAGGTCTTCTGGTTCTGCCATATTTTCATATCTTTCTCCAATCAGAGGGTGGTTGATCTTTCCATAAAGTTTGACTTTATAGAAATATTGAATGCTTCCTCATTGGTTTGATCCCAAGGGACCACACTTGGCAGAAATCCTGATGCCTCCACTCTTCAAGATAATCTCACAAGACTTGGGATAGCTGGAGTTTAAAGTTGGTCACCTGGACATCCACAACATAGACATCCCCATCCATTCACCCTCATGATTCACATAATTAATGACATTTTCTGTGTCCAGCATGATGTGAAAACATAACTGGGAAGAAATCAGAAGGCAAAATTTCTCCTGGAGGATGACTTTGTAGAAAAGAACCGTGTAGAGTTAGAGCAACATACTTCATTTAACATTTCCCACACTAGACTGGAAACATTTCTAGAGATCTCAGTTCTGTTCTTGGCTCTCTTTATGGCTTGTTTCATGACCTTGGCCAAGCCAATTAACCTTTCCATTCCTCAGGTTGACCTAAGTAAACTTAGAATAATATATCCCTGCCTGCCTGGCTTCCAGGCATGTGAGGTTGAAAGGGTTAATGCTAGAAAGTTTAGAAAGCATCCAGAGCACTGTTTATCAGAAAGTCTACAGTCTGTTGTGATAGGCAATCTGTGAGTGAGTGTGCTAGATAGCAGAGGGTTATGAAACCTTGGTACAAAAGATTATTGGGCACAGTTATCTCTTTTCCTTGAAAGCCCTCAACTTACAGGTCAATGAGCACCTATGTACTGGGAGATATTCAAGGTTAGAGGAAACACATGCCTTACTACTGTATTGTAGCAAATCAGTTAATTACAGGGCGACCTGTTCTTAACAGCCCCTGAAGGCACTGCCTGACCTTGTCCCAGGGCTGTGAAAAGACACTTTTCCTGACAAGGAAATAAGCAGACTTTCGAGGGGGGGCTCTCTGTGTATTCAGGTATTTACAAGGGTAGCCAAATGCCACAGTTACCATTTCCTTTGGAAGTCACCACACCTCCTCTCTCACTGTGATTTCTCAACTTTGCCCAGAAAGGACAGTAGGAAATAGTAAGTGAAAGTTGATTTGGGCATCACAGTGACTAGACAGGGGGAAGCCAGCGATGCAACAGGTACAATCTCATCCCTGGGCATGTAGGTGAATTTGAGTACCAGCAAAGCCTATACACAGGCTGGGAAAACAGAGAGGGGGCCTGTTTTCAATGTCACATTGAAATCCCATTGGCATTGCATTTTAAAGAGTGAAGTAAAGAAATGTCAATTGGCACAAGCTGAGCAGTACATGTGGTTTAGAGACTTATTTGACAGTATCTGCTAAGATTAAACTTTCATGTACTCTATGACCCAGCGACTTCACCTCATAGCTTTATATAAACAATCACATGGGTATAAAGAGCCATGAATATGAACAAACATTCTAGCACACTTTGGAATTTAAAAAATGGAGAGAAGGCTGCTTTAAATGTAAAGAATGGCTAAATAAGCAGTGGAGTATTCATATTGTGGAATATAATGGGACAATTTTTAAAAACATGGGAGACATATGTCCAATCCACCAGCAAATCCTCTTAGTTCTTTCCCTAAAATGTACCCTGAATCCTGACCAGTTCTCACCAATCCCACCATAGGCCTCATCTCAGGTACCATCCATCATGGTCCTTGTGAACTAGAACCCAGCAACAACCTGCTCAGTGACCTCGAACTTCCTCTCTTGCCTTCTATAGACTAGTTTCCACTCAGCAACCAAAGTGCTCCATTCAAAATGCAGATGTGCTTGTATCAATCTAAGGGCTTCTTGAAACACTTAGAGCAACCCCCAAGGTTGTCTTACAACAATACCTGCAAGACCATTTGGGATCTGAGTCCTCACTACCTCTCTGAATCAACCTTTTACCAATGTTTGTTCTCATACCTACAGCATGCCACATAGTGAGTGCTCAGGAAAACGCTGCTGAATCAGTGAAAATAGGCTCCATAGGCACTAAAATGGAAAGAGCAGTACACAGGCTGCACTGAAGAGGCATACATTGACTATCAATTTAAATGCTTGTGCTCAAATCGCAGCCTCATGGTAGTGTTCAGCTGTGTGGCCTTGTGCAGGTTAGTTAAGTCAATGTCTCTTAAATTTCTTTTTAAAAAAGGATTAATAATATTATCTATCTCATAGAATTATTATGAGGTTTAAATGATCAATTCATGCAAAGCTCATAGAGCCCTGTCTTATTCACAGTCTCAATTAACATTATTTTACAACTATTGGAGCTTATATGGCTCTTTGTTTTGCCTCTTGATATTTTCAGCACATCAGGTGTGATGGGGGCTATGTCACAAGTGTGGTCAACAGGGGCTTATAGATAAGATGATTTTAGGAGAGATCTGAAGGTAATGAGGCTGAAGACCATATAGGTTTGGGGGCTAAAGAATATTTAGGCGGAGGGAGTAGTTGGAGGAAATGCCCTGAGGTGGGGGCATCCTTGAATTGTCTCAATAAAACAATACCCATGATACATTATGCAGTAAAAATATAAAGAGAAAGCAAAAACAAGACATAGGAGCTCCAAATAATAGTGATACCATGTTAATTAAGACTTATGTGAGGGGATGCCTGGGTGGCTCAGCTGTTGAGTGTCTGCCTTCGGCTCAGGGCATGATCCTGGAGTCCCGGGATTGAGTCCTACATTGGGCTTCCTGCGGGGAGCCTGCTTCTCCCTCTGCCGATATCTCTGCCTCTCTCTCTCTCTCTCTCTCTCTCCCTCTCTCTGTGTCTGTCTCTCGTGAATAAATAAATAAAATCATAAAAAAAGACTTATGTGAGTAAGATGTAGCTCAGACTGCTTTGTACTTGTAAACATTTCATCTTCATAGCAGTTCTACAAAGCAGGAGCATCCTCAAATGCTCCAGGTAGAGCAAGAGGGCCAGAGACAAGTGAATGGGGAGGAGAAGGGGCAGGAGGAGAGTCAGAGATGTGACAAAGTGGGATGGGAGGTAGTAGAGTACAGACCTTCGAGAGCCATGGTAAGGACTTCGGATTATACTGTGTCAGCTGGAAAGCTGCTGGAGGGCTTGCACTAGAAGACTAATATGTTAGAAGGACCACCAGGTGGAAGCGAGGATATGACTGCTAAGATAGGGTAGTGATCTGGGTAAGAGACGATGGTGGTTTATACAGGAGTAAAGTACATTTATTCTGCTGGGCTTTGCTGAGGAATTGGAAGTGGTACGTAAGAGAAAGACAAAAGTCCAAGATGGTGCTGAGACTTCTGGTTGAACCATGATAGATTTAGGTTGCTGTGTACTGCATTTACTGAATGATTATGGGGGAAGCAGTATGGCAACCCCCAAGGGGCAGCGAATTCAATCAAAAATTTGGTTTTGATATCCAATTGGAGATGTAAAATAGGCAAACAGATGGAAGAGTCTCAAGTTTTTGGAGAAGGCTGGATCTATTGAAAAGTCAACATTTTAATCTCTAGAACTTAACCTTGAGCAAGATCTATAATGTCTTTATTGTCGCTGAGGTGTGTGTGTGTGTGTGTGTGTGTGTGTGTGTGTGTGTGTGTGTTGTGTGGCGGGGTGGTATTCTTGGTTTTTATTCTTCTCTAAGATTCAGTTCCAAAATTTTTTCTGTTTGATCAGATTCTTCCCACCCATTGAGGATCTGAAGGAAAGAAAAGATATAAGCAAGGGTTTTTGTTGTTGTTGTTCTCGTTGCTGTTTTTCACTTTCCATTTAAAATGGTGCTGCTTTTAGAAGATAACGGGAGAGGAGTTGGGTGATCACTGATAGGGAGATTTTCTAAACACAACTAACATGCGATTAGAAATATTGATATGAAGAGGGAGCAAGGAATAGTTAATATTGTATTATAATGTAAGACTCCAGTAAGATGTGCTTCAGATATTCTTGAATAGTGGGTACTATTCAAGATGCAAAACTATATTAGCTAAAATAATATAAAGAGTATTAGTTCTAATATTTCAAAGATGCACTAGTTATAATAGTGATATAATTCTTCTTAGCTACCTTTATTTTTTTATTATTTTTTATTTTTATTTATTTATTTATTTATTTTTTTTTTTCTTAGCTACCTTTATTCTCAAGAGTTCTACTTGTTAACTTCCATTGTTTCCAAATATATGGGGAAAAAGCATGTTGGGTGCTTTTCTTGGTACTTAACGTTCATTACTTTATATGATCCTTACACTTTGCTGTAATATTATTGGTATCTCTGTTATTCAAATGAAGAGATCAAAAACATGTATTTCTTTAATCCATGTTAGTCCAGGCCACAATTTCCCAGTTATTTCACAGAATATTAAGCACTATCAAAGTGGAAGCCCTAGAAGATTGGGGAGTGTTAGATTAAATAAATATAAGCTTGCTTTCTAACAGGCCTTTTAATGTTATTAGTATGCTAATATTATAACTCTGTAAAAGGGGCTATAGCATGTAGCATCTCTCAGTTATTTGATCACAGAAATGATTTTTTTCTTGGAGCTTCCCACAGTTTAATACTAGAAAGAACGCATTTTGGGACAGATGTCTCTTTAGGTCAACTTAACCCTGAGGAACGATGTATGTCCATTAACTCCGTTTTCCTGTGGTTATTTTTCTCCAAATTGTCTTTCTTAGGCCTTCTATGTCATATTGCTACAGGCATTTGATGCTACCTTGTATTTCTGATTTCTCACTGCATTCTGGACTTGGATGTACATTTTGATTGATGTACTGTTGTTGGCCATGCAAACACGATTTCACTTTGAACATGCTTTCACTTTGATAGATGCCTGGAGTGTTTGTCATATGAATAGTGCCTGGCCACACAGGATTTTCCTTCATTTGGCTTCAGCTGGAAACCATCACCCCATTGCCATGGCTATCCCTTCGGCATTGAATGGTTTGTGCTAGTCTTGGCCTCTATCAACCGGCTTCTGCTCACCTCAGCTCCTCCAAGTTTGGTCGGCAGCTGTCCCCTTTTGCAGGTGCAGTCACACCCCAGGTGGCTGTGCATCAACTTAGAGACCGCTTACTACTCCGAAAACCTCTTTGTCTTCCGGGGTTTGGGACGAATGCATTGCCCTAGACACGAGGCCTTGGTGCTCCTTGCTGATAGTGAAGCCTCCCTACCTGGCCATGGAGTCACAGGCTTTTGTTTCTCCTGGGCCTAGTGTTTATGTGGTCGGCTAATACTTCTGCCCTGGTCCCATTATTGAGTTCTCACATCACTGTCCAGTCAAACCCTCATTTCTGCTCAAGGGGGCCTATATGACTCTTGTCAATGTCCCTAGCAATCAAATATTTTGCTGTTAACCTTAGTCCATGTTCTGGACATTGGCCATCCACAGAGAGATGCCTCAGACACCAGATGCCTATGGTTCACTTAGACTTCTAGGCATTTCTTAACCAAGAGACTCTTTAGTTGTGTCTTACCTGCTGTTGTTACACTGACACACTGATGACAACAGCAGAAGCTCCTGCTTTATGAATACTGACTCTGTGCTAGGCTCATGCTAAGGTCTTTATCAACATTATTTTATTTAACAGCCTAATGAGATAAGTGTAATTATCTGCGTTTTTCAGACAAGGAAATAAACTCACCAAAAATAATACCTGTGCCATCAAATAAGGACAAGATTTAAATCCAAGTTTTCATCCTTAAACCTGTGCTTCCAAGACAACACTATATTCCCATATACATTTAGGATATTTAATTACTATGCTTTACTTGAATTTGCCTATGTTTTCCTTAATCTGAATTTAAATAGTACTTACTTTTGAAAGTGAAGTTACTTTGTATCAGACTTAATTAATTCATTCATTCACACATTTATTTGCTAATTAATCAAATATTTACTGAGAACTAATTGAGTGTTAGACACTGATGGGTGAAGACAATGAAAACATTTTTTAAAAGGCATAATCTCTGGAGGTGCCTGGATGGCTCAGTCGGTTAAGTGTCTGAGTCTTGATTTTGACTCAGGCTATGATCTCAGGGTTGAGAGATTGAGCCCTGTGTGGGTTCCACTCTGGGCATGGGGCCTGCCTAAGTAAGATTCTTTCTCTTCCTCTTGCTCTGCCCCTCCCTCCCTCTCTTTCTCTCTCTCTCTAAAAAAAAAGATAAAATCTCTAATTTCAAGGTGCTCATGGTTTTAAGGAGATAGAAACATAAATAAGTATGTAGAGAATATAATGGCGATTATTATAAGTAGTTGTATGTTTAACATTTATAATCTTTTAACTGTAAAATGAAAAGTAGGACATTGCAAGCACCATTGCCTTGTCACTAAAGCCAAGATATCTAAAAAAAAAAAAAAAAGTAATGCGCATGCTTATTTTAAGTATGTTCTCAGAACTGTACAACTAGGTGATTGAGTGAAATATTACTTCTCGAGGTATATACGTAATGGTGCTTCCTTTAGTGAATCATTTAGAATTGTCTAGATGGGTGAAGAACTGTTGATAATCCAGAAGTGGAAGAGTCACATTGCTCAAGGGGATCACAGGTATAATACCTCCTTGAAAATTGTTTATGCACCAGCCTAGACCCTCTGCCAGGAAACCGGAGCTGAGTGGGAAGAACCTGGGTATCTGTAAGGTTTGAACTAGCAAATGTTGTCATTTAATGTATTGACATTTATCCTTGGAAGGATATAATAAATAAATAGTTCTATGTTTGGGTGCTGGAGAGGCAAGATGGTGTCTTCGGGCAACATGGCTTACAGCCAGGCTGAGAAGGAAGAACCACAGTGACAGCTGTGCCAAACACTTTCGAGAATGTCATTATGTGAGGAATAGGGAATTTAGGGTGTGAATGCTCTGCATTTTCTAGGATGTATGGAATCAGAAAAATGCACTTGTTAATATTATACGCACTTGTTATATAATGAACTCTATAATCTGCAACTGATCTGGTTATTTTTCCGTAGAGTATCTGGCCCAAATGTCAGTGTGTTTCAGTTATTCTGAGAAGAAATAAGGAGAGGGATTTCTATCCAGGTTTGGACCAAAGAGAAAAAGATGGGCTTTCCTGCTGAGATAGAAAATAGGTAAGAGACAGGAAAAATTCAATGGGAGAAGTACAAATTTATCATGTCAGAGGCAAGCAGAACAGGGAATACTGTCAGTGATACCAGAACATTCATCTCCTCAAAAATCAAGGATTTCAGTAAGAGGGATTAGGTCCCTAGAATCTTCTGGTAGACAAAAAGCAGGAAAACCATCCCTGTTTTGCTTGTATTATATCAATCAATCTTATCACTGAGCCTAGGATCCAAAGGCCCCTGAAAGCAGAGACATCATTAGCACAGACAACAGGTAAGGGCGATAATTTGTTTGCCAGTACAAGCTGCCTCATCAAGCGAGGTTGTTCTGGCCTTTCAGAAATCTTAGGATTCTTTTCAATCCACCCTGTCCTTCTCTCCCCCCATTCTGACAGGTCATTACTGACATCTTAGAAGAGTGTGTTTAACTTTCTAAATCCTGACATGATAGGACTGCTGGAACTTGGTAGGAGAATAATACTAAGTTTTAGCCAGAAGATACATTGGTCTGTTTATCAAAGATCCTTATATCATTCTTACTGTTTGCTAAGAGAGAAAGGTAAATGTGTTTGATCATTTATTCACTCAAAACTTCTTGAGAGCAAACTATAGGCAAGCAAGATAAGCAAGAAAATAATTTTAATACAGGAATTCTATGTTTTGATAAGTTTAAGTCCAGGAAGCTCTAGAAACACACCCAATACACACCCAATACTGGTGGTCAAGGCTTCTTAGAAAAGATGGCATTGACACAGAAGCCTACAGATATGATTTGATTCACATCTTGAGCATAAACCGTGGACTAGCACTGAACCAATAAGATCCAGAGGAAACAAAGCTGAGTCTCTGCTCTATTGTGTCTTCTCTCTCTTTAAAGATATAAGCAACTCTAGACATGAGCATAATCATGAGACAGTATATGATTATTAGCTCTGATGTGTGATAGAGATAAGTATATTTGTGGTCAGAGGAGGGAAATGATCTCCATGGTTGTCGGTGTGACCAATTTATAAATGACTTAATTTGGACACCCACTCTGATACTTTGCCATCTGCTTTAAAAGAATTTCCTTCCATTATGCAAAACACCTAATCATGGGGTGGTGCCTGTATTAGTGGCTGCTTTTTCTTTTAGGGAAGCCTCATGTGCTCTATCTCAGATTGAGCTCCAAAGTCAGGTTACATTAGATGTTCATGCTGTTTGCCACTTGGCAATTCTAATCTATCAACAGCTGTCTGGGTAGAGCACTTTTGTGCATAGGGCCTTTGGAAGAGTTGGAGCTAAGGAAACTCACAAGCTCCATTAGAGACAAAAATTCACAAGACACACACCTAACGGTCCAATCTTTATGGCTGAACGGTAGACCCACAGTATAATTTCAGGCTTTCTCTTGGCATGGGGAATCTGTTACTCCTGAAACTTCAAAATGTACATATTTTCCCCAAATGAGATGTAATTCTGTTGAGTTAATTATCATACAATTATAGCAATGGAAAAGAAAACCCTAATCAAACCTGAACAGCTTGTCTAACTATTAACCAGGCCATGGTGAACCATTACTTAGCTCTGACTTGCATGATCCATCATAGACTTTCGGCCCTCTGTGAACAAATGCTTAAATGAGTCCACAGTCATTTAAAACTGAGAGGCCTGGCCGCCTGGGATCCTGTGATTGTCTTTAAATTGTTTAGTCATTATATTTTACTGCCATGAAGTTGTGGCAAACTTCTTCCCTCTTTGTGTCTTCTCTGGGTGATGGGAAGGAGTGGGCAGGGTATGACCTGAGAGGCATAACTCCCCAGGACTCTGACCTACAAAAGTTTTTTGCTTTTGTTTTTTGTTTTTGTTTTTTTAGAGTTTGAGAGCAAGTGTGGGAGAGATGGACAGAGGGGCAGAAGGAGAGAGAGAATCTTAGACAGGCTCCATGTGCAGTGCGGAGCCTGACACAGGCTCAATCTCGTGATCCTGAGATCATAACCTTACCAAAAACAAGAGTCAGCCACATATGGCTGAACCACCCAGGCATCCTTGTTGTGACTTGTTTTAAAACATTTCCACTTGTATTCTCTTAAGCTACTAAGAAAATATATTAGCAGTCAAATGCTAATGGATAACTTTCCTTTCTATGAAGATCCAGAGTTCAAAGCATCAAATTCAGGGTATTTTTAAATATGAATCCAAGTTGATCTATCTTCAGGCCAATTCAACTACTGCCAATATTCCAGCAGTCGAATACAAAAAGACTCAGATATTACATAAGCAACTTCTGGTTTCACAGTCTTAAATACAAGAGGTCAATTCATATTGATACAGGAGGATGGAAGTAGGGTTTGCTCTGGTTGAAAATGGTTACTTTGTTAGAACAGGGAAGGAAAACAGAGAGGATAAAGCCAATTTGATGGTTTGATACCACCTTTGGGGTTGGGTAATGAGATTGTGGATTCAGGGGTTCAGTTTCTCCCTAGGCACACTAGAAACTAGGCATGGTACCTAGTGACAGCCAACTATTTATTCATTCTGACCCCTATCACACTGGATTTGCCCTGGTATCAGACGTAGTGGCCTTCAAACTATCAGTTGCTCCAGAAAGGCAGGAACTGGCATTTCCTTTGGGACTGTATGGTGTCAGGTACAAAGTCAATGTAAAGGCTGATTGAATGTGGAGCAGATTCATTTGTCTTGGGCTTTGACAGAGTGGTGTATTTAGAGACGGAGGCAAGTAGCTGACTTTAATTCTGCAAACACAGGCTTAACTATAGCAAGTAAGCTCTTCTATTGACAAAAAAGTCTACATAGCATTTTAGTTTTCCATTGTTTCCTGGTAACTAGGGACTGAGCTAAGGTGGGAGGGAGGAGGGGTGGGGAAAAGACAAGATGGAGGTGAATCTCTGCTGATGGTGTTGTTGAAGCTGCCACTGCAACCAGCAATGGAAACCACCTCCAGGGCCCTAACTGTAAATAAACAGTTTTCTCCCATGAAAATATCAGTCTCATAAGACCAATATCAGCAATCATATTGTGTCTTCTTTTTCTCCACTTCTGCCTTCTGCTAACAAGAAGAGAAAGGCAAACGTCTCGGGAATAAGACCCAGTTGGGGTGAATATTCCAGGATGCTTTGAATGTCAATGCTTGCCTCCCAAGCTTACCTTACTTCCTATAAGAGTCTTGAAAAACTGAAAATTAGCTTTGGAAGAGATCCCAAGTTGAAGTTTGCATGGGGGAAGATGCCAGTGAGAGTCAAGCATATAAAAAAGGGCCCAGGCCAATGCTAGGAAGTCAAACTAATAAGAAGGTACAGAAAAGGAAATATATTTAACAATTTCTGGAGGTATGTGGTGCCTAAAGCAAAAAGAAGGCAGAGGGAGAAAAGGAAGGAGAAGAAAGTCAAAGAACCTCGGAAAAGGATAAGAAAGTACTGGTCAATGGGAGCAGTCTCAGCCTGGGGTGGAATAAGAATGCTCAAGCATTCCAGGGTGGTGTCAAAACATTCTACAGAAGGTCTTTGGCATTAGAACTCAGAGTGATTTCTCTCATGTTTATAATAGATGAAATCTACTGAAGCTGATGGATCCATTTCCTGCATGTACCTCATGAAAGCTTTTCCCCCGGGAAGATGAGGGGCTAGATAGAGATCTCTTCATAGAAAAATAGGTTGGCTTGGTAGTGGTCCACATAGCTACCCTGCCTAGGAAATGAGATGACAGAAATGTATGGGGAGTTAATAGTCAAAGGGGACATAACAAATGTTTCATCTTCAACATGAAATAGGGCTGGGATAGGGGCAGGCTTGGCAGGGCCACTTCTCTGTTCTGGAGCTTCATCACTGCCTTGTTTCCACCACTGTGACCCAGAGGTTTCTTGCCTCTGATTAAAAAAAAAAAAAAGGTGGGCGGGGGAGCCAAATTCAGTTTATTTGGATTGTGTGTCCTGATGATATGGGACAGCATGGGTTTTAGGACTTTTAGCATTTTCATGGCTGTTAATGACATTTTTTTTTCCAAAAAAGTCATTGATCAGAATTAAGGTAACTATACTGGATGGACTGATTCTTTAAAAAGCATTTGATGCTCCTAGACTAGCAGCTAAACCAGGATTTTAAAGAATAGGAGATTCTGAAAGAGAATGGTACAATTCTTGGCATAATGAATACCTCCAAAGTAGTTTGAAATATCTGCTTCATTAGATTTCCCTAGTCAATGTTAATTATCATTTGCTTTAGTAAGATTTTGCCCCCCAATATTAAACAATAGCAACACAGAAAATTCTATTAACACAGGCAGGTAAGAGCCCCACCCCTTGCCCTCAGTTTGCTGAATGGCTCTCAGAACTACCTTAGGAGAGTACATCTGATATTCTTGCTTCCCAGAATGTTCCTGTTATCTCTGGAGGAGGTGTGATGATCAGGCTGAAACTTTCCCTCATCCTGAAGGAGCAGAGTTGTCCACTCTTAGTCTTATCTCCTCTAACAAGTGATATTGCCACTGAATAGCTCAACTGCATCATTTAGATTATGTTAATTAGTGAGATAGTTGTGTATTAAAAGTATTAAGAAAAAAACAAGCCCAAACTGGAGTCACTTGCCTCTTTTCCCCCACAAGGAAAACAAACCAAGACTTAGAGTTTCAACCTATCCCAAGAATGTGACCTTTTAAAAGGCAATCTGAAGTTTCCTGATATGTGCCAGCAAAGTCATCTGCATGATAAACACCATGCTCCTTCCTTTCCCACCATAAAGAAGAGGTCCAAACCTGAACGATGCTTTCTTGTCTTTTGCGAATAACTTCCTTGTTACACCCTCTTTCCTATAAAAGTCTTCCATTTTTTACAATTCCTCAGAGCATCTCTCTGCTTGATAGAAGGGATACCACCCAGCTCATGAGTCCTTTAAGAAAGTCAAAGAGATCTTCAAATTTACTTTGTTGAATTTTGTTTTCTAACAAGAGTAATAACAATGGAGTATATATACATTATGCCAGGCAATGGACTTAGCTTCTACCTGCCATCTTATTCAAACTTCGTGGAACTGTGCAATGTAGTTCTTTTTATATCCATTTTACAGATGAGGAAACCCAGAAATTAAGCACATTTCTTTAAGTTTACACACCCAGAAAGTAGCAAAGCAGAAATTCATATACAAAGAAAATCTGATTCCAAAACCCACAGGCATATTCATGAATTTCCCTAGGGCAGTTGACAAAAGTCTGTAAAGGTAGTTCCTAAATAAATGTTTAAAGAATTGAACTGAATTCAAAATTGAATGGAAAGCCATCCTCTCTAGCCCTTGAGCTCAAGGTAATATGCTTCTGATACTTTATGTATCTGTCTTTTAGTCTTCTAGC
This sequence comes from Canis lupus dingo, assembly GCF_003254725.2. Classification (NCBI taxonomy): domain Eukaryota; kingdom Metazoa; phylum Chordata; class Mammalia; order Carnivora; family Canidae; genus Canis; species Canis lupus. Next base: position 86,531,467 of record NC_064245.1, read on the forward strand.
CAACCTAAGGTGTGGATTCTAAAGCTGGACAGAGCTATATTTTCTTCCCTATGCCTCCATCTCTAGCTGTACACCCTTGGATTCAATCTTTCTGAATTTCAGTTCACTCATTTTAAAAATTGAGATTATATTTTCCATATAGAGTTACAAAACAGATTATGTGACATAAATAATGACTGCTTAGTAAGTTGGCATAGATTAAATGTCTGGAATACCTCCTTTCTGTAGTGCTCAGGTGCACTGTCCATTTTTTTTAACCATTCTGAAAACTTTTATTCTTGGAGAATAATATTAAAAATGTCACTCTTTGGTCCTTAAATTCATTTTTTTTCCTTTTGATAACATAGAACACATTATACTCATGTGATAGCTCTACTTTTCCATGTGGTATCTCATAAATATTGAGTCGCCTACTTTTCTCTTTATTATATCTTGATTCACAACTAGAAACTGTCAACATCTCGATAAGGAACCACTATCTTCCACAAGTGACAGAAGTTTTTTTGGAAGTAAGCATTGTCTATTGATTGCTAATGCCTCTTTTCCATCAATAGAGTTGTGGCCCTGATCAAGGGCAGTAGTGCCAATTGTTAGGCCATTACAGATGCGTTTAGATTTCTTTGAAATCTGTAGAACAGGCCTAATGGCTCTACTGTCATCCCCTAGATAGTACAAGAGCTGCTGTGCTTTACTTAATTTGAAGGGACATTTCATAATTCTTGCTAAATTGGAATCACAATCAGATGGAATTTAGGAGCAAATTATAGTGATCTTGCCCTCTGGAGGCTTTAGAAGAATAAGTCCTTGCTGCAGATGGTAATGGTTGTTGACGAAGTGCCATTTAGCTCAAGAAGAAAAGCTACTAAGAAAAAAAAAAAAAGAAGAAGAAGAAGAAAAGCTACTATTTCAGGAGTTGAGAGTTTCTGGGGTCTAATGACATAAATGATCAAATGATCAATTCTTCGCAAACTAAAATGTCTTATAATTTAAATGGGTAAGAAATATTAGTGTCCAATGAAGCAGTACCAAATTGAAGTAATTTTAGAAATATTTTAGGAAGGCATAATGAGAATGTAGGAAAATGGCTGCACCCAAAATTAGGATTCTAATATCAAGGTTAGAAGAAAAAATATTAAATGCAGATATTGGATTATTATTCTGTGCCAGGAACTGTGCTAAATATACACTACGTATTAGGCTATGTAAATTCTTTTAACAACCTAAAGGATAATATCTAAATTTTAAATCTGTACTTCAGAAAGATTCAGTAATTGGCCTTAGTACAAATAGCTAGTACACTGTGTGACTTGGACTTTGAACTCAGAATTTCTCAGGGAAGTGTGTTTCTTTTCTCTCCTGCACATTTCATTGCCTGCCTATTGGCTTGTAATCTTTTAGTATCCCCCTACTGTCTGTTGGCCTCACTCTGGTGAGACTGGGCCTTCTGTTCATTTGTCTAAGGTATAGACTAGTCTACCTTCAGTATGCCAGGATTACCCAAGGAACAGCTAAAGGTAGAATCTGAGATCAGTAGCACATGAGTGGGACAGATATTTGAGGACAAATATCAATTGGGGATAATCCATAGGCCTCCTTCAAGATGCATATGAGAACTGTGCTCTGGTTTATTCAGATATCTCCATGTATAGAAGAGGGAGATACCCATGTGAAAATAAGTTAAGACATGATCTCAACAATCGTAATGCAATGATATATATTTATGGAGCAGCTACTCTTTGTTAGGTGCTGTACTAGATGTTTTGGCTTTCTGATCCACTTAAACTTTACAATTTTTATTTTTAAAATAATATGCACTAGGTTTTGAAAGCCAGTATTCAATGAGATCACGTCAGTTGTACTGAATCACCTATCTAGAAAATGACAGATCTGAGATGTAGGTCTGTCCAAGTCCAAGTGTTACATTTGTTCTACTTTAACCCACTCATTGGTTAATTACAAACAGTGCTAGGTACAGGGAATCAGAAGTCCTATTCTCAGGGTTTTACATTTTTCATGTTTTAGTCAATTCTCTTCTATTGCAAAGAAAACTTCATAGCTCCTTGAACAGGATTGAGTCGTCTGCTTTGTTCTTCTGTGATTTTCCCTGTACCATATTGGGTAAGCAATAGGCATTCAACAGTACTACATAATTGACTTATTCATCTCAAGACCTTGCTCATCCTACCATCTCCCACATGGGGAGGTGAATCAAGGCCATTCTACCCTGAATCATGATTCCTCAATGCTTTGGAGAATTCCAACTTTGTAATTCTCCTGCATTAGCACAATTAGAGGAATTCTCTTCTATTAACAGAAATGGAAATGAGAGTGGTTAATGCCTCTCTGATATAATGCCAACTGGGCATGAAAAGAAGCTAGAAACATCAGCAGGAAACAATGTGTCATAAACTCATAGGTCTTTTCCCTCTTGGATTTCAGTACTTTTCTCCAACTGCCAGCTTCTTCTGTACCTTTGCCCAGATCAATAGAGAAAAGCAAAAGAAAACACCTATGAATGAAGTTTTAGGTGATCTCACCTTATTTAGCTTCTCTTCCTTCTCAGGACTAGGGAATAGAATTGGAATTCATGGGCAACCAACTTCCTAGTCTGAGCTACTAGAGATCTCAACTTCTCAACCTTCATCATAAGAACGTGTAGAGTTCCTCAGAGATGCCACATGCCTTGAAAGATGTGTTTCACAGAGAATGGTGAAATTTGTCCAAATCTGGCTTTTCTTTTAGGGCTTGGAAAAGCATATAGTATGAATCTCTTTCTCTCTCTTTCTCTCCCTCTCCCCCACACCCCATCTCTGTCTCTGTCTCTCTCTGTTTCTCTGTCTCTCTCTCATTTTGTATGGATATTAGCATATTATTAGAAAGTGAGTGATATTTGGTAGGAGAGGGCTCTGTTCACTGACACCAATAGTCCAGAAGACTGTAGTTATTACTAAATTGAACAATTACTTTGACACGGATACAAATAAACTAATAATGGTAGTCTATTTATTTGTTGATCTATTCAGCAAGTAGTAATTTAGAGTGACTTCGATGTAAAAGGCATGTCTCTAGGCCAAGAAAACACAGTGGTGGATTAGTAGACATGATCTCAATCTTAAAAGACTTGACAATCTGGTAAAAGAAATAGCCTAAAATAAGAATAGATAAGTGCCTATACTATATTATCTTATATTAAAGTATATCAAAGTAAATAACTAAAGTTTTGATTAGTAGAGAATATTTCTGTCTCCATGAAAGTCTTTGAGTCACTTGATCTTCTTTTTCTGTCTAAATATTCTCCAGTTTCTTTTGATTTACTCACAAAAAACCTTACACATCGTAGCCATGATAATAAGCATATACTACCACAAAGGACAATGGTTTGTTGAGTACTTTTTGTGTGCCCGTCACTGTAAGTGTCGCATTGCACTATGAGCTTAATAAAATAAGAGTCAACATTTATTGGGTACTTTTTATGAATCAGTGATTTTCACATAATATTAATTCACTTAATCTTCATAACATCAATGTGTTAACCAGGGTTATCCAGAGAAACAGAACCAATGGGAGAGATATAGATATAGATAGGAATATAGATATAGATATCTATATGAAAAGCCCTATGATCTGCCATCTGCACACTGGAGAACCAGGAAAGCCAGGGCATAATTCAGTCCAAGTCCAAAAGCCTGAGAGCTGGAGGGGCTTATAGCTTAAGTCCTGCTGTGAGTCCAAAGGTCTGCGAACATAGATCGCCAATGTCCAAGGGCAAGAGAAAAGAATATATATCTGCTCAATCAGAGAGAGTAGACTTGCCTTTTGTCTACCTTTTGCTCTATTCAAACCCTCAGTAGCTTGGATTATGCACACTCACAAAGGTGAATGTGATCTTTTTACTCAGTATACAGATTTACACGGTAATATCTGTTGGATACACCCTGCCACTTACAGATACACCCAGAAAACTGTTTTACCAGTTGTCGGCCTCCCTGAGCCTAATGAAGTTGACACATAAGATTAATCATCACAATTCCTCTGAGGTATGACCAGTAATATAGGTTAAGTAATTTTTCCAAGTTCACACAATTGGCAAATATCTGGATTCAGATATGATCCCAGGTGGTCTTACTCTATTATGTGTATTCACAACCACTATGCTAGTTAGTTCACAGCAACATAACCTAAAAATACACTTGAACATATAAAGATGCATTGGTATATAAAATAACATATTATTTGGGGAATTTTTTCAGTCATAAATATACATTTATACATACATAATAGTTACAAGTGCATAGAGTCAGAATATAAGACTTATTTCTCATGTGCATTATGCTAAAAAGTAGCCTCAAAAGCACTGTTATTAAATTGTAGGAACCCCCAACACATTAGTGGACAGGACTATACTTTATCTCAGAAATGTTTGCTATTTAAAACCAGCTTTTGGGAGAAGGCAATGCAATTTTAGAAGTGGATGCATTGGGACCGAGAGTTGAGGGGGTTAGGGAAAGGTTGGTAAAAGGGTACAAACTTTCAGTTATAGAATGGATAGGGTCTGAGGATCTAATGTATCACATAATGACTACATAGTTGATTAACACTGTGTTGTATAATTGAAATTGTTAAGAATGTAAATGTTCTCACATACAAAAAAGGGTTAATATGTGAGTTGATGGATGTGTTAATTCAGTGGGAGGGATCCCTTATACAATGTATTCATACATCAAACCATCAGTTGTGCACTTTAAATATCTTACAATTTTATTTGTCAAGTATACCTTGATAAAGCTGGAAAATAAAGTACATGTGTTGTCTGTGGTTCATGAGCTTTTGGAGTCAAAGACAGCTGAGTTCACTATCCAGGGCTGTAGCCAATGATGTGGAGATTCTTGATAAGCCTAATGTTTCCCCAATGAAAATGGAAATAAACGGATTTTCTTTGCACGATTATTATAAAGATCACATTTATTATTTATTATAAAGATCACATTATTATAAATATATCACATTATTATAAATATATCACATTATTATATATATATCACATATTATAAATATATATATAAATATATATATCACATATTATAAATATATCACATTATTATAAATATCACATTATTATAAAGATCACATTTATTATTTATTATAAAGATCAAATTTAAATTGCTTAACATAACACTGATGCTTAGCAAATATCGTGAGTGCTTTCTCTTTCCCCAACACCCCTGTAATTCATATTCTATAGACCTTGGACCCCTCTCAAAGAAGTCCCTAAAGAAAAAAAAAAGAAATCCTTAAAGATTCCAGTTGGCTGTGTGACCCTCAGGTGTTTGGCACACCTATTTCCAACCACATAGGATACGGTGACTGAGAAAACACAGGCCATCTATTCTTTTAGGGAATAAGTAATGGAGCAACCACTCAACGTAGCCAAGAGAGAGATCTCCAAATATACCCATCCTGGTCCTACTCAAAGAATAAGGCAATGAACACGAAACGTCTTGGGTGAAGGTGGGCTGGCTTCTCCAGGTCTCTTCATACAGGAGATGTTTTAGAAGGTGAAGCCATTATGACAAGTCACATGTTGGGAGAATTCATGGAGATTCATTGAGCTTGGGACTCTTTAAAAACTGGAAGATTATAGAAACTTCCTCCTAGGCTACAGGCTACAACCCCCTGAGAACTCTGGAACCTGTATTTTTCCAGTTCTGCAAGGGCTCTTGCTCTGAAATGAAAAAAAAAAAAAAAAAAAAAAAAAAAAAACAGATGCTCCTTGCAGCTGGTTTCACCTATTAGCTCTTTAATCTATCCTAGAAGAGAGCTCTGCTTCCGTAATAGCAATGTGTTCCATCTGGGTAGTGTGCAAGATGCCGGCCTGACAGCATTAAATTGCAGAGGAAATACCAGATACCAATTCTCTTTCTTTACTTCAATGAATTTTCTCTTCTCCTTGCCCCCACTCCAAGCTCCTACCACTTGGCCTCACCGCCCCCCACCCCTCACCACCTTTGTAGTTAAGACATGGACGGAGATGTATTTCCAACTGCTTAGCTGCAATCAATCCCCAGCTTTCTTTAAATATTGAAAGCCTCTTTTTATGTTGTTTTCTTTAGCAACATTTGCTTTTATTTGACTCACTGTTCCAATAATTGGGAAATGGAATCTTCAGTGAGAAGGTGTAAGTGAATAGGACCTAACAGTTTCAATTCAGCTGGGGCTATAGGAAATGTATGGGGGTTACAACCCTTGTCAGAGTGAGACACTTGCTTTTATGAAGAGCATATATTTGAACAATTGCAACTAAATACAGTCGTCCTAACCCCTGTGCCCATAAACAATGATTGTAAATGGTAACCTTTAAAAGAAAAAAAAAAAAAAGAAAGACTCTTAGATGTGGAGTTGACCGGGTTGAATTGCATTTTTGTACAGGGTTTTCAGATGTATGTTTGCGTGTGTATAAGTGTATATATATGTGTGTATATATATATATATATAATTTTTTACAACTTTCTTCCTAGTTTATTCCTAAAATTTACCATGACTAACCTTCAATCCTAACTCATTTCTTTTACTTCGCATCTGCTTCCTGATGCCCAGGTTAAGAAAACAAATATTCACCTTTGAGCCATAGGCATCGACAAAAGCAAATACCAACTGAAACATGACCAAAAGTCAATTGAAGGAGAAACACAACAGATTGGAATTCCTTGTGGCCCCCCTCCTGGTTCCTTTCAGGCCCCGGGCAAGTGAGCATGTGCTAATTTGCATGGTTGACTAAATGGCATGCTTACACCCCAAATTTGCATCTCTGCTTGGGTTCAAAAGTGGGTCCCTGAGCCAGTTTCCCTTAGCTCCTCTGTTATTTCCCACTCATAAGTTAACCCCCTTTGGGAGAGCTGCTCACCAGGGTACATCTTAGTGCAGAGAAGCAATAATTGGCTGGGCCCCATTCTTCCACTAATGTGGGGCACAGCCAGCTGGTACTGATGTGATGTAGGGGAGAGGGAGGCATGGGGAAGAGAAGGAGATCGTTTGCAAGGCAATCGTACAGAGGGCATGGAGTGACTGGCCCCACTCTGCTGCCTTTCCAAAGGAAGAAACTCACTGCAGTTCAAGGTCATCCAGCTTTTCATCCTCTTTCTACCCCACTCCACCCCCCATCCTGATGTCCTGAATGGGGAGGAGGGGTTAAAAACAAGCTGACCAGCTTTATGTAAACCCTACATTTCTCTGGACCTCAATTTCCTTACCTGTGGAATGGGAATCAGCTACTCGCCTGGTCTAAATGCTGGACTGTAAGAAAGGCTTTCATGGTGTTTTGAGGTTCAGGACTGAAAAGCGAATTTCATTTTGTGTACTTTGTGGAGAAATCTTCTGAAGCGGACCTGAGGGTGCTTGGGTCTAAGTATGCTAGGACCCATACTTAGTAACTGCCATGGGGGCATGTATCTCCCTTAGTCCCTGTGACCTCAGTCATCCCTACCATTTCATTGATGAGGAACTTAAAACCCAGAGAGCTGAAGCTACCTGTTACATCAGGCTGTCAACGTGAAGGGTTCTGCAAAGGAAAGGCCCCTCTACATCTGTTCAAGTAAGGAGGGTTTTACTGGGGTGCTTTTTCAGTCTCTGCTTAGAAGAAAATTGAGCTGAGTACATAATACTTTGGTGAATGTATCAGTTTGGTTACAAGCGTCAGAAACTGAACCCTGTCAAGCTATTGGCAAGAAGGTCACTTATCAACCTATACGATCATGGAAGAGTTGGACCACCAAACAGGGCAAGGAGAAGGATCCAGCTGAACCTCAGGAACAAGCAGACACAGAGGTGTGAATGCTGTAGACCTTCCCTCCATGTCCCACAGCGCTCTCTGTCTGTTCCACTTTATTATTATTATCATTATTCTTTTCACTGCATGTTAACTTTCTGAGAAGCAAACGGAAAAACAAGATTCTCGTTTTCTGCTTTGGCCACAAGAGGGAGACTCTATCACCCTCCCTGTGCTCTGAAATTTGAAGTATCCCTTGAAAAGTTGCAGGGATTGGTCTAGATTGGGAAAGAGGGTGAGACTAAGTAAAAGCATGGCAGCTCCAGCCAGGGGCACGAGGATAGAATAGGGAAGAAGCTGGTCCCAGGCAATGGGATTTCCTGGGCAGAAAACTAGTGTGATGGAATCACTTAAAATGCACATCTCATCCCATAAATACAACCATCAGTTCGCTCGGTGTCACAGAATCCTCTCTCATATTGTGGATCAAGAGAGATTAATCTGATGTTGGATCATCAGTCCCAGCTCCCACACTATGCTGAGACACATATTTTTCTTGAGATTTGCTTTCTCAATCCAAACAAACTTCCTTTGCTGGTACCCAACTGAAGAGCAGAGAAAATTCTGGAGAAGGTGGGGCTTGCTTTGGATATACCATAATGGAGGGTGTTTGAATCTCACCCCGACCGCCTTCCTGTTTTCAAAAGTCATTTGATTTGACATGATCATCATTTAGTGCTCTGACAAATGTCCAAGAAACGCGGGCCGCCTCGGACCATGCTGCCACGGTGGACTTTACAAAGCTGGGCTGCAAGTTCCAGGGGAGACACCTTTCATCTTCTCTTTTATTCCTGGGTGCCACACGCAGTGTGGTAGTTTCTCCTGCGCTTGACAAGCTGATAAGTCACTTGTACTCTTCAGTACTCACAGGAATTAAACAAACCAACCAACCAAATGCTAAATGGAAATATAAAAACCCATCCAAGGCTCCTGGGTGGCTCCAAGGGCAGTTGAGGTAATACAAACAAAGAGGCCCAAAGCACCTCTGAAGGCAGTTTTGATGTTCTAGCGAGGTGTTACTGAGATTAAAAATGCGAGGTAGTAATCATAATTACAAGGAAAGTATTTTGACCACCTCTAAAGTATAGCACCTTATAAATCAGTAAGTCATTGTTATGTTCCGGGGGAAAGGAGGCTTTCCAAATCAAATAGAACATCTCCGAACTTAATTGTATTTTTCTTCTAGTAAATAACCTTTTTTCCCCCCCCCTACAGATTTGGCTGAATGCAAATGAAGGCGATGTTTTCATATTCATAACGGGCTTTAGGTTTAACTGTAGCCTAGATTTAACCAGGCCAAGGACTGTAGAAGGGGATAATATTTATTATAAATTTTTGCCAAAGATCTTGCTTTGTTTTCTCCCTAAAGTGGAGCTATGCATCCATAACATGGAAAGAAAACAAGACATTCTTGTTGCATGAGATGAGAAGCTCTTTTCTCCAAGGAGGTGAAAAGGCCTAGTATGTCGTACAAATATTACTCGTTGAGAAGTGAATATCCAGATGACACCTCGCTTGTACCAGACAGTCTATTTATAAGATATTTAAAAAACAATCTCATGGCCCTCCTCTGTGCTAGATTTTATGTACACATTAGAGATACGGAGACTGAGATTGCCTGACACATTCAAGGTCACACAGACAGGATCTGTCTGACTGTTGAAACTGATGCGTTTCTCAGCGCATCACCTCGACCTCTATTTTGTTTTGGTGATGCTGATTCAGGAATGAACGAGATCCGTTCAGCCCTACTGGATGCGATCAGCGTCTTCAAGCTTCCAAGAGAGATTGTTACAGTTGGGATTAAAAGAAAAATCCCCCTTCAACTTCACATATTTATGAATGTGTCAATGAACACTTTAAGAATGTATCTATCAATACCAAATGTGGTTTTTAGCAGAAACCTTGAAAAAAGTGCAGAATTATCCTCTGAAATATTGCTGCTATTATTTTTTAAAATTGCAAGAAAATGTTCTGCGATTTCAGACCATTTATCTCTGTTAACAAGACACTTTTTTAGTTGGATAGATAATGTACACCCATCTGGTCTGCAGCTTCTTCATTTACTGTGGTAATAATAACTAAAGGCATTTCTCCGTTGCTTTGGCAATGCCCAGGCCAGTCCTCAGCTGCTCCTGCTGTTGATGTGGGCTGCAAGACACCAAACAAAAAGTGTGACCTGGTTATAAGATGCAGACGTGCCGCTTCAAATGTCATTTCAGTGTCTAGGAGGCAACGACATCTAAGTGTCAATGAAAGCAGAAACCTCCCCAGGTACTGCAGGGAAGACAGAGGAAAGTGTCCAAAAATATTGGTGTGCTCTTAGCAGACACCACCCCATTCTTATATCTTCTGTTTCACGGAGTTTGCCAGGACAAGGTCTACACATTTGCAAAAATGTGTGTAATTCAGATTTTTTTTTGCCCGAGTTGTGCAGCCACATAGGAGAATTACAAAGCACTGGACCAACTTTTCACTTGACTTTCGCTCTGTTTACAGCACAATGAGAAGCGAAGCGTTGAGACAATTTTCTGAATAATTCAAGGTAAAGAAAAAGAATTTGCTTTAATCTCTTTGATGTTCCGCAAAGACTGTTCTTCGGTATCTACATAGCTCCGGCATCTCTCTATTTTCCTTTCTGTATTCACGGAGTTGCATGTTGGCATGGATTTTGCCTGGGAGTTCTAGAAGGGATTTTTAAAAATAAAGTGTAAGAAAGCAGGCCTTTTGATCCTGAAACTGCAAGCTACAATTTCCCCCTTCTCTTTTGTTTTCCTCTTCTCCTTGGGCCTGCTCTCCATCCCATAGTTTTCCCTTCTCATTATTCCCGGAGCCGCGTGACCCTCTGTTAATTGGTTTCATTGAATGCAGCCTATCGAAATACAGTTGAATTCAGAGAAAATCATGTTTTGTTTCAGTTTGACTGAATTGTTTTCTCTTTAACGAGTTGTTTTTGCTTTGCGGCAATACAGCTAAGTGGGGTGCTTGTTCCAGGCCTCTCCTGGCAGGTAAATAGACCTGCCGTCTTCTGCTCACCCGGCTTGTAGGAGAATCTCTGCACCCCAGCTCCCATCAGGTGGGGGGACTGGGAGGTAGAGAGCCAACAACTGGGTAGTTTGAAAATGATGCATAACTATCTGTCCGCTGAATTCAAGAGGGTGTACAAAAAAACCAAGTCAACAAAACTCAACTAATAGGAGCTTTGTCTCAAAGCATTTTATTTGTGTAGACAAGGCTACTCAGGGCAGTTAAGAGTGACTGCTAAAGGACACATTTTTTGTTTGTTTTTTTACTTGTCTGAGCAGTTGTTTAAAATAATACCCATGTGAAAGCATGTCATTTTTATTTCTCCCTCCAAAATGCTGTTAATTATTTTTAGATAGTGGGCTAAAGTGTCATTCTTTCTTTAAAAAGAAATCAGAGCTTCGTTAAGGTAGAGTTAACATAGAACACATTTAAAGTGTGCAATTTTGTATGTTTTGACATATGTAAACCAGCGTCAGTCCTGAAATTCCAAAGCATTCTGCATCCTCCTTGCTTTAAATTGGCTATGCTTACCCTAATACGACAAGGCTCCGTGTGTTTTACAAACTAAATGTCGTGGTGGAATCTAGAGCTGGAGGTGAGCAGATCAGAGACGGATAATAAAGTGCATTCTTTTTACAGATAAGGCAACTGAGGATCACAGAAGCGAAATCTCTTCTTCAAGGTTGAAGATGATTTGAGATACAGCCCAGGCAGGTTTCCTGCTTTTTAGTTCTGTGGCAGTTCTGGATACCCATCTGTCACTTTCACTCTTGACAGGAGGAAAAAAATGTATTTTATATATGTGTATTATATATATATTATATATATATATACATATATAAAAAAGGAAGACAAAACTTTTCTCCATTTTATGTTAAAGGCTGATTGGAATGCAATTTTTTTTAAACCAATTTACTCAGAAGTAAACTAGAGAAAAGCCTTCAAATCCCCCTTTAACTTGCACATGTGCCTGTGTGTGTATTTAGAAGGTTACATTCCAAGAAACAAGGTCATGAGACACCCATCCCGATATTGGCAGGAGCATAAAGAAAGATTTATCAGGTAGGACCTGATTTGTTGTTGTTGTTGTTGTTTTGCAATTTAATAAACTTGTGCTGATCGACTTAAAAATAGAATATTCTCCAAGAAGCAAACCAAAACATGAAGCACAACATGCAGATCCAGTGGCCCTATTTCTCTTTTTCATTCTTGTTCTGAGGTGTTACTGGATTCTTTGCCAGGTTTTGCTGTTGGCCCTTCCTCTTAGGACAAGGAGCATGGGCTTGGGAGGTCACCTGAGGTTTTAAAAATCACAACTGGGGGCACTTGGGTGACTAAGTCAGTTAAGCATCTGCCTTCATCTCAGGTCATGATCCGGGGGTCCTGGGACCAAGCACAACATCGGGCTCCCTGCTCTACTGCTATCCTCTCTCTGCTGCTCCTCCTGCTTGAGTTCTCTCTCTCTCTTTCAAATAAATAAATAAATAAATAATAAATAAATTATTTTTAAAAATTTAAACAAAAATGAGAAAATAAAAACCACAATTGGGACCTGGCCATGCTTAAACTACAAAGTCAGCTCTTAAAAGAAGCATGAAAAGGAGGAAGTGAATGTAGGCATATTAAGTATTTTCTTTCTGGTGAAAAATGAGCTGTTGTATTTGCAAGTCAGAAATTGGGGATCCCTGGGTGGTGCAGCGGTTTGGCGCCTGCCTTTGGCCCAGGGTGTGATCCTGGAGATCCAGGATCGAATCCCACATCAGGCTCCTGGTGCATGGAGCCTGCTTCTCCCTCTGCCTGTGTCTCTGCCTCTCTCTCTCTCACTGTGTGCTTATCATAAAAAAAAATAAAAATAAAATTAAAAAAAAATAAAAGTCAGAAATTCGAACCACTGAAGGAGCACCATGTGTATCTTTAGGTGGAAATTTTCCATCTCTGACATGCAACCGATAGGCGTGAAGTCAGAAGATCAATATTTTAGAACTAATTCCTTTCTATATTGTGTTTTATTGCACACAAGGTAATTTTTTTCTGTCCTTAATTTTTTGCTTAAATCTTGATAATAATTCCTTAGAGGTAACACTGATACAACGTCAAAGCCATACGTAAGCATGGAACCACTATGAATGCTCAGATGTATTAACACAGGAAAATAATGATTCAAAGTAGTTTGAGAAAGTATTTGAGGTAAGGAAAAACATATTCAGTAACTATTAAAAGTGTATTTTATTGTTTTAAGATTTTATTTATTTGAGAGAGAGACAGCAGAATCTGGAAAGAGGCAGAGAGAGAGGGAGAAGCGGGCTTCTTGTTGAACAAGGAACACATGTGGGGCTCGATCTCAGGACCCTGGGATCATGACCTGAGCCGAAGGCAGATGCTTCACCAACTGAGCCACCCAGGTGCCCCTCAAAGTATATTTTATAATCATACTGGAGTATGGCATCCTGAACATCTCTGTTCCTAGTGTATCATTTTGTGATTTTCCTGAGTGCAAGGACCCATCTTCCCTCTTTACTGTTCTATCTGCAGCACCTAGTACTTCGCTTGAGTTGGGTTCTCAGTGCTTTTAATTAAATGAGTGAATGAATGATCAGGTTAAATGATTTCCAAGCTACTCTTAACCCAGTGGTGACTTAATTGGAAGACTAATCACTAGGGACAAAACACAATAATCCAGTTTGGCCTGAGTTCTCTCTTACTTCATAAATACTAATTGAATATCTTCTATGGCCATGGAATGTTCTAGAGAGTGGGATACAGCCATGCACAAGATAAGCAAGATCCTTGCTTGTTTAGAGCTGCCGTTTACTGTTGAAAGATGATTAATGAGTTTACAAATAGTTCCAGACAGCACTACATACAAATTAAAATAGGATGGTAAGATGGAGAGATGGATAGGTGTGTGGGATGGGAGGGTGAGCAGGGGATAGTCAGCCTGAGTGAGTCCCATTTGAATTGATGGATGTGAAGAAAGCAGCCACGTGAAGCTCTGTGAGAATTGTGCCCCAGGCCAACAGGGAAGAGTAAGGAAAAAGGCTGGAGGTCGGAAGCCAGTAGGAGTGTTCAAGAAACAGAGAAAAGGTCAGTGTAGCTGCAGTGGAGTGAGGAGTGGAGAAGTCAATAAGAGGCGAGACTGAAGGAGAGGGCCAAAGACCAGACCGTGCAGGCCTTAGAAGTCTGCTGCCTTCTTGCTTTTTCTAGCTTTAAATGAGGCTTCTTTCATTAAACACCAGAGCTCCAAATATATTTTTGTAAGTCTACTTAAAAAGACAAGATTTTTTTAATGTTTTTTTTTAAATATTTTATTTATTTATTCATAGAGACACAGAGAGAGAGAGAGTCAGAGACACAAGCAGAGGGAGAAGCAGGCTCCATGCAGGGAGCCCGACGTGGGACTAGATCCCGGGTCTCCAGGATCACACCCTGGGCTGAAGGCAGGGCTAAACCGCTGAGCCACCCGGGCTGCCCCTAAAGACAGGATTTTAAGTAAAACACAAACAAAGCTATTTTAATGCTTCTTAGGGAATTATGATATTGTGAGATGGACCAAAGAAACTCATTACTGTCATGTCCACATAACCGGGTGGGTATTAGGATTTTCCTCAATGAGAAAGTATTTGATTTATAACAAGGGCGGAAAACTTTTGAGAGTCGATGTCACAAACTGTGGAGTTTGAGGGTCAAGAGGCAATATTCTGGATATTATGTAGGTTCCTACATAAGTTGTGTCTGTGTGTTGTAATAACAAATAACATGAAGTTTATCGTTTTAACCATTTTTGAGTATGTAATTCCTTATATAATTATTCATGATGTAATCATGTAAAAAATGTAAAAACCTCCTTAGCTCATGGGCCCCGCAAAAACAGGCAGTGGGGTCGGAGTTTACTGAGGGCCATCATTTGCCAACACCTGGTTTACAAAACATAAGAAATACTCTGTGAGCAAAATAATTGACATTGGCACAAAAAAGTACAATGTGTTTCGGATCCAAATAGCTTTTGATTTAAGCAGTAATATGAAAAAAGTGAGATGATCCTTTTTTATTGAACAGATCCTATTAGTTTTGAATGTGCCAACTTAATAAATATTGTTTGATGAAGTTCACAGCATAAATATTGACAAATAGAGTTGATACCCACGACTGGGTTACATTTTACGAGTCACCTTGGCTCGGTTACAGAGCTCAGTTATTCAGTCATACACTCATTTAAATGTTGCTGTGGAGACATCCTGCAGATGTGATTAACATCGCCTATCCAGAGGGAACAGCCAAATGTGAGTGGGCCTCATCCAGTCCATGGAAGACAGAAGAGCAAAAACAAGTTTCCCAGACAAAGAAGAATTTTACTTCAAATCTTGCCCGAGTGTCTAGCCTGCCAGCCTGCCCTACCAATTTCAGACTTGCCAGCAATGCCCTCAGCCAGTGATGTGAGCCAATTCCTTAAAATAAGGAATATTCCTTACATAGCTGTATGATTTATTCATATATATAATCATATATGATATATAAACCATGCATTTATTATATATAATAAATTGTCCATGTTTTGTATGTGATAATGTATGACATGTATATTTGTTCTCTGGATGACACAATGCCCTTAGTGTGTTTTGAGTCTGAGAAGATTAAAAGTTGCTGTGAATTTTAGAGTAAGTTCCTACTATTTAGCTTTTAGTTTTCAAATTTCAGCTTTCCCATCAATGATAACATAAATTTGGTCTGGAGGTTATGAAAGCCTCCGGTACTGAATTTAGAAAGTGGCCAAAAATTTGGAAAGTGACACCCTAAGTTTTTTTTTTTTTTTTTTTTTTTTTCAAGCCTTACATACCACATGTCTGCGAACAGCCCTCAGTCTACAAACAGAATGTACAAGTGTTTGGTGATTGGATTCACTCTACACCTAAGTCTTTATTTGTATGTTTCCTCCCTTGGCTTTGTAAATAAATCAAATCAATCCTCCCAGTATAGGGTATGGGAGCTCCTACCCCCAATTGGTAATAGAATGCCATAAAATGGCTAGATCTGTTACAGAGAGAACTGTTCTCTCCTCATTAACTCATCGCTTCAGAGAACTCAGTGCCTAGGGGAACCCTCATCTTGTATCAGGGTTTCAGGCTGTGTGATTTTTTTTTTCCCCAAGAATTGAATGATTGTGCTATTGGGGAAATAGCGTCATCTGTGACAAATAACTTCTTTATTGGAGAAGATGAGTAACAGTGACTGTAGCACTGGTATCATACTTAAAAACCTAAGGTGGTAGAAGGATGATAGTGGGTAGCACCCAACACCTGTCCATAAAGCTGATGATTCATCACACCCAGATAATTTTGTGGGAATAATGCATTCATTGTGTCATGGCCACCGAGTCTTCTCAAGTTTAATAGCTGCTGCAGACCCATGGTGCAGTAGAAGCCTCTGAATTAAGATGATTCAGTAGGTTCCAATTCATCCTAAATAAGTGGCTGTCTAGATAAATGAAGTTCATCAAATTGCAATGAATACCATATAACAACCTTGCTGGGATTGCATGCCCCTGGGACACGGACCGTGTCTAACTGTGTGCTCTGCAGCAACTCCTGTGCTAGTGCTTTGCAGTCTGTGTTCAATAATAACAATATGACAGTGTGTTTGCCCTGAGTCATTTTATTTTTTATCAGCAGAGTTAATGCCTTAACTACATCAATTAAGTCACTTAAATTCAACCAGTTAATGAAATGCCCTTATGGAATGCAGCCTTGGAATCATTTTTTTTAAAAGTAGCAACAGAACGAAACAAAAAAAAATCAGTATAAATTATATCTTATTTAGTTTATTAAAAATAAAAAGACAACTCTGATTCAGGGTTTATTTTAATTAATGATCTATATTGATGAGGTTGCCTCAGCCAGGCATGATTCTTTTTGCTTAGTAATTTTTCTCTAACACACTGGGGGATACCAGGCCAGTGACACAGTGTGGTAAGAGGAGCTGAGCTGCTAGAAAGAGATCCAGGGTGCTCACTCTTGAATGCTTGGACATGAGCTAGTGGGGCAGTGCCCCAAAGTTGTGGGCAGGAGGAGGGACTGCGCTCAAGTTTACCTTCTACGGGTCAGGCCCTCCTTCCTTCTAGTAGAAGAACTGCATGCTTTCATGGTGCTAGAGACTCCAGGGGCAGACAATGCTTATAGACAGCGGGTACCCCCATTCAGACCATCTGGTGGCAAGATGCCTGTGCATTCTCCATAGACAGGACTGCTTTCTCATACTTGCCATAAAAATGACGAGTGAGGAGTGGGGCATAGTCCCTTCCCTGGAAGGCAGATCTGTGTGACATGTACAGCCACGTCCTGGTTCTGACCTGTCTGTGGGGTGATGGGAAGATCAAGTAGACTCCTGTCTCCCCTGTCTAGCTAACCTTTGGCTGATATAAAGTTTCCCCATTCTCCAAATATGACTGCTCCTTAACCTCTGTAGTATGATTATAGAATCTATTGTGACTTTCATTGGCAAGATGGGGCTGACCAAGATGGATCCACCTTGGGCAGCACACAGTCTACACTGGCCTCTTGAGGCTTCATTCCTAGAAATTGCTTCAGTTCCCATAGCCCAGCAATTCCATTTCTTTAAGATAGAATGTGCCCTTAGAGCCAGGTAGGACCATCTCCTAATACGATGGTTTCCTACACCCTGTTGCTTTGCCACTTAGAGTTGAGGGTAAAAATGGCCACCCCAAGCATTCCCTTTAAAATCTTCCCTCACTACGCTTCACCATCTACATGGGGCATGATCTACTGCAGTATCTTCCTATATTGGTTTCCCTGCAGTGACAAGTTGTAGAGCCTCCTTTTGTTTTGTTGACATGGGGCTACTCCTGGGCCCCATGACATGTACCGAGACTAAGTTTTCCGTCTTGATATATCCAACAGGATAATGGAGTTTGAAAAAGGGAACATATTCCCTTCAGAGCCCAGATCACAACATTAATATATATTTACATTTTAGAAATGCTTTGTGGTGTGGAGGAAAAAATAATGGATTTGGGATTTAAATATGCAATGTGAACTCCCCACTATTTGGTAAATCCATCTTTCTGCCTCTCAGTTTGCAGATCCATGTAGTGTGTAGCAAGAAGTTAAGAGGGTGGGCCTGACTGCTAATCAGGTTCTCCTGGCAGGTTTGTCTGAGAAGTAAGTTGCTGTTCTGAGAATACCTTATAACATTGAGTTGGGTTACAGAGGTGTTTCTTAGTAGATGGTCTCTCAAGTAGAAGATAGAAAGAGTATCATCCCCCATTAAAGATATATAGCAACTAAAGCATGGAAAGGTGAAGTGACTTGATCAAAGTCCTGGCTAGTGAGTGGCAGCTGAAACTGTAACCCAGATTTTTCATCTTTGCTTTCCATTATTTCCCCAGTACACTTCCTTTTCATTTCTCTCAGGAAGACTAAGACTATGGTAGGACTCATGATTAGAAGAAAATACAAAACCTGGAACTACTGAGATCCTCAGATTCTGAGAGTTACTCATTGGCTGATCATATCCCACCACAGGGAGTGACCAGAGGAGTTCTATTGTCTTCACTTTATCATTTTCTTTTGATCAAGACAAGTTCCTTCCTATCTCAAGTTTGTTTTTTTTTTAAATGCTCATTACCACTTATTATCACTACTTTTTACAACCAATGACATTCATTTATTCATTTATGTAACAGATATTTATTGAGCGCCTTCTTTGTGACAAACATTGTTCTAGATGCTAGGGATGTATCCACATACAAGATAAACAAGAATGCTTTTCTTCTTAAGGCTAACATTCAAGTGAAGAGAGATAGTATGACATGGTGATAAAGACTAAAAAGAAGTAAATCAAGGAAGGGGATAGGGAGGATTAGGGTTGGAGCTATAATATGAATGAGGTGGTCTGGTACAGATTACTAGTTCTCTGTGTTCCTTAGTATCTGAGAAGGCTTTCCAGCCCCTTGCAGTTAGTCTGGCCCACCTACTTGTTTGGACCAATAGGCTAATAGTGAAAATGATGTGGTTATTTCCACTAAGGACATTTCAGAGAGGCTGTACATTCTCTATTGGCCATTCTTCCTTTGCCACTGAGGCCATGGGAGGCTCTATGCTCCAGATAATGCTGATAAAAGATGGCAGAGTCTTCATCAACCTGGCTCCGGCAGTGATTGTGTGGGGTACAGACACTTGACCAACCCGCTCTGGACACATAATGTGATGAAAAAAATATGTGTTTTTTTTTTGGTAAGCCAGTGATAAAGTGTTAGTTTGTTAACCACTCATATTACCTACTTTATTTTCACTAATACAGTTGCTTACACAAGAACTCTCTGAAAAGATGACTTGTGAGTCCCCATCTAAATGAGGCAAGCAAGTGAGCAGATTTTTCACCTTCAGATTTCAGTTTTAAAATGATCTCAAAACAAAACAAAACAAAACAAAACAAAACAAAAAACCCCATGATCCTCCATCACTATTTGCTTAATGCCACAGGGTCTTATAACTCTATCAGTACAGGGCTGCATTTTTTTTTAATTGAATTTCCAACATTGTAGAAATTCAATACATCTTTGAAAAATGAATGAATCAATATATAAATGAGTGAATTGCAAAAAATTGTTGGAACACAAAAAAGGTAACCATTACTGTTATTGCATTTAACATTTAATCTCCTTTTTTGTCCTTGTATATCTTGTTCTTCAAATAAAACTGATAATAGATATTTATTTAATTAGGCTCTTTTGATTGGCAGTGATGTTAATTATAAGATACATTTGTACATAAGGGAAACAAGAGTTATACTGGAGCTGAGGAGCTGCTTATATGTCAGTTTTATGACTACTGAGGCATAGTTGATGAAAGCTAATAATGTCTAATATTTATTTATTGAAAAATGACTATGTGCCAGTAATGCATTAAGGCTTCACATGTAGTTAATCCTCATAATGGCTCTAAAGGTAGGCCCCATGTTTCCCCATGTTAGAGAAGATGAAATGGAGGTAGAGAGGTTAAATAACTTGCCTAAACCCCACAGGTAGTTAGTGACAGAGCCAGAATTTGAGCCCACCTACTCTGATCCCAGAGCCGAATGGTTAACAATTCTATTGTATGGCCTCCTCCTTGACCATCCTACCTCCAGATGATCTGCCAAAAGTTGCAAGGTCCTCAGCAGAAAGTTTTGTTGGTCTCAAATTTATGCTTTGCCGTTCATGTAATTCAGCTGCTCCGAATACGTTAGTTTCTTTCTGGGTTTATCTGCTTCTCTCACCATAGACCCATTTATTCTTTCTGTCTATAAATCTGTCTGAATTTTGCCACTTGGCCTGTAGTCTCTTTTCTCATAACCTCCATGACCCTTCATGTTTCGGTCTTATACCATGGCTTCTGTCTGTAAATCCTTTCAGTTTCAATCTTTGTTATTGACTCCCTAATTCTTTTAGAACTCAAGCAAGAGTCCATTAAACTCTTGGAAGCAGGTCATATTTAGGCACCATGACAGGTTATAATTTCTTGCTCACCTCATGGGTCACCTATATTGGGTTTTGCTACCTGTGGTGTCATCATCTGTGACCAAGGAAGCTAAGCCTTATCGTAGAAAAGAATGTTGTCTAAGGAGTTTCGGAATTAAGGCCTTGACTGTGACTGTTTCTTAGGAAAGTTTATGGGCATTGCAGGAATTCCAATTAATACATGTACCATGATTGTCTATAATGATTCAGGCATCACACAAGACACTTAGACACATTGGATAATATAATTATGATGCTTAAAGGTAGGTAGGGCCATTATTTCCATTCTACAGTGGCAAACTGAGTCTAAACTTGCCCAATGGTCCATGGCTAGAAAAGAGCAGAGCCAGTATTCAGACTCCCTTGGCATTTTTACTACACTAAACCAGAAGGTTCCTTTGCGCATGTTTATTTTATTTAAAAATCTCTGCTCCCTTTCTACCTGAAGTAAATAGAACACTTGAAAGTCACCACTACTGTCAATATTAGAGACATGTCAAATGCTGTCACTTAGCCAGAAAGCTCCTTCAGAGTAACTATGTAATATTATACAACATGACAAGCTCTTATCCACGGTGGCAACATTAAAGCCAGGCGCATGTGGCTTGTGCAAAACCCCAAAGCCATTAGTTGAAATCCCAGGACCAGAAGGCTGAAGAACTCAGCACTGAACCCAATGCAGTCTCAGCCCTGGAGAGCAGAGGCCACTCGGAACGGGTAGGTTATTTTCATTCAAGGCGAAATGTGTGCCAACATTCAGCTTTCTGTTCTGGAGCTAGCTGGGCACGTTATCTTCTCAGTGTGGATTGGATGAGGGAAGTGAGAAGCAAACAGCAAATTCTTGGCAGCCAAAGACAGGCAGGCTGGGAGAGAGGAAGGGAGAAAAGCTGTCAGGGGGCTGTGGAGGAGTCATTTGACTCTTGTGATGTTTTTGCCATTTTAATTCAGTCATCAGCCTGCTGTTTGCAGGCTTCATATTTTCTTAATAAACAAAAAGTGAGAGAGAATCATAAGAATGAAGAAACTGGAAGAGGTCATCTAATTTTTTACCTTTATCCAGACTGTCAGTGCTACAGCCAAGTTTTTAGCAGTTAAGATACTTTTAGGAACAGGAATGTCCAATTTAGAAAAAAAAAACATTTAAATAACATAGATTATTAAAAATAATTCATAATTCTACATAACTCAAAGACCTCAAGTTATAATAGGCTTAAAGTAAGGTTGGCTATGCATACTTCTCTATTTTTGCTTTATATAGTATTAGCTTAATCTAACAGTTGATTTTTTTCTGTTTATAATATGGCAGCCAGTAGTGTCCAGACTACATGTTTCCTGTTCCAGAATAGAGACTACAACTCTCAACAGTTCTCCCAGAAGAGCAAAGGAGGTTTGCTTACTTTTTTCAAGTATTTTATTTATTTATTCATAAGAGATACAGAGAGAGAGAGAGAGAGAGAGAGAGGCAGAGACACAGGCAGAGGGAGAAGCAAGCTTCCTGCGGGGATCCCGATGTGGGCCTCGATCCCAGACCCCAGGATCATTCCCTGACCTGAAGGCAGGTGCTCAACTACTGAGGCACCCAGGTGTCCCAGATTTTCTTCCAAAAGCCCCAGCCCAGATATCTCTGGTCTCATTTTCAGACCTCGAGTCGCATGTCCAGTCTCAATCCAATTACTATGGCCAAGTGAGTGGGGTTTGCTGATGAGCTTAAATTCATTGAGAATCACCCTTGAAGCTGAGAATGAAGTCATTTCTTTTTTTTTTAAATAAATTTATTTTTATTGGTGTTCAATTTGTCAACATACAGAATAACACCCAGTGCTCATCCCATCAAGTGCCCACCTCAGTGCCGTCAGAAAGGGAGACAGAACATGAAAGAATGAAGTCATTTCATTCCAACTGCAGGCTAACAATGGGAGGAAGCGTACTCTTCCAGAAATCTATGTACCACTAGGGGAGGAAATATGCTAGGGTAGCCATAACAGATCTCAGGGGGCCCTTGTCAGGTATCAGATGGACCCTTGCACATCTTCTCATTGAGCTTGTTGTCCCTAGTCTTGTCTCTTTGGTCCATCTTTGGTACTGCCCCTGAAGACAACCAAATAAAATGTAAACAGCTCACATGGCATACCAGGTCCTTTATGAATCCTGTAGATTCTTTTCTAGCCCCACCACACATGAACTGGGTGAAGTTCCCTAAGCGTTTTTGTAATCTTCTCCAGTTCGCTAACTGCGATTCTTCAAAGTTGAACTCAACCATTTCCCATGAGGGGACTTTCCAGACTTACTATCTTGGGTTAGTTTCTCCTACTCTGTGCTTTTAGGGCAAATCTGAGTTTATACTCCGTCATAGAAACATCCTACAGTATTGATTTGCTTGTTTTTCCTTTCCCTCTCAAGACTGTGAGCTCCCTGGAGGAAAGATCCATAGCTCTGTCTCCTGAGATTCTGGGACTTCACGTGGTGAGCACTATAAGCACTGTCACTTAATGTATGCTTGCTGAGTGCTTGTTATTTGCTTATAAACTCCACTATGTGGTGCCAGGCACAGTGTTAGCAGGAAACAAATTCAACCCTGGTTCATACTGTCTTACAGCCCATTCATTGAAAGAATTAAAGAATAAGTAACAAAATGTGAGTAGGAGTATGAGGCATCTTTCAGCATCCAGGAGGTATATTGAAGAGAACATGAAACTCATCTTCCTCTACGGGACCTCATCCTTGCTCTGCCTCTCTGAAGTGAATTTTTGTTACCTATAAAATAAGGAGCTCCTTGAGGCACCTGGCTGGCTCTTGATCTCAGGGTTTTGAGTTCAAGCCTCACCCTCACGTTGGTTGTAGAGATTACTCAGATAAACTTAAAAATAAATAAATAAAATATGAAGCTTTCTGATGCTTAACATTTGTCTCAAAGTTAATTATATTTTTAAGTACATTCTACTCCATCATTCTTCCTTTGTCTTCCAAAAAAAATAGAGGGGGAAGAGAGTTAATTTCGCCCTAAGGTATTTGTGGGAACACCTGGAAGAGCAGCAACCGTGCCAACTCTTACGAACATCTAGTTGCCATTACTTTAAGCAGGTAAGTGTTCAACAGTGGATAGCCCTTCCCTGGAATACTGGTCTATTTTCTTGGGTGATAATTGAGAATCATATTTAATACCAACTACTGATGCCAATGTTGAAAAAAAGAATATTATATTAAGTGGAAATTTAGTGAATTTAGTACCAATCTAAATCTCGCCTTGCTCTTTTGTCAATGCTTTATTTCAACTCACTGCCAAATAAACTTGCACCTGATTTTTAACTAATATTTAATGTCGGAAAGCTCTAGGGACATAATTTGCACTAGTAGCAATGATACATTAACCTAATTAATTAAAAGCTAGCTTATAATTAAGAAAACAAGTGAACAAAGGACATTTTTGTGATGCAGTGGCCTCAATTTATTGTCATCCCCCCTTTTTTGTGCTCACTTGCTAATTCTCAGAATTCAATAATCTGCACTGGGTATCCCTGTCATTAGTATGAATTAGCAACACTCCATCGTAATTCACTGAAATTCACCAGAGACAGAGTTTTGATAAATGGAGAAAGGTTTTCACAGAGATCAGTGTGGTGAAGCCAATTTATAGGAAAACTGGGTCCCTTTGGTAACTAGGTCCCTCTCCTTTTCCCTAGCCTGCATCCCCTGCCATCTTA
Organism: Canis lupus dingo; assembly: GCF_003254725.2. NCBI lineage: Eukaryota > Metazoa > Chordata > Mammalia > Carnivora > Canidae > Canis > Canis lupus. The sequence goes on from NC_064245.1 coordinate 86,555,528, forward strand.
TAAAATAAAAAGATAAAATAAATGAAATCCTTAAAAAATCACTAAATCTGAAACTAGATTTTAATAAACAACATTAATAAAGAGTGCATGATGAGAGTAAGGACTTCTAATCAATCCAGACAGATAAGATCACAGTCCTAATTGCATTGGCTGTTATTTCCTTTTCATTTACTTGTACCAAATGGAAAATAAAGTCTTGAGATGTCTACAAATGGAAATTAAAATAATGGTTTTCAGTGATAATTTGATAGGAAGTAATTGGCCACCTGAAGAGAAAAACCCTCATCGTGGAAATAATTACAAATAATTGGTTACTACAAGATTGGACTATATTTGATACAATCAGTACAATAAATACTCTTAACTAAAGATGCCAACATGGAGGTTGGGGGTGGTGGTGTTAGCAACCATGTAAATTAGAGGCAATAAAACCATTTGTAGACTGACTAGTTTGGCCTATGGATATGATTTATTTGGCCAACAAAATTGTTTTGAACTATATTTTAATTAGCTATCAATACTTAAAGATGGAAATCCCCCCCCCCAAAAAAAAGATGTATAGATTTTCTTTTGAAAGAAAAATTGAAATGTCAGACAGTACTGGGCTTCTATTGCCATAATGGCAGCAATCCTAGAGTAGATCCTGGAGCCACCCACAGGCCTAGTAGGTACCTCATGCAGATAGAGGCCCACCTAGCCCTTGAAGATGCATGAGTTTGTGACTCCAGCTCTGTACTATCCTGTATTTATATAAAACTTCAGACTTTTTTAGTCTGTTCACCTTTCTTGATCCATAAAATAACTTCTAGAATAAATACGGTTTATATAGAAAAATAAACTGAGGCTTTGTTTAAGAGGCTCACCCAAGGGCACAGTCAAAAGCTGAAGAAGCCAGGACATAAATCCAAATCTTTTGGCTTTTCTAACATTTCAACTGATCCCTGCTAACTCTTGCCCAAAATCAATTATGAAACTTCGTTGGAGTAATGAATGCACTCAGATGAAGTCAACATCCTCTATTTGGAGCCCAAAGTGCTAACATTGATATCTTAGATGAAACAATGTGTTTTAAGTGAGAAATACCAAATGGCTGAGAAACAAGATATGATTTCAAAATCTGACCCATAGAAAAATTTCTAGAAAGTTTCTTGGCATCATTTATTTAGATAGAAAAATAACCAGTTTGAAATTTCCACGCCTAAAACTGAGCCTATGTGGTTTTTCACAGGGGAAAATATGTATCTATTTCTCACTGGGTACTTGATTTTTTCCAACTCATAGCATTTTACTTTGGTCTGTTTTTTGGGGAGATCAGAACCTTCAGCAAGTTGAGTACATAATGTACATAATGTTCTAAGTAGAGCCTCCTATAAATAAAAGTATGTGAAATATGACATAAATGGTAATTTGGAATCTTTAGAAACTTCTGAGAACATTTTCAGCAAACATGATTGAATAGAAGGAAAGTTTGTGTTGAACATTTACTTGTTAGGTAGGTTTTCTTGAAATCTTCCCAGGGTCTGGTGTTAACCACGTACGTGTTCAGGGATATCTGGGCATTGATTGTGCTATTAAGTAATAGGATTTGTTTACTGATTCAACCTCATGATTCAGAAATAACATCTCAACAACAATCTTCATCTTTTTATTCTTTTTTTAAGATTTTATTTATATATTCAAGAGAGACACAGAGAGAGGCAGAGACACAGGCAGAGAGAGAAGCAGGCTCCATGCAGGGAGCTTGATGTGGGACTCATCCGGGTCTCCAGGATCACACCCTGGGCCGAAGGCAGACGCTCAACTGCTGAGCCACCCAGGTGTGCCATCTTTTTATTCTTTTTATTTTAATGTTTCTATTCTATTCATTCTATTTATAGAATGAATAGAATTTTATTTTTATTCTTTTTATTTTAATGTTTCTATTCTATTCATTCCATTTATAGAATGTTTCTATTCTTTTTATTTTATTTCTTTTTATTTTAATGTTTCTATTTATTATTTATTTTTTAAAAGATTTTATTTTTTAAAAAGATTTTATTTTTATTTTATTTAAAAAATTATTTTATTTTTATTTTAAAAGATTTTATTTATTTATTCATGAGAGACACAGAGAGAGAGAGAGGCAGAGACACAGGCAGAGGGAGAAGCAGGCTCCATGCAGGGAGCCCAATGTGGGACTCGATCCCGGGTCCCCAGGATCATGCCCTGGGCGGAAGGCAGACACTCAATCACTGAGCCACCCAGGTGTCCCATTTTTAAAAGCAAACTGAATGAGCACCTCCATAGCAAAATGGATATGAATAAACAATTTTTAAGAGAATATAGTAATGTTGAAAAAGTATTCAACATTACTAGATAGAAAGAAATATAAATGTATAATATGCAATTTCAACCAAATAATAGTGATATATTATTAATTTCCTACTAAGCAGATAAGGAATTTTAAAATTACCATACCCATTGTGTCCAAAATTTGGAGGCAACTGGTATACTTTTACAAACATTGGTATGAAACTAATCTGTCTGGAGGGAAAATAGTACTTGAATCAAAATTCTCGAAAATGTGGAAATAGTTTAAACTGGTGGTAGCACTATATGATTTAGAATTTATCATTTGGAATTAATTAAGGGTGAATACAAATATTTATTTATAGGGATGGCAATCATCACATTGTATTGTATCACTAAGATAAAATAATGATAGACTGAAAACAAATTAAATTCTTAAGTATAGTGTATCAGATCAATTATCAAATATCCATACACTTGAATGGCCATGCAGTCATTGATATTGTAGGAGAATATTTAATGATACAGAAATATGTTCTAAGTATATGTAAAAAAAGTTTCTGAAGATGTATAACATATAATTCCATTTCTGTGTCCACACAAACAGCTAAAGTTATAAATGGATGGTAGGATGCACTTGAAGATGTTAGCCATGCCTATCTGAGTGATGGTAGCATGGATGGTTTTTGTGCGCGTGTGCTAACTTTTTTTTCAAAATTTGTTTCAAAACTGTATATAACTTACATAATTAATAAAAATAGAATTGAAAATTTTTAAAACTGCCTGAATATTACTGTTTCTCAGTAAATTCAATAAACCCCCATTGAAATGGCACAATCCTATATTATGTTGATTCAAAATAATCAGGGATTATTCAAAGCCAAGCTTCTATCACACCTGGCTTGGACCACCATAGGATATTCCTAACTGGCCATGTCATTCCACTGCTTAAAACTCTTTAATGGCTTTCCAATGCATTCAAAATAAAATCCAAATTGTTTGCATGACTGTTAGATCTAGTCCCTTGTCTGACTCTTTCATCTTATCTCACACCACCTTTCTTCCCTCCAATCACAATTACATTATTTCTCCAACAAACTAAAAATCTTTGTGTGTTAGGGACATTGCACCTGCTGTTCCTTCCTAAAATGTTTCTCCCTTTCTCTCCCTTATCCCAGGCTCTTTGCAAGACTGGCTCTTTTTCACTTTCCACATCTCAGCTCAACTGTTACTTCCTGAATAAGGAGAAGTCATCTTCTGAAGAATCCCTCTGAGGAATCAACCTGTCTTGCAGCCTTTAGAGATCTTTTCACTGCATCAAATTTTCTTGCTTGGTTATTGTTTCATAGTTATTTAATACTGATTATTTCTTTAATACTGGTTTCTTTCCCTCAAACTATAAGCAGAGACCTGCTTGGTTTGTCCCTAGCAAAAGAAAGGTGCTTTGTATGTTGAAGGTGTTTAATAACAACAAGAAAAGTTTGCCTCTAGAAGTAGAAGGGTTTCTGTGAAGTAACACATCCATATCCTTGTAAAGAACAGGAACTGAAGGATGGCCCCAGATCCAAGGTGAGGACCTCAAGTGCTGGAGTTGAGGAAGTCCACCCTTTGTCCAGGAGGCAGTGTTGTCACTCATTCCCCTCTTCGCAGCTCATCTCTATATTGACATCTATTTTTTATGGAACTTCAGGCAGCTTGGGTTCTTGATCCTCTACTACTTCTGTAAATTTTCCTTTCTTCAGAGTTTCTGCTGACTCATTTCTCACAATTTTGATTTGCATATAATTCCTCACTGTTAGAAATTGCTATAAAGCAAAAAGACCATATCAACATTTTGCTGCTTATTTTTGTGTAATTTTAAAATACCTTTATTAACACCAGTATTAATTCCAGTATTTTAATACAAATAAAAATGTGATTGCTATCAGCTTCTACATGAGTGCAACCCAACATAAATATAATGCAAGCCACATATACAATTTCAAATTTTCTAGCAACCATATTTTAAAAAGTAGAGAAAAACATGTGAAATTAACATTAATACTATATTTTATTGAAACAAATATTCCAAAATATTTTTTTCAGCTGGTAATCAATGTAAAGACATTAAGGTATCTTTTATCATTTTACTTGTACTAAGTTCTTGAATCCAGGATGTGCTTTACACTTATGGTAGATCTTGCTTTTGACTAACCACATTTTGAGTGCTTGGTAGCCAGATATGGTTGGAGGCTACTGCATTGAGCAATGATGCCTCTACTTTGTATCAGATTCTGTTCCACCTAAAGGAAACTAAGGTTATTCTGGCCTTTTGGCCAGGGAGTGTGGTTGAGAAATATGGCTCTCATTAAGATAAATAACAATGTTCACAGTGTTGAAAGAATGGCGGTGATGAGATCCTAAGAAATGGATTTAGTCTTATGAGGATAAAGGAGGGAAACAAGAGGGAACCAAGCAGCAGGAGAAAAGAGATGGTTAAACTTTAGGAAAATAGCTAGAAAGTGGGGCCTGAGAGAAATTCTCTACCTTTCCCCTGTCTTTCTCCATCCTTTTACCTCAGCCTTTTACTATTTACTTTAAGGCACCTGTTATCATTCTAAGCCAACCCTATCAGAGTCTCCAGAATTTACTATGGACTCAAATAGATCCTGGTGTGTATGAAAATGATTAATAAACATGAAGAAAGATGTTTACCTCAGAAAGAAAAATAAAAAACATCAACAAAATACCTGGGAAGAATTTTAAATAGTGAGGAATATAACTAGAACACTTTCAGACTACCACTTGGTTCCATTAACCTCTCTGTGTACCTCTCAAGTTTTAAATGATTCAGATTATTTTTTTTAATGGTGAAACAATGATATCATAGAAAAAATGACTAGTGTTTTGGTACTTAAAATATCATGATGCATTCCAATGTGGGCTAATAAAATTGATATTACCACCACTAATCTCAGCTGGCCTCTTGTCTCAACTCTTATTCCCATTGCTCAATGATGAATTCTCTCTCCACTTCTTCATTCAGACAACTTAATGAAAAAAAAAAAAAAAACTTACTGTCTCACTTTTTGCATTTGACCAAATCATCATTTGCTGGCCTATTTCTGGATGGACAATTCTTGAGTCCGATCATCCAGTAGTTCAACCAGCTGTGACCAAAAGAGACAATGTGACCCCTATAGAACTGTGGACAAGTAGGCATAGTAAATGATATATTTTTCAGCATACTTGTGCACGGGACAATGTGAGTGGTCGACTGCTTAGCTTTCTTCGAGGCAATACAACGTTAGTTGATGACAGCATGGGCTGGGGTGGGGGGAGGGACCAGAGAGAGTCAGATTTCCTAGGCCCCAATTTTTTTCTAAATATTTTATTTATTTATTCATGAGACAGAGAGAGAGAGAGAGAGAGAGAGAGAGGCAGAGACACAGGCAGAGGGAGAAGCAGGCTCCATTTGGGGAGCCCGATGTGGGACTCGATCCCAGGACTCCGGGATCACTCCCTGAGCCAAAGGCAGATGCTCAACCACTGAGCCACCCAGGCATCCCTCTGGGCCCAAATATTGATGCCATTGAGAACCAGCTGAATGTACTTAGTTAGATAAGTTACTTGATCTCTCTGAAAATCTCCCATCTATATCACAGAGATACTAATAGTATCTATCTCTTGGTTGTTATGAGGACTGATAGAACACATGAAAGTTATTTGAATAGAGCCTAGCATATAGCTAACGCTATATAGTATTACTTTGTCCTCTCTCATTTATTCGGAGTTAACCATATAACCTTGGCACACTGTGCTTTTGTTAATCTTCCCAATAATTAGAACAATAGGTTTTGTGATCTCCACACCACCTATGAGGCAACCAGGGCTAAGGAAGTTTAAGCAGCCTGCTTAAAATCACACAGGGGGTAGGACCTGAGATGAAGGCTGACTAATTTCAAAGGACAATTTGTCAGTTTTACTAGAACTATTACTCTCCCAAGAAAGCATATATAGTAAAAGAGCTGAATGTCAAGAATCACCATACTTTGGGGAATTTTATTTCAATGATGTGTCATTGGTTATTCCAAAATGCATCCTCAGGATCTTACTTGGTTTCCATGAGGCTCCAATTCTAGCCCTGTGTCCTATTCATTTATATGCTTAGGCTGATAAAATGCAAGACCTATCACTGATGCTCCTGTACAACTGGGTCCCACTGCCATCAAGCCATCACTGATGTGTTGAAAGGTGTGTTCCGGTTTGCTTTGCAGAGAATAAACTGATGCCTCTTTGGGCCAAGACTGGGCACACTGCTCAAATAACATGGCTGTGGAACCCAATCAAAAGGACCAAGCTCTTACCCCAGGGACCATAGTGATGGAGGAGTCGGCAATGTTCCAGCCATTCTCTGCCTGAATTGTAGTCTTGAAATGGTTTGCATGACTGTGCAGCTTGACCAGAAGCCTCCTGGATTTGCAAAATATTTTCTGTCATGCTTTGGCTTTTTAAAAAGAAGGCCAAGCTTTGAACTGTTCTCCCAAAGATAGACATTGCCTTTGGAGCTCTAAGAAATAAAACACACACCTGTGTAGAAAAGTGTGAATGTATCACATTTAAGGGTAGAGCCATTATAAATGTTGGTGCTGTTAAATTCTGAAAATCAGGACTTGGAAGGGAATGCCTCCTCTGCTGATTGCACTGTAACTGGTACAGCTATAATAGGCTCCAGACACTACTAGAATAGCAGATATCTGTGTGTGACTACAGAGGAATATATAAGAAAGAAAAAGACAGATGGTGTACTTAGGTGCACTTAAGTCTGATTGCATGAGTTGATAATGAATGTTTAAATATGGCACTCCCATAAAATCAGATACCTGTAGACAATACTGGAATAACTACAGACTTGCTAGGGGGAAAAAATGAAGTTGTGGATTCTAATTTTTGTTTTTGTCATTATTATGATTGTCTATTTACTTGTATGGGAATTTTCGTAACTTTCTCTGAGCCTAATCATAAAATAAAAAACATAATCAGTAGCGTAGAAAACAGATTCTTAGAAATAAGAAGAAACTTAAAAGATTATGCAGAATTTCATGGCCAGATAGGTCAGATGGCAAAGGTCAAACAACTCAGGGACACATTAAGAATTAAAAACCATGTCCCACAGGCCCCTGTCTTTCACAAAACACCATGCTTTTTCTCCTAAAAGATTATATTAAAACATTATAAACCAAGCAAGATACATAAACAAACCATAGCCAACGTTGTTCAAAGGAGGATAGTCTTCTATCACCATGAACTGCTTTGGTTTACATACTTTATTGGCCCCAAATCAGATTGCGTTGGATCTTTGAAAACCTTAATAAACGTTAGATTTTATAGTTTGCAAATACGCATTCAATTTTCCTAAGGGGCTCCAATTTTAACACTATTCCTGCATATGCTGTCCAAACAGTTCTTCAGTTAGATTATTAAAATTACAAAGAGTAAAAAGGTCAAGAGTTTGTTTAGATCTGGCACCAAAACATGACTCTGGCACCAGGTGGTCCTAGAGAAGGGTGCACACTTCCTATGTGCATATGGGTGGCCAGGGTACTGAGGCAGCTAATCTTGATCTGAAATGCATGCTCCGTGCAGAAAGTAGACATCGATCAGAAGCTGTAAATAAATTGGACCTGGCACCTTAAGTGCCTTAAATGTTTGAAGTTAAACCTTAAATCGCATCCTTATTCTTAAAGGAAGCGGGTGAGCCTCCCATCAAAGAGACTGGTGGCATAATCAAGATGAGTAATGCTGCCGGATTCCGCAAGGACTTCACTCACGATCTGAGTAGGAGAGACAGTCCCTGGTGCTGGGAGCACTAAAAGTCCACATGTCACTTATCATGAACGGGAATCTGGGTGGTGAAAGATGCACATACTTTAAAATCAGACTGTGCTGACATATATTGGAAACTTTTTGCATGGTGGTGGAAATGCTTTCCAATCACCCTCTCAAAACCGGTCCACATTCGGCTGTTGAAGATTTTGGAAATGACTCAACAAAGAGCAAGGGAAAGGACAGCTAGTGCATACTACTTAAAATTACTTTACAATTCTTGACTTATACATTATATAGTTGTATAAACATAACTGTAAAGTTACTTATAATTTCCACATGAATAGGAACATTTAGTAAACAGATATTATACAAATATCAGCCCTCTAGCTTCCAAGGGTTTCTTTTTTTTTCAACCCATCCAAATGGCAAGATGACTATTAATTACAATTTGTGAGGTTGAGGTGAACACTGTAATACTCGTACACATGCATAACAGACTGCAGGAGATGAGGTGGTACCATCAGCAAAATAGAAATTTTGAAAAATTCTGGCAATCAGAACGCATGTGGAATCAGAATGACATAGATATCAGAACAGAGAGGGGCCCCTCTGGGAGGCTCAGTTGGTGAGCCTCTGACTCTTGGTTTCGGCTCAGGTCATGATCTCAGGGCCCTGAGATGGAGCCCTGCCTGGAGTTCCAGGCTCAGCAAGGGGTCTGCATGAGATTCTTTCCCATTTCCCCTCCCTCCTCCTCCCTCCCACTCTGCTCTTCCTTCTCTCTATCTCTCTCTCAAGTAAATAAATAAGTAAAATCTTAAAAACAAAAGAAATTAGAATTGAGAAAATCCTTACTATGGAAGTAAAAGCATTTTTTGCCAGTTGTGGACCAGGAAAAAGCTCAGCTCAGAACTGAAGTGTAAAGAGAGTAGTCAGTGGGGAGTGTGAAGGCTTGACTATGGAGGAGTTGGTCCAGTTATGCTCCTCTTACTGTATACTGTAGTGGTGACCCCTTGCAGCAGATGACTCCCCTAAAAATAAGAGGTGTCCCTGATGAGGGTTTCTGACCTAGGTGTCAGGAAGAGCTGATAAACCAGAGTGTTATGATTTCATACCTTCATAATGGATAACAATAGTAATAAAGGAAAAGGAAAGGTAGGTCCACCTGACGCTGAAAGTGTGAAAGGCATTGACACAGTAAAGTACTTTGCAGAGTAAAGATACTCCTTCTGGCAGTTGGTGGGGAGGAGGTAGATCAACCCACTAACTATAAGGGAAGTCAACTTGCCCATAAATCTGGCCCACTAAGTATAGCACTCGGCCAGTCCTCTCATTTAGAGGAAAGAAGAAAAGAGAGAAATTGAAAAAAAAAAATCACTTTAAATAAGGAACTTCACATAAGCTACAGAGAAAAAAATGTTTAAAAAATATAATTTTAAAGGTGAGTTGAAAAGAATGATTTTTCTGGAAAATATAAATGACAAAATTGATTTAAAAAGAGGGAAATAATCTTAACGGGCTGAAAATTATAGAAAAAAGATTCAAAAGAGTCAAGAACTCATCCTAACTCCCCACCAAAGGTAATAAACCTAGTCAGATTTATAGGTAAGAATCATCAATATATCATAAGCAAAGAAATCCCTTACTTATGTAAAAACAATCCCAGATCTTAAGATACAATACAGAGCTTCTCAACTCATTCTATAAAGCTGAGATAATCCTTATATCAACACTGGAAAAAGATTTTTTTAAAAAAAGATAAAAGATAACTACTGTCTAATCACACCTATAAATATACAGACAAAAATTTGAAATTAAAATTTAGCAAACTAGATTCAAAAGCTTATTAAAAGGCTATTTCATGAGTCAGTATAATGTGACCAAAGTTATTTTTAAAAAGGGAATGTCCAGTATAGGTTAGGTTATAACCAGTCTATACTTGTGAGCTGTATAAATATTATATTATTTTCTACATTTGCCATGATGTGAAGAAGTTTGGAACACCCTAGTTTTACCCAAAGTACTTCATGCATAATCAAAGTAAAGCACAATTTCATGTATGTTAGAAAATGTGTATGTGGCATGTGAATGTGTGTGTGTGTGTGTGTGTGTGTGTATGTATTTAAAAATAGATAAAATATCTGGAAGGATAAACACTGGTATAGTAACAATGGTTACTCTGTAGGAATCATTCTATTTTTACTAAATGTTATGTCTCCTGCACAGTCATCATTACATAGAAGTTTCTCTTTGTTAAACAAATAAATTAAGTAAATTAAGGTTGCAGTGAAGTATCTATATAGTTTGAGTATTTTTAAGTGAATATACATTTAATTGTATTAAAATGACATATTAGAACTATAAATGTGCATACACATACATACACACATGCAAGTGTATAGCGATTATTTCTCAATGGTCATGCACTGACAAATATTTGTTGAGAAAGGATTATGTGTCAGGCACAGCAGCAGATACTCAGTATCACTTAGTGAACAAAATCAACAGAATAGATTTCAAGTTTAGCTATACATATACACACACATATATATCATTGGTAATTATGATTTAATCACTTATTAATCCATCAAGCTGATTGATCACTTAATCTATTTCAGATACTTTGTCAAGAGAAATCTATTGAATCTTATAAAAATAAAAGTTCTCCTAATTATATTTTCCTATATGTGTGTGAGAGAAATTCATAAAAATCAGCAAGGACAGTGAATATTCTTTGCTTTTCATAATTGGGAAGAATTCAGGGGCATATATATCAGGACTTCTTGTTAAAAAAAACAACATGAGTCAGTTCTAAAAAGGGTAATAAACTGTTTATTATCTATATAAACAAGAAAAGTGCAAAACTGTCCTAACAAAGGGAAAAGGGATCGAAGAACATTGAGTGTGAAATCAGATTGACCTGACTGCAAATGCTGTATTGTATGTGAGTGGACTTCGGGAGTGCAGGACTTAATGGACCACAAAGGGTAGAGGACGCTATGCCAACATGCCACTAGGAGGGCTCATAGAATCTTGGAGAATGTTATGATGCACATTAAGTGAGGTAGAAGTAACTGTAACTCTAATGGCGCACTCTGGGAAAAGAGCTCAAGAAGCTCCAAGAAGTGGGCATATTAGAACAGAAGTAAGCTTGAAAAACCCACTGGGTGATCATGTGCCATGGTACAGTCCAGAAACACTGTTTAACACATTGACAGAGGGGTTACTGGAGTAAAGGGTGTCGGCATCACTGAGAAGAATGGTTTTCCTCCAGTATCACTAGTCCTGATATTTGGAGATGTTACACAATTGGCTCCTTATAGCATTGAGAGTGATAGGGTCTCCAATAAAAGAAGCCAGATGGCAGTGCCTAATCCTCAGAAGCCAAGGGGGTATAATTATCATAATGAACAGCAGGGTTGGCATCACAGCCAGGAGGGCCTGACCTATAGAGAGCTATGAATATTGTAAATAGAACAATAGCCAAAAGCATAGTCTATGATCTTTATTAACAAAAGAAATTAGGATCAGATGATCAGGAGATTGAAAGTAGCCACCCTATAAAAGTCATGATGTCTTACACAGCTTCTAGATAGAAGCCAATTTCTACCTCCAGAATCTAGTGACTAAATAAGAGGCCAGATTTTCAGGAGAGAAGATTCCAGAAGTGTGGCAAGTATAAAGCTTCCCCTATACTTCCCCAAGGGGCCTTCATCCATTTGCAACAGGAAAAGGGGAATATCCAGATATTTCAAGAGTAGGCGATCTAAGTTAACATTGGAACCTGGGATTCCAGGTGTCACAACTTCCCTGGTGAAGTTGAAGCATACAGCAGCCAAGGAATAAATGGCATTTTGGCCCAGGCCAGGCTCACTGTGTGTCAAGTGGGTCCAATGACCCACCCAGTGGCCATGACCCAGTCCCTGAATGTTTAATTGGAATTGACATACTCAGTTACAATGTTCCATATTGGCTCCTCTGCTTGTGGAATAAGTGCTATTATAGTAAAGATGGCCAAGTAAAGCTTCTGAAACTGAACCTCTCTCTCTTGCCAAAAAAGCTACTAAAAAAAAAAAAAATAGGAAAACAGCAGAAATTGGTGTCACCTAAAGACCTAGAGAATACAAAATAGTGGATCTTATCATACCTCCATTTAACTTACCAGTCTATACCTTATAAAACTCAGAATCATTCTGAAACATAACAGTAGACTACTGCCAATTAATTGAGTAATAGTACCAGATGTGGTATATTTGCTAGAGAAGATTAAAATCTTCTCAAGTAAGGGCACCTGGCTGGCTTGGTCAGAGGAACATGAGACTCTTGATCTCAGTCATTAGTTCAAGCCCCACACTTGGTGTAGAGATTACTTAAATAAATAAATAAGTAAATAAATAAAAGTAACATGGCCTCAGGTACATGGTATTCAGCCATTAATCTGGTGAATGATTTTTATTTTCCTTCCCACCCTCCTTCACTAGCAAAAGGATAGATAAGGGATCCCTGGGTGGCGCAGCGGTTTGGCGCCTGCCTTTGGCCCAGGGCGCGATCCTGGAGTCCCGGGATCGGATCCCATGTCGGGCTCCCAGTGCATGGAGCCTGCTTCTCCCTCTGCCTGTGTCTCTGCCTCTCTCTCTCTCTCTGTAACTATCATAAATAAATAAAAAATTAAAAAAAAACAAAAAATAAACAAAAAAACAAAAGGATAGATAAAAAATATTCACATAAAGAGATAACAGTATACATGTATAGCCTTGCCCCGGAGCTGTGTGAAAACTCTGTGTTCTGTCATAATATAGACTGAAGAAAACTGGACTGTCTTGACATATCTCAGAATAGCACACCACTTGTCCTTTCTATAATGACATCATGTTAGTGGGGATGAATGAGCAAGAAGAGCAAGTATATTAGAAGCCTCAGTAAGACACATGCACTTGAGAAAATAGAGGAAAATATGATAGACATTCAGGGGACATGTATATCAATGAACATTTTAAGATTCCAGTGATCTGGGACACGATGCAATATAACTTCCAAACTAAAAAACAGATGAGTGTATCTCCAACCTGTGATGAAAGAAGCATCATCTCATAGGTATCGTTACCTGTACCCACTTGGGAACATTGCTGAAATCCATATCCTGGATGACCCAAAAGGCAGACAGATTTGAGTAGGGCCCAGAGCAGAAGAGGGCTCTTTTTCAGGTTTGGGCTCCATACAAGTGGTCCTGCCACTTGGATTATATGACCTGGCCAACTCTATAGCATAAAGGGCACTAGTGCTAATAAAAGACACTGCAGAGCTTATGTTAAGATTTAGGGAAGAGGATTTGGCTTGTTCCACCCAGGAAAATACCCAGACAAGACAAAGGTGCACCCAAAATAGAGAGAAATTTAAAATGGGTTGCATAGGAAAGAAATGATGTACTCAGCAGGAGATAAATGATGATGTACTTCAGAGTCACTTAAGAGCTTAAAAAACCCATTATTTAGAATAAGTTAGAAACTTTCACAACTTTAGTTTACTTATATGAATAACTGTATTGATTAAGAAACACAGTGCTAGTGGAAAGAGTGTAATTTAGAGTTATAAAAGTTAGAATCCCGCACCCATGAGGATTCAAGTGAACGACAAAGTTATGTTGTGTATTCCCATCACATATCACGAACAATCACATAATGTAATTTAAGCCTCTATAAATACTGGGCATAGATATGGTGACCCCAAATGAGCGAATGAGGAATCCAACATTTTGGGAATTTAAGTAACTAGACAAAGTCACAGAGCTGATAGCATTTGAATGACTGACTGTTCATACAGTTGTTCAACTTCCTTTCCTGCTGAAAATCCATTCTTGATGATTGGAGAATGGATCCTCATTATCAATATTCCATGTATATATTTGACTTCGTATATATCAAGGTCCACTAAATGCTTTCAAAATCACCTAAAAATAATTGATGTATATTCATCTCTTTATTAACCAGTACACATAGGCTCTGATTCCTAATTTGTCTGGTTTTTGGTAATTAATTATGTGAGAGGGACTTAACTTTCAACAACAATGATAGTAGCAATAACAGCAAATATGTGAAATACATTTTGTGTGCAAGCTATCGTTCTAAGGCGTTTTCATGTATAATTCATTTATTCTTCAAAATAGTTATCAGAAGTATGTCCAAATAGCATGCCTATTTAATTTTTGGAAAAATCGAAAACAGCTTTAAAAACCTTATTTGAATTCATACATCTAGATAGTGGCAGAAATGGGTTTTGAACTAGTATCCAGCACCTTTGACCATATTCAGAAACACATGCTATATATAACAGAGATGACTGCCAAATCGGGTAAAATCTAACTCTACAAAATTTGGAATAAACTCTCCAGTTCTCTTTAAGTAGTTGTGTTAAGGCCACGACCACTTGCAAGTTAAGGATTTGGAGTGTTGTATATGGTGATTGCAAAAAGGCTTTCTATTTGACAATAAAACTTGAGTTGACTTTTTCTGGGCTTCAAATGGTACTGCTGGCTTAGAGTGGTGGGATCAGCATTAGGTAGAAAAAAGGTCAAGACATTCGTACCTTATTTCCCACTTTTGACATCAACGGCCGTGGAATCATAAGTAACTCATTTAATCTTATGTGACCAAACTTCCTCCTATATAAATAGCTATCAATATTACTACTTCTCAGGACTGTTTTATTGATTAAATGGGCTAATGTTTGTAAGGCACCTGTACAGTATACTCCATCCCCCAACAAACAAACAGAAAGGAAGCAAACAAAAAACAAGTGATTTCTAGGGTTGCTGCAGTAACTGACCCTATGTCTGTGGGGTAATAAAAAGTGAACTTTAAATAATCAGACATCGATTGAGATTTTGGTCCTTAATGACGTTTTAAACATCTCTGGGGTAGTTGTAGTAGTCAGAAATATGCTTAAAGATTTAGATGTGGAAAGGGATTACACTGTCTGCTTTTTATAGGGTTTCCCAGAATACCTCTTTTCTTTTTAAGTCTATAGTGAATTAAACACCAGATTTTTTTTTTCATTCATTTCTTCTCATATCAGTACCATGATTTTTCTTTGGAGAAACACCAATCAGTTCCTCTTAGCACATGCAGATTTTAGGAGATGAGGCTAATCTTGCTTTTAGCTCCAATGGTGGCAATTTGAGTGGGGCATTAGAGGTGACTCATGTCTGACCAATGGGAGAGTGACATGCCTCTGGCTATGGTAACTGGTCCAGAGATGGACGTATGAACTGAACCATGCCAGTCTGAGTCAATAAAACTCATTCTTGACTTCTTTTCAAACTACTGGGGAGGAAACATACTTTTTCTACTGAGGTTCCAGAAAGGATAGGATATTAATATACCCTTGGAGCTGCTGGCAGCTATCTTGCTTTCATGAGTGAAGACTGCCTGACAGTGGAAACAATCCAGACAAAAACATAGTTAAGAGATGGCTAAAGATTGAGTCCTAAGGATACCATTGATTTCCTGTGGACCCATCTGTTTCTGAAGCCAGAATATGACCAAAATTTTCAGTTACCAGGGCCAACACATTATCATTTTTCCTCTAAACTAGTAAAATTGGTACTATATCACTTGCCACTAAACAATACAAAGATAGTTATTCTCTTGGATTCCAAGTGTTGGAACTGCCAAGCACATTTAAAATGCTCAGCACCATTGGCAGCAAATATTCCAAGCTTTTTAGACTGCTCAGCTATACTCTCTATGCCTGTTTCAGTTGAGTGCTTCCTCTCAAGATCTAACCAGTGAGCAGCTCTGTCCAACTTCTGGTCTCGCCTCTCTGTCTTTCCCTTAAGAATCTGAATTTAGCATTTGAGCTCTTTATAACAGAATGGCAAGATTGTTTTGCATAAACACACATGACTTCCTCCAACTCATTCCCAAATGAGTCCTCTCCATCAGTGCATAGAGATGCCCATGGCATATGGCTCCAACTACACTATTACATTCACTCCCTACAGAGAATCTCTGGGTCAGCTCCGGGAGACAGTAATTACTCCTTGCATGGAAGTAGCTGTTTATCACTCAGGGGCTTTTGTAATTGATGTTTCTTACACCAGTGTTTCTTTCTTTTTAGAGATGCCTCAGAGAGCTGCAGACTAACTTCTTTAGATAACATTTGCTTTTTTTGTGGTTGTTGTTTATTTAGTTTTTTTTTTAAGCAAATATCATCTTATGATGAATTTGGTCCATTATTTCAAAGACCCTGAATTCATGTCAGACTCATTGCCTTGATAATGATAGATAACCTCTTGAAAAGAGTCACTGAGTATTTTGGGAAATGGAGCCATATTTAATTATTTACAATTATAACATTATCTCCTGAAATTGCAAATAGCTCTTAGCATGGATATAAAAAAAATTCATACTGTAAGCAAAGCACTTACTTTCTTTGGCTTTGAAGACTCACCTTCTCATTTTCTAGGCAAAATACTATGTTGCCTCAAAATATTAATATAAGGAAATATCATTTGTTCCCACTGCTTTAGAATTCTGCATTTAACATTCCACAGACTTGAGGCTCATAATAACCGTGCAAGCTGAAATTACCAGGGCAGCTTCTTAGTTGGCCTAATATGAGTGTAGAAGAGGAAGTTTTAAGCATGTGCCCATCTGATAGAGGACCTTATTTGAAGAACATTATAGCTAAATTGGAGAGAGCATAGGGCAACAGAAATGATAAATGGAATGGAAGGGATTACTGAACATATGAGAAGAGATTAAGAAAAATGGGGTTGTTTAGTCTTAAAAGAAGATGAGTCTGAGGTGAATTGATTGAGGAATTTGAGCTAGCTAAGGGCCACAATGCAATTAAGTTTGATCCATTGAAGGTGTACCTTTAAACAGAAATGTATGAAAGGCGAATTAGAGGGCGCTCATTTTACAGAAAGTGTGGTGATAAGCAAAGAAAGGACTTGTAAGTACTAAGCTAAAAGAAAATTGTATTATCATACTTAAGAAAATATTTGTACTGTCTAATTCAAGACTCCTATAAGCAAAAGGGAAAGACAATAGGGATAAACATACAAAGACAGCAGTTTTTTTAGAAGCAAAAACGCTTCTATTTATTATTTTCTACTTATAATGGAATTAAGGCATTTGGATTGAATTCTTTTTTATTCACAAGCTCTCAGCTTGACTCTGTGCCTTGGTTTACTCATTTATTAAAGAGGCAGCAAAGTTTATTAGATATTAAATAACTAAATGAAATGTGTAATTCTACCGTTTAAAGTATAATGTATTTATTATACACGTAAGTGTTATATTTACCAAAACCTTTTCTCAATGTAAATGTGACCAAACACAGTTTTGAGGAAATAATACATTGTAGAAAGCATTGTAGAAAGAATTCAAATAATTTACTAATCCTCTTTATCTTGTTCCAAAACAGCATGCTATATCAACTGAAGGTACATAAAATAAACTAAAATATTCAAAGAGGTGTTATGAGGAGAAAAAAGTCAGGACCATAAAATATATTGAGGAAAAAGATTAACTCAGGTAAACTTAATATTGATAGAATGCAACCTTTTTTCTAAGTTTTCTCTAACCAAATGGAAAAAAAAAACAAAAAACAAAACCTGAGAGTTATACAACATAGCGAATTCAGAATAAAAACAGACCAACCAACCAATATGGCAAAGAACAATTACTCTTGAATTATGGTCAACTGAGTTTTCTGAGTGCTGTTCTAGGGTGAATACCACTATGACAATGAACAGCTTCCTTGACAAGACACCTAACAATGTGCACACAATAATTTTCATAGGACTATTTATTTTAGTGCTCACCAGTATATATATTTGGCATTAAACCAAAACACAATTCAGCAAATGCAGTTCTAATGAGTATTGTATAAATTGGTTGAAACACCCAATTATTTTTTGAACTTAAATATTGCATTCTATTCATTCATTTAATCAGTCATTCTACCAATTCACATTGAGCATCTACCATTTTCCAAGATTTAATTAAATATCTAATACATATAGAAATAAAGTGTAGTCTTAGTCCTTTAGTCACTCTGCTTTTGAATTTAATGGAATATCTGGTATAGAGCTAAATTTCTTGCCAGACCAATTATAAAATCTGAAATAAAAAGATAGAAAAAAACAATGATTTGAAGATAGTAAAGAACAACCAAGGCAATCAGGATTTGCAGGGAGATATTTCTAAGTTTGAAAAGCTAAATCAAAGTTTTTTAAAGCACTTGGGAAACAAAAATGAAATTCAGGAGACCAGCTAAACAGTCCAAGTTTTCTTGAGAGCCTGAAAGAGCTATATCTGAGAACAAGGGCAAATACTGATAAACAGGCCTTGTTTGACTAAGGTGACATGATTATATCCAAGCCACTAACCAAAAGAACAATAAATTGTATGAAAGATAACATCCTCAAAACCTTTAAAATTGTTGTTATGTAATATGTAGAATTCAATTAAATAAATTCTATAAAACAACCAAATGACTAAAAAGAGAGAAATAAACACAAAACATAGAAAAAAGACCTTGGTTAAAACAGTTATTAGAGTTATCTAGCAAAAACTTCAAGATACCTAAGATTAATGTGTTAAATAAAAATTAAGTTAAATAGAAAGATGAAAAATATAGAAATTAAACTAAATATATGAGATAAAGCAAATAGAAAATTTGTGCTAAATAAGAAGTTAGCAGATATTAAGAGATTCATAGATTTTTTTAATAGAAAATTAAACACAATAAAGGATAAGATTAGAGAATGGGAAAATAGAACAGTAGGAAATATCCAGTTTGAGGCACATTGAGAAAAAATGTGAAATACAGGAAGAGCATAACAGACCAGTGGAATACAAAAAAGATGTTTCAAATATTTGTATCCTGAATCCCAGAGAAAGAGAGAGAAAGAGAGAGAATGGGGCACAATGTTTTTCAAGAAGATACTGACATTTTTCAAAACCAACAAGAGATGCTAAGGCACAGCTTAGGGAAACCATAACAGGATAATTATAAAGAAAAATATGTCTATGCACATGATAGTATAATTGTTTAAAAAAATGGTAAAGACAAGAAGAAAACTTATAGGCTAAAGAACAAAAGACACTTTATTTTCAAAGGAGGAGCTACACAGATAAGAAATGTAATTAAATTTTAAATAGAAATTATGAAGCCAGAAGGTGATGGAGTGACTTTTAAACTACTAAGAGAAAGTAATTGCCAACTCAGAATTCAAATGCCACCAAAAATATGTCTCAAAAATACTGATGAAGTGGGACGTCTGGGTGGCTCATTGGTTGAGCGTTTGCCTTCAGCTCAGGGTGTGATCTCAGAATCCTGGAATTGAGTCCCACATCTGGCTCCCTGTATGGAGTCTGCTGCTCCTTCTGCTTATGTCTCTGCCTCTCTCTGTGTGTGTCTCTCATGAATAAATAAATAAATAAATAAATAAATAAATAAATAAATAATCTTAAAAAAATAAAGATGAAGTAAAAGCATTCTAAACTGTATTAATACTCTGTTATGCCCTGAACAAATTACTTCACATTTGGTGGCAAAAACAACATCAATTTATAATTCTCTTACAGTTGTATAGACTGGAGGTCCAACACCAGTCTCAATGGATTACAATCAAACTGCTGGAGGGTCAAATTTTTTCTAAAGACTCTAGAGATAAATCCATTCCTTTTCAAGATTCTAGAAGCCACCTACATTTCTTGATTATGGGCCTTCTTTCTCCATTTTCAAATTAGCAACAGTAGACCTAGTCTTTCTTATACTGCTATTCCTTTGGTTCTCTGAAGTTGAGAAAGGTTCTCCACTTCTAAAAGATGTATATGATTAGATTAGACTCTGGACGATCTATGATAATGTTCTCACTTTAATGTACATAACCTTAGTCACATTTGCAAAGTCCTTTTCGTTATGAAAGGAAACATAGTCACAGGTTCTGAGGATTAGGGTGTGAATACAGGTGAGGGCCATTATTCTACCTACCACACAAACAAAAACTTTGAAAATGTATTGCCAGCAGAACTTTATTATAGTAAATACTACAAGGAGTTCTTCAGGAAGAGGGAAAGTGATTCTAACAATAATTATGATAATGCAGAAAGAAACAAAAATCATCAGAAAGTATAAATATATGGATAAGCATAACAGTTTAAAATGATAATATCTTGAGGAATTTAAATACATAGAGAGTCCAGTGATGTGCTGAAGCCAGCTAGCACTAGCTTGCAAGAACTTACTGCTAAATCTTCAGTAATTTTAAAAGTTGCTTGTTAAACACATAAAAAAGTAATAAATAACCAAAACTCAACACTCCTTAATTATTTTCCTACATTTTATTTTGTCCATGCTGCTGAGATTATTTAAGCGTAATGTATACATATGGTAAAAATAATATATATATAATGGTGTACAGATATACATATTTATTTAAGATTTATTTATTTTAGAAAGCTACAGAGAGGGATCTCTGGGTGGCGCAGCGGTTTGGTGCCTGCCTTTGGCCCAGGGCGCGATCCTGGAGACCCGGGATCGAATCCCACATCGGGCTCCCGGTGCATGGAGCCTGCTTCTCCCTCTGCCTGTGTCTCTGCCTTTCTCTCTCTCTGTGACTATCATAAATAAATAAAAATTTAAAAAAAATTAAAAAAAAAAAGCTACAGAAACAGTGCCCACAGGTAGGGGGAAGGACAGAGGCAGAGAATCTTCAAGCAGACTCCCTGCTGATCATGAAACCGGATGCTGGGCTTGATCCCATGACCCGTGAGATCATGACCTGAGCTAAAACCAAGAGTCAGATGCTTAACTGACTGAGACACACAGATGTCCCCAAATGTACATATTTTTCCAACATACATTCCATGATGCCTTGTTGTAACCTAGAGTTTGCTGTCATGAGAGTATTTACACCATGAGAATTAGGTGAATATTACAAATCAGGGCTTAATTTATTGTTTTTGTTGACTGTCTAGGAAGCAACCGAGAAATGTTAATTATCCAGATTAACTGTTACCCAATTTAGTAAAGAAGTTGCTCATGTCAATATATCAAGCTGACATTTAACTTCATTATCTTCATTTCATCATACGTTAATATATGAGCCCATTTATATCTAGGTATAGTTACTCATCAAATTCAACCACACTGAATAAGAATATAAGAGCTTTAAAAAAATCCAATGTAAGCATTCTGTGACAATCAACTGGCTATTTGGAATTCATAATAAAGAAGATTGTATATTTTATTTTTATCTGTAGACTTAGTGCTACATTTTTTAATCAGGAAGTATAGTAAACTCATGTATGTGTATATGCATACATTTTCCTCTGAAAACCAGTTGCTAAACATTTATTGGTATTTACTGAAGTAGGTTCAAAATACAGAAATAGCACAAACTGGTGAAATTAAGGTGCTATTGCTTGCAATGTCTGAGAGGCAGAAAATGTTATTGATTCAATAACACAAGTCAAAAATGCAAGTTGTAATTTCTAGGATCACCACTTTAAGAGTAATAAATAACAACTTAATAGAATGGAAGAAGATAACCAAAATAGATACTCCTACTCCAAAAGAGTAAGATATTTCATCAATTTCTATTTAATGCAATTAATGATATACTTAGAATTAACAGGATCATCTCATTATTTGTCTGTTTTGTTTTTTAAAAGATTTTATTTATTTATTCATGAGAGATGGAAGGAGAGAGACAGAGAGAGAGAGAGAGAGAGAGAGAGAGAGGCAGAGATACAGGCAGAGGGAGAAGCAGGCTCCTTGCAAAAAGCCAGATGAGGGACTCGATCCTGGGACTCCAGGATCATGCCCTGAGCCGAAGGCAGACTCTCAGTTGCTGAGTCACCCAAGCATCCCTATTTGTTTGTTTTTTTAAATTTAGCCCATTTAATTTTATTCTTTTTCAAATTTTTTTTATTTTCTCTGTGTATCTGGTTAAATTCTTGGCAAAATTGTTAACGTTTCTACATGTAGATTTGTAGCCTGACTTTTCACTACATGTTATATTGCGTGTCATTAAATATTCTTTGAAACATCATTTTTAATGGCTACATAAAACCTTCATTATATGTACTATTATTTATCCTCTTTCTTATTGGTTGATATTTTCTTTTTTATGAGCTATTATGGGTAATGCTATGAGGAACATCCTTTTCCACACATTTCTTTGGCAAATCTCTGATTATTCCCATAGGGTAAATTTTTGGGAATAGAATAAAAAGGTATGATTGTTTTAAGCACTTCATACATATTGCTAATTGACTTTCAGAAAGGTTGTGCTAATTTATACTCCCTGTAGTAGTTAAAGGAGATTCCTTTCTTACTACGGTTTCTTCAACATTGAATATTGCTACTTAAAAATATCTTTGTCCATTTTTAAAATTGAAAATGTAGATCTCATTGCCATTTGATTTGAATTTTTTTGATTACTATTCAAGCTGAAAACTGAATAGTTTTGTGAGTTTATTAGCCATTTACATATCTTCTGTGAATTGTTGGTTCATGTCACTTGCCTTAATTTTCCAAATACCTTTTTTCTTTTTAAAAGAAGTGCCCATAATTTCATAATGAGCAATGAATCTATGGAATTGCATATGCCAATATTAATCAATTCATGAAATATTTACCAAGAATTCCTGATTTTTAGACTTGTGAGGGATACAAAAATATAATACCCTAAGGAGCTAATAATGGATAGCTGTTGAATGACTCAGTTCATTGTAGAGTATATGACTAAGAGTGAAATGCATATCATGGCCAATAAATGTACAACCCAGGAAATACTAGTAATTGGCAAGTGGGATATGTCTTGAGCCCTGAAGGAAGAGTAGTGTGTACATTGAGAGAAGCAAGCTGAAAACAGTGGAATGAAGATAGAATATGTGTGTGGGTGAGTAGAAAGATTGGAACTGGTGGTGTGATATTTTTAGCATCTGCTAAAGTTGATGCCAACATTAATTGAGATAATTGGTGGCATTAGACATGTGACTTGATTTAGCATCTAGTAGTTTGTGCTCCCTTTCCATTCAAAATTTGCTCTGAGATCCTCTATTGAGGTAAAAGACAGCAATAATAAAAAGGAAAACGATGATGACCACAACAAAAGAAGACAGTATGCCCACCAGAGGGGGTGCCATCTGCAAGTTATTTTAGCGTCAGCACTAAATAAGGAAGGCTGAGGGAGGATCCCTGAAATAGACACTCTAGAAATGTACAAATCAAATAAGTGATTGGATGTTCCTCTTCCCACTATAGAAAGAGAGGATTTTTACAGACTTCTATTGAGATCTCAGGTTTGTTTGTTTGTTTGTCTTTTTAGATTCCCCAAGCAATTTAACCATTTTCCTTCCAACAATTCCTGTTCATTTTAAGATATACAGCAAAATAATTATAAAGATCCATATTATAAACAGAATAATTTTCAAAAGCAATCATTTTAGAACTTCCTCTTAATTGGTACTAAACTTGTCCTCCTGCTGTAAACCAAAACAAAACAAAACAAGGAAACTGGTCAAAATGGGAGAAGCATTGGAAAATAGGCAGTGTAGGATTGAGGGGGAAACAAATGATGTGAGTGCTACAGTTGTCTGAGCTCTACGTGGAAGCGTTTTTCTATACAGTAGCGCAGGGAAGGGTATCTAGCACCCAAGTAGCAGAACACTGTAGTTTCACTGAGTGGAGAAGAAAAAATCAGGGAGCCTGTTAAAATGCTAAATCAAGAGTTATTGGGACACCTGGGTGGCTCAGCGGGTCAGCATCTGCCGTTGGCTCAGGGCGTGATCCCAGAGTCCTGGGATCGAGTCCCACATCAGGCTTCCTGCATGGAGCCTGCTTCTCCCTCTGCCTCTCTCTCTCTCTCTCTCTCTCTCTCTCCCTCTCTCTCTCTCTTTCTCTCTGTCTGTCTGTCTCTCGTGAACAAATAAATAAGTTAAATCTTAAAAAAAAAAAAAAAAGCTATTGCTTCTCTTCTGTCACTTATGGCTTCCCACCTTAGGGAAAAAGCATCTATTGGGGACTCTCCACCACTACCTCTTCTTACTGCCTTACTGCCTTCCCCCTTGTTCACTCATCTCAAAGTACCTGAGCTTCTGAATCTCCAAGGTTTTGTTCAAATGAACCAAGTTCTTTTCCTTATTTTCCTACTTCCTTTTCCTGAAATTCCCTTCATAAGACCCTCCACCTCCCTGCCACCATACACACATGGATTTTTTTCTTCACTTCATTTAAGTCTCTGTTCAATTCTTACCTGTGCACATAGACCCTCCATGGCCATCATTTATAAGGTATTTTCCTTCCCCCAAATTTTCTGCCACACTCCTTGCCATATAGTATTTTCTTCATAATTTTTATTACCTCAGGACATATTATTCCTTTGTTTATCTATTGAGTATCTTCCTTTAGCAATATGTAAGCTTCCTAAGTTCAGAAATTTGTCTATTTTCCCCAAGGTCTGGTACATGGTAGGTGCTCAGTAAACATATATTGAATGAATGAATGACAGAGCAGAATTTCAGGCAAAGGGGAATAGTAAATGTAGGCTTTCTAGGAGGCATAAGAGAAAGGATTCTATTTCGCTGAAAATGAAATGCCCAGAAATATCAGCATGCACAGTGATGCAGAGTGAGGCATAAGAAAATAGTTTCATATCAGTCTGACTGCAGGATGGGGGATCTGAAGGGCAGCATCAGAAGACAAGCCAAATCAGGTAGAGGAGATCCTTGAATACCAATGGACGTTGTATTTTTGCTTGATTTAAAAAAAAAAAATCCCTGGAAGTCTACAATGTCACTGACAATGAGGGTCTTTAGGAAGAACAATTTGTTTAAGGTAGTGTTTCCCCAGGACAACTGGGCATCAGAAAGAAGGAAGCTACCTGAAAGCAAGGTAGCTCCTGAGAATTGTGTGGGTCCAGCCAATGAACAGGGCACTGTGAACACTGGCTCACAGTCACAATAATATTGAGCTTCGGTGATCAAAAGGAAAATCACTAAAATAGGACACTTTTTATCTTGACTATTGCTTGCCAAGCATCCTCTGTGAATTATCAAAGGGCTACATAAAAAGAAGGTTGAAATATATTATTACCCTTGCAGGACACCTATTATTGCGAACGATTGATTTCTTCTCTCCAACCCTCAGGGACATTGTGAGCTCAGTACAGGGACCTGATAGAAACTTCTGCAAAACCTCTCCAAATCCATTTGGCTGAGTCTTTCAAAAGGAATAATGTAAGCTAGTGACTTTTGTGCATTATTAGAATTAACACCCCTTAACATGCAGGTTGTCCCTCATTTCCAACTTCGTTCTCAAGCAACTAGTGATTGCTTTTGTTAATTAGTTTTTTTACTAAGAGGCAGGCCCCATTTCACAGGTGAGGAAAGTGATGCCACAGAAATTAAGCAATGAAGCTGGAAAGTCATGGTTAGTCAGGAACTGGGGCATGGCAGTTTTTTTTTTTTTTAATCTTCTTGATCTATGAAGTTATATTGGCTCCATTTTCCTATTAACATAGAAATTCCTATGTATGCACTTGTAGTAGGATATTGTACACATGATTTTCAAAAGGGACATCAACATTTGGTAACATCTAGTTGTCAATAGCTAGAATTTATATCGTGTAGGGGGTACCTGGGTAAGTCAGTTGATTAAGCATCTGAGTCTTGATTTAGGCTCAGGTCATGATCTCAGGGTTCTGAAATCAAGCCCCATGTTGATTCTCTCTCTCTTCCTCCTTCCACCCCTCCCCAACCCCTGCTCATGCTCTCTCTCTGTGGAGAGAAAGAAAAAAAGAAAGAAAGAAAGAAAGAAAGAAAGAAAGAAAGAAAGAAAGAAAGAAAGAAAGAAAGAAAGAAAGAAAGAAAGAAAGAAGAAGAAAGAAAGAAAGAGAGAAAGAAAGAAAGAAAGAAGAAAAGAAAGAAAAAGAAAAGAAAAGAAAAGAAAAGAAAAGAAAAGAAAAGAAAAGAAAAGAAAGAAAAAAGAAATTATATCATTTAGGACAATGACAAGCTGATAAAAATGACAACCATTAAGTAATAATAAAAGTCAACTATTTGATGCATTTAGCTTTCCAGTCTCCCATATCAATTTCTTTCTTATGATATTGACTTATCTATAGAAGTTTAGGAAAGAGTCATTTTTTTAAAGATTTTATTTATTCATGAGAGACACAGAGAGAGAGGCGGACACACAGGCAGAGGGAGAAGCAGGCTCCCTGCAGGGAGCCAGATGGGAGGCTCTATCCTAGGACTCTGGGGTCACAACCTGAGTTGAAGGCAGACGCTCAACCACTGAGCCAGCCAGGCATCCCAAAGACAATCATTCTTATTCCTAATTTATAAGCAAGTTAAAAAGACACAGTCTTGTCTGATTACCTTTTTATTTTTTATTTAAGATCTTATTTATATATTCATGAGAAACACAAAGAGAGAGAGGCAGAAACAAAGGCAGAGGGAGAAGCAGGCTCCCTGCAGGGAGCCTGACATGGGACTTGATCCCAGGACCCCGGGATCAGCCCTGGGCTGAAGGCAGGTGCTAAACCACTGAGCCACCCAGGGATCCCCTTGTCTAATTACTTCTTAAATGTTTAGAAGGCCATGCCCTGTACTTCCTTCCTTCATTTAATAAGATATTCATTTTTTATTTATTCACTTTGCAAACATTTGTGAGTATCAACTATGCGCCAAGCATCTGATAAACTCTACATATACTTTGATGATAAAATAGACAATCTCAGGCCTTGTAGGTCTTACATTTCAGTAGAAGAGACAGGTAACAGGGGCGCCTGAGTGGGCTGAGTGATCCCAGAGTTCTGGGATCAAGTCTCAATCCCACATCAGGCTCCTGCATGGAGCCTGGTTCTCCTCCCTTTGCCTGTGTCTCTGCCTCTCTGTGTCTCTCATGAATAAATAAATAAAATCTTTTAAAAAAAAGGAGACAGGTAACAAAAGCAAACAAGTGCATATTTTGCACATTGAATGATGTGATAGAAGGGAATTAGATATAATATTTTTAAAATATCAGTAAGGGTCCTTTTTATTTAAGAAAATCAAGGAAGGGCTCTCTGAGACGATCGTGTTTAAAGTTTAGACCAACATGGAGAAGAAAACAATCTTGCAAATCACAGGTGAAGATATTTCCAGGCAAAGATGAACATCCTAAGGAAGGAAATTCTTGAAATGTCTCTGGAGCAGAAGATTGCTAGCACAGGGGAGGCTGTAGGAGTGGGCAGGGGCCATATCATTCAGAGTCAAGGGTTATAAGAAAGAGTTGACTTCATCCTAAGTAGCATAGGAAACCACTGGAGGTTTTTAGCAGGAGAGTGATCAGGAACATGGGTTAAGAAAGAGCACGTGGGCTTAGTGTTGAAGATAGATTGAAATGTGGGGAGGTTAGAGAGAAGGGAGAAAGCTCAGAGATACTCAGAGGGACACTTTCACTGTGGTCTAGGTCAAGAGTGATGGTGGTGCTGATAGTAGAGATGAGCCAGTTTCAAAATGTATTTTTGGAAGTAGAACCAATAAGACTTTAAGTGGATTTGATATTGGACAGGGAAATACAGCAATCATGGATGGCTTCCTCTGGCATCAGCAAGTGATAGATGGGAGAACATTTTATGATAATGAAAGTGGGGGAAATCCAGGATATAGGAGGGAACAAGTGTTGTTTGAGCAGACAAGTGTGGGGGTGCCTGGGGGTCATCCAACTAGAGAAAAATGTATGTAGTTGAATATCCAGATCTAGGGTGTGGAGGGGATGCTACTCTTGATAATATGAGCTTTAGAGTCATCGACATCTAGACAGCATTCAATGTTATGGGAATGGAGATCATTTACTAAGGGAGGATAAGAATGAAAAGAGAAGGTTGAGAATAAGTCCTGGGAAATTTTCGGAATTAGAGAATAAGTACAAAAGGAAAATCCCCCTAGGAAAAATCATTATGGAAAGAGGCAGGAGGCCACCAGGAGCATATGTTTTCATGGAAGTCAGAAGAACAGCATTTCATTTTCTAATCCTTCTTACCCCTGTGGCCCTTCATTCAAAATTCAGCTCCTGGTGTGGGTATCATCTTTCTAGAATGTCTTTCCTCATAATCCCCTTTGACTACCATGCACCATGCAAATGGCTTATGATTGTGTTGCAAGAGCAACTATTAACGTTTGCCATTTACTCAACACTTCTACTGTACCAGCAGCTACACCATGCATTTTACCTTTATTTATTATCTCTTATGCTATAATCACATACTCATTAAATAAAATCGATTACTCTTTTTTTCCCCTCGACCTTAGTCACAATAGATACTAAGATTTCCATTGGGGCACTGTTCAGAAACCAGAAATAGGGAGTCATGCTTGGCACAATATCTACTGTGTACAATTTACAGAGTAAATTCTTTTTTTCCATTTGTTAATTTACAATTTATGATTATACATTTACAATGTATAGATTTACCTCCCCTACAAACTATGAACTCTTTCAGGCAGGAGGTGTTTTTCATTCATCTTGAATCCCCAATACCATGAATATTGCTAGGTTTGTTTTGTATGCACAGAGTTGTATGGAAGTGCTACTATCTGTTTTATATTTCAAAGGTAAACAATTCCAATTCTAGATGTGTATTAGGTGGCAATGGGTAACATCACTGTTTGTTTTTTTAGCTTTTTAAAAATTCAGCATTAAAAATCACTATGATTTTATACTGGATTACCTGCTTTTAATTACATTTTTTAAGTTCATGTATTTTGGAGAGGTGGAAAAGATGTAGAGCCATATCTGGTACACTGTGTCACAGATAACTTTATTCCCATCTGATACATGTATCCAAGGTATCCTTGGAAAATTTCGAAGTAAAAATTTTTAAAATCACGTATGAAACATCTTACTGTGCAACAAACATACAAAATGTGGGAAATGTTAAACAAATGGAGACAGGAAGAAGACAGTTTCTGGGAGACACCATAGTGGCTGGTACAGCCATAGATGTGAGCAGCAAGGGTGACAGGGAAGTTAAGTGGTTAGACCATCAGAGGAGTTTATTTTCAACCAAAGAGGTGATTAGCTTGGCACCTTCCTTGAGCTCATTGAAACTCATTTGGATATTCTTCATACTAAAAGAGAAAACTGACAAAATTAACTAAACATTTTAACACTTTGTTAGTTTAGTTAGATGTGTGCCATTTAATTCAGTCATTTTGGTAGAGGTTGGGGATAATTTGAGATCTTGATAGATTAGGGTAAGGTTTGGGCTTAGATGGAGTCATGGGATATATCGCAGGCATTGAAGCTCAAGTGTAATGTGGGGTTATCTGTTGTGCATACCACTTAGTAATAACAATTATGCCAAAACAAAAAGTTTAATAATTGTAGCTTACAGAGTATATTTGAAGTGGGTTTATTTATGTATCCCTAAAATAATTTAGTGAAACTATACATATGCTGGTACACTTTTCAATTGGCAGCTAAAATTTTTTTATACTTAAATACTTTAAAAGATGTCATTTCTCGTATAGCAGAAATACCAACATCTTAAAATAAAGTTGTAAAATAATGCTTTAAATTTTTCTAAGAAAATGTAAGTATCATAATAATAAATACCCGCTACCATTCATTTAAAATACATGAACAACTTTAAATAAAACAACATTCTTTTTACTCTTCAAACTAGTATTTCTTATTCTACTTCTTCCAAAATTTTTATCCTGATTTCATGTATTTTATGCTTAAAGGACCTTATTAACAACCTTACGATACATCTTTACAATAAATGCTGTATATAAATTAAGATTTAACTTTGAAAATGTTTCCTGTAACCATAAGACTGTTAATGTGAAAATTGCCTTCCACATTAATTTATTATAATTGCCATAAGTACATCATTGATCAAAACAACATATTATATTTCAAATTTGAGAAATAATTATTAAGCATAAAAGTAATATTTTATTGGAAATTCATCTCAATGAGATAAATGTCTTTTCATTCTTTCATTGGCTCATATATTTATGGATGATATTACTTATTGCTAAAATCACATAGTTACTGTATGAATTCTACTCCTATTTTTGGGTTTTATAGATGTGAGAGCTGAGAAGTCATATTCACATAAATAAGTGGATGGGAATGGAAGGAGCAATGTCACTCAATTCTTTGATCTTCTTCAGAGATATATGCCAGAATTCACATAGTCATCTAGGATCATAAATTATTTTTAATCTATTAGCTGACAACTTGATTAGGTCCTCTTCAATTTTGCTGAAAGTAAAGAATTGGAAACCACCTGACTTTCAGAAAAGATTTGTCCGCTAGTAATTAGAGTCATTCAGTTTTTCAGCATCTGCACCCGGTGTGTGTCCCTTTGTTTGGTGTCACAGAGGTTTATATACCTCAAGGCATTTCACCAGAGGTAGATCCTAGGATTAGTGAGAACTATGCCTTTCTCTCCTAAAGTAGAAGAAAAGGTTTATGTCAGAGGAGATGGAAATAAAAAAAAAAAAATCTGCGTGATGTCAATACCATTCTCAAGGAGTCTAATTTTAGGAAAGAACACATAAGGAACTTGGGAACTCAGAAACTTGGAAATCTTCATTGACCACTGGTGGTACATGAAGCAAAAAGACCTCAGACTTAAGCCCCCAGTATAGCCTGTTATCTGTAACCTCATATCCAAATAAGTCTAATTAGGCTTCCTTTCATTGATTATTACCCACTTTACAAGTTCATATATGAGATGGATAATTACCTAGTTTAGATAGTAATAAGTATCTATAGTGGATAGAGAGATAGTAGTAAGTAGGCCGAAATAGACTAAGATGCTAAAATATGAGTAGGGAGAGATTATATTAGACAGTGGGAAATAAAGAAAATCTATAAGAATGGTAACTGAAGCATTAAATACAGTTTCTTATCTGGATTTTTATTTTAATAAAAATATGCTAAATAAGAGCAATTTATTTTGCAAAACAAAAATTTATTGCAATATTATTTACCATGGTAAGAAATTGGAATCGACCTAAATTCTAGCTCATCATATCTTGGTTTATTAAATATGGCACAATTCTTCAAGAATCATTTTCCAGACATTATAATTATGCTTATGGAGATTATGGAACAATCTCAATAAATGTTTGGTATGGTATTTAATTTATACAAATTACTATGTTTCAACAAAACTCTGTCAAATACAATATAAACTATGAAAAGTATGCACATGGGGAAAGACTTGAGAAAAAAACCTAGAAGTAATAATTATCGTGGGTTGATATTTATGTGTTTTTTCTTTTGTCCTCTAATAGAGAAAATGTGATTACATTAAACATATGATTATACATTTCCTATTTGAAGGTACATATATCTTATATACATGTAGTTATTGTATATAAACATAAAAGTTTAACATATATTTATATAATTTACTACATGTAACATTACATATAATAAATATATATTTTGTTAATTTTCTAAATGTAATACATGCACATAATGAAATAGCCAAACAGATAGAAAACCTACAAAATAAAAATATATTTTTAAAAATTTCAGCCTTCCAGGGCACCTGGATCGCTCAGTCAATTAGGTATCCGACTCTTGATCAGTTCATGTCATGATCATGGTATCATGGGATCGAGCCCTCAATTGGGCTCTGAGCTTAGACTCAAGTCTGTTTGTCTCTCTCCCTCTGCTCCTCCTCATGCTCACTTCCTCTCTCTCTCTCAAAATAAAATCTTTAAAAAAAATTAAAATATAAAATAACATTAAGCTTCCCAAGATGTAACCACTATTGACTGCTACTTATATATACCTCTACATACTTTCTATGCATAAACATGCATATTGATGGATATATATATATGCATAAATGAGTACACGGTAATCATGTACTTTTACATAAATAAGAACATACTAGCCACATTTGTTTTTATTATTCACTTGCCATTTTCTAATTTTTTAAAAAAATATATTTTATTTATTTGAGAGAGAGAGATAGTGAGAAAGAGCAAGGAGAGGGAGAAGCAGGCTCTTTGCTGAGTGAGGAGCCCAGCTTGGGACTCAATCCCAGGACCCCAAGATTATGACCTGAGCAGAAACAGACACTTAACCAACTGGGCCAGGCAACCCCCCCTACTTGTCATCTTCTAAAATCAACATTTCTCTAATTTGCTATGTCTGTGTGTTTTTCCTTCTAGTCCTTTAGCAGTTGTATTGGATCTTTTTAGTATTTCTAAAGATTGCCTTTAAGATTTTATATATTGCATTTAAAAATCATTTTCTATATATGTCACCTTTGGACATCATTTTTTATTTTTTATTAAAAAGATGAAGTAGCTGGTAAAATTCTGGCTTCTGTCTCCCATGTCTCCTTTCTCTACACTTAATTTCAATTTGGTTTGATTCTATTTCTATTTTTCTTTTGGTTGCTTCATACTCTTAAAACTTTTAACTTTCACTAATTGATTTATATATTGAATTAATTCCCAATTATTTAAAAAGGGGGGAAGCACACTTAAAATTCCTAATTTCTCCTTTCACCTTGGGATTTGGATTAGTTATATAATAATTCTACTTTGCCAAATTTAATAATATTTATATTGCATTCCCTAATTCCCACTGCTCCTATTCCTAATTATCCATTTTAGTGGATTTATGACCCATTCCTATTTCCACACTTAAAGTTCCACCATTAGTTGGTTTACAAAAGAGTCAACACCAACTTCTTCCCACCTCCCAACCCCCAAGAAGATCTCATGAGTGCTGAGATCTCATGAGTGGAACTATTTCCAGAGTTCTTGAAAGTTGTGTATACAACTTTTGGGTCACATTTTCTTAATCCAAGGACTATGTAGACATTGCTCTTCACACATCTCACAATTAGTTTTAAGCTTCCTAAACATTTGAAGCCAGCCTGCGTTTTTCCACTTTTGTGTAGAAGTTGAACATTTTGCTTAGGTAACTCTTTATTGTGTACTCATTACTTGCTCTTTGTTATTTATATATAAAATTTTCCCAAGGGACAGTTTTTCCCTTTCATGCTTCGGATTCAGTCCTCTTTTATTTTTTGGAACTTTTCTTTTATTACATCTTTTAATATTTTTCCTGTTCCACTTTTTTTTACTTTTTATTTCATCTGAACACAAATCATGTGTAGTCTTTTGATTGTCTCTCAGAACCATTATTTTCCCTGTGATTGTATTTAAACTATGTTTTCCTTTTTATTTTGTTGAATTTTCTGAAACCTATCTGTTTTTCCATGACTGTGTTTTTGGTAATATCTACTCTTCGGTTTATTGTTTCTGATGTAATTTGAATAACTGGCATTGTTTTAAATTTTATTTTTCATTTCTTTCTAAATGTTGCTATCTTACTTTTCATCTTATCATTTTTTTTCTTTTTCATCCCATGCATCTATACTTTGGGGTCTTATTTTAGGATAGCATCCATTTTTTAAATTACTTTGATTTTATTTTTAAAAGTGTGTCATTTTTTTTGTTTTGTTTTGTTTTGTTTTGTTTTTTCACATATGTTCTGTATTTGTTACATTTCTTCGATTCTTTCTCCCTCTGGCTATATCTTCATGTAGGTGGCTACTTTTCTAAAAGCCTGGACCATTCTTCCTGAGCAAGTAGTTTATTAAAGAGTAGCAGCATGGGGAGATAGGCCAGGCGAGATGCTAAACAGCATCTAATCCAGCAAGCTGCTTGGATTTAGGTCTAGGGACACATACACTATGCCCAGGAACATGCTTCTACTGTGGTTGACAGAAGGTCTGCCAATCCCACAGCAAAAACTCATTTATCATAACTTTTATTTTAGTGGGCTTATTGTTTCTGTTTCATTAACTGCCAAAATCAGCAGATTCAAATTAGCGATTGCCAACTCTGTTTTTTTATCCACTTTGCCACAGGAACAGCCAGCTTCTTACAAAATTAGCATGCATGTGCTCATCTTCATTCAACCCCTTCTCTGTGGCTGTGGTTTCATAAATAACTGAGTGAGACTCTCACAATGCCATCACACACTTTGCAAGAAGTACATAAACTCACCCCACAGAACAAGCCATCCAACTATGGAGATCTCTGCTGACTTACCAAGTTCTTCAGGGGTGTTTAATCTGTTCTCAAAATCCCCCCCCCCAATGTGCTCATATTTCACAATATTTGGCAATAATTACTTACATTTTATGGATTGGCAGTATAGGTATGTTCTATTTTCATTATAGAAGTCATTATCACTCTAGTTGTTTGTTTTCTTTGTTGTTTTCTGTTGTTTTTAAAAGATGGGGGTAAAATACTTTTTATTTTGTCCAATTTAACTGGAAGTTCTTATATTACCTTTAAAGGGAGAAAGTATATATTCAGTTATCAAAATAACTGGAAAACTATTGAAGGTCTCTGAGCAGAGAATAAGACTTTCATAGCTCTTCTTCAGAAAGATTAATTTAGCTGTGGTATAATAGATAAATGATAAATTGTACACAAGGAATTCACTTAGGAGGGTTACTATAAAAACCTCTGTATTAGTTTTCTATTTTTGCATAACAAATGATGTAATTTACAACAGCTTCTGTGGGTCAGGAGTCTGAGCACAAATTACGTTGGTTCTTTGTTCAAGGGTCCTACAGACTGCAATCAAGGTGTTACTGGGGCTGTGACCTCATTTGAAGTTTGGGTTTCTCTTCCAAACTCACTCCATTTTCGGCAGAAGTCATTTTCTGGAACTGTAGAACTCATGGCGATTTGCTCCCCAAAGCCTGTAAAATAGTTTTTACTTTAAAAGAAGCCTTAAAGGATTTTCCACTGATTAAGTCAGGGCTGTCTAGGATAATCTTCCTTTTGATTAAATTCAATTGATTTGGGGCCTTAATTACACCTGCAAAATGTCTCTACCTTTGCCTCATAATGCAACCTATTCTAGTGGGTGAGATCCATTACCTTTACCATATAATGTAATTTAATCATAGGCATAACACCAAAGGATGGAGATCATGGGGCCATCTTGGGACTCTGCTTATCATAGTATTTATAAAAGATATTGGGCAAAATAAGCATTGTGCTATGAACGAGATATGTGAAAGAAATCCACAGTGTTCTGATTCAAACTGGTGTAGAAATAAATACATAAACACACATTTAAATATAGTGTGATAGGTACTAATATAGAAGCATGTATAAAGGTACCAAGAAGCAGGCCCAGTTCTTTGTGGAAAGATGAACATCAGAGAGAGCATCCTAGAAGAGGAGTGGTTCTTGAAAGACAAGTAAGATTAATTAGATTAACAAATGCAGAACAGATATGTAAAGTGAAAGGAATGATTAGAAGCAGATAAATATCTTCAACATTTATAAGAATATATTTACAGAATTTTGATATTTTATTATGGAACTTTG
This sequence comes from Canis lupus dingo, assembly GCF_003254725.2. Taxonomy (NCBI): domain Eukaryota; kingdom Metazoa; phylum Chordata; class Mammalia; order Carnivora; family Canidae; genus Canis; species Canis lupus. Next base: position 86,591,032 of record NC_064245.1, read on the forward strand.
CATTTATTTTGGTATTTTAAAATATTGTGTTAAGACATTACATATCTTAAGCACTGATTTTTTATTTTTTTATTTTTTGGCATCCTCTTAAATTTCACACCTAAGATAAATGCCTCACACTCCTCACCATTGCCCTGGGCCTGAGCATCAAGTAGCAGCACTATCCAGGGAGCTATGATTATTTAGGTATTGAGAGAGTATTCGATGAGAGTGGAAGAACTACAGGAAGGAAAGCTAGAAAAACTGGCTGTGGTAAGATGATGAAAAGTCTTGATTTGTTCTCTGAGAAAGTGTCCAAAGATTTGACTCCATGGGTCATAGGGAAAAGTCATGGTTTTAAACTAGAGAGTGACCAGATGAGACTGCTATTTAGAAAGATTACACTGGCAGAAACGTGGAAGCTAGTTTGGAGGGGTTTGCTATTCTCCGTTAAAGGAGAACAGTCAGGATGCCATTGTAGTGGTCACACGAGGTAAGTAATTATACTTATGTTACCCATAGTATTTGGCTCACTGAAAACTGTTTTAATTTGGGATTCACTAACAGAAACTGAAAATCTCTTTTGGAGAACATGTTAGATGGCTTTTTTGACTCTCTAAATGGTAGACCTTTTGCTTAATGTGATTTTTTATGGCAATCACATTTATGGCTCAAGCATTTCTGTAACTATATGCAGATTATTTCACCTGAGAAATGTTTTTGATAAGATACAATGTTCTGAGATGTGATGCCAGGATTGAGTCTGAGCCTATAGTTTTTATTGCATTTAAATGCAGTGATGTTAGGTTAGGAGTAAGGCAAATGAATTCTCACCATACAAAATTGAACAACCCAGCTTTATAATTGCTTCAGGATCGCCGATTGCCTATTTTGTCTCTGTTCAAAGTACCCAAAGGAAATCTTCCCAGGGCCATTGAAAATATCAGAGTCTGCAGATGGAGATCATAACTATATAGTATTGGCTGTATATTTAATATACAACTAGTGAAAACTGATTTAAGGGAGGGAGCCAGGATTACAATTGGATGCTTGATTGGAAGGGCTGATATAACCAAGAGGCCAATCTATAACGGACTATTTTACATAGTAAAAAAGTGACATATTAAAAAAGTATTTACTGCCTTGAAAAATTCTAAATACATACAACATAAATGCTGATAGAATCATACAGCCCTTTATATGTCAATGTTACTTACCATATCTGATACTAGTCCCTAACCCCCACATCCATCTTTTGAGATTTTCTTTCTTACAACCTATGTAACTACATAAGCCCTAGATTGTTTTCTTGTTTGATAGGAAGTGAAGACTCCATGAAGCTTCATTTATTTATTGGAGTATTTATTTTTCAATTAGAACAAAACCTAAAAGTTTTAGGGTTTATTGTCATATAGAATGGCCCTCAATTAACTGGAAAATGTCATGATTGATTCTTGAAATTAGGGATAGTTCTTAATTTTAGGTTTAATTGGAAATTTTTGGAAACAAAAGTGAATCCCAAAACTCAAACCAAAAAAATTGTTATGTTTCCTTGACGCTTGTAGCATAAATTGATGAGCTAATCTGCTGTGAATTCTCATGAATGCTCTGAGCATGCAGGTAGTACAGTTAGAAGAGGAAATTGCTCAAAAACTCAACCCAAGAGTAAGCAGGAGATGCTTCCATTGTTGGCACATTCCAGCGACTCCAAAAATGCCTTCCAGACTCCAGAATATGCTCCATACTTAAAATCCTACTAGACATGACACAATCTTTTATGACCCAACAGAATTTGAAAAACAAAGTTTAAAACCACAAACCTTGCTAGCGGAGTTTACATTTTAATTAGGTTTTTATTAAAGTAAAAGCTACTGATGGCTGAGCTTTTCCCAGGAGACCCCTGTGATAAGAGTCCTGATAGGATCCTCTAGGTTGGAGGATAACTTTTAGAAAAAAGTAAGAGACTAGAAAGACGAAACAGTGGCCATGGTCCCATTTTGCCTTTAGCTATTTTACTGAACAACAACCACAAAGTCTAAATTTCAACTGGCAATGGAACTAGTTGAAGTAAGCTGAAAATATCAAAGAACACAAAAATGGATAAAATAAAGTTCAATGTTTATCCCTCTACTGTGGATCTCCAGTTCTCTAAACCTATCTCCAGAAGCTACAATTGTTGGGAATTTTTAAAATATATTTCTCCAGAAATATTCTCTCAATATATAAGGATATATATATATACATATATAGTACTATTTGTGTGTGTGTGTGTGTGTGTGTGTGTGTTTATTCTTCTCAGTTACACATAGGGGAATAGATGGTGCCTTACTTCTAATAAAATATATGCAAGATCATTCCTTGTGAACATATGCAGAGTTCACTCACTCTTTTTAGTACCTTCAGAGCCAGGGTGTCTTGATCTTGGCACTATGGATATTTGGGGTCAGATAATACTTCTTTTTGGATGGCAGTCATGTGCACTGTAAGATGCTTCGCAGCATCTCTGGCCTATGCCCACTCAATGACAGCAGCATCTTCCCATGTATGAAAACTACAAATACTTCCAGAAATTACCAAATATTCCCTGGGGCACAAAATTACCCTTGGTTGAGAAATGCTGTTTTAGAGTGTCATGTGTAAATATATATTCCTTTTTGATACTTAGGTTGTTTTTAATTTTTGGAATCACACACACACACACACACACACACACACACACACAGGCTGCACCATATGTTCCTAATCCATGTGTCTCTGAGCAAATATATATAGGAGAAAGTCCTAGATGAATACTTAAGTCAAAGAGGATGTGTGCTTCACATTTGTATAGATATTGCCAAATGGCCCTTCTTTTATACCATTTTGCCTTAGAACCACTCTTTAAGAATTTCTTGCTGATCTCTGAGAGGGGAAGAAAACACTCAATAACTGTTTAAATCATATGTTAAAAAGCTCTAAAGACAATGATAGCAGCAGTTGTCAATTGCATTGACCAAGGCTACCTGGAGGAGATGACATATCAAATTTTAGATTTCAAGGCAAGAGGAGAGTGGGAAAGGAGGAAATGCAGCAAAGTAGGAGGGGATGAGAAAGCAAACATTTATTGCATGTCCTCTATGTCCAGGTGCTGTGATATGTACATTACATATGTTACCTCCAGCAGGTTAGGAATTATCATTATGGACCCTGCAGGAATTGGCTTGGGTCTCCGGGCATGAGCCCAAACCAGGCAAGCAGGCTTACGGACTATAAAAACTGCCAACATCAGTGCAGGTGCTGTTTTCCTTGTGCAAAGGTATGAGCCACCATCTCAACAGCCTGAAGCTATCTACTACTCGGTTTCATAGCTGATATATTTCATTGAAATACCCTCTTCCTCCAGCCCATCCAACGGTCTTTATGTCATGTTTTAGTCCCCAAGTCACAAAGCAGTGGCTAGAAGGTAGAATTGGCCCGTGGACATGGGGGGTTTGGCCCCTACAATGATATAAAAAATTTAAACCAACATTTAAAAACAAGCAAGGTTATACAAAATCTCGAGTTCTGCTTTCTCTTTTGGGAGACTGAAGATCTCTAACAATGGACAGGTATTCCCCCTGACAATGATTGGCTTGTGCTGAGTGACAGATGCCCCTTAAGACAGGGCATATGCTCTCCAATTTATCCTAGTCTCTGCCACTCCATATTGCTCCTTGATATAAAGGTGTAGGCTCAGTTTCTATTGACATAGTAGCTCTGATGTTTAACTTCCATTCGAAAAGAGTCTTGCTATAAACATTCTTTAAATCACAGGGTGAAGACAGAAGGGATCCATATACAAACAGGAAAATAGGAGAGAAAATAAGCATAGCTCATTGGTTCTGAAGTCTGTCTGCATATTAGAATCACCCAAAAAGTCTTAAAAAATGATGAATGTCTGAATCTTTCTTCCTCACCTTCACTGGTTTGAAAAGGATCCTAGGCATCAGTAGTTTTTAAATGTCCCCAGGTGATACTAATGTAGAGAAAAAATTTACACCTCCAAGTTCTAATCGAGGTCACTATTTGTATAATCTGGCACCTCTGAGTATTCCAGCTTTGGATTCCCTGCTCCAAGCCAACCACTTTAGCCATATGGCTTACATAATTGCCACTTAAGTCTAGTTCAGCCCAGTAAAGTTTATACTCAAAGCAAAGCACACTGCTAAATAAACTTTGTAGTGTCTTGCCTTGAGTCCAGCTCATTGCTCCTCTTTTCCCTCACGTTATCTGACCAACTCAGTCCAGTTTACCTTCAGCAATCCATATCTATTCCTCTTACTCTGCCCATTTCTTCCTCTCATTACTAATTCCAATCTTCAGATGAAGAAAATGGATCTCAGAGAATGCAATCAATTTAGCAAAGATCACCCCTCTGGTAAGGGGCAGATCTGAGACTCAACCCAAATCTTTCTGATTGCAAAATCAATGATCTTTTCACCATACCAATGTATTCCATAGAATTCTTACCTCTCCTCTTATTTTGGAATGTCCTTTGACTGGAAATAAAATCTTGTATTTCTCAATGAGAAAGAGGGCTTCAGAGAAAATGCCTCCTGAGGGGGTAAAGTAATAAAATAAAACTACACTGACATATAAATGACTAATTGCAGATCCTTTCAGAGGAATGGATTGGACTTAAATATCACAACATTACTTTTAGCTGGTTATAGGAGTTTTACATACTCATTGGAAAAAAGTTGGAAAATAGGTAAAAAATAAGAGGATGACATTTACTAGAGAATTACGACTCTTAAAAAACACTCTTAATATTATGATGTGGTCCTTCTCCTTTTTTTCTTATCCATTTATCTCAAGATTAAGATCACATGATTTTATTTCCCTATTCATCACTTAGTATTACTATTTCACCTATTCATTGAAAATCCTTTGAAAGATTTCTAGTGGCTGCAAAATACCTTGTTGTGAAGTAACCACTATAATTTATTTAACCAGTTTTAGTAGAGGATGTTGGAGATGAATTTTGAAGGATGTGGAGGTATTTTACAAATGGACAAGGAAACAGAAGGGCTTGTATGCCAGCCCTATATCAATATTCACTGACCCGGTTTGCTTTCCAAGGACCACAGCTGTAGCTGCTCTGTGCTCATGCTTGACTATTTGATTTGGATTTGAACCGAATCTTTGGAGAGTTTAGATTATGCCAGTCTTTCAAGGGAGGGAGATCAAAGTTAGAATAGAGGAAAAAAAAAAAAGGAGGAAACAGAGTCAAAGGAGATTATTTTATTCAATTGGAAATGCATAGGTGCCTTACGTTACCTTTGCAAACAACTATAAGAGTCAGAGTTTTATAAAGGGGCACACTCTGAGAGATAGAAGATGAATCTGGCATTTTAATACCCTACTTTTTGAATTAGCACTATCACTAATTCATTATGAGTTTTAAATAATAACATTTAAACATTTTTCATTGAACATATATGCTGTGTCAAATACTAGACATTAAAGATAAAATGATCTTTAAGATCATGTTAAGATCCATTTTCTTCATCTGAAGATTGGAATTAGTAATGAGAGGAAGAAATGGGCAGAGTAAGAGGAATAGATATGGATTGCTGAAGATAAACTGGACTGAGTTGGTCAGATAACGTGAGGGAAAAGAGGATCTTAAGATCCTTAAGATCATTTAAGAGACATCGTCTCTTCATCATCTGGTTGATTTCGAAGACAAAATGATATTGTAACTCTACTTTCTCATTTATGAAATAAGGGAATCTCTATAGCCCCTTTCAGTGACAAAGTATTGTTCTTTTCACTTTGTTTACTAATTTAAGAAACATTTATTAACTACCGTGTTGCAAGAACTTTACCAGTTGTTGCTAATGCAGAGTTATTGCTTTTCACAAATTCACGTTATAGTGACAGTAGGTAATAAATACATAATTTAGAATGAAGTGCAATGGTTTGTCATTATGTGCACCGGGTGATTAGGGTCATATAGAGGAAGCATCTATTTTTCTTTTTCTCTCTTTTTTTAAAATAAGATTTTATTTATTTATTCATGAGAGGCAGAGACACAGGCAGAGGGAGAAGCAGGCTCCCTGCGGGGAGCCTGATGCAGGACTCGATCCCAAGACCCTGGGATCATGCTCTGAGCCAAAGGCAGACACTCAACCACTGAGCGACCTGTGTGCCCCAGGAAGCATCTATTTTTCTAAGAGGAAATGGGAAGTCTGGGACAGTGTAGAAGAGAAGACAGTGAGTTGTCACAACACAGGAGCAAAAGCCTTCCATGCAGAGACTCAGAGAAGGGGCACATCATATATACAGCAACACAGGAGCATGAGAGAACATTCAATACCCAGGAAATGATTAGAATATGTTATGTTTATTAATGTATGCATTACACAAACATTTATCACACTCCTGTAGTGCTAGACATTGCACTAAGCCCTGCAAATGAAATAGAGATGAATAGAAATATGGATCCTGACTTCAGAAGGCTTTAAACCGGTTGGTAGAGAGAAACGCTAAACAATCATCACACAGGTCAATATACAATTACAAATAGTCACAAGGGCTATGAAGGAAAATTCTGAGTCACCCCAGTAGGATTGAGAAGCTTAAGAGTCCTTTGATGGTGGGGAGTGGGGGGTGGTGGTAAAAAGCATTTGGTGGTAGATATGATATATTTGAAATAGCTCTCAAAGAAGGTGGGAAGTGGTGATTTAGTGGAATTTATGTCATATGGCTGAAGACTGTACAAGGTGAGTCTGACACAGAGACTAGGCCAAGTCAAACAAGCCCAAGTGTACCTGTGGCCATGATAGGTGCTTACTGAGGTCTTTGATTACATTCAACATTTACTAATGTGGTTTGTAAGTCCTACATTATCTGGCCTGTACCTCATTTCCAAGTTTTGTCTTTTACTGTGTTTCTCCTCCTAATCGGATCTCCAAGATTTTCTACCAGTTACTTCTTTTATAGGGATGGTTCTTTCCCCATTTCCACGGTTACTGTGGTTCTCCCAGGCTCATCACACATGCCATCTCCCAGGGAGTCACATAATCCAGGATGGGCCAATTAGAATATTACTTCAGACCATAGTATATGGTAAAGAGATTTTTCCAATACATTTCATCTTGAATCATTTTTGTTTATTTAAAATTGCAAAGAATACAAGGCAATCCATACCATGAGTTACACAAAGTGCTAGTAATATCTTTTTTTTTTTTTAAACCAATAACTTGAGCAGAGAAGTAGTACAAGATCTCCTGGGCTTTCATAGTTGTGCCTAGAAAATGCCTAGGCTGCATCTAAAATAACCAGTAGTGTACACACAAGACAAAAATGTGCAGGTGAAACACACCACAGATCTTCACACCACATTGCATATTTATAGATGAGCCTAAAGGAGAGTAGAGAAAAAAATCTCATATCTGTAGAGCTGAGACAGGAGGTAGTATGACTATCATGGGTCAGGTCCACATGACAATCCTGGGAATAACCTTGAGAAATTTCTTCATGCCAGGATTACCTATACCATAGGCCTTGGCATGTTTTCTATAAACTAACAAAATCCAGTTTGCTGCTGAACCTCAGGGATAAAAGGAGAAAATATGTCCCTCTTCACTTATTTAATCAAAAGAGGCACTGGGGCATCCTAGCACTTCAAAGCAACACAAGGCATAAAACACTCAGGAATTTTGGTAATTTAAACAACAGTAATTTGCATAGAACATACAAAATCCCATTGATGGAGATTTTCTCTCCTGGAGCTTTAGGGGTTCACTAGATGGAGCGGAAGTCCTAGGAGAAAACAAAAGCTTCTTATAAACCCTGCTTGTAGGAGATTTCAGCAGAATCTAAAGCTATTCCTTCAGACCATATGTGAGGAGGACACATGCCTGGGTATCCTAAACACAGATCAGGGAGGGGATAGATGTCATCGACAAAACCACCTCACACTCCCTAAGAAGTGCGATTTACATTTGTAAGCCTGTCTTAAACTTTCTGCTTCTGAAAGGTTTTAAATTGTTACTCCATGAATAAATGAAATGCTGATTTGGAGGGGATGAGGAGGAGAGATGCTTACAAGTATAATGAGGCAAAAGCTCAAAATAAGTGTGCAGTTAATTAGGTTTAATAAACATGTGTTAAAGGTGGGCAGGACTTTTCAGAGCCTTGAATGGTTAAATTTATGTTGTGACTCTCCAAAGAGATAAAACTATAGTCATGATTTCTAGAATTTTCTGAATTGGGAGACCTTTTATTTTTCTACCCAGATTCTTGAAGGATTCATTCTCATAATAATACAACTAATAATAATTCAGCATTTAATATGTGCCAGGAGCTGCAGTAATTGGTTTACACAAATTATTCAATACTCATGACAAGTCTAAGATGTAGAATCTATTACTCTTCTCATCTTGCAGAAGGGAAGACTAAGGTGCTGCATATTTAGCATCTTTCCCAAAACATACTGCTTGTGTCTGGAAATGCTTTGAATTGAACCAAGGCAGTCTGACTCTGGAACTCATGTTGTAAACCACCTGATATTGCCACCCATAGTTCCTTAGAATAGCATGGAAAAAAGTCTGGCGTAGAATATAGAGCTCTAACAATGCTTGCTTTCTGTATGAATTCGTCTTTTATTACCTGGAGCTATGTTGTTTTGGAACACGTGATTTCCTTAGAAACACACTGGTTTAATAGAATTTGTGACAATGAGTCATGTTTTAGGTGAATCCACCAATATTTCTTCAAGGGAACTTATCCAACACTTTATTTTTAAAAGACAACATCACAGAAAACCTTCACTGTGCTTTTCTGTTGTCCCTCACCTTGAAGTGGGTGGGTTTGTAATTAATTTCCTTTGCAAATGAATCTTTGGGAACTATACACACTCACACCACAACACAAAATTAAGAATACACTTTGATTCTTCCAAGGTTCTCCATCCCTTTTAGATCACTCTCTAGTCAGGACAAGCTTTGTCTTGAAGTTCAGGAACTCTAGGTGTTATTGGAAGAAAAGCACACTAGAATCTAAAAAAAAAAAAAAAAAAAAAAATTAAAAAGCCTATCATTGACATTTTCCTGATTCTATATGGCAATTCCTGGTGTATTGATAGTTATAAGCTTCCTAACTTGGTGGGTACATAGTTCTGGGAGACAAAGTTTCCCTTAGTGATAACTACTGGGATGACGTGGTTTGATATCTGTCCTGTGTGGTGTTGTTTATTGTATGACACTATAACTGTTGGTGTAATTCATTCTGAGCTCTGAGGTAAGTGGAGGAAAAAACTTTAGGGGAAGGGATCTTGCAAATATCCATGATGTATAACATGCTGAGGGAGATATAATGGGTTGAGGTTAGGATTTCTCTTTATTCTTTTGCTATATTGCACTCCATTTTTTTTTTTTTTTTTTAGATTTTATTTGTATCTTCATGAGAGACACAGAGAGAGAGAAAGGCAGAGGCACAGGCAGAGGGAGAAGCAGGCTGCCTCTGGGGAGCCCCATATGGGACTCAATCCCGGGTCTCCAGGATCACGCCCTGGGCCGAAGGCAGTCGCTCAACCACTGAGCCACCCAGGTGCCCTGCTCTCCAATTTTGATATTGGTAAAACCCTGAGAAGTAGGTGCGATTCTGTTAGACGATAAGAAAAAAGTTAATTTGCCACTGCATTTCCAGGTGAGGAAAGGGCATAATTTCAGTCGGGTACTTTCTGCTGACAGCAATATTAGATTCAACATACATAAACACAGCAGGGACTCCCGTACTTTATGTTATAATACCGGGCTTGTGTGAAAGTAGGTATGTACTTAGATGAGCTTTTTTTCTGGACACTTCATATCCAAACCTCCAAAATATATTGACACCTAAGAAAACTCTTTGCTTTATAGATAGCTTTACATTTTACAAAGCAATTTTATGTAGAATGACTTCATTCATTCTTTACAACACTGTGATAGTTGTTATTTCTCTATTTTGTGAATGAGGAAAGAGGCTTGGAGACATTAAATGACTTGCCCCAACTTCCACTGTTAATAAATGGACAAGCTGGATGGCAGGTGCCTTCTGGCACTCTTTTTAGTCTTTCATTAACCCTGCGAAGCTCACCAATATTCAGAGGGGTACAAAAGAAGGAAGCACAACTGAAACCAACAGATATGCCTTTGACTATTAAATTTCCAAATGTATTTTTAATTATAATATTTAAATCTGAAGATAACAAAGGGTACCTGGGTGGATCAGTCAGTAAACTGTCTGATTCTTGGTTTCGGCTCAGGTCATGACCTCAGTTGGGAGCTCGAGCCCCTGGGCAGGCTCCACACTCAGCAGAGTTTCTTGAGATTCTCTTCCTCTCCTCCTTCCCCCACTCACACATGCTCTTCCCCCCACCCTCTAAAAAATAAAAATAAATAAATAAAATCTTAAAAAAAATAAATCTGGAGATAATGAGATCTGCTATCCTCATACCTACCTAGCAGATTAGAAATCAAATAGGGCTTGCAGTTGGCAGAGTTTGAAATGTTTTAGATCTTTCATCTGATAATTCTACTACGAATAATTCATGCTTAAGTTAAAATGGAAAAAAAAGAAAACCTTTATGTACCAAATTGTTTTTGACATTTATTTTTAATGATGATAAACAAAATAAACATTTCCCAAGAGTATAGTGACTTCATGAAATATATGCAGCCGTTAAAATAATGCTGCAAGATGCTTTTAAGGACACGGGACATTCTTGTTATAAAGATAAGGAGAAGTGAAGAATATATATACATGTTTGGGAAATGTGCATGAAAACAAAACAAAGAAATAACCAAAATCATGTTAGTAATTAGAATGATGGAATTGTGAATGGTAATATATTCTTTTTTTTTGTTTTTATGCATTTTGAAGCTTTTCTAAAATGACCATTGTATTCTTTCCAATTTAAACTGAAATTGTTTTAAAGAATTAGAAAAGCGCACTGATTTTTAAATCCAGACTTTTAAAAAATGCACTGTTTAAAACCAGACCCTGTATTTGGTACACTAATTTGATATGTTGGCTGGTGCTTTTAGGTGCTTTTTAGTTAGGGAACCTGACTGTGTCCCCCATGTGGGGGATGGCTAGCTCATCTCAAAAGGCCCTTTCTGCATCCATCTCCTATGCCTGCCTATCAAACCGGAATGGCCACCTGCCATCTTTGGGTTGACCATATTCCATTGTTCCTTGCTAAGAGCATCCTGTTGTCCTTTTGGGGCAGTTCTTCACTGTGTATACTCTGAGTATGGGGTACAGCTGCCTTTCCATTTCTTCTCCTCCTCTACTGCTACCCATTCCCTGAGGCTTTGAATCTTGACCAAAGTGTTAGGTGGAGATCATTTAATCTCCAGCTGGCTAGAAATTTTCTGCTCTGAAATGACTGCCATGCTTCTTCCTAATACTTTGGAGCTCTTTTGATGCCTGTTCCTTTGTAAGCCTAGCTCTCCAGCCTCCCATCCGTTCTGTGACTTCCTTCTTATCTTTCCAGTAAATTCCCTTCTATTATATTTAACCAGAATCAGTTTCCACTGGTTTCAATCCAGAATGCTGAATAATACACACACACACACACACCGACAACCATTCCACATTGTAAATATCAGCAAATACTTTCCTTCAGGCCTTTAAAAGTTAGCAAGGAAGCATTTTCTATATCCAAATAAAATTAAAAGTAAGGGCTAAGTGCCATCACATAATATCTCACCCAGAAGGATCTCATAAAGACACCAAAGGTTATGCTATATCAATTCAAAGCCTTAAAAGTGTTTTCACATCATAAACACATTTTAGGTTCCGGTATGATCTGAGAATTAATTCTCATAGTAGCCACAAATAAGTGGACTCAGAGAGATCAAATAGTCTTTTCCAATTTGAAGCAGAAGACTGCAGTCCATTGCAGGATCTTTGATTATCTGATGCTCCTGAATTTTCACAACATCTTAGACATAGGAATTTTTTTTTTTTTCTTTTTGGCTGTTACTCTGGCTGTTCTTCAAGACCTTTGTTGAGAAGGACACAGACTTTGGCCAGTTTAAGCTACTCTCAGTGTTCTGGAGATAGCCTGCTAATGCTCCAATTCCTTTATAATTAAAATCTTTCTAAAGTGGTGCATTGGATTTGTAATAACTCTGTCATGACAGCAGAGCCCAGCAGAAGACCCAAGCCACCAGCCTGTTTCCTATAGTCTTTTACATAATAACATTCCCCACCACAGATACTCTGATTCTTGAAGCAGCTTTAACTCAAGGAAGCAAGCATTCTCTCGTGGGTCCAGAAACCAAAGCAGCTTTTAAAACAGGAAGCTGACATAACTGGTTTTGAGTTCTGTCCTAAAGAGATATTTTGTTGGCTTTTGGCCTCTATTTACTTAGCTAGTGGGTTAACCAGGATAACAAGTTTGACTTGCAAATATTTTTTTTTTTCAAAAGAATACAAACAAAGCTACCATCCCTTCAAAAACAGCAGTGGGGCAAGAGGCTCCTCGTTGTGTGCCTGCAGGGATAGCTTGCATTTGCTTTCCCCCCCCCCCCCCCCCCCCCCCCGCCGTATTGACTATTAGCTCATCTCCCCCTGTTTATCCCCCGCCCCTTCCAGTTTACCTGGGGTAAGAACAGCGGGAGCTGCTGTCAGGACTCCTGAAGAGGTTGTAGATGGAGGATGACGTGGCAGTTTCAAGATTCCCCCCAAACAGGTGCCTCTGCTTCCTTTTTAGATCACAGGGGATGCCTCTGGTCTTGCCACTAATAATTTGTCTAGTCCTAGGTACAAAACTCCCTTCAGTCTTCCCAGTCATGCTGATTCTCTCCTCTAATGCATGAACAGTGTCCTTTCGCCCTCTTATATCCACTGAAGACTTAATAGTGAACTTCCGAGGTCACACTATGAGTCCAACCTGCCTTTCTCCACATGTCTCTGCCCTCAGCTGGCTATGACACTGTGAGGCAGCCGACTCCTTGCCCTGGTTCCCCTGGGTTCTTCTTCAGAGACATTCCTTTGCTTGGAGGGGGGCCCTTCTGGTTCTACTCACCACTGAAGTAACACCTCCCTCATGTCCCTTGATGCTCCTGAATTTCCAGAGTCACTTAGACACAATCCTCTCTTTTTTAGGGTACATTTTTGCATTAATTCTTTATTTTCCTATCCTTACTATGGACTAGGTATTATAAGCACTGGAATGTAGCAGTGATAAGATCACACATGGTCCCCATTCTCAGAGCTTACCATCTAGTAGAGAAACAGAAAATTAATTACAGTGCAAATGATCAGAGGCAGGGGTGAACATGGGTGCTCCGAGGAAAATGGCAGGGCCTCTAACCTACATTGCTGGGATTGGTATTGCCTTCCTCCTTAATAAAGTGAGATCTAAATGGACAGGGAGATTAAGTTGGAGTCAGCTAGGTGAAGTAGATGAGTTTACAAGCCAAGGAAACAGAATTTTATTATTATTTTTATCAATTGTATAGTTAATTAATATACATTGTGAACTTCTGTTTTTGGAAAAATAGAAAATGATAAAGAAAGAGAAACCAATTGCCTTAGGCAATTTGCCATCCAAATATCACTGATCATTATTAACACCATGATTCTTTTTCCTCTTGTCTTGGGGAGTTGTGGTAGGGGATAAGAGAGTAATGTAGAGAGAAGCTAGATTTTGTATTTTTCGAATTATTTATTGTATGTGCAATTTTGAATACTGCTTTTTTTCACTTAAAACTGCACTATAAGCTTTGTTTCACTCCATTAAAGCTTTCAAAAATATCATTTCAATGGCTCATTTAGTCTTTCTACATGAGTCCTTCCTGGCTCTTCTCATTCCTGTGGTCACACCAGTAATCTCTCTTGTTCACGCCTCCAAATCAGACTTGCCTTTCTAGCACTCCTTTGGAATTGATAATATGGTCACATTTGTAATCTCCATCATTTGCGTGAATTTAGAGCAGCCCGGTGCCCCCAGAGAGTTAGATCAAATGTGCCTAAATAGCGAGCATTCCAACCATCATCTTTCACTACCTTTGAGACTCCCTTCTGTGTGTGGTCAGTAAATGTTCCCAACTAATCTATCAATTGATGTTCCTTTAAAACATAAACAAGAATCAAAAGCTAACAAACCTTAGTTGAATCCACTTTGAACCTTATTTGACTCCTTTCATTGGGCAACATCTAAGTACCTCACACTGTGAGTTATTGATTTTACCAGCATCATGTGTCCTGGAACTTTTTCTTTCATCAGTGTTGGGGTAAGGGTTAGGACATCATGTTCCAATGTTGATACTTCCTTTTTTTTTTTTTTTGCTGAAATAGTTAATTTATTGGCAGCTGCTCTGCAAATCTATGCATAGGAATTATCATTACCATTATCACCATTGTCAAAATCTTATTGTCATTGATACCATCATAGTAGCTTCTTTGTGCTTAGTCATTGTGTTTTTTTGCATTACTCATATTATCTTATTGAAATTTCAAAATAACCATCTGAGATAAGTATAATTGGTATTCCTACTTCCATGAAATTAAGTAAAAAAAAAAAATGGCTGAGTTGATAATTGAACCAGATTTATTTGATTCCAGAGTCTGTGATCTTAATATGAGAGAGAGAGAGAGAGAGGGAGAGAGAGAGAGAGAGAAAGTGTGTGTGTTTGTGTGTGTGTGTTTGGGAGAGAAGGAAATTGGAAGAAGCAGATATAGGAAGGAAAGAGAAAGATTAGAGAATATCTTCACTTTAGGGAGATTTGAGATAGTGCATTAGACTTTATGTTTCTTATTTTAAAAAGGACAGTAGGCAAAAGACCAATTTGTGTATTGGCACTGAGAACCCAAAGATGTCTATGGAAAAGGAGGATGTTGTTCATTTGCAGTCATGAATTATATTTTGCCACAAATTTCACTATCATACTAATTGCTTTTCTTTTCTGTACTAAATGCAGGTCTTTCTGATCTTTTTCCTTCCAGCCTCATTTAGTCCTGGAATCAAAGTCCAAGATGCTGTTTTTAGGCTTGGATAACTGATAATATGGCCTTTATATAAATGAGCTTCTTGAGGGTATATTCACATACTTTTATTTCTGTTGATTTTTTTGTTTGTCTTCTTTATTTTGCCTTTCCCCCCACTTCTATCCTGGCAACAAATATAGTACAGAAAACATAAGGTATTTTATGTGAATCGTATTTTTGATTTTGTGTCCGTTATCATGTTTTGACATCTTAAAATACTCATCCAAGGAGAAACTGCCCCTCCTTGGGCTAGCCAGTTTTTTTTTTTTTAATTTTTATTTATTTATGATAGTCACACACACAGACAGAGAGAGAGAGAGAGAGAGAGAGGGAGAGGCAGAGGGAGAAGCAGGCTCCATGCAGGGAGCCCGACGTGGGATTCGATCCCGGGTCTCCAGGATCGCGCCCTGGGCCAAAGGCAGGCGCTAAACCGCTGCGCCACCCAGGGATCCCTAGCCAGTTTTTAAGAGAGAGCCAAGTACCCACCTTGGAGATTGTCTTTGACATGCAAACTAACCAATCTAGAGGCATGGTTCTCCATCAGCCCACATACCCCAGAAGGCAATATTCCTTTGCCTGAATCATCCCAAGGTGTTGGTTCAAAAACTCTTCCAGAGCTTCCCTGGGGTATTATGAAATTGGCTCCTAAAAAAGAAAGCCAGTGAGAGATTGGAGAAAGAGGTAAGCTACTCCAGATTGGTAGGTGGCAGGTAAAAGGCAAGGCAAGTTTAATTTATACCCAAGGCTTATCTTAGCAGGCCTAAGATGAGTAGGTCTCCTTACTCACTAGCCAAATCTTAACTTTTATTTTAAGGACTTAACTGGAGTTAGTCATTTATACCACCTTGATGGACTCAATACCACATCACTATATCAAGATGAATTTCTGGGAGCAGGGTAGGCAGACAGAATATAAATTCCAGGGACAAAGGAGGTGGTGAGGAGTCTCCAACAGGAGGGTCAATAATCAGTTAGGTCTTCTCTAAGACCTTTCCCAACACACAAACATCAGGTGCTAGGCAACTAGACACTACCCCTTCTAGCCCAAAGCTAGCTGAAATTATTTAAACTAGCCAATCCTAAATAGTTTACCTTGTCCTGTCTTGTCTTTCCTATGGAAACCCCAGTAAAGACTCTGGTCTAAACTTGTCTCTTGTTCCTGCTTCTGCTTCCTTAGCTAAACCTGGTGTTTGTCCTGCGTCCCCGTGTGGCAAGTCATGCCCCTTGTTTGTAGGGGAACTGCAATATATTAACTTCTACATGTTGTCACTCAGTCACCTTTAAAAATGAAGACCTCAGCACAGAATATGTTTAGCGCAAGGAATTTGTGACAGACAGATCTTCAAGGTGCCCTGTGATTCTCACCTCCTGGTGAGCATGTCTTTGTAGGACCTCCTCCCTTTGAGTGTGAGCAGGACATAAGACTTGTTTCTACCCAGTAGAATATGACAAAAATGACAGATGCCACTTTTATGGTTATATTCCATTATATAGGATTTTGTTTTGCTAGGAAACTCATTATTGAGACTCCTACTCCTGGTTGGATGAAGTAAGTGGCCAGGTTGGGGAAACCTTCATGGCAAGAAGCTACAACCAACCTCCAGGAGTTGAGGGCAGCCTCCAGCCTCCAGTTACCAGGATGCTGGCCTTAAGTCCTAGAACTTCAAAGAAACAAATTCTGAGAATAACCTGAGGGAGCCTGAAAAGGAATTCCTTCCCTTTGAGCCACCAGATAAGAATGCAGTCTACCTGATATGCCTTGATTGTGATCTTGTGAGACTATAAGCAGAAAACTCAGCTGTTCACCAACTCCCACAGAAACTATGAGATAATACATGTGTGTTTTTAAGCTGTTGAATTTGTAGTAATTTGTTATGTAACAATAGATAACTAATAGAGCATTTGAGTGTGATCTAGTTTCTTTTTACTCTTTTAATAATAAATTGACATGAACAGAAATCTCACAGAGGAAGTGATCTAGTTTCTTTTCCTTTCCTTTCACTCATTTCCTTTCATTCATTCTACAAGTCACCAGTGATCCCCATCTCATCAATATCATGGATCCTTTACAGTCCCTCTCTGTGACATTCCCACTTACACCTGTTGAAACTCTCTAATTCAGTGTCAAACTAGAAGTACAAATAGGAAAAAAATATGAAATTTTTCAAACTACACATTCGGGACCCTCCTAAGGGGTGTTGACTCAGATCTGGGAGGCTAGTAGCAAGACAAGAACATGTGTATTTTGAGAATGTGACACCAGCATTTCTAGTGGACATTTTTCAAAAGGAAGTACTATCCTGATCCCATCCCTTCTGGGATTCTGTGATCTACTCAAAAGATAGTGTTCTTCAAGGTTCCATTTCTGACTCATGACCTTCTTTCCTCCCACATGCTTCCATTAGTCAATATAATCTATTTTTGTAGTTTTATGACTGTCCAAATGCCTATCACTGCTAAATCTCCCTTGTCACCTTAGTGTATACATTGAGACCTATGTGCCTGATAGTCTATCGAAAATATTCAGTTAAGTGCTCTACAACCTCTTCCAACTCAGGACATTAAGAGCTGAACTCACGCACCATGCCATCCTCGTTCCTCCATCTATTCCCTCATTGTGACGTGTTCTCTTGACCAGTGAACGGCATCCTTTCCTAGACCTTCAAGTCAGAAAATTGTGAAATAATTTTAAGCTTTAGGTCCCTTAAGTGATTCTCTATCATCTGCAGAATGAGTCTAAATTCCTTAGTCACCTGAAGCTTCTCTGAACCATCTTCAACCCACTGCTATAGCTTTGATCCTTGTCCTCATGGCCTTACCCTTGATATGAATACATGCTTAACTACTTGAAGTTAACCACAGTTGCCATTCTCTTTCATACCTGATTCATGTTCCCCTCTGTGAAAGCTTTCCCCTGTCTACTCCCCTAACTCTCATATGCATGTCATTTCCTCTCTTTTCCTGAAATCTTAGACATATCCAAGAGCTCCTTTGGGGTTACTAAATACATTATGCTACATTTTCCATTAGTTCTCACCACATCAATTCACATATTTTTATGGCAGCCTTCCTCTACTGGACAATAAATACCTTGAGGGCAGAGCCAATTACTAATTTTGTTTTTGTACTCCCAGCGTCATGACATGTACTGGGCATATAGAGAGTGTTCTGTTGGACTGAACTATTGTTAAAATGACTGACAGTAGTGCTGTGGTATTTGAGGCATGCTCAGCTCCTATGAAACCTTGAAACATAGGATATTACATGGAGAACTGCGGAGATGGAAGTGAGGAGGCAGCATACAATGTGAATTATTCTTAGCTGTCCCTGTGGATAACTTTTTGGAACTAACATGGGTATCCTTCTAGAGACTGCTTCTGAGAACTTGCTCAAAGCAGTCAACTACTTTTTAAATTCTTTTTTTTTCAAGCCCCCAAATCATTCAACTTTCTTTAGTTATTTTAGCTAGTGTCTTTTTTTTTTATTGTTGGTTGTTTTGTTTTGTTTCAGAGCAAGAGAGATAGAGAAAGAGTATGAGTGAACGGGAGTGAGACAGGGCAGGGGAAATGGTAGAGGGAGGAGAGAGAATTTCCATGCTGGGCATGGAGCCTGACCCTGAGATCATAACCTGAGCTGAAATCAAGAGCCCATGCTTATTTGACTGAGCCACCCAGACACCCCTAACTAGGTTTTCAGAAAGTCTTGCATTTGCTTTCAAATAAATCAACCTAACAGGGTGGTGTGGGACAGGAGGAGGTGTGTGTGAGGGAGACTGAAGGGGGAACAATCAGAAAAAGATAGACAGATACAGGCACACATTACAAATCCACATAAATTCCTATGAATATGCAGCTCTCTGGTTCTGACTTTCCTTCTCTAAACTGTGCATTGAAGTGAAATTTCTAAGAAAAGTATGTGGTGCCAGGTGTGACTGGGGTGAGGTTAGGCATTGTGAAAGTCCCTTTATGGTTGTCAACTGGAACAAGTCAAAGCCTAAATTTGTCCTTTTCCTTTATCTTTAAAATTTACAGATAATTAGAGAATATCTTGGTTATTTTCCTCTCATGTTTTCCTAGCTTCTAGAAGATGGTGTTATACAAACAAGGAAGCCAGGAGCAAGAATACTGGGCACACTTGCTTGACTTTTCTCCAGTCCTGAAATACAGCTAAGGCTTAGCCTCTGGAAGCTTCAGAGCTAAATCCTGGTGACCGCTCTGGAATGAATGTCACTCCCAGTGAATTTTGGGAAAGGAGGAACCACACCTTCCAGGCCACTATCCATGGGATGAAAATCAAACCAAGATATTACAATGAAAGCAAAACAAAAGCAACATGGTCAAACCCAAAACAGACTCCATATCTTATTTCTAAAACATTTAAAAATTGGGCTTCATAGAAATCAGTTTGTGAAGAAAAATGTTACATATAACTGACTCAGATAGTAGGCAGATGTACCGAGGGATGGCAGATGTGTCTAATGAAGCCAGATGTATAAAGGCGGTCAGATGGGCGTGTATTCCTAGCCAAGGACTTGAGGAAGTGATAGGTGAAAGTAAATGTATGTATAAATGTGGCTGGTGACCAAAATGGCACCAGTACTTAGAAAGGAGGTGCTTCAGTTATCCTTTGAGTATTAAACCATACAAGTAGTGGATAAACGAGAAAGGTACAAAATCACTTAACGGGACTAGCTCTTGGGCCTAACAATATTAGGATGCTGTCACGTTAGTATCACTAAGCACTGCCTTTTTATGTTTTTATTGTAAAATCTTAGATTCCTCTTCTATGCTTCTTCTCTAAAATTAGTTGGAACTTTGGAATTCCTTTGTTAAGCTTAACTTTTATTTTAAGAACATTTTATAATTATTTATAAAATTAAAAATATAACTTTCAAACATATATTTATATCTTCTCATATGGAATCAGAAATAACACTTTATGAAATAATAATGCAACACTTTACACATTAATAATTATCAAGCCCACTTCCTGCCCCCTTTCCTGTATATGACAACCATGATGCAGGCTTCCCTTTGAGTAGACCAGTAGAAGATGGAGGAAGATATTCTCTAACTGAAAGAAATGTTTAACAGAAATAAAAATTTCAAGTGTATATAAATAAAGATATATTTTATTTGAATTGAACATTGAAGTTCATCAGCATACAGTGCGTGTGTTGTTAAACTGGTAGCACTTGCCTGTTAAAATAGAAAGTTCACATTATCATTTTAGCTTTTATAACTCTTTGAAATAAAAGTCTCAGAACAAAATAATTTGGCGTTCAGAAGCAGTGCGTGGGGACTTAGCAGGAGGAGTAGAGGATGCAGATCAGTGATTTTTAACTGTGGGTTTATATTGGATGAATCTGTGGAGCTATTTACAAGTGCTGGGGTAGTGAGGCTTGACTCCTACCCCAGAGACACACTGGGGGTGGGACTCCAGCATAAGCATTTTTTCAGAGTTACCCAGATAATTTGAGTGTGTATCTGGTTGACAAACCTTGGGAGAGACAAACCAAGGAGGCAAAGATGCTAATACTGCCTAATGAAGTGGTTTCTTGTGACAAAATGGTCTCAACAGGATATATGAGCTTAAATCCATTAACTAGTCAATTGGCCCACTTACATTTCTTTGCTCTAGTCCTAGGCTGCCCTAGCACACTGGGGTTGTACCGCGGTTTCTAACGTTGGTCTAACTACTAAATGTGGCCTGGTCATATTAACACTGGCATCCTGGTTTATGAGACACTTATGTGTCTCATTACATAGGAGTCAATTAAATTACTTCCTACATTAGATTTTAGCCTCTTCTAAGATTGATTGGTGCAATTAGTTTTCCAAAATGTGCTTATTTCTGCGACCCTGAAAACTTTAGGCTTTAAGGCTATAGGCCAGATAAAAACCTATGAATTCAACTGAGGCATTGCATCATTGTCTTAAGTCTTTGTCTTCCCTTTGGAGACATTCCTTGGAAATTGCTATTAATTCTGTGGGCTAAATTTTACCTTGGTAGGCACAGCAATTTGAGGCAAGTCTTTTTACAATTTGACTAACTTTTGTTAACCTTTTGGAAAGAATTGCTGGGCCCTGAGTGATTTCAGACAAATTCTAAAGGAGGTTTTTGGGTTCAAGTCACTGTGGGTTTGTATTAACATTCAAGATAAAATGAAATGGTCACAACTGTAAGCAAGTTTTGATGCCATATGATCTCATCCATGTTATTTATTCTCTTTGGGCATCACTTTACCTTAATGGAAAACAAGAGGGTAGGGAGTTATATTGAAATATCCCTAGGCTTCTTCTAGTTTTAAAATAATGTACCCCTATGTACCTATGTCCTTTTTTTAAACAAGATTTTCATGTTATAACAATTTTATGTCTACAGAAAACCTGGGATGTTAATACAAATAGTTTGCATACTATTAACATCTTACAAGAATGTGGTACATTTGCTATAATGAATGAATGAATATTTATACATTATTATTATTAATGGAAGTCAGTACTTTATCTCTATTGCCTTAGTTTTTATCTCATGTTCTTTTTCTGTTTCAGGATCCTATTCAGGATACCTACCACATTGCATTTAAAAGTCATGACTCCTGGGGACCTGAGGAGCCTGGGTGGCTCGGTTGGTTGATCATCGGACTCTTGATTTCAGCTCAGGTAGTGATCTCAGGATTGTGAGATGGAGCCCTGCATCAGGCTCTGTGCTGAGTGTGGAGCCTGCTTGAGGTTCTCTCTCTCCCTCTCCCTCTGCCCCTCCTCCTTCCCTCTCTCTCTCTCTCTCCCTTTAAAAAAAAAAAAGAAAAAAGAAGAAGAAGGAGAAGAAGAAGAAGAAGGGGGTGGTAGAGAAGAAGAAGTCATGTCTCCTTAGGCTTCTTTTGGCTGTGGCCCTTTTAAATATGTGTCTTAATTTTGCCCAATACTTTTCTCATGATTAGATTGGCCTAACGAATTTTGAGCGAGGGTCATAGGCTCAAAGAGGCATTTTTAATAGAGTCTATCAAGGGTACATTATACCAACATGACAGATAAGTGATAACTGTTGTTGTTGACCTCAGTCACCTGGCTAATATAACATTTGTCAGATTTACTCTCCCCTGTCCCTTTCCATACTGTCTGTCCTCTTTCAAAGCCAGCCACCCTGGGCAGCCCACACTTAAGGAGAAGGAAGTTTTCCTCCACAGTCCAGAGCATAGATAACTATTTACATTGTTTGGAATTCTTATACAAGGGGGATTTGTCTCTTCTCCCTCATTTATTTATCATTTAGTTATAACAACTTGAAATAATGAATATTTATTTTATAATTTTTCTTAAAATATTTTATTTATTTATTCATGAGAGACACAGAGAGAGAGGCAGAGACATAGGCAAAGGGAGAGGTAGGCCCCTTGCAGAGATCCCCATGTGGGACTCGATCCCAGGACCCCGGGATCATGCCCTGAGTCAAAGGCAGATGCTCAACCACTGAGACACCCAGGCGTCCTATTTATTTTAAACTTTAAGTTATAATTCAAAAGTATTTTGTTGCTAAAATTGTTCCATATTTGTTTGCTGGAAGTTCTTTTAGTGAACTCCTGGGTCCCTTTCACATGTCCCCATTATCGATCATTTGGGGCTTGTGTGTATATTTAATTTCTATCACTACCATATGTTCCAGTCCTGTCTTATATATTTCCTGTCCTAATTTTAGAATCAAAAATTTCTCCAAGGAATTCTGGTTCCAATTATTGGAGAATAACATTAAAAACCAAGATCTGGATTCTAGATGTACTTCTTGCTACTGGGATGCTGCTCCTTCTAGGTATGCTCGGCTGACAGAATGAGGAAATGTATGTTTGTATATATTAACCTGTGTTTATACACATATCTATAAATATTTCCATGTATAACCATCTGTATCTATATTAAGCTAAACATAAATCCATCCTGATGTCTTGGATCTAACATAGATCATTCTAGACTTTTCCATTTGCTTACCCACAACCTTTCACTCCAACAGTGAGAAACCTGGCTCCCACCATCGGCCATCCATTTATTTAATTGTTCAATTACAATATAAATATATAGCAGTATCAGAGCTGTGACCCCACACCCCAGGGGAAAGAATGTTAGAGAATAGTATTTATGTATAATTTCTTTTGACTTTTTATTTATAGACTCCATTCATTTCCAAAGTTACTTAGATGAGCAACTTTTCCCCTTTCTGTGAGCTTGTTTTGTACATTTGTAGTATAATTAGATGATTAGATTATTTTGTCACATCCTACATGCCACCCTAAGCTCTTTCAGCCTCTTAAGTGATGTTTTAAAAAATTGCATACAGGGATCCTTGGGTGGCTCAGTGGTTTAGCGCCTGTCTTCGGCCCAGGGCCTGATCCTGGAATCCCCAGATCAAGTCCCACGTCAGGCTCCCTGCATGGAGCCTGCTTCTCCCTCTGCTTGTGTCTCTGCCTCTCTCTCTCTCTCTCTCTCTCTCTCTGTCTCTGTCTCTGTCTCTGTGTGTCTCTCATGAATAAATAAAATCTTTTTAAAAAGTTTGCATACATTAAGATTTACTTTTTGTGCTATAAAGACCATGGTGTATTTTAATTTCTATTTTTGTGGACTTTACTTGTACTTCAATGATTCATTAGTAAACTAAATCATGTACACAAATACCTTTGACACATGGTCTGGTGATTTTCCAGAGAGATGTAGAAATATTCTACATATTCTAGAGAATATATTCTCTAGAAATATAGCCTGGAAAATTATATATATATATTTCTTTTCTCCTACTGTAAAAAGCTTGCTTCCTCATAACATTAATCAATTACTTATTTGCACTATTCTATAATATAAACAAAGTTATTTGAAAATAATAGTATCAACATTGCTACAAAAAATTAGAATACTAAGCATACTTTAAGATTTCTTTCTAGAGGTGCCTGGGTAGTTGAGCAGTTGCCTTCGGTCCAGGACGTGCGTGACCCCGGGGTCCCGGGATCGAGTCCCACATCAGGCTCCCCATAGGGAGCCTGCTTCTCCCTCTTCCTGTGTCTCTGCCTCTCTCTCTGTGTCTCTCATGGATAAATAAAATTTTTTTAAAAAAGATTTCTTTTTAGTTTTTATGGTCACTTGAAAATTGGTTACTAAGGATGACTAATCAAAATATAGTATTTTAATGTCACTTTAATTCATATCCCTATGATTATGTTATCAAGTTGATAAACAGGTACATTTATTTCCATTTGTTTGCAAAGCTTAGCAATTGCTTTTTAAATATAATTTCATTTTTGATTATGGAAACCAAGTATATAAGAAATAGAGACTATATTTGGATAAATTTTATTTCTTTTCCCCAAATGCCTAACTCCTCCCTGTTCTTTACCTCCCCATGATAACCTTTTTATTAGTTTTGAGATTATCTTTACTATCTTTCTCTTTGCATAAGACAGCAAATGCACATTTCTTCCCATTTTTTACATGCAAGAATCACAGTATGTATCATGTTCTAGATCTTATTTATTCCACTGCACAAACATCATGGAGTTCACTTTATATCATTGTACAGAGATCTTTACCGTTCTTCTTCTTCTTCTTCTTCTTCTTCTTCTTCTTCTTCTTCTTCTTCTTCTTCTTCTTTTTTAATGGCTTTTGGTATTCCTTTTTTTGGGGTATATCATGATTTGTTCAAGCAATCACTATTGATAGATATCTGCCATTATAAATAATACCACAATGCAGAGTTGTTTGCCTAAGTCATTTTGTGCCTAAGTCATTTTTTATTTTTAAGTTACACTTTGGGAATGATTTTTCTTGGGCATATGTAATGTGTGTATGCTGTCCTAATTAGGGGCAAATTCCTCCATAGAAGTGGAATCATCAGGTTTCCATAAGCAATGTGGGGAAGTACCTCCTTTCCCACAGGATTGCCGGAGAAGTATTCTGTGAAACTTTTGGATTTCGCCAGACTGGTAAGGAAGAAATACTATTTCAGTGTAGTTTAATATTCAATTCCATTATTATAAGTGAAGTTGATCTTTTTTTAAATGTGTACTATACTTTCTATATTTGTCTTATTCTCATACTTTTTGGGGGAGTATTTTTCCCCTTAAATTTTTAAGACTTTATTTTTTTGGAAATGTTATTATTTTTTTTTGTAGAATTAGAAAATATCTCTTGTAGTTTGTCCCTTCATTTTACTTTCATTTTAGTAGAGGAATTTTTGCCAATACTTAAATGTATCACCATGGTATTTTATTACTTTGGATTTTGACGTCTAGTTAGGAAAGTATTTCTCTCACTTTTTAAAGATATTCACTCATGTGTCTTACTAGAGATGTTACGAGCTCAGTTTTTACATTTAAATCTCTGATTTGTTTAGGTTTTATTCTGGTACACAATGTGAAGTACGGTGTGATTTGTCATTTTCTTAATACTATCCTTTTTTTTTTTTTCCCCACAGTATCCTTTATTCCTATTGTTATGAGTTGAATTGTGTCCTCTTAGAAAGAGATGTTGAAATCATAACCCTGGGGCTTCAGAATGTGACCATTTCAATACAATGTGACTAATGTCTTTCTAAAAGAGAGATCTGCACACAGACCTGGACACACACACACACACACACACACAGGGAAGAGGATATGAAGAGACACAAAGAGAAAGGGCCACTTAAAGGCCAGTGAACAACTGAGGCTTCCAGAAATTACGAGTGAGGCCCTTTCACAGAGCCTTTGTAGGAAGCATGGCCTTGCTTACACTTGATTTCAAACTTTCGGCCTCCAGAGCTGTGAGACAACACATTTATATAGTTTTGAGTCACAGTTTGTGGTTCCTTTTTATGGCAGCCCTAGGAAGCTAAAATACCCACTGATTTGAGGTAGTATTTTTATCATATCCTATATTTTCACTGACAACGTGGGTGTGCTTACGGACTTACATTTTGCTCCATGTGAACTGTCTACTCATGTATCATTACCACAGTATTTTAATTAAAGGTGGTCTACACTATGCTTTAATATCTGGTAGAGGTACTGCCCTCTGTTGTTTTTTTTTAATTCTTTTTGCAGTTTTACTTCATACTCTTGCTTGTTTATTTTTCCATATGGAAGTTATCAAAACAACCAATTAAACAAACTCATTCATTCCAGGGAAAAGAAGTTTATATTTTTATCAAGATTGCAATGTTTTCTATTTTAAGTCTCATTCAAATCAGCCTCTTCAACCCACGCCCCCGATCCTATCTCCATGTCAGCGTGTCCCTGCTCAATGCCTGGTTGCTTCGACTTCAGAAGTGGCTCTACATGCCACCGAAATACTCAAATTCCTTGGATGAAAGCTTCTCTGAAGCCCTTTCCACCCTCAGAAGCACTTCTGGGGGCACCTCGCTGGCTCGGTCAGTTAAGAGTCACATTCTTGGTTTCGGTTCAAGGGGTCAGGGGATTGAGCCCCACTTTGGGCTTCACACTCAGGATGGAGTTGGTTTAATAGATTCTCTCCCTCAGCCCCTTCCCCACTCTCTGGAGAGAGAACTCTCCCAAATAAATAAATAAATCTTACAAAAAGAGAAAAAAAAAAAAAAAACTTCTAGATACATGCTTTGTTTCTGTAAGTATGAACTGAATGGAATCATATTGCATTAATATAAATTTTGAAGTTGTAAAGCAAGATTTGTTATAAATGGTCAGTAAGACTTCCAACTGACTTGATAGATTATCAGAACGCAGATTTAAAATTGCACATCCAGCACTCACTTCCATGTACCATATTACCTAAATTATATCCCATCAATCTATATATAGTATAATTATATATCTATAATAATAGATAATGCGATTATGTAATATGTAATATAGCATTATATAGTCAAGGTATTATACATTAATATGATATATTTATATTCTATTATTATATAATAAAACACATATTATATAATAGTATGTAATATATAATTAATATTAGCATAAATGTAGTATGCATTATTCATAATTATGTTAATAAAATATAACTATATATAATTAATCATAGCTATATATTATATAATGTAATTTCACACACTATAATACTATATTCTTTATTTTATGTATACTGGCTTTTCAGAGTTATGTGTATTAAAACAGTAACTTTGGGAGCAGCTTCCTAGCTTCTTAAATATTTTTGAAAGGTTTATTTATGATTTGGGAGAGAGAGAGAGAGCACACAAGTGGGAAAGGCAGAGGGAGAGGGAGAGAATCTCAAGCAGAATCTGTTTTGAGCGTGGAGCTCAGCTTGGGGCTGGATCTCACTACCCAGAGATCATGACCTGAGTTGAAAAAAAGTCCAACGCTTAACTGACTGGGTCACCAGGCACCACCTCCCTGTTTTTCTAAATCACATTTTAAAATCTAAGATCAAGAACCTTGCCCATCAGATTATTGGGAAAATTACATAATGGACAGTTTCTGCTGAGATTTCTAGCTCTCTCTCTATGCCCCCTGTCTCTCTCCCCCCTCTCAATTAGTTCCAATTGCAGAGATTTCTTTGCTCTTCCTTAAACAGGTCAAGTTCATTCCTGCCTTAGCCTTAAGACCTGGTCCTCTGCTCTTGCCATTGGTCCTTGTAATTTTATTTAACTTACCCTGTGATCTTCTTTAAATTATAAGCTCCAATGCCCTTCATCACATGGCCCTCCCTGATCACTTCTGCACACAATGGCTTGTCCTCTTAGCCACTCTTTAATCCTTACTTGCTTTATTTTTCTTCATGGTACTTATTTATATCTGAAGTTATATCGCCTATTTATTATTTTACTTGTTCTTTCTTTCACTGACATAGAACATTCCTGAGGAGAAAGATGTTGTCTTCTTCACTTTGATAGTCTCTGGCTTATAATAATGTATTAGATGCTTAATAAATATTTGTTGAATGAATAAGTCAAATAACATAATATGTGTACATTGTTTGGAATGCAATAGTTGTTTAATGGACAGTACCTTCTTTTTATTATTTAGTCTTTAACAGTGAATTTTTATTGTAGTGACACTGAGGACACATGTAAAACATACTTTATTCCTTTCTAGAAGTCTAGATTTTTGACCTCTGGTTAATAAAGACTTATATAATCTGATTTCATTCGATGAAGTACATGTTTTGGGGGTTGTATTTCCCTAGCGTAGGCCCTTTTGCATTTGAGAAGAGGTCATATAATTTTTAAATTGTCCCTTCCCTGTCATTAGTCATGCTGGTTTCTTGGTTTCTGGGTATGCTCATGTGTCTAATTATATCTGGGATGTTTGCTTTCCAGATGCCAGCAGAAACTACATCTCTGCATTTGCTCTTCACAATTGGATATCCAGCTTCTAACAGTGCCTCACTTGGCGGTTATCATTTTGCCAGGCAGGACTTAACGGTGCTCTCAGCCGAAATGGAAGATATTCAGGCTGGTTTGACTTCACCATTCTTTAAATGGAAAGGTCCTGGCATCGCTGATTTTCCTTAAGATTTTGTGGACTAATAGTCGAAAATTGAAGTACAGAATTGCCTGTCCTACGGAAAGTTTAGAAAAGTGCACAATTTAGGAAAGTTTCTGACCAAGCTTGACATTTCCCTGAATTGTTAAGGCCCTGGCACTCAGGACCAGGGGGAGAAAGGGAATTTGGCCTCTGCAGTCATGGCCCTTTTGACAGATATGATGAGAGGGTCTAATCACCAATGGCAAAGCATTTAAAATGCCAAGGAACAGAGCAAGTGTCAAAAGATTGAGAAAGGAACTAACGTTCCCCAGACATACACTGTGTACATGGTACAGTGCTGGGAGCTAGGTCAGGGGCACTTAAGTAGCTTTCAGAGCAATAAATGCCTGACAGTTATAATAATGCTGCCTTCAGAATATCCTACTGCTTTAACTCTTAAGCTGTGCTATAGTCTGAATGTCTGTGCTCCCCCCAAATTCATAAATTGAAATCTAATCCCCCAGGTGATGTATTAGAAGGTGGAGGCCTTTGGGAAATGGTTTGATTGGAAGGCAGATCCCCCATTCAGTGCCCTCACATAAGTGACTAAGAAAGGTCCCTTGCCTCTTCCACCATGTGGGATTATACTGGGAAGCGAACTGTCAATGAAGGTAAGCCTTCACCAGACACTGAATCTGCTGTCGCAGAAGATCTTGGATTTCCCAACTTCCAAAAGTGTGAGAAATAAATGTTTGTTATTTATAAGCCAACCCAGTTTAAGGTGTGTGTGCAGCCCAGATGGACTACGACAAGCCCTCCTTCCTGACTGTGACTGATGTAGTGGTTCCCAAACTTTAAACGTTCAGGTGTACTACCTTTATTACTTTGGTCACGATTGAGTACCACCTGTACTGCTATTTATTTTTCTAAAATCAACTTGCTTCAATTTTATAAACAATTTATTGTAAAAAATGGTATATTGGTCATAAAAAGTCACCGTTAATTAAAAATTATTGTCGTATCATCTAAAAGTACATCATTTATGCTGTCAATGGACCTTCGTCCTTATCTTACTTTGAGAAAGGCTGGAATCCTTGACATCAACTCCACACTATTTGAATGACAGATTTGGGCTTTCATTTCTTGTCTGACTTTATTATGAAACTGGGTCACCCAGTTGGCATGAGCCCACATTGTCTCTTTCTCCTTCTATTTTCCTTCTATTTCTGAGACTGCAAAAGCAAAGCTCTTGGAGTTCCATTTTTCTCTTTTCTTTCATAAGGAAGAGCCTCTAACCAAAGCTAGGCATCTTTAGGTTTTGCCCCTGGCACATGGAAGCTACAAAGAAAAAAAAAAAAAGAATCCTTTTTAAATGTCTATTATGAGTGGGCTGCCTGGGTGGCTCAGTTGGTTAAGTAAGTGTCCAACTCTTGATTTCAGTTCATGTCATGATCTCAGAGTCATGGGATTAAGCCTTGCATTGAGCTCTGCACCCCACATTAGGCTCCACGCTCAAGGTGGAGTCTGCTTGTCCCTATCCCTATGTTCTTCATCCTGCTCTCTCTCTCTCTCTTTCTCTATCTCTAAAATAAATAAATAAAACCTTAAAAAAAAAAAAAGCCAAACAGAGTTCTAGATGCTCTATAAACCTGAACCCACTCAATACCTTCAAACCATTTATTGTCATCCCCATTTTACAGGTAAGTAAAATGCACTAAAGAGAATGTAGAGAATTAGCGAAGGCAACATATGGATAAAGCGGAGATGCAAATCGAGCTGTATCTGACAATAAAGTATGTGCTCTTTTCAGTAAAAATCCTGAAGAAGAGAGTCCATTGGCATTTCAAAGATATGATATGCAGAGCTGATAATCTCTCTTAAACTGACAAAAACTCAATCATTTTTGTGATTCAAATAGCTACAAAATATATGTGTTTCTGATTCAAGTTGCACTTAAGGTATAAAAAGACTGTTTCAAAGAGCCATTTAATGTTCAAGAGCCTTTTAAATAGGATCAGGTGACTCAAGGTGGCTAACTGAGAAGATCTATTTCTTGTTTCAGTCTTAAATGTGCTGAAATGATATCCAATTCATAAAGCTACGATTGATATGCCCAGAGGGTAGAATGCTGTGACTGCTTAATCTCATGTTCCCTCAGAGCAGAGGACTGCATAATCTTTCATTGTGTGAGGGCACCATAATTCATTTGAACATTTCTCTCTTTTTGGATATTTAGGTTGATTTCATTTCTTTGCTTATATGAATAATTGTGTTATTGTTGGTTTTAAAGTCCAAGTTGAGAGCTAAGGATGTTTCATTCTTAAATGGATTTCTTTTATAGTTTATGAGCTTAAAAGTGAGTGTGTATTAGCCCTTAATTTCTTTTCTGTTGAAATTTTCAGTTCATGCACATTATGCATCTCTCTATTTGTATGGTGGCCTTTTCCTCATTGACTTGCAATCTCCATGAAGACAGGGAGCTTGTTTGTGTTCTTCAATGTTTTATTCCCAGACTCCAGAATAGTACCAGGTACAAAACTAGGAAAGATTAAATAGAAAAGGTTTCCTACATTTTACCTAGAAATTATGCCAATGACGATAACAAGAACTTTCCTTAGAACAAAAAGTTATACAAGCTAACACAAAATTTTAATATCAAGTGCATTTTTTCCTGGTCAAACAGATTATCCTGAGTTCAGGCTACATGATTTCTAGGAATCACATCAATCTTACATAGTAGATATGAGTCTGAACATCTACTTTTTAATGTAAACTTTATAGAGAAACATAGATGTTCAACATGTTTCCTTTGGGCCTTTGAATTTTGAATAACAAAATTCTCTGCAGAAATGAGGAATGAGCAAGTGAATAAATATTTGTTTAAAAATAAGGAAAGTTCAAATTGCAAAGAGTTTATGAGTTAAGAAGAAGAGATAATTTCATAATAAGAAATTGTTATAACCATGGGAAACTCCTAACTCTGGGAAACAAACAAAGGGTTACAGAAGGGGAGGTGGGTGAGGGGATGGTGTAAATGGGTGACAGGCATTAAAGAGGGCACATAATGAGATGAGCACTAGGTATTATACTGCATGTCAGCAAATTGAATTTAAATAAAATATTTTAAATTTTTTTAAAAAGATTTTGTTATATAGGTCAACCTTTTATTTAAAGAAAAGGAAAAAAACATATGAACGTTTGCATTGTGATGGGATTTTGCTAAACTTTTCAGGTTTGAAAGGTTTACTACATAACCATATTAAAATTTTTAGAAAACAAGCATGCACTCCCACCTACCCCCAGGCACAACACTCAGTAGAGTCAAGAAACTGTGTTTTACCCTCAGACACCAAGCTGTTAGTGGTAATGAGCCTTTCTTGCAGCTCTTACTATGGGCCACCCACTGTGTTCAACATTTAATATTTAAGAGCTCAGTTAATTCTCTGAGATAGTTATCATTATCCCATTTGACAGATGTGAAAACTGAAACACAGAAAAGTTAAATGACCTGCTGGAAGACAGAAAGCTCCTAAGAATTACAATCAGGATTTCAACCTAGATTCAAAGTCTGAATCCTTCAACAGTAAACATCATTCTGAAAACTAAGGATTCTACTCTGACACATATTTCCAGTTTTCCCCTCTTTGAAACAACAGTTTATAATTTTTAGTGTTAAATATGTCCTAGGCTCACAAAATCATTTAGAACTCACAACAACCAAAAAAAAAAAAAAAAAAAAAAAAAAAAGAACTCACAACAACCTTGTATGAGACATACTATTATTATTGTTTCCATTCTGCAATTGAGAAGCTAAGACAAGCTGAAGTCAAGTAACCTGAACTAGGTTACATGTTTTTTTTTTGTTTTTATGTTTGTAAGATTTTATTTATTTATTTACTTATTTACTTATTTACTTATTTATTTGAGAGAGAGAGAGAGAGAGAGAGAGAGAGAGGATGTGGTGGGGAGGAGCAGAGAGAGAAAGGAAGAAATAAAGTCTCAAGCACGCCATGCTGAGTGCAGAGCCCAACATGGAGCTTGATCTCACAACCCTGAGATCATGACCTGAGCCAAAATCAAGAATCAGGTGCTTGACTGACTGAGCCACTCAGGTGCCCCTCTTGCATTTATTTTTAAAGCACAATACAGGGGATCCCTGGGTGGCTCAGCGGTTTAGTGCCACCTTTGGCCCAGGGCATGATCCTGGAGTCCCAGGATCGAGTCCCACGTTGGGTTCCCTGCATGGAGCCTGCTTCTCCCTCCTCATTTGTCTCTGCCTCAATCTCTCTTTCTGTGTCTCTCATGACTGAATAAATAAAAAAAAAAATAAAAAAATAAAGCACAGTACATGATTCTTATACATGTTGTTACAGAAAACAGAGGATGAAATGGTGCTCATTAACGTCTAGTTCTCCTCTCTTCCCTAGACATAGAATTCTTTACTTTCTAGACCCCATTAGAGTTAGCTGGGATCATATGACCGGTTCTGGTCATTAGATTGTGAACAGAAGTGACCTGTCCGTTTCAAGCATGGCAATAAAAAGGCCTCACATTTCAAGTTCAGAGCAGCAACATCAAAGAAACATGGTCACTGAGGCACTACGTGAAAGATGACTCCAAAAGAGAAATGTTGAAAGCTATAATATTTCTCACTTCGTACTAATTTGCATGAGAAACAAATAAAATGCTGCACTTGGAAAACTAAGATTTGAAGGGTTTTTTTTCTTTTTCTTTTTTTTTTTTTACAGGTTAGCCTCATCTATCCTGATTAATACTATAGCCAAAACTTCCAACTAATTTAATAAGGCTTGTTTAGTTTTTGTTACAAATTTGATTAAGGACAATATAAGAGAAAGAAGTAATAAGCTCACTTCGCTTATGAATGCAGATTTAAAAATCAAATATATATAAAATTATATTTTATATTATATATAAGTAAATCCAATATGTTTTATAAAATATATTATGATCCTTACATTAGCTTTGTCCTTTTTTTTTTTTTTTTTTTTTATTTATTTATGATAGTCACACAGAGAGAGAGAGAGGCAGAGACATAGGCAGAGGGAGAAGCAGGCTCCATACACTGGGAGCCCGACGTGGGATTCGATCCCGGGTCTCCAGGATCGCGCCCTGGGCCAAAGGCAGGCGCCAAACCGCTGCGCCACCCAGGGATCCCGAGCTTTGTCCTTTGAAGCAAGGTTGACTTAACATCAGAAAGTCTATCAATATGATGATATATCACATTAATATAGTAGAAAAATCAATCAAAATCTAAATGGATGAAAAAATGTTAAATAGCTTTAGCATGTACTCATGATTAAAAAAATTGTTACTAAACTTAAAACTTAAGAAATCTTCTTATCTTAGTGTTACTGGTGGAAAGTCGGCTCTGAGACATTTTTGTGTAGAATTATTAAGTGCTCCAATGGACAGTACTGGCACTTGGGGAGAGTAGAGGAAGCAGTATTGGGCAAGAGAAAGTCAACTGTTTTGAAATTATAACAGGCCTTACCTAATGATATAAGGAGCATGGGAGCCAGCATACCCATTTAGAGCTGAGCTCATCTGAAACAAGAAGGCCATAATTTTATACAACCAAAGCTACCTGTTATTAGACATAGTGTATCCCTGGGAAAGGGCCATGTGCAAAGAGGGTCACCTCACCCAAGTCAAGTGTTGGAGGGAGTTAGATGAGAGATATTGATATGCCACCAGCTGAGAAAATGACAGCTTCAGGAGGTGATCTGGCCAGGGCATCATAATATTCACTACATTTTGTGAACATACAAAACAGAGAAATTTAAATGCATTCTCTATAAGGAGTCAAAGCCCACTATACATTTTTTAAAAAATGTACCAGTACCAAAGGTCCTAGTGAAAGACCTTAAAAAAGAAAAGGAAATAACAGGCGTAGAGATTGAAAGAGAAGATCTAAAGCTATCAATATTTATAGAAGATAGAAGATATGATCACCTATGTAAAAGAAATATGGGAGTACCAAACAACTATATCAAATGAAAGTTAGGTAAACATATATAACATCAACTTGAAGTATTCTAAACATCAACTTGCAGTAAAATAATGAATTAAATGCAATTCATGTATCAATAGAAACTATTCTGAATCCAGGAAATAAAAACAAATTTACAAGGCTACATTGCTACTATAGAGATTGTATTACATAGTGGATGATGGAATGTTATAGATTCCCCACAAATTGAGTCATAATCTTATATATTAAGTACTCACTAAGTACATTCTCAAACAAATGAGAAAATAAAAATAAAACGTAAATTGAAACAGAAAAATATGTATGTAACTGTATCTATATTTTTAATCACAAAGAAAAATATTCTTTGGACATTCATGTAGAAAAGCCAAGTCTGTTTTCTAGGGTAAAAATGTCACAGGAACCCCAGACTTCTCAGAAAACTATAGGAAAGTCTACAAAATCCTAAGGAAAATAAAGCACTACCTAAATTGTCATATCAAGCCAAGATATGCTCAAGTACACAGGACAATAGACATGCAGGACAAAAAACATATAAACTTGTAAAAAGAGAAGCTAGAACCCATAAACTATTCATAAGGAAAAAAAATCTACTAAAAGCCAACTAAGGGCCACCTGGGTGGCTCAGTTTGTTAAGCATCCAACTCTTGGTTTCAGCTTAGGTCATGATCTCATGGGTTATGAGATTGAGTCCTGTGATGGGCTCCAAGCTTAGCAAGGCATCTGCTTGAGATTCTCTTCCTCTGTCTCTCGCCCTACTTTCACACTCTGTCTCTCTCAAAAATAAACAATAAGATAAGTCTTAAAAAAAAAAGCCAATTGAAAGGGGGACTAAAATAAAGGCACTGCCCCCAATGGAACAAGTATTCATAAAACCATTAAATCTATTTAAATGTAAAAATAAGACTGACTGAGAGAACTGCAGAGCTTAATGTAAATGCTAGCAATTTGAAACAAAATATGTGCATCGAAAAGGTAATTAAGGGGGTGATAAAGTGTGCGAAAATGTGTAAGTCTACTTCATGTTTGATAGTAAAGAATCATTCAAGGTTGTCTTGAACATGTATTTGAATACATCATGCAGCAGCTTCTCAATATTTTTAATGTTTATCTCCTTAAACCCAGAGAAATTTAAAGGATTCAATATCTCATAATTTAGAAACCAAATAAAAAATCTTTTAAGTAAAATATATTCATTCCTTTAGATTGACTAAATTTTCTTAATATTCTTTAAATTCAGGTAAATTAAATTAACTGCTTTTAAATTTAATACTAACATATTAGCATATTTCCATATTTTGTGTCTGTCTACCCCTACTATGTCTGACTAAATAGATTAAAATTATTAGTTGTTGTATGCATAAAGACACTTCACCAAATATTGATTATTTCTGGCAAGGAAAATTATTTGAGGTAATCCGTTATTTTATTCGTTATTATTTTTATTAATAATGTGCAGATATATTACTAAAATAACAAAAAGATTATGCTTAATGAGAAAAGTAAATATAATCAAATGAAAACCTATAATTAAATAACTAGGAAATTTTATTTAAAAACTAAGTAAGGAGACTGGCTACAAAATTAAATATAAATTCAACAGATTATTTACATGACAAATAATAGTCAACTAGAAAACATAATGAAGAAAAATTGCATTTTTAAGAATTAAAAAAAATCATAAAGACCTTGGAACAAATGTAACAAAATATGCTAAATTTATATGAGGAAACCCCAAAACCCTACCAAGGGTCATAAAAGATGATTCCAATAAATAGAGTGACATATGTTATTCTTGAGTAGCATGGATTAATATGGTAAAGATGTCAATTTTTTCTAAATTAATTAATGAATCCAAAGCAATCCCAGCTGAAATTTTAATAGATCATTAAAACAAAATTGAGAATCCAGATGCCAACTTAAATATATGCTGAAATTTAGTGTATAATATAGACGGTATTTGGTACCAGTTGGGAAAATAAGAATCAATTAAAATTTTCAGAGGAAAAACTGGCTAAGCATCTAAAACATTGGATTTGTAAATAATGTTTTATAATGCAATGCATTCTGGAGGAATCAAATATTTATATAAAAGATGTAAAACATTGAGAGAAAAACATGGGCGATTACGTTTATCATCTTGGAGCACTGAAGACCTTTCTAAGTGTGACCTGAGATGCAAAGATACAAAAAATTCCACAATATTTTTAAAAATTTTGGTGTGGCAAAATAAAACCAAAAACAACAATAAAAATGCCCATGGTTGGTAAAGCCATGAAGAAATGAGTATTCTTATGCATTTTGGAGAGGGGCTTAGATTGGTACAAATATTAGGAGATGAGTTTGCCAACTTTGCCAAGATTTTAAATTTTCATTCTCTTTGATCCATTAATTCCACTTAGTTCGTCCAAGCAATATTTATTGAAGACCTAATATGTGCCTGGCATTGTGGTAGATTCTGTCAAAAATAAGTGAATAGAGCAAATACAGTCCTTGCTTTCTTGGGCAAAACGTTTTCTTAAGGAATGAGGCTTATCTTTTTCAAGATGGCAACAAAGAACAAGCTTTAGAATCCCTCATTCGTGTGATTCCTTTCTAAGGCCTTAGGTATTTTTATGTGTAATTTTAAAATTTATTTCTTAAAAGTTGCATTTTAGACCCCCCCAAAAAAAAACCTGATTCTAGTCCTGCTTAGAATAAAATCGAATTAACATATAGAAATGTACAAGTAAAGATTTTTCTTCATTATAGCTATATTTGTGACTGAAAAAGAACATATAAATATAACTAAAAATATCAAACATATAATTCTTATCACATACTGTACTTTTTAAAGTCTTTTTTTTTAATATTTTATTTATTTACTCATGAGAGACAGAGAGAGAAAGAGGGGCAGAGACACACGCAGAGGGAGAAGCAGGCTCCATGCAGGGAGCCCGATGTGGGACTCGATCCCGGGTCTCCAGGATCAGGCCCTGGGCTGAAGGCAGGCGCTAAACCACTGAGCCACCCGGGCTGCCCTTTTTAAAGTTTTATACACGTATCAACTCACTTATCTCTAAAGTTATCTGAGACTAGTATTAATTATTCCCATTATACAGATGAGAAAACTAAGCCATAAGCAGGTTTAAACCTAATCTAAGTGCTCATCAATAGGCAGTGCATCAAATAAATCATGGCATGGCCATATAAGATAATTAGGATGAAATCAACAGGATAAAATAAATTTCTATCATTTGATATATTGGAAATATATCCAATACATTGTTAAGTAAAAAAAAAAAAAAAAAGGTAAAATCAATATAGCATTGGTTTGATGATTCATTTACATAAAATAGTTTCTATATTTATTTATATTTCTATTTATAAATGTTTACTTTTAGTCAGATCTGTAGCTAATCTATATTTATTGGTTCCCATTTGTACAGACATATTGTAAAGAGTGTTGTATAAAATGATGACTGTTTCTTTCTGGGCCGATGAAATTTGGGGTGAATTAATTAATCTAATTTAATTTTTTTAAAAGACTATTTATTTAGGAGAGAGAGCACGCAAGCAGGGGGTAGCAGAGGGAGAGGGACAAGCCGATTCTGCACTGAGCACAGAGCCCGACTCATCAGACTGAGCCCCTCAGTTACCCCCAAGTTTTTTCTTATTTATAATTTTATGCAGTGCTTGTATTTTTAGCTGTAAATGTATTTTACTTATTGAGAAAATATATTGTTTTTGAAGAGAAAATATGTAGCCCAGATATGGGATAAAGGTGTATTGCAAAACATTATGTATGTTTTGTATGTTGTATGATCTAATTAATGTTCACAAATAGTCTACAATAAGCTACGGCATGGAGTTAGTAGCATTTATGTAATAGAGATGCAGGCGACTTTAAAAATATTTTCTTGCTTCTCTGCATTTTCTGATTTTTCCTGAATGTGCATATCATACTTACATAATAAGCAGTAACATTGACCTATAAATGCATTATAAACAAAATTGTCTCATGTATTATGTAATCTTTTCTGATCTGCAAACTCATGGAACATAGGTTACATGTTTTTTCAAACATAGCGTTAGTAACTGTCTCTGTTGTCATTTGTGCTTCTAAAAAAAGACAAGTATCCCCACATTTGACCTTTTTTCGGGTCTTCATCCTCATCACCATTGTCTGCATCTTTGAGTTTTTCTTCTTCATTGTGCATTTCTTCTGCAGATTCTAGAGTTCAAACTCATCGTCACTAATTCTATAGTGTTAATTCTGCTCTTTATTGCTTTTAATGCAGATTTCTCCTCTATTATTGCATTTTTAATCTCCTTATAATCTTTCTTTATCATGTCAAATTCCTGTTTATATTTCTACCTGCCTCTCAGCCAACTCCCTTCTTATCTTGACTTATTTTCATATAATCTCATTTTTCATCTCTTTATTCAAAGACTGTAGTTTTCATTTCTATTAAGATTACAAAGCAGACAATTTCTGCAATTTCGGATTCCTTTAGTGACTTTTTAAACCGTTCTTTTTCTGCATCGTGATTGCTCTTTCCTCCTTTTAGTGTGCACGGTATTTTCACTGTAACCGTTTCTTTTTCTTTTTTCAGTGTCCTCACCTTTAAACAACAGGGTATCCACCGGAGGTTGATGGAGGACCTTGTCATGCCCTTTCACTCAGCCCTAGCTTACTGTTAAAGTCCCCTGCTCAGATCCTAAGCGAACAGATTGGTTGATATTCATGTCTCAATGCCACATTTTGGTGTCTAGCAGCCATCTGATGGTGATGTTTGGTCTTAGGAGGGTCTCCTTGTTCTTAGGGTGCTGTGAAAAAAGAGAATATTGCAGTAATGAGGACATCAGCCAGATACGGTAAAACAAATTCGGGGTCTACCAATTATTAGAAAAGTACGTTGCCTCTTTTAAGGCCCACTTTACCCTTTGTGTGAAATGGACACTATAATAGCACATACCTCACTGTGTCGTAGGAGGATTGAAACTGATATAAAAAACATAGTGCCCTGAATACGTCAAACATACTAACTCACGGAATTCTCCTATGTTTACTCTCCTTTCATAGTAGAAGAAATTGAGGTAACATGTTAGATAATTTGCCCAAGGTCACATAGCTTGTAAGATGTGGAACTGGGATTAGAATCTGAGCAACTAGGTTTCCAGTCAGTGGTCGTATTTAGCAACCGATAAATAGCTGCTATTATTACTTGCTGAGAAATTTACTGGTGGATGATCAAAAGGAGTGAGTACTTCTTCCCTCGCGTGAAACAATAAAGGCAAAACAGTGTTCCACTTACATGTCTTTTTTTTCCCCCCTCTCCCCATTGTATTCTAAGATGAAAATTTGCCATAGCTTAACTCTTGTGTCTTGGATGTATAGAATGCTTGAAATTGCAGTTCCTGAAAATATTTAGAAGTTTAAATTGGGGAATCTGGGGTGGAGTGTGTGTGTGTGTGGTACGTGTGATCTGCTGTGTACATACATGTATACACATATTCACACATATATATCCCACATGCACAGCTACTTTAGAATTCATGTTCTAGGGATGCCTGAGTGGCTCAGCAGTTGAGTGTCTGCCTTTAGCCCAGGGTGTGATCCTGGAGTCTCGGGATCGAGTCCCACGTCGGGCTCCCTGCATGGAGCCTGCTTCTCCCTCTGCCTGTGTCTCTGGCTCTCTCTCTCTGTCTCTCTGTCTCTCATGAATAAATGAGTAAAATCTTAAAAAAAAAAAAAGAATCCATGTTCTATGTTCTGTTTGGTCAAGCTGTGGCTATACAACCTATCTGTGGTTGGTGGTTGTCACAGATTCTTGTTTTCTTGAGCCAAGACAGGCAACTATATTGAAGTGCCTCTGCATTGTCCTTCACATCAGCAGTTTTGATCTCCTGCAAGTGACGAGGTATGTGTTAATGTCACCTGACAATTGTGTTTCTCTTTTCCACTCCATGAATATTATAATTAGAGGAAATTCCTCTAAGATTTTGGCAGTAGATTAGTTGTCAATCTTAGTTTCTCGGTTTATTATGCACTCTCATCTCTTTCTGTGTTTCCTAGATATTTTGTGATGAAAATCACAAAGTCTGAGATGGGGGTTGCTCTTCAATCACTTTCTTAAGCTGCTCTCTCCTCAATTCCACCCCTACTTTCCAAGCGTGTGCGTGCACACACACACACACACACACACACACACACACTCACGCAGTTGAACAACTTGAGCGAATATTAATGCCAAAGGTAATATAACAATAAAGAGGGTAATGTTAACATCATATGAGAGAAAGAAAAGATTAACTTCCTTGAGAATCCATGCTCTGTGCCCCTTACTCTGTGATGGCAAGAGGGTCTTAAGTCAAAACAGACATGGATGCTGATGGATTTGTGGGTTGAAGGATTTAAAAATTTCAGCAAATTCCCCTTACTTGCCAGAAATGTCAGCAGAGAAGTAAGATATGAAGCTATTTATGGAGAATGAGGGAGGTAAGATTGGGCTGGAACTATTAGAGACCTGGCAAAAGCTTGCAAAATCTACTGTTTGAAATGAGGAAGAGTTCATTTTCATTAGGATAATGATCTGCCCAGTGTGGTGAACAAAGACAAAAATGACAGTGGCCTAAACAAGGAAGTAGTGTATATCCCCATCATGTGGCAGTGTTAGTATAAGCAGCATAGTCTTATTTAATGGCCCCATAGTCTTAGGGAACTACCCTCTTTCTGTTACTTGTTCTGTGTTTTGCCCTCACCGCATCATCCATGATCACTTCTCACTATGTCCGCATTTCAGGCAAGTGGCGGGAAGAAGAAAGGCAATAGAAGAGCTCATCTGTTGATTGTAAGACCATTCACTGGAGGTTGAACACATGACCTCCGTTCATATTCCATCATAGAAAGCTCAGCCTGGTCACATCCAGCTGCAAACTGTGGTTTTTAGCTGGTCAGCACTGTGCAGTGAAAATTTAATGGTGCCCTTATAAAGTAGGAGGGCAAGAATGAAAATTGGAGGACATAATTTTCTATGCCATAGTCAATAGGGGCCATATATTTATGGGTCCTAGCAAAGTTGTGGAGTGAGACAATTTTGCTTTTGGAAGTCTTCCTCCTTCCATTTTTCCCTCACTTCCAATATTTTCATGATTTTCTCCAAATACATAGTGGCTTTTCCTGACATGTGGGGCATGGAACTTAACATCTATCTTGGCTTCCAATTTATAAGTAGAGGTGTTCAATTGATCTCTGTTTGGGTATTGCCAGAGCAAGAACTCTTTTTAATTAACTTTACAATGTTTTCATATAAAAATAAAATACAGTAAACAGAGTCCACTGCAGTTATTCTCCTTTCCTTCCCTGCTAACAAACTACAATT
The DNA here is from genome assembly GCF_003254725.2 of Canis lupus dingo. NCBI lineage: Eukaryota > Metazoa > Chordata > Mammalia > Carnivora > Canidae > Canis > Canis lupus. The sequence continues at coordinate 86,632,817 of NC_064245.1, forward strand.
TGTTCAGGTGGTATGTGGGGACCCTTCGATTGTGTGAATTTGAGACTCTTACTCTAGAATGCATCATGATTGACATAATCCAGTCACCATAATATCATTCCAGTTGGACAGTCGTGTTACACAATTCTGTGTAACTAGGCAAAGGGATAAATCATGGAACTTGTGACTGGAGACTTTCCTTCCACAAACAAACAAACAAACAAACAAACAAACAAAGTGATTACACTGGCAATATTGGCTAAAGAAATGCAGACTTGGGATGCCTGGGTGGCTCAGCAGTTGGGCGTCTGCCTTCCGCTCAGGTCATGATCCCGGGATCCGGGATCGAGTACGCATTGGGCTCCTTAGAAGAAGCTGCTTCTCCCTCTGCTTGTGTCTCTCCCTCTCTCTCTCTGTGTCTCTCATGAGTAAATAAATAAATCTTTTTAAAAATTCAGGCTTTATTGAAAATTATGAAGAAGCAGGCAAAATCAGCTAACGTCTTAGACTGAGTGAAATCCATACCCATTGATGTAATTAGCGTTTTCAGTATAGAATTGGAACTTGGAATTCAGCTAGAACCTGAGAAACTAAAGAGTCACTATCTAGGACTAGGACACGCTGACCTATCTGCATTGAAGAGAGGGATGCTGGAACTCCAGGAACACAATGGTCCTGGAGAAAGTGGAAAAGGTGAGGAGGTCCAGGCAGTTAATGCAGAGGTGACATGAAAAATACAGGTAGAGGGATAAGGGTACACTGAGCAGAGAGACTCAGGCAGTGGGTGTACAAGCTCTGATGCCCAAAAGGCTTACATCATCAGGTTTGTGAAATTCAGCAGTGGAATTCTAGCCTTCAGAAGTCCTGCTTAGGCCTGTAAATCAATATACATAGCAGGAGCAACCAGGGAAGCTGAGGCAGCAAGTATACAAGGTAGAAATTCCTTATCTAGATACAGAACTATCTAGGGACATGGTTTTCAGAATTTAAGTGCTGAGAAAGGGCATCAGGTACTTGATCTGGGGCATAAAGGCAGAACTGAGCTGAGCTTTCTATGATGGAATATGAATGGAAGTCATGTGTTCAACCTCCAGTGAATGGTCTTACAATCAACAGATGAGCTCTTCTATTGCCTTTCTTCTTCCCACCACTTGCCTGAAATGTGGACATAGTGAGAGGTCTACATATTTGAGGTCTACATTTCTATTCTAGGCAATACTGGTGTTGAAGCATTCTTCCCTTGCACTTCTTACTCTTCTCTTGTTTACCCCAGTGCCACCCACCTACCGATCTTTGACTTCATTTTTGTTTTGCCTTTGCTGCTGCCTTTCTTTCTCTTTTTCTTTCTTTCTTTCTTTCTTTCTTTCTTTCTTTCTTTCTTTCTTTCTTTCTTTCTTTCTTTCACAGACAGGGAGGGAGCAAGGGCAGGGATAGTGACAGGCAGAGGGAGAGGGAGAAGCAGGCTCCCTGCTGAGCACAGAGCCCAACATGGGGCTTGATCCTAGGACCCCGGGATCATAACTTGAGCCAAAGGCAGACATCTAACCAACTGAGCCACCCAAGCACCCCTGCTGCTGCCTTTCTAGGTTCAAAACTTATCCAACACTGCTTCTCATATCCTTTAGCTTGCTATGTTTTTTGTTTTTTGTTTTTGTTTGTTTGTTGGCACCCTGCAATTTAATCCCCAACCTAGACATTGGTCTGTGCAGCTGGAGTCTTGTCTTGGCTTGCCTCAGTCCGAGTGTGAGTGAAATTTGATAAAAGGTCAGGCCGATTGTTATCAAGTGCTGTGTCCTAGCTTTGTCACTTTTCCTAGACTGGGGACGGTACATCAAGAATCCGTTTCAAAAAAAAAAAAAAAAAAAAAGAATCCGTTTCAGAAATAGGGAAGACATCATGTTGAAAGAGTGAGGCTTCTTGCTCAAGTGACAGGAAATAATCAGGGAAAGACCAGTTGCTAACCAGCATAGAATAAATGGCCTTCTGAGAATCCTGGTGATATGCTGAAGAGTAGGGATAGCTTTGTTGAGGTTCCTACCCTTGTTTGGACATTTTTAACAACAGAGGGAGTAGAATGTTTTCTTTCCCTGATTGTATTAGTTGAGACAATACCAGAGGCCTGATATTCCACTTGGCATCTAGTCGTATCATCCTGTCTTGTTCTACTTGTCAAACAAGTTTGAAACTGTCACCAGCATCCTGACCAATTCACCCTGCCTTGTATTTCTTGGCCCTAGACATCTGGAGAGTTGAGGCTCTGCCATCAGATCTCAAATTTTCATTCCCTCTAAGTCCCAGCAATGCATGTCCCTGGTTGAAAGGAAAAGATATTGGATATATGATCATCCCATCTCTGAACTCGAAATTCTCAGTCACATTTCATTTTCTCCTTCAAAAATGATTAGGTGCTCCGCTAGAGGTGGCCTTTGTGCTCTGACCTGAACTTTTTACTATGTTATCTGGTTAACTTCCTCATACTTTCTCTGTGTCCCCTTTGACATCAATAAGTTATTCCTCTTCTCTCCCCTAGTATTTTCAATTCCTTTTTTATTCTTTCCATCTCATCCTCTTTCCCTCCTTTGTATGCGCTTCCATGCTCTAACCTCCTTATATATCCTATATGGCAATTTTTCCCCAGTGGTGTCAGGAGAGAGACAGATAAGCTATTGCAAGCTTTCTTTCCAAGATTCATAATTACATTTCAACAACAAAAAAATTATTGATTGCTAAGCACTCTCCCAGGTCCTGATGATAAAGTGATCAAAGAGACAATTCCTGCCCCCAGAGGAGCTCACAGTCCTATGCAAAAACTAGAGAGATGCATGAACAAATAATTATAATGCAGTGGGGTAAATATTATAAGAGAGAGATGGATAAGAACCTGTAAGAATATTAATGATGGGGCAATATATTCTTTCTTTAGAGTAAGAGAAAGCTACAGACTAAATCCAACAATTAAGTGCCTTTTTCCCTCTATGTGCTCAAGAAACATTAAAAAATTATAGAATGCAAAAAATTAAAAAATAAAAATTATAGAAAGCTATAGATGAGTATTCCTTGTTCTACCTATGAGGAAACAGATCTTGAGAAGTTGAATGACTTGCCCCAAAATCACTGAGCATGCTTTGACAATGCTGGGATCTTATGCATTAGTCAGGAAAATTAGCACTAGCTGCAAGAATAGATGAAGCCTCACAATGTCAGTGACTTAATACAACAAAAGAGTCTCCATCCTCCTTCATTCAAAACCGATGTGGACTATGTGGTCTTCGTCCATCTTGTGAGTATGCCACTTGCAGCAAGGGGCCTTCGGAATTGTTCTAGCAGGGGAAGTGAAAAGTAAAGAGGCCACATTGGCTCTTAACTACCTTACCCTTGAAGCGACGGATGTCATTTTCTCTCATACTTTATTGGCGTATACAAGCCTTATTTCCCCAATAGGACAAATGTTTGAGAATGCATGAAACATATGGTGTCCAAACTATCTTTGCTACATCTGACCTCCCTTGGGAATCCTACCTCTACTATCAATGGGCTATCTTCATTGTATACTGGTGGTAGTGGCAGGGCACAAATATATGTTTAAGAGAGATAGAGGGATAGAAGAATGGATGGAAGGATGCGTGGATGGATGTATGGATGGATAAATGCACAATAACCTTCACACCATCGATGGTCATTATTCTGGCCTTCTTAGCTCAACTGGTGTTTATCTTCTACCCTGTTTTTCTTACGAGTTGACCCTCATGCTCTTCAGCTGAAGGGCATGACCACCCTTTTACCCAACAGCATTCAAGAGAATTTTGATAGTGTAGCATGGGATATCATTGTGTTAATCATTTTGTGATGAGTACTGCAGAATAAAATGCCTGGCATAGTAAATAATAGCATTAGAGCTGTCTTTGAAAGAAAAGGTCAATATTATACCTGGTTGCTGATAGGAAAGATTAATATGCTCTTGCTATTATTAATAATAGTAATTAGAGTCTATTGCTTTAGCTGATCCTTAGGTCCCATTTATAGGAACAGCCTAATGTTCTTCTTGAGCATGACTTGGCATATTTTAGCACGTCATTGCAAGCATCGAAAATCAGTGCCAGGATCTGCTTATCATTTTATTAGCTTTTTGGCACTTGGATTTTGTATTTGTATTGGGCTTGCTCTTCCACCACTGAAACAGCAGGGATTTTTATATGAAAAGCAGAAGACCTTTTCTTAATAGCATTTCTTATTGGGGGGCATAACTATAGATCTTTGTATATTTTGCACCATTTAGCACAGCCACTGTTGCAAATTAAGAGGACAGGCATCCTTGTCAGGACAATTAACACATGCAGCAGAATATTCTTCTTAGCCATGGGGGAAAAATAAAAGTTTAAATTGAGGTTGTCATACAGGGAAACCTTTTAGGTATTGGGAGCAGAGACGGGGGAGAGAAAAATGGAATGCTGAGTGTTTGTTGACCAGATCATCGACCTCTTTTCTGTTACAATTTCTCTATCAAGATCACCTTCGAGTGCTGTGCATGGGGTTTGCAGAAATGTAAAAATGTGCCAGGATAGATGATCCTTGTTTAAAGGCTAAATGCATGTAGGGTAATTTTAGGAGTTTCCTCATTGAAATACATCCCCCTCCATGTTCTTTCTCTGTCATGAATTTTCAATAATATTTCCAGTTTTGGATTAAGGCACTGAAGGCCTCTATTAAAATGAACCAGTCTTACCTAGCAGGGGTAAACCACTTACTCTTTATCATTAATGTCTTACTGTGAATAATTAAAATGAGGTTTCTTCTTCCTTCGGCAAAGCCTTAAGAAATAATAGTGGTAATGTTTAAAAACTTAAAATTTATAGCACACTAGTGTTTACAATGCTAACTCAGTTATTCACCCATTTGTTTCTTAGAATAATCATGTGGGATAAAATAGGCACGTGTGTGCAGTATTTTCTTTTAACGGATGGAGAACCCAAGAGGAATCAGTTGCCTATTCAAAGGCATGCTAACGGACTGAATTATAGAATGAGTAAGTAGGAAAGGGTAGGAAGGAGGAACGGGACAGCATGTGGGAGGGCCAATTCTTATTGGGCCGCTAGGGAGCCTACTGAATCGCTAAGCTATGTGTGAGGGTTCCAAAGTCTTGAGGGGGTTTAGATTTGAAAGGCAAACTACTAACCATAGTTGCAATTTCTCCCTTTTCTTGAGATCTATTACCAGCTAAGACCACACTAGACTATTCCCTAAACTCTTTCATTTTCTTTTCTCTATAATCTTGCAAAGTGGATTATATTCCTTATTTACAGATGAGGAAACAGGGGTTTGGAAAAATTAAGAATTTGTTCAAAGTTACTCAGGTAAAAGTGGCAAAATATTTTTGTCTCCCTAAGCCCCACATTCCTTCACAGCCACATGCTACTGTGCAAGAAAGCAAACAAAGAAAAGGTCATGGCAGGGACTTGAAAACAAATTTCCCTTTCTTCACATCTGTCTCAGGCTTGGCTTCTTTGCCCTTCACCTTTCCATTAACTCTCTAATCCTGCAAAGAACAGAAATTGGATCACACCCTGACCAAAGGGAGGGTTTAAAAATTTCTACCTGGATACTCTTTCAGCTTTCAAACTTTATCATTCTCCTTTCAGATTCATTATGTGGAATATTTCATATGTTTATTTCAGTAGTGTTGTCATTGAGGAAAAATAATATGTTTGTTTGTTTTTTTTAAACAAGATACTTTTTTTCTTCCTTATTGAGCAATACGATGGCCATATGTTTCCCTCCTATGTTAAAAATTACCCTCAATCATTTTTAGGTGCAGTGAAACCTATCAAAAGTTTCTGACCAGATTTCTTTCTCAAGCAAGAAGTCATTAAGGGCAAAGAGTGACTGATACAATGGAAGGGAGGCAACTAAACTTTTTCTTAGTATTTGCTACCACAGTTGCTCTGAGCTAAAATTACTCTTTGATTGAAAAGTGGCCACCTCTTGGGTGAAATGTGGCAGCTGCTTAATAGTGTATAGTAATAAAACATAATTATCTAAGAAGAAGCAAGTAATGATGAGCGGATGCTTTAATTGACAGGACAAAGAAAGGATTAGAGGACTCAGAGGTATTCTTTGAATTTTCATATCCCTGTTGAGCAAGCTTGAGCAGGCTGCTCCATTTCTCCATTAGTCAGTCTCCTCATCTGTAAAATGGGCATCATAATACTTAAGTAGCTCACAGAGGCATTGTCAGAATTAATTAACTGAGGAAAAGTTCTCCGAGATGTCTGGATGAATGGTGCCATGCAATTGCAAATGATTAGTATCCTTATTATTCTGACACTCACCCACAAGGCCCATCGATCAAATACGGCTCTGGCTGAACTGAGCAGAGCGATGGATTCTGCAACTGCATTCAATGGCAGTTTGCCCTGAAGATAAAGTCTGTCACACACAATGTCTCCCTGGAGCAAGCTTAAGCTGGTAGCAGTATTGATGTAGGTGATCTGCCTGCCAGGATGCACAGAGGCAGTTTAACTAGAGCTAATTATGGCCAGCAATAATGCCAGAGCCAAGAACTCACCTCTGATTATGATGGGATGTTCAAAGAAACTATTTCTGAACCAGATAATCAGACAGGATTTTCTGCACCATTGGTACAGGTAGTATTCTGAAGGATGTCAGGGCACCTCACATTTCAGAAGAAAGAGATTTGCAATACTTTCCTAAAAGGGAAGAGAACCAGAGAGAATTGTTCCCCTTGCAAATTGTGCGTTGTGACATTCATAACTTATTTATCTTGGCCATTTCTTTTTATTGTTGCATAAATGTTATATGCTTTTTCTTAGAGTAGGAATGAAGTATTGGGGAGAGTTGGCAAGTAGGACAGGTAAGATGGAGCTTCCAATATCCACAGGAGCTTTTGATCTAAGACAGCAGGATAGACATGTGCAAACAATGTACAAAGAGCAGAGGAAGTGGAACTCTGAGGATGCTTCAGCCAATGCTGAGTGTAGGTGCTTTGATGTGGTGTGGCTGATGTTATTAATCAGAACATCATAAGCTACCAAACTGTATAATGTGTCAGGAAAATAGTCTTATTTCCAGGACTACCACCTTAGTGCAAATTACTATCATTTCTCCAGTGGATTACTTTGATAACCTTTTGGCTGGTGTCCTCTGGTTCAACTCTTGCCCTCATCATCTATTCAACACACACACCTGATCACTGAGAGCAAAACTCTTGGCTTAAGTTTTCAAGGCCTCTTTCCCCATTGCACTTAGAATCGGTTTCAAACTTTTGCTGTTACTTCTTATTGCTTTGTATCGTTTTATTATTGCCCATCTCTAATCTTACTCTGAAATCCAACTGTTATCTAAGCTCTATCCATGCTAGTTTCCTTTCAGCACCCTGAAAGTCAAGTCTTTTCATGCCCCAGGGCCTTTGCATATACCATGCTGCCTGGAATGTTCTTCCCAGATGGTTTCCACTGTCTAGATATCAGTACTCAAAAAATGTCATTTATATGTGACATATTCAAAAGGCTCTATCTAAATCATCATTTTCCCATCCTTTGCCAATATCCTGGGTATTGTTATATGGTATTTATAAAAATCTGTAATTATTCATTCATTCATTCATTCATTCATTTACTCAAACTTTACTCACTCTTCCATTTTCTTCTTTACTGGTTTTGTCTCCTACAGAAGATGGGATCTCAGGAGAGAGAATTTGCCCTCAGTTCTAATTAACCAGTAGCCAGCATAATATCTGGCACAAACATAAGGTTTCTTAATATTGGATAACAACTACCTCTATTAAGCACCTTCTATATGTCATGCATTTTACTATATACTTTATATACAAATATCATTTTTCCATGCAATAAATTTGAGAGCTTGGAAATTATAGTTCTCATACAATTAAATTGAAGTGTATGAATACTGAGACTTGCTAAAGACTGCAGCTTGGATTTAGGGAAAACTGGATGCAAACACGGGTCTTCCTAGCTCCAAAGTCAGTACTGGTCCCATTATTTTCTGATTCAGAGGCTGGAGAAGCAATTCAAATGAATTGATAAATCATATCTCAATAGCACTGAATATGATATGATTGGTTTGAAAGGAATTTTTGGGAAATTGTATTTAAGAGAGAACCCCTAATTAAGTACCTTTGTTAAATACTGCGAACTTGGTGATGACTTTACAGAAGAGAATTAGTAAAAACCTTGAAAAGAATATACCAAAACAATCTTTTCCTGTCCTTCATAGGAAATTTCACCACTTACTTTCCAACTGCTTCTCACCTGAAGGCATCTCAATCTTTGGCTTCTGATTACTGATTCCTGGAGGGAAGTTTAGGGAGTGTGAAAATTATTTTACTTTAGATTCACTCCAATTCACTTAAGAACTTTGTATATTTGAGAATTTAAATAAATGAATAAATAGCAAAAACCTATTGAACTCAAGAGTGAAATGATTATGGCTTTTCTTTTCCCAAACTTTGGCATTTAACATGTGATATTTTGTTTGTAGGTTGGAACACTTTGAAATTTAATACAAATGAACAAGTTAGCTTTTAATAATGAGACAAATGTTCAAATAGAAGTGTGGTTCTTTCTTTGCAAAATTAAAAACAAATCATTTATACACAGATGGGCAGGATTTTCTAGTATGAGATGAATATTTTTTCAGAAAGGTAGTTTTTTTGGTGTGTTTTTTGCTTGTTTGTTTTCAGGATTGTTTTGCTGCAAGGTTTCCAGTTGCCTATAATGATAGTAAAAAGATGTTAAAATAAAGATATGCATGCATTTAAGTCATCAAATCTCAACCAGAGCAATCAAAACAACCACAAAGACACATGAAGATGAAATTTCAAATATTATGGCACAGCTGTGGACTGCTAGGCAACAAACAACTGAACTAAAATCAGAAGTGTTCGTTAAGGCACACCTGGATGGCTCAGCCAGTTAGCGGCTGCCTTTGGTTGGGGTCATGACCCCAGAATCCTGAGATCAAGCCCCATGTAGGGCTCCCTGCTCAGTGGAAACCTGCTTCTTCCTCATCTGCCACTTCCCCCACCCTACTTGTGCTCACACACACTCTCTCTCTTTCTGTCTCTGTCAAATAAATAAATCACATCTTAAAAAAAAGTGTTCATTAAAATTGAATAATATGTCTTTGTCCCAGAGAGTAGGCTATGTTTGGTACAAAGAGGAGCAGTATTAAAATATAAAACAAGTCCCTTTTGACTGTTAGGGACTAGTGGTGATGACAGGGAGAGTAACTGATAAACTATTATAAAGTGGTCAGTGTTAGGATAGAAGTAGTCACAGGGCTCTATGAGAAGACAGAAGGTAGAGCTTCAAATCCAGCCTGGTAGAATCATGACAGACTTCCTAGAGGAGGTGAAACTTGGACTGAGTAAAGTAATGCTTTAGCTGGCAAAAGCCTAACAGTGAACAGGGGTACCTGAAACTTCCTTTTGCTTGTCAGCTCATTACCTTCTATTGCAACCAACTTTATCCTCAGGCAGAGAACATTATGGCTGCACTTAGCTTCCAGACTTGTGTTTCTTTAGACAGGAATGGATTTTTCCCTTTCTAGGAACCTTTTGAAAAATCCTAGTGAAAGATTCTGATTTTCCTCTGTTGAATTTCTTTCCTAACCTTGAGTCTAATCCTTTTGGCCAAGGAGGTGGTATTCTCTGATTGATCTAGCTTTAACTCATCCAATGTATCTGGAATATTACTTGCTATTTAACATGACAGCTTCCATTTAAAACCTATGACTTAACATGCTAATGAGAAAGACCTTAGAAGAAAGAAACATCAGATGTTAAAAAACCAAAATTCAGCTGAGTAAATTTTAAAGATCTTATTGGCCCTATTCAACAATTCATGAATTGAGTAGCATTCCATTAGGGAAATATAAAGGGGCTCTGGAAAGCTGTACAAAATGAAAGACTTTCATTGGGAGAATGGGGTGGAATGAGGAAGGTATTAGAAAAGAGTGGATTGTTTATAGCAAAGTGACCTTCCTTTAGGGGATGTCCAGGGTCTCTCAGGTAGATTACCTCACTAATGCTGACCAGGTAATTCCAGATTAACTGGTTTAATATTCCATTCTTAGGAGAGGTTGAAACTGTAATTAATTTAGGTATTCAATCTCCATTTGGAGACCTGGCCTTCGCACAAGTGACTCCATTTTGAGCCTGTTATCTCTTTATTCATTAACACAGATGAAGCATAAAGAATTGTTGACCAGATGAAACAATTGATATTCCAGGGACTCTCTTCCAACCTACCAATGACTAAAGTAATTAAGGTACTGGATACATTTTAGGTTGTATTTGCCTACTGAGAGACTGACAGGCAAGAAGAAATAAACATTTGCTAAGTTATTTTTTGTGCTAACCCTTTTTCATGTGTTTTACTTTCACTATCTCATAAAATTCTTACTATAATCTTCAAAGATAAGTATTAATTTAAGTATAGGAACAGAGAGGTTAAATAACTCTTAGAAGATCACATGGATTAAGAAGTCACAGAGATTTAATTTGTTTTTAATTAGCAATTCCATGTTCCCTCCACTATACCATGTGGGATCTTTGGAAAACAATATTTGTAGCATAATGCATAATCTTCCAAATGGCCAGAGGTGCACAAATAGGAGCACTGTTTTGTTTTCTTTTTTGCTGACTTTATGATAAGATGGTCTTTTTTCTTCAGATTTTAATGTGCTGTGTCAGGAGAAAATATATAATGAGTGCTCTGGATTTTCTGTCTTTTGAGCTGATTCTGTAAGATGTGTCACATGTCTCTTCCTTAGAGAGAGTAATTAATGGAGTGTATTGTTATTTCCATATGATGTCATCTCTGGAAGAATTTCTCTTTGGGCACACAGTTTGGGGTTTGGCGGGGGGAGGAGGGACATGTGTGAATTTCTGCACTCATATTGAGCATTTTCCCAATAGAATGGCACAAGACAACATCAATAATTAAATGGAAAACCCTTTCATCTTTATAGAGAGATCTTCATATTAAACTTGTGTGATAATTCTTTTGGAAGGGTCACTATCTCTGGCTTTCCAATTGTGGATAGCAGAATATGGGGCAAAGGTTGTGACCCAGCAAAGACAGTGCTTGGGTCATTCAGTGGAAAGCCCATAACTGCTCCTAAGTTTGGTTCATGGCTCATTTCATTAACACTGCAAATGATACCCTAGGAATTTTTTTTTCTCTGTCAGGCAAATATTAGGCTTAGTTACAGAGGGGAAAGAAATGTATAAATGGGGGGGGGGGTGTATCTCATTTTATTACTTTTTTGTGTAATAGTAATAAAAGTTTTGTAGGGAGTATTGTATACAGTAAAACAATCATTTGTCAAAGGGTAAACTTACTGAACACCAATGCTCTGTTTTTAAAAGATCCCTTGTGTGTCATGAAGTACACAGTGTTCATAAAAAGTTGTACTCCAGGGTTAGATATTCTTGCTTCCTCAATTACTAGAGTTTTCTGAAGTCTCTCAAGGAAGAGGATTAAACCTTTATTGTCAGGAAGCACCAGGTTGCACTTTGTCCCATGCCTTGACACACTCATTAGCCCAGACTCTAAATTTTCAATTACGGAATCCATAAAATACAACTAAAAAAAAAAAAAAAAAAAAAAAAAAAAAAAAAAAAAAAAAAAAAAAGTTAAAGTAGTGAAAGAAAGATAAAAGAAAGCAACAGCCAGAAACTATTCACTGTAGCTTTGAAGACTCTATTCTTGCCTTTTCATTTTAGTTTGACCATTATAGGCAGTATAGGCCCTTAATGAATGCTACTTGAAGTTGCATACAAGTCATAATCAGCTCTGATTGATTATTTACTATTTGATATCATAAGAAAATAAGAAATTTGCTATCTTTTAATCTTTAGTCTTTTGTGGAAAACTGGTAGGACTCATGGAGTAGATGAGGAACATGACAGAAATTAGTAAAAATTCCTCATGGTGAATTGGCAGAGACAGAACATTTTAAGATAAATCATTATCTTAGAGAAACATAGAGAAACAATTGAAGAGAAGGGGAAAAGACAATCTCTATAGCATGGTCATTCAGAAACCCTAACTTGAAAGACTAGCATGAATTATATGTGCAAAATTAAATAGAGTTTTAAAAATATAGAATGCTGGTCTCCATTCTGACAGTAAAATTATTGAAAGTTGTTGCCCCTAACCTTCAACAGTAAAAAGCTGGAAATCTGGAAAGCAATGATTCTTTTCTTGGACCAATTAGAGAATTGAAGTCTCAGGGAAAATTGCCACCCTGAAATCTCTAGAGGTAAATGCCTGGATCTGCTCACCTGGAACAGAAGTCCTGGAGTCATAAATTGGCAGTAACACTTAAGTGGTAATTTTGACGAATTGCTTGAGGCTGAGTGTAGACTAGCATGAGATTGAGAAACACTGGTGGCCACAATCTTGGAGGAAGGAGTGCAATTCTCTGCGTTTACCTCTAAGAACTTGACCAAGTTCTTGGAGTAAAGATGCAGGAAAGACTCATATCCCTGGCCAAGAGAAGAGAAGAATAATCATTGTGAAATACCCCCAGAGTCTTCTCCATAGCAAAGAACTACTCCTTGGATAAAGAACTGTGCCTGAGCCTAATCCCAGCTGTCAGAATGGAATGCCTTCCACTCCAGGCCCCATCAGCCTTCTTGTCTCACATTCATAGAAAATATAGTCTGTAGGACTCAGTGCTTCAAGGAAATAAATGGGGAATATTACAGCCACAGAAGGGGATAAAGGACTGAAATTTATTCAGAAGATTATATAACACTCTGCCTTCCCCTGACTTTACCACTACACAAAACAAGGCTCTGGGATAATAGCAGTAGGCTAGAAGTGGAAAAGCCTTACATGCAGACCCCCTAAGGAACAACACTAATAGAAAACCTAATACAAGGACACTCGAAGAACTTAAAATCTCTAGCATCTATGACTATAGCAAAAATCAAACACAGTCCAACTCCTAGCCAGATTAAAATCTCTCAATTCTTATTTGTTGCCTGACTTTCAAGGAAAAAAACAAAAAAAAACAAAAAAAAAATTACAAGGCATGCCAAAAGGCAAGAACAAATAATCAAACAAAAACTATCTGAAGAGACAAAGTAGGCATAGTAGGTATAAGTACCAGATTCACATATAACACAGATTTGGGTATTATCACCACAGGGTGTCTAAAATGATTATGATTTACATGTTAAGGGTTCTAATAAAACAAAGTATAAAACATGAAAGAACAGATGAGTAATGTAAGTAGAAAAAAATGGAAACCCTACAATAAAATAAATGCAGTGTAACATAAATGAAGAATGGTCTTTGATAAGTTTATTAGTAGACCTGATATGGCCAAGAAAGAGTCTTTGACCTGGAAGATAGGACAATGGCAACTTCCCATGTTGAAATATAGTGAGAGATAATAATTTTACACCAGAACAGACATTTAAGGGCTACCAAAAAAATGTAACATATACAACTTTGGAATAGAAAAAGAAAAGAGAATTGAGCAGAATAAGTACAGTAATAAAAGCTGAGAACTTTTTAAAATTAATGAAATACAGCAAAGCACAATTCCAAGAAGATTAAAGAACACAAAACAGGATGAATACCAAAATATACTATATTTAGGCATATTATATTAAAACTGCAGAAAAAATAGAAATGAGAAATCAGAGGAAAGGGAAAAACACATCTTACCTACAGAGGGAAGGAATAATCATTACTGCAGTCTTTTCATTAGAAACAATGCAAGCAACAAGAGTGTAGAGGGAAAACATTTAAAAGAACTTCACTTCCTGACCCCCCAATCTAGAATTCTATATTCAGCAAAATTATCCTTCAGAAGTAAACAAGAAATACTTTCTCAGACTAATAAAAATTGAGGAGATTAATCTCCAGCAGATGTACCCTGGAAGAAATGTTTTAAAAAGTTCTTCAGGCAGAAAGAAAATAAGATGTTAGAGACTAAATGTGTGTGTCCCTTCCAAAATTCATATGTTAAAAGCTTTAACCCCTTAGTGTGACTATATTTGTATATAAGATCTTTAAGGAAGTAATTAAGATTAAATGAGGTCACAAGGGTGATGCCATGGTAAGATTAGTGTTTTATAAGAAAAGACACCACCAGAGCATGCAGTGTGTTGGGTATGTACTTGTGTTCTCTCTCTTTCACACACACACACACACATAACGATTTAGGACTGTGGGAGAAAATATATAGTATGAGTCTGAATTTCTTATAGTGCCAGAAAGTAAGAAAGTTCTCAAAAAAAGGGTAAAACACCCCACAATAATGTGTGTTTTGTCAAACAGTCATGGAAACGAGTGAAAGAGCTCCCAATGGCCACAACTAGAACAATTTGAGCGACAAAATAATTAAGGTAGTGTGATGGTCAATTTTGTGTGTCAACCTGGCTCAGCCATGGTGCCCAGGTGTTGCATCAAATCTTATGTTTCTGTTAAAGATATTTTTTAGATGAGACTAACATTTTCATCATTAGACTTGAGTTAAAAGATTTCTCTTCAAAATCCATGTGAGTGGTCCCTCATCCAATCAATTGAAGGCTTTAATAGAAAAGCTTGACCTCTACAGAGAAAAGAAGAATTTTTCCAACGGATTGCTGTTAGACTCCAGCTACAAATTTTCCTTTGTCTTCAGCCTCCCAATCTACCCTGCAGATTTTGGACTTGCCAGCCTCCACAATCACATGAGCCAGTTCCTTAAAATATATCTATATCTATAACCCTTGTCTATGTCCACATTTATAATCTATCTTGTTTTCATCCACTTATTCTATTTCTCTGCAGTACCCTGACTAATAAAGGTAGTAAGTATTGGATTATAGTCCCACATATAAAGATATTTCATATAAAATAATTCTAAGTAATTGATGTAGATAATCCCCTGTCAAGCAGAGTTAACTCCCACCCCCAACCCTTTAGTGTAGGCTGTCCTTAGTGAATTGCTTCCGAAGATTAGTGCATGGGAAAAAAAAGAACAATATAATTTTATAGTAGAGAAACCTGACAAACACTGTCTTAACCAGGCAACGAAAATTAACCTCAACATAAGTCATGTTGATAGCATGCACTGTTAATATGACTTGATGAGAATGACATTTTGCTTCTTCGGTCTTCCTTTCAAAAACCCATAACTCCAGTCTACCCATGGGAAAACATAATTCAAACCCAAATTGAAGGACCTTTTACAAAACACCTGACCAGTACTCCTCAAAACTGTCAAGGTTACTAAAAGCAAGGGAAGCCTGAGAAACTGTTACAGCCAAGAGGAGCTTAAGGTGACGATTATTAAATGTAATGTGGGATCCTAGATGGGGATCCTGGAACAGAAATATTTTACTTAAATGAATTTAAGTAAAAACTAAGAGAGTCTGTATGGAAAATCTGCAGGGAATAAATCAAATGTAACAATATTGATTCATTAATTCTGACAAATGTGTCATACTAGTATAAGATTTCAATAATGGGAGAAAATGGTTGTGGGCTATTTGGGAACCCTCTGTACTATCTTTACAGCTTTTCTGTAAATCTAAATTTTTTCTAAAATAAAAAGTTTATTAGAAATATATATACACTAAGGGAGAATAATATTTTGAGTAAATAACATAACTGTACTGGTAAAACATCAATCTCTTCTTTCTTTTGAGGAAAGAACTCAACATAACAGGAATTTCAGTAGAAGTAGGATCCCTCAGGTAAAGGACCCAAGTCTTGAGGATAGAACAGCTCTCATTGTCGATCTTGGCAACTAGTATTGACTTGTGAAATTCAGATTTAAAATAATTACATGATTTTTGCCATTCTTTTCAGATACAAAGACTAATAAAAGCATTTGATTGCCATTTCTCCAAATGCATACTGAATATACCATTAGTACACTTTCTGTGCTTTGTGTTGATGGAAAATCCATCTTTGACCATAAAGCAATTGATTTTCATGAGCATCCTTTTCATATATTACTGATTTGTATTCTGTGAAGCCCACGATTACAGGACAGTTTGTTTGAGTATAACCTGTTCTCTTCCTTCCTTGGGCTCTCTGGTTTGTTCAAGTTACCAAAGGACAGAAATAGCTGCAGTTTTGGCAGTATCCATTCTCATTTTCCATAGGGAATACTCACTATTTAGCAATGAGCATTTTCAAATGCAAATGACCCTCCAAATTAGGGCAGTCCTCCTTCTTAGAGCCACTACTAAGCCACCACCTGCATGCGTTCCTATTCAAAGCTGGTCTACTCAGCCCATATGCATCTCCTCCAGTGTTTTATTTGACAATCTGTTTCAGCTTCGCAAGGGAGCTAGCAAATTATGTATTGCTCATTTTGTCAAAGTCATCATTGATGACAATTCCGGCATCAAGAGGCTCATTTTATTCTGCAGATGTTTTTATCAAATAGAAGATAAATCATGGTTCCCCATCTTGTTTCGTGTTGTACTTCTGGGAATAATGGAGGGCACAAATAAAAACCCTTTCATTAATAAAGGAAGAAAGGAATAGACTCAAGAGGATCACCATGTATGATTTTCAGATATGCAGAGCCCACACTGGTAAAAGATTATATTTAGCACCAATGTAACAGGCTTGGAATAGGGGGTAGTGGTGTTGCAGAAGGGAATCTCAAGTTTTAAAGATTCATTTCCTCTCATTCCTTTGGAAACTGTGGGTCCAATTTCACTTAGAATTCCAATGCACAGCAATGTTCACCACAGTATCTTCTAGAAAGGGACACTGTAAAATATTTCTGAAAAAATAAATGATTAATCTCACTAGTAATTGTGACATATTGTCTTGATAGTCTCATGAAAGGTGGGTAGGCTCTCTGGATTTTTGACATAAGCACCAGGGGGGGTCAATGGATCTTTTCATTTGGCCTGCTGAAGTCTAAGCTCAAATTTTGAATTGGTGGGGGTTAAGAGGTTATGAGTATGTGAATCTGTCTTTACCTTCAGGTATAAGGTATAGAGAGATGATGAAAGTAAAGCAAGACTCTGTCTGAAATGAAGAGAAGACACACTACATGCAAGGCACTAGTATTCTATCAGGATTTTGTATGTGTGATTAAAATGGCCAGACATGCTTCACTGTGGTCCCTATAGTTTGTAGTGCAATATGGAGTTTCATGGCATTGAACTCAGGGACCCAGGTGGTACTTATCAGAGGAGATTGAGCAAATGTTAGGTGGCATATAACCCTCCAAGATGCAGATGATAGCATTGTGAGAGGCAGCCAAGGGTAGATATTGTCTTGGAAATTCTCTGGAGGTTATTGGGAAGAAGGGAAAATGTTAGAGAAGTAGCTGACAATAAAAAGGAGAACAGTTAATACAACTCTACCTTGGCTGCTATCATCATCATTTTCAATGATGTGAACTATGTGAAGGGCACAGGAGTGTGCATTCTCCCCATATTATTACTCATTGTCTCTAAAACTACATCTTGAGATATTATCTCATTCTATTTCAGTGTGAGAAATGGAGATTCACAAAGGTTATGCCCAAGACTACCTGGCTAGTACTTTCTGAATCATTTTGGACAGTGGCTAAGTGCATAGATTCTGCATTCAAATAGTCTTTGATTTGGATCTGGACAATCCAACATTTCTGACCATTAGAACCTCGGTCAATCAGTATTACTTTTAATTGGGTGAGTGTGTCCTTACTTGGCCTCATCACTGTATTCACATATCCTTTATTGCCTATTTATTGAAGATTTACTAACCGACAGCACCATGCTAGGCTCTGGACAGCAGGGATAAAATGTATTATCATGTCTTCCAAAATAAGGAGAAAAGAGTTAGTGTGGCAACCTCTTGTACTGACAAGTATCCATGGACAGTTATTTCTTTTCTACATCAGTGCCCTTTTCAGGCTCTAACAAGCCTCTCCAGGAAACCCTTAGATGTTCTGCGTCAGCATTGCAATTTACTATTTAAGGGAGAGATTCCTTCTTATTGCCCAAATGTTCCCCCATCAAGTCTGAATAAAACATAAACTGATCAATATATAAAGTAGCCATAAAATTAGGCCACTGCAGTGACTATTTGTGTTGGCTTTTTTCTCCCTTTTACTTTACTTCCACATGATTTAACATTAAAGTTAAGGCAAGAACAACAACAAAAGAACAGGAAAAGCAAGTAAGATTTTAACAAGCTTTCAATAGACTGACAAAAGAAGATAAGAAACTCGAAACATGAAAATAATAAGCAATAACTCTGCCAAAAATATGGCCTCCAAATAGATCCTGAATGAGAAATTTACTTATTTATTTGCATCTTTTGGTTCAGTTTTGTGTTAACTATTTTTTCCCTCTTGTTCTGAAAATGATTTGGATTTATTGCATCTCTTGGGGGGTGTATTTTTTGTTTGTTTCTCAACACCCAATATCCTTATTTTAACATCTCTTTATGTTTGCATTTTTCAGACTTCATTTACTCTTTTTCCCCCCTACAAATAGAAATCATGGAATGAACAGAGTTATTGTTAGTGCACAAATAGCTTAAGACAGATCGTAAAGTCCCTAGTGATCAAGGAACTATATAATGCTGACTAGCTCCAGCAGCGACAGCAAAAATTTTCATAAGCCAGATGCTTAGTTTTCAACTCAACCCCATGGACTTATCCTCACCATGTGAGAATCCCCCATTACTTTTCCAAAAAAGCTTATTGTCTTTCTGACCCTTAGAGAAATTCTCAGTTTCTGAGGGTGTTTCCCAGCTTCATTCTTTCTATAACTGTATATAACCAAACATGGGAAAAGACAAGCAAGCGTTATTTATTTTTTTTACCAACTATAGCAAATTCAGATGCAGATTTTTAAAACAAGGTATAGTAACTCCTTTTGGTTAAGATTCTTCTACTTGTGGTATGAAAGCTTAGGAATTTCTTGTAAGCGTGGATGGTGAATAAGGCAGTTTTCCTTTCCTAAAGAGCAAAATTAGATTGGATATATCATAATTCAAATTATAATCACTTAGGTTATCTAGACATGACAAAATATTAACTTTTTTAATTTACTGATTTGAACCCACAAAAACTCTTTTTAGAGTTACTGTTTTTAACATTAGGCAGGCTGTTAAATTTTATCAAAGTTTTTTAACTTTATGCATAGAACTTCAAAATCCATTATATGGGTGCAATATATTTCTTAGGACTTTTCTCTCACAGATATGAGGAAATTAAATTTCAGAAAGTTTTGTGTTGAGAATATCATCTGCATAAATGTAAGATGGAGAATGAACTATCTAGCCAGAGATTAACAAATAATATCAGTGCCCTATCCAACCTAGGGTTTTAGATCCTTAGCCCAATGTGAGTCAGCTATATGAGCCAGATTTCTGCCCCCTGGATAATCATGTGTGAGAATTAGCAGATCTAAAATATAGGAGATGATGAACTACTGAAAGCCAGTCAGGTCACACTAATACACACAGGTGTATTAGTTTTCTAGGCTGTCATTACAAAGCACTACAAACTGTGTAGCTTATAAGAATAGAAACTTATTCTCTCGTAGGCCTAGAGGCTAGAGATATGGATTTGAGGTGTCAAAGGAGCCATACTTGTTCTGAAGGGTCTGGGAGGTGGATCATTCTTTGCCTCTCCTAGCTTCTATTGGCTTCTATTTGGTTTATAAATACAATTCTTCATCCTCTGTTTTTGCCTTCACATAACCTTCTCTTCTATGGTTGAGTGTCTCTGTGTGTCCAGATTTCCGTCTTCTTAAAAGGATGCTAGACATACTGTATTTAAGGCCCCTTAATACACTATGACTTTATTTTAACTTGGCTATATCTGCAAGGACCCTATTTCCCCATAAGGTCTCATTTAGAGGTTCCAGGGAGACATGAAATTTGAGAGGGATGACATTATCTAACTCTTCACACTGAGTCCAAGCTTCATTTCAGGTGACATATAACTAAGAGGCCTCTCAAACTTAACATGTTCAAATCTCCTATCCCCAAATACAAGTTCTACACAGTGCCCTTTCCATTTCAGCTCAACAACAACTGAATCCTTTGAGTTATTCAGGCCTAGAAACTAGGAATTATAGCTTTTAAGTGTTCTTCTTTCACAGCCCACATCCAGCACATCAAAAAATTCTCTTGGTGACAGCTGCAAATTATATGTAGAATCTGGCCATTTCTCACTTACCCTACTGTGAATGCTGCTGTATGAGTTGCCATCATCTCCCATCTGTATCATTTCAATAGTCTTCCAACTGGTCTCCCTACTTCCACCTTTCTTCATCTACAGTTTAATTTCAACATACAAGACGGAGAAATCCTTTTGAAACATAGGTCAGATTCTATCACTCCTCTGCTAAAAATCCCTCCAGTGGTTCCCCATATCATTCAGAATAAAAGCCAAAACCTTAACAAGGTCCAATGTAAGCCTATCTCCCAAATCCATCTGACCTCATCTCCCATCTCCCTCTCTCTGCTCCATTTATACTGTCCCTGGCAGTGTGTCACATACACTGGTAATGCTCTTACCTTGGAATCTTTGCATGGCTATTCCCTCTATCCAAAGACAACTTTGAGTCACTGAAGTCTCCATATTGCTGGGGGACTCAAGGTAAGTTGGATATAATTTTGTCCAAAATGACGCAAAATGAATTCCCATGTCATTCCTAGTTCTCTGAACTAGAGTGAAGAAAACTCTTATAGGTTACATTAAAAAGATACCTCCTTTCAATTGTTTGGTTGCTTATAATAGTAACAACAATAACAATATAGTACTCTCAAAATACTTTCGTGTGTGTACTAGACCCTGTTAAGTGACTTTCATACTGTAATGTGGTCTATAAACTCTCAGCGATCCCTAGATCCATTAGGATATTGAAAAGATAACCTTCAAATTATGGCAAGGGAGAAAACAGTATATAATTATGTGATGGATAGAAAAACTCTATTCCTTGTCCTTCTCCAATATAAGCACATCAGCTCTGAGTGCCTAATCCTGGTCTCCTTGTCCCTTGGGCCCATTGGTAGCTTCTGGCAAAGACTGGATATATAGAAAGTACCAAGCCTCTCCCCAACTTTTTTCAATCAACACCCCTGGATCTGTCATCTGGATTTATTTCCTAACAAAACATAATTTAATAAGAAAAGATTTTTCATAGGCTAACAGAACTGCCCGAGAAAACACTAAATGACTTCAGACAACCAGTTAGCTTTAAACCCAAAAGGATAACAGACATTGTTTATCTATTAAAACAAAGAATGAAACAGGGTAACAGTGAAACAAAAGACATAAGGATTTAAAGAAGAAAGTATTTTTTTTTTAATTTATTTATTCATGATAGTCACACGGGGAGAGAGAGAGAGAGAGGCAGAGACACAGGCAGAGGGAGAAGCAGGCTCCAAGCACCGGGAGCCCGATGTGGGATTCGATCCCGAGTCTCCAGGATCACGCCCTGGGCCAAAGGCAGGTGCCAAACCGCTGCGCCACCCAGGGATCCCTAAAGAAGAAAGTATTAAACAAAAGCCAGAGATGAAAGCCAACAGGCGGGGCTCAGGAAGGATATGGAAGAGAACAATTAACATAGAACAGAGAGAAAAGACACATAAGAACAACAATAAGGCATAACTTCAACCAAAAATACTGTCAGGAATATTGCAAATAGGTTTGAGGAAATTGCACAAAATGGAACAGAATAAAATAACATTTAAAATGGATTATAGAAAATATTCTTAGTGTGGAAGACAGAGAAAGGAAATTGAGTACATATAAGATATGTTCTGAAGATGGAAGTAGGGCATGTGGAACATAAAAATATATTTTAAAAATGCAGTGAAAATCAAACTATTTTGATATTTAGGAAAAATCTTGTATTTTCAGTAAAAAAAAAATGTATACCTGTTCCTACAGCATTAGTATCAATACATACTGGCAAAATAAGTGAACTTCAAGAATAAAGAAAAAAAATGGGTTCCTGTTTCCAGTAATTGGGATCTAGGTTGTTTGGAGCAATACTTTGACTTAAAATAAAAATTATTAGATAATAAATAAAAGAATTCTTCAATGTATTGGATACCTGAAAAGTACAGCGAGGAGCTACTAAGTGACAAATGTGTGGAAATATAGAGCCCCAGAGATAGAAATGGTGCCTTGCACTGGAATAAAGGCACATTTGCTCTAAGGACATTTGTTCCTGCTAGCAAACTTGGACATTTGGTTTTGGGAAGCAGAGCCCATCCAACACTGAACGGTAGACATCTCCACCTTCAGCTCAAAGATAAAGGTAAATAGGAAGTAATTCTGAACTCAGAAGACACAGGGAAAGTTTCTCTGATGTTGAACAGAACAGATAAAGGGTAGAAAAGGAAGGAGAATTAAGAACAACTCTGAAGAGCTGTGGTTACTGAATTGCTGTTGCATTACTGCTGCTCATATTTGTAGTTCAGATTCATGCCACATGAGGATTTCAAGTAAAATGCAAAGTTTGATTTGGGATAGTCATAAATTTATAGAACTTGTTAGAAAGAAACTTTATCCTGGGTCATAGAGAATCCATGCATCAAAGTATTTTTTCAAAACAATCAGCAAAACACACTAAAAAACATCAAAACATGAAAGGAAACAATAAGAGGACCAGTAAAACTGACAATTGAAAGTAACTTGTAAACACTTTAGGCATTGAAGCTATCTGACATAGTTTGCAAGCACACTGTACTTACTACATGGTTTCCAAGAAGAGGGTGTTCCAACCCAGGAAACAGTGACGGGAATTTCCATGATGACCACTAAGCAAAAAAGTCTAGTGGACTTTAAATTCAGAGTAGAGGAGGAAGACAAAACATTCCTAGAAAAAATCATCCAGGATTAAAAAATGATTTCTTGAGCTGGTTAGGAGTTTCTTTGGATTCCAACTGCTTAACAGCAAACAATGTAATACGAAATAAAAAGCATTTGGAGCCTCCAAAAAGGACAGAAGTTGTTTAGAAGGGGAAATTGTTACTTTGAGTCAGGAAATAATGATTCTGTTTTCAGTTTTTAGAATCAAACTTCACTCAAAACTAAATCAAGTTCCAAAAATTAATGAAAGTGGCATAAACATAAGTAATTGAGAAAAGATAATTTGATCTAGACTTTATAGAATACTTTTTTAAGTGGTATAGTTCTGTGTTTCTTATAGATCCATTTAGACTACCTAGTTAAAAGCTGAACACTATTAATTTTCAGCCTTTATAACCAAACTTCAGGCGAAGCTGGACAACATAATTATGGCTGCTGAATTCAGAGAAAATGTCACAGACGTGGATAATGTAAAAGTATAGTATTGTTGATAGAACTTCATTGAACAAAGAAAAAGGGTGGTGTAACTGAAAAATACTTCAGCGTTCAAATAGAAAGTCAATAGATAATTTTTTAATACTGATAATTACATATTTTGTATATTTAGTGGCCTCCATTGGATTTGAAATTAATGATTTATAGTAATTATGTGATGAAAGTGGACATGGAAATAAGTCACTGGACTGAGAGAAGTTTCTGTTTTATATCTTTTGTATTTTAAAATTATTTTTCTGTCATTTCCAGTTATTCATATAACAACTCTAAATATAATATTAGTTTGTGGGAGTGTGTAGTCATCACACACTCCCATTCACATTTTTCCTTAAATACTTTGGTAGGAAAGAACCCTCCATCCATTTCAATATTGGTGATATCGGGATTAAATGCATCAGTTCTGGAATCACACAGACATTTCAAATTTAACATTTATTCCTACACATTCCTATTTTGTAAAATTCAAATTAGTATTATTGTGGGAATTATATAAGAATATATTTGTATATAGCACTTATCCCTCTGACGGGCACTGAATATGAGCTCAAATATAAATAACGACAAGAAAGCACTGGGTCACTTCTGCTTTGAGAGCTCACTCTTGGTAAAGCACCCACTTCCCCTGAGAGACAAACATGTGTGTCCATGTGAGCTTCTGTAGTGGTGTTTTGAGGTTCTTTATTAGATTAGTTATGAAGAGTATCAAAGTTGACTTTCCCTCCACACACACTGTTTAACCTATAAAAATACCAGCATAATGAAAAACAGTACGGAAGCTTTCGAATTTTAGTATAAGGAGCTGTGGTCTGTAAAATAAACTTTTATAATTAAGCTTTTTTCTTTAAAGCCACAAATAACTCACCAAAATTTAAATTTTCCTTAAATTCCTATAATACTTCCCTCTACTCTTTCTTCATTCCAGCTTCCTGCCAGTGAGATTTTTGGGCCCAAAGGATGGAGCATGAGAATGATTAGTTTTGTGGAACACCCTTGTGTTAGAATTAGTGGACTATGTTTGGAGATCCAGCTACCCCATAAAGACCTGTGAAGCTTATGGTAAGTGTCCTGCTCTTCCTATGGGGCTTAGTGTCTTCTTGAATCAAGTGGACTTAAAGAATCCTAGTTTACATTGTACTGTCAAATGAGTGCCCCGAAACTTTATAATACAAGGAAAGAAATGTACAAATGCATGAGGTATCATTTCCATTCCTCCTGAGCAAAAATACCTAGGCCTTTTTTATGACTTTTTCTTCTGTACTGACAAAATTTAGTGTGTTCTGAATTATCTCTTTGTCTGTGGATATTTTCTGTTAATATTAATAAAAATTATAAAATGACAGGGTTGCCCTCCGTATTAAGCATAGTAAAAGCATAAAATGATATTGATCAATTAATTAATAAAGGCAGAACTCAAGTTGGCAAGAAGAGAAACTATAAAGCTATTTCTTCTTTTTGAAGATAGGAAAAACAAAAACCAACAAACCTTATACTATAGGAATCCAGTCCTGAAATGGGCAGAAGAAATGAACAGACATTTCTCCAAAGAAGACCTACATATGGCTGACAAGCACATGAAAAAATGCTCCGCATCACTTGCCATCAGGGAAATACATATCAAAACCACAATGAGACACCACTTCACTCCAGTGAGAATGGCTAAAATGAACAAGACAGAAACAATAAATGCTGGAGAGGATGTGGAGAAAGGGGAAACCCTCTTGCACTGTTGGTGGGAATGTGAGCTGGTGCAGCCACTCTGGAAAACAGTGTGGAGGTTCCTCAAGAAGTTAAAAAATAGAGCTGCCTACGACCCAGCAATTGCAATAGTGGGTATTTACCCCAAAGATACTGATGTTGTGAAATGCCAGGACACCTGCACCCCAATGTTCATACAGCAATGTCCACAATAGCCAAACTGGAAGGTGCCTCGATGTCCTTGGACAGATGGGTGGATTAAGAAGATGTGGTATGCATGTATATATAATGGAATACTACTCAGCCACCAGAAAGGATGAATATCCACCATTTGCTTCGACATGGATGGAACTGGAGGGCATTATGCTGAATGAAATAAGTCAATTGTAGAAGGGCAATCATCATATGATTTCACTCCGACATGGAATATAAGAAATAGTGAAAGGGATCACAAAGGGAACTGAGTGGGAAAAATTTGAGAGATGTACAAACCATGAGAAACTCCTGACTCTGGAAAACAAACAAAGGGTTGCAGAAGGAGGGTGGGGTGTTGGGGTGACTTGATGACAGGCACTGAGGAGAATCCTTGATGGGATGAGCACTGGGTGTTATGCAACGTGTTGGCAAATTGAATTTAAATTAAAAAAAAAAAGAATCTTATATTCACTAGAAAGTTCCATTGTGTAAGTGTGTGGAAGAAAACCTGAAGGAAGCTGTCTTTTGAGAGAACCTGTGAACAGTTTAAAAAATTCGAACTCTGCTTTTATTATTTGACCACTGTCTCCTGCTGATCATCTCCTGGAACTTCACACCCTAGAAATATTTACATCCTTGATGCCTCCTTGTCTTTGTGCATGATGTAGATGTTTCCAATTCAAATGTACATATTTTTATCCAAAAATGTATGTTTATCTGTCAATACTCGGCTCAGTATTCACCTGACCCAGCTCAACATTCACTCACACTGCTGACCACTCTGATGCTCCTCCCTCCAAAAGCCCCCTAATCTCAGATCCTAGAACCTGTTCCTTTTGCTGTACTCATTCCTGTTTAGTGTATAGGCAGTGTTGTTTTTGCACACTGCCTTTCTTCCGACATTGAAGACAAGGGGTTAAGGATTGATTTTCATTCATCAGTGTAATTTCAACATAGAGCCGTGTTTGATAAACAATACAATTTGATGAATTTGTGATTGAATGAGTGGGCCCCAATTCTAATCATTTTCGTGGTTTTATTTAGTATACATTTACTCATTAATCCAGTATTTTTGCTTTTTAGCTTTACTGAGATCTCATTTATATATCATAACATTCACCCATTTGAACTGAACAATTCAATAATATTTAGCATCTCTTTTTAGGTTGGCACTTCCCACAATCTTGGCAGAAAACAGTTCTCCTGGAAATCTTGCATGGATCAACTAAGTAGTTTCAACTTAAAGCTAAATAATGAATGAAGATAGTCAAAAAGTAGGAAGAGAATGCAATATAATGATTTCAATGCCTTCAACAACAATACTGGTTAAAGCGAAATATATGACATTAATCACTAGGATAGATGCACTTTTAAGTCAAATTTATGATATATCTTATCCAGGAACAATTAAGTTAAATCTCTCTAAACTTCATTTTTTACTACATTCATTATAGCCCTTTTCACATACTTCCTGGTATTTTGTGTTTTATGTCTGCATGGAAAAGCAAAAGTCATGAATTGTATTTTTATATTTATCTTCAGGATTTGTTTTACTATTTTGCACATAGTGGGAACAAAATACACATACAGTGCATCAAACTGAGAAATAAAAAAGAAGGATGGAAGAAATGATGTATCATCACACAGAGAACATATGTTGGGAATCATAAGATCACAGGCCCCATTTTATTTTTTAAAATCTGAACTTTTCAGGTAATAGTTTGTAAGTCTAACAAATTTCATTTCTCCACTTCAAATTACTAGGTGAGATTTGTCTTTAGTTACTTATCACTCTGGAGGAATGAAGGGTTTCAGATTGAGCTTCCCCAAAATGTGTCACTTTGGCATATGGATTGCTTTGAGCTGAAATCAATCAAGGCCCGAAAGACTCAGGAAGAGCTTGTACCTCTCCCTCAACTGCCTACAAGAGTTTAGATGGAGGGCCTGGTCCAGAGATAACTACAGAGAATATGAACTAGGTGTCCTAAGCTCAACAGGGCCTGCCAATTGAAATCCTCTCTGTGTCCCACAATCTTTGTATGGCAAGACAAATGTTTGTTTACCAATCATCTGCTCCTCCTATCTGCTTGCATATTGTCTTTATTCTCTTTGAAGTCTCAGACTCCTACCCTATTCTCCTTAGCACCGGATGCCATACAAACTTTAATTCCCTGATTATCTGTGGTTCCCATATTTTCATGAGGCTCCTATATGTGTGCAATTACATTTGTTTTTCTTAATCTTTTATATCAATTTACCAGCCGAAGAACCTAGAAAAGTAGGGAAAATTTTCTTCTTCTCCAACAAGAACAAGGTCTGAGAATGTAGCCCTCTATTTATAAAGATCAATTCACCTACTCCTACCATTTCTTGATGAGAAGTTGACAAGCTTTAAATAGTTTCCGACAACCTCCCATTACATTTTATAGTAGGAACCTAAAGAGAATAAAGTATTCCATTGAAATCTTGAGGATATTTTAAGAAATAATTATCCAAGTGGTGTTACTAAAACTGCACCAGAAAAGCAAGCCCACCCTCAATCTGCTTCACAACTCTCCCACCTCCTCCAAGGGAAAAATACTGAATAAGAAAGTTAACTCATTAGCACAATTATTTGAATCTTGAACTTCGACACCCTTAGAGTTTGGAGGTCAGTCTAATTTCTGGATTAGCTGAAGGTATATTAAACCTTTGATCTCTTTGGATTTTGGGAGTTGTCCATCAACCACTAACAGTTTGTTAATTGTTTGTAAATGTCTATGCCCCTTATCCTGTCAATATTCTATTTCTCACTCCTTTCATTTAGTGTTTACTCATCCATATTCTATATTTCTTGACACATTTTTATTAAGTGCCCTTTTATGATTATTCAGGTATTCACTCCTATGTCAAAAGCATCTTAATATTCTTTTATTGCATCACTAACTGCATATCCATCTGCATTACACATTTCCTGCCACCACTGCCAGATATATTCTACCGATTGCAAGGCCACTTACCTTATAACTGCCCTGCAATGATCCTTTGTGAAAAGTCTTGTCTATAGCAATGTCATTCCACCTGCAAAACAGCAAATAAGCAGGATGCTGCATTATGTCCCCTTTAAGCAATAATTGGTTGCTTTGCAACTCTTTGGCCTGATGCTTCCTAATTTGTAATGCACAAGGCTCTGTTAAAAAAAATAACATATTCCATCTCTGTTTACAGAGCTAATGCTTGATGCAAAAAAGAGATAGAAAATAAGATTGGTCCTTTATTGGTGATAATTATACCAACAATACCGAGCAAGATATGGAAGGGTTACATAAAAGCAAATGAACTTACTTTTAAAAATTGAGTTTACTAGATACAATCATATAACGAAGTACAAATCTTTTAGCTGTTCAATTAAAACTACCTTTTTTCCCAATAATTTAGGGGTCCATTTTTATATTATTTTGCATAACTATTTCAACCAATTTCCATAAATTTGCATTTTTGTTCAAAAAGCCCTAATGCCAATTATGTAAAATAAATGTAATTAATTGGTGCATTCCACAGCAACTTCCTTCAAGCCTAGTTTGCAGTCAGACTCTTCAATAGCTGAGTATGGAGAACTGTGGGCTGGTAAACCTGCAAAAATCCATCCCACAGCCCCCACAGCAAACTGAAAGGTGAGGCTGGGGAATAGACGGGTTAAATGTATTAGATAAGGAATACCTAGGTGTCTTCATTTTAGTAATCTTAATTCAATGCCTAAAATAGTGAAAGACCTATTTTGGCCAACATCTTCATCTTCGATGTGTCCACCACTTTTGTATCTAACCCTCAGGCTGACTTGACCAAGTTAACCTGTAAATATAATTCTGCTCTTTCCAGCACATCCCTCTGCCAGGGGAGAGTTAGAAAGAAGAGCACTTTCTCATACTGTAATAATAGGAAGCTTTGTTATCCAATTCAGAGTTAATTCAGGAAGAAACAGGAAACATGTTTTTGTCTTTTTATTTTTTATCTTTTTTAAAGATTTTATTTATATATTCATGAGAGACATAGAGAGAGAGAGAGGCAGAGGCACAGGCAGAGGAAGAAGCAGGCTCCATGCAGGGAGCCTGACGTGGGACTCAATTCTGGGTCTCCAGGATCAGGCCCTGGGCTGAAGGCTGCGCTAAACCACTAAGCCACCCGGGGTGCCCTGTTTTTGTCTTTTTAAACACAGTTAAGGGTATGTGTTTGTAATTCTGCATGCTCTGCATCTGCTTTCCCAGGGAGTTCATGCCCCCCAGGTACGTGTTGCATGTTTGCTAATATGAAGCAAAGGAAACTTGTAGTGACCACATTAGCTCTAGTAAAACCATTTGCTGCTTGTAAACTTGGGAGTGATCATCCCCAAATTTCAATCATATTTTAATCTTTGGTTAAACTAGAAGGCTGTAATAATTGGCTGAACTGAATATGCCCATTGAGCTGCTAAATTCAAGGCTATATATTTAGTAGCTTTAAATTTATATATTTAGAAGCAGTGGAGATTGGGAAAGAGGTGAACAACTGGCCTTCTCATCTAACTTTGAGTTGAATGTGAGGCATATCTTAGT
Organism: Canis lupus dingo; assembly: GCF_003254725.2. Classification (NCBI taxonomy): domain Eukaryota; kingdom Metazoa; phylum Chordata; class Mammalia; order Carnivora; family Canidae; genus Canis; species Canis lupus. The sequence continues at coordinate 86,662,588 of NC_064245.1, forward strand.
TATATCTTAAATTGATTCTTGCCTGAGTGCTCCTTTAGGATTTAAAATATATTTTCAAATTTTATAATTCAATAAATATTCAGGAGGGAAGGCTGTCCCTCCTTTGAAAAATTGGGAGGTTCTAAAATGTTTGAAATTCAACTCACAGGGCTAGAGCCATCTTTTTGTCTTAGGTTTTTATTCAGTTAGTATTGGTATCACCCATGGGGATCTGGTGACTAGGGTGGTAGGTCACACAGCAGGGAGGAAGCATCCAGCCTGTTGTCACAAATTCCCTGTGATCCTGCACTCACAACTTTGAATGGATAATAAATTTCTATTCAGCTACCAGATGTAAATTTACAAAAGGTAGAGTTGTGTTATGTTTACACAGACCTGCTCTGTGGGGAAAGGTTGAGCCCACAGGTTAGGGCAGAGTAATTGAAAAAGTAACCTAGACTACTTAGGAGTGCTTTCTGGTGAACTCTATGTAGGAGTAATTTTGACCAAAGCTTCTTCTTTTATTCCCTACACTGAAGCCAGAAGTTACTATAATCATTATTTCTTATAAAGCAACTGGTTCTCAGAATTTTTATCTTAGAGGTTTCTAAATGCCTCACTTTTTTTACTTTCTTATGTCAGTGCAGATATGAGAGATGTTGTGTATATTTCCAAAAAAATAATACATATTAGCACTCCATTAAGCCCACTTTGGATGAAATTGATTGCTCAAAGGTGATCACTAATATATACACCCTACAACAAGGAGATGTAATGAACTGTGACCAAAGCCCATGTGTCCATTAGCTGCGGAAGCTCTTATTGCTTGCCACCAAATCCAGTGGCAGGGGAACCACAAAGTTTTTGCCCCATACTTAATTTTTAATAGGGTCTGACGTCACTCACTCAGAAATTTAGAAACTTCTAAGAGTGAAAGAGAAGACCTGTTGTTTCAGAGATAGCCCAATATTGTAAAAGTAATAGGTCTCCAACTGAATTTTAAGTACTTCTTGTGTTGAAGTTTGATTGGTTCTTAAGAAAGTCAACACTTGTGGGCCAAGGATGAGTTACAGAAAGAGTATAAACATGCTCTTTTATTACAAATAATTCCTGGAAAAAGGCCCCCAGACTAGCAGGTGTTCTGAAAACAGAGGTGTGTGTGTGTGTGTGTGTGTGCGTGCATGTGTGTGTGTGTGTGTGTTTGTTGTAATGAAGCATTTTCAGTATTTAATGTGTTTGCTTCTCTCTGGCCTTGACTTCATCCATCTATATTCAGTTCTACTCAACACACAGGGAAAGCTGACTGTGAGTAGGAGTTTCAATTATAGAATGGCGTGAGCCAGGTCACCACTTTCAAATGAGAATATCAGGTTATTTAGCAGTACTATGAAAGTACTAAATTTCGTGAAGCTAAGATTGCTGTTTTGGAACTTTTGATAATGACAACATAGATGTCCTCCTGTCATTTACTTACCTTCACTTGGGTTTCTCCTATGTAATAATTCATGTAACAGATGGCATTTTGACATAACTGAAGGTGATCTTGTCAAACCACCACCTAGATGGCATTTTATTTTTTTAATATATCTACAATTTGGAACATTTTACAAAGCATATAGCTTATTGTCACAAAAGACCTTGAAGGAGGGATCCCTGGGTGGCGCAGCGGTTTGGCGCCTGCCTTTGGCCCAGGGCGCAATCCTGGAGACCTGGGATCAAATCTTACGTTGGGCTCCCGGTTCATGGAGCCTGCTTCTCCCTCTGCCTGTGTCTCTGCCTCTCTCTCTCTCTCTCTCTCTCTCTCTCTCTGTGACTATCATAAATAAATAAAAATTAAAAAAAAAAAAAGACCTTGAAGGAAATAGGTCTGAGTTGGAGTAGACAAAGAGAGGAAATGAGACTTTCATAGACCATGTTAATTGGTAGATTTTAGGTACAGATTGAGACTCAGATTAGATATTGTCATCTTTACCAAAAGCCTTCATTTGGACTTCATCATTGTCTGCTAAGGATCCTGTCTGCTAGTGGATCCTGTTACTACAAGCTCCTTGATTAGTTGAGAAGGATGCTGGGTGGGTGAAAGCAAATCTGGAGGAGAAATCATTTTTCAGGAAAAAAAAGTCACGAATGAGAGGAAGGGAAGTGTCAAGGAAGACATTTTCTGGTAAGACAGGGAAAAGAATGGAACATTGCCTAGGGGAAGGTCAAAAGAGAGGCTCATGAAAGGAGATAAGTTGAAAATGCGTAAGTGAGGCTGATTTTGGGGGTCTGCAATATACAATCCTCCATATTCCTCCCTAACATGTCTTTAAGAAAATCTATACTGGTTGACAGACACATTTGTCTGAGTAGAATCTGTCCAGACAATGAGATCTACTAGGTCAAAGCTGCCATAATATGAATAGTGGTTCATACTGGAGTACTAGACAGCTGGGTTACAGTATTATCTTTAAGTCATCTGTTTATGTTGTTTCTTAGGCTAGATTAAAAGCTGCTCATAGGATGCCTGGGTAGCTCAGCGGTTGAGTGTCTTGTCTTCCACCCAGGGTGTGATCCCAGAGTTCGGGGATCAAGTTCCACACTGGGTTCACTGCCAGGAGCCTGCTTCTCCCTCTGCCTGTGTCTCTGCCATCTCTCTGTGTCTCTCATGAAAAAAATAAATAAAATATTTTTTTAAAAAGCTGCTCATAAGTGATTTCTTCATTATCTCTCATATTGATTTTCTTATAAAATGTGACATATAGTAGGTATTACTACATTTTGTCTGAAACTCTTACTGTGTGAAGCTACAAGGTATTTGAAATTTTCTTTCTAGCTAGCCTACAAGGAATGTCCAGAATTTATAACAACCTAGCACTTGAAGAAATGTATTATGTCCAAAGCTTGTTTTTATACGTAATTATTATATTTATTTATATCTTACCTTGTCCCAGAAGGAGTTTATGATGGATATATCCTTTGGGATTTTTGTTGTTGTTTTGTTTCTTTGCTTGTTTTTTGTTGCAAATAATAAAAATCTATAAGGGTCATTTCAGCAGAAGTAAATTTTATAGAAAAATACTGGGTAGCTTGCAAAATCAGTATATACACCAGAAAACTAGACCACACACACACACACACACACACACACACACACACACACACAGTTTTAAACAGAACAAGAAAAATCAGGAAAGGAGAAACTGTTGAACCTGGATAATCTGGGCACCAGTTAGAGTAAATGAACACCAATCATGTTTTCAGATCTTAAATCTTGCTTGTGGATAATTGAAGTTCCAGGAGAAAAAAATCTGATTGGTTGAGCATAAGCCTTATGCTAACCTATCCACTGGCTGTACTTAGTTGAAGAGAAAAGATGTGGTCAGAGGAGCCTACAGTGTCTCCAAGGATTTCTCCAGCTCCTGTAGTGGAGGAATGAATTATTCAGAGTCCCATCAAGACTGCAATCAATGGAGAGTTATTCCATGAAAGTAAACATGAGGGTTTTTGGAAAGCACCCATGGATGCTAGGCAGGCAGAACAGTAAATATCTACAACATTGGGCACTTTCTTCAGTGGTTCTTTCCATCTTCAGAGAACAAAAACTGTGAAAGCAGCTCAAAGTGTTGACCTTTATAGTTAGAGACCAGGAGGAAGAGGAAAAATGAGAAGTCAAGCATATATACTCACATGCACAAACACATACACACACACACATACACATAAACAAGCACCGAAACCCCAAAGACATCAGGATTTGTTGAGGCAGTTCTGCAGAGAGGTAAACATTACTACTTCAGCAAAAGAAGGAATTTCAGATATGAAACAAAGGAAGATGATTCTGGATTGGTTCTTGTTTTCCTTTGTGTTTGAATTGTTTTCCCCAGATGCCTTGAAGCTAAGCTTTCTTTTCATCAAAGAAATTGTAGTTTCCACCAAATGGCAATATCCTCTCCCAATTTCCAACAGCTGTCTATCTTAAAGAGGTTATCTAGAATTTAAGAGTATCTAAAAGACCATTGAATCTTGATTATGAATGGCTAAGAAGAAACCAATACTGAGGAATTGTGAAGACTGGGCTAGTTCAGGAGCCCATCATTTCTATCTGTCACTGACAAGTCACCAGGCTACTGTAATTCAAAATCATTAGTTATGTCTTCTTGAAGCACAGTGGCAAAGCAATAGAAAAGCAGCAGGCACTGAAGTGTTTCAGGAGGGTAGATTCTTTTTTTCTATGCACTGGTCATATCCTAAAGACCCTACTGATTTAAAAAAAAAAAAAAGACACATGCCAGCAACACCACACTAGATTCATACCAACCTATTTTAAATATTCAGCAAAGCTGAAAATTTTGCTGATTCAGGATTCTATAGGAGGAAAAAGAATTCTGATAATCTTGTTTTGAGAATACTCTTCAAAAGATTACCAAGAAAGAAGGCATTTGTTACTCTTTTGTAGAAAAGATTGGAAGGCAACTAAAGAAAGTTTTCTAAATCTTGAGATAAAAATATAATATGTCAAAGTATCAAACTGAAGCAAAACTGAATTTGTTAAATGCACATTTTACAAAGCCAAGCCATTGCCTGTTATGCCATCTTACATGAATTGCCTGCAAACAGCTTTAAAAATGGGCAGAGCATTTAACAGATCACTGAAAACCTAAATACCAAAGAGTCCACTGAGGTGAGATATATTTAGCTATCCACTGCGCCCATGCCTGCATTCACCATTTTTGCCTGCTGTTATGTCAAGGACTTTTTAATGCAGGATTTTAGGAAGTATTCTTTTTTCTGGTAAACATACACACACACACACAACAACAATAACAAATCTTGATGCAAATCTGCATTGGAGGATGCAAACCTTTTCCCTAAAAATGTGCATTATGCCTGGGGGGTAACCTTAGGCTCTGTCAAGAATACATCCTAAATGAGGAAGAAGTAGTTTGTAGGACTAGAGGAATTTGGAACAGCGCCTCGTGAAAAATTATCTCTCCTCCCCCAACCCATTAAATTATATAATTTTGCTTTAAAATGCGCTACTGCCTATTAAAAAACTTATTTCACAGATGAGCCTCATTTGAATATGAGCATAAACATGTGTCTTAGGAGGACAGCAAAACCAACTCCCAGAAGGGTGACCTTGGAACATTCCAGAAACATGATAGTTCTTACACTGGTTCTGGTCCAGATGTCATTGAGAAACAGGATGGGGGAAAAAGGTCTTTGGCAAGATTCCACTTACTCTGCTATCAAATATCTCTGCTCTCTCCAACTAGATGCAGTTTCACCACACCAGTCATATTTCAATATTGGGTAGACAGATGAACTTGTCCCATTCAATCACTAATATTGATTCCCTCTCACAAAAATGAAACTTTGAGGTTCCTTGGCACTGAATGTGCTATCCATATGCAAAATTAAAGACAGAGAATTAACAGGTGCTCCGATCAAATGTTTTTAGAATGGATTAAATAATGGACTATGTTCCATTATGTTTTTCCTCTAAATGCTATGGAATAACTTCTGTTTGAGTACAAATATTCTTTCCATATTAATGATTGCTGCTCCCAGTAGATGAAATGGGGCATATTATCTAAATATTATATGGCTATATTTCTACTATGTTAAGCCAAAACTTTTTACAGATCCAGAGTGTACAAAAAAATTTCTTTAATACCCTGTCAATTTTCCAAACCGGGCTGTGAATGTAATGTCAATTAGATAAGAGTTAACATAACATATGTGGCCACATTTCTTGTTAAAATCCATCAATAATTATAACACAAGAATGTGAAACTTTAGGCTTGCTTATTCATTTATGCTCAATGGGTATTTTTTATATGGAGCTGTTGTAATAAGTGTTTTTATATCAGAAATGTATACTAGTGGTTGTGGTAATTTTTCTAGGAACTAAACTTCTCTTCATGGGAATGCTTAAGGTGATCCTAGATGAAATAGAAAGGAAAAAGAATGGGGTCATGGAGGAAAAATTAATTGAACCCCAAACCTTTTCCATTCCTGCATGATGATTATGTTCATTATAGGAAGCTATGACTATTTCTCAATAATCAAAAATGTCTCTCCTCATTGTGTTTTGGTCCATGTGCATCAGCATTACAAACATGGCCTTAAACCACTTTAAACATCTATAACATGTAGATTCTTACTAGTGTAAAATAGGCCAACCAAGAAGTTTGAGACGGGTCTGGGATGGCTAATTCTCTATAAGCATGCTATGTGATTATAATAAAAGTAAGTTTCAGATCAATGTCTCTTACATACACTATCGGGTTTGTTTGTTAAGCATTCACTTGGAAACAGGCTTCAAAAGTCCCCATGATTGGTTCTAAAAATCTAATGAAGTTCCAGCTCTCTTTTACTAGATACTCTGACCATCACCTTGTATGAAACATTCTCTTAAAGTAAATGTAAAACAGGCCTGAAGTAGGGCATGGTGGTCTTTATGGTCTATATCAGGCAACCAGAAATCTTCCTAACCAATGGCCTGTCACATGAACTTTAGGAGCTGTTCACTAAAGTGCAGCATGGATTTGTATACCGTTAATGCAAGGATCAGAAATTTTCTAAATATTTTTTGCTCATCCATATATTTTTAATGTTTTTCCCAATGACAACTCATTTATAATTAGAAATACAGTTCTTACCACTTTGACACCAGATTGCAGATTGGAAGGTAATATTTTGCACTCTTGAATCCAAAGATTGCCTCGGGTCCAGGTATCACAGTAATTCATGATCTTTCCCAACTTCTTAAACTCTATAAACAATGCAAGTACGAGGTCTGCACAAGACAATGCTCAAGAGCAAAGCTGGGCCCAAATATGAAGTAACATATTGTTTTCAAACTTTTGAAGTTAAAGAGAGATACAACTTTCATTCCATTGTTTGCATGTACTACCAGTAATTCCTAATATCCATGAGTTCTTTGAGCCTGTGTATCATTTCATTAATCTTTGATTGAACAAAGGACAATGTCTTGTATCCATTGTATAAAATCCACACATTTTATAGAGTACTATGCTTAAAGTATATAATCAACAGATATTTATTTAAGGAGGCTAAACCATGATGGCAACTCAAGACCTTGCTTCTTAGGGTAGAGTTATGTAGACATCCTAGTTTTCTTAAATAATCAAGCACTAAGTTTAAGTATTACTACTAAATAGTTGTGTGATGTGGGAAGCACTCTTATTCTCTATGAACCTCCAATTTCTCATCTGTAAAAGAGGAATAAGAGCTCTCTGCTTCATAGTTATTGAAAAGTTCAAGAAAGAAGACATATAATATTCCTATGACATGCACCAGTCATAGAATTCATTCAAAACTATGAGAAAAATGAATTAATTATATAACAAGTGAAAATTTGTCTTACAGTCTTTTTCTCCCTGGCAATACAGTATAATAAACATCACTTGCAATGCTGGATTAGAGTAGAGAATTGGCTCATGAATGTAAACGGATTATCATATTAGTCTCGCATACATATAGTTTTTTAAAGTGCATTATTTTGCCCCACAGAATGTTAAAGTAACTGTAATTATTATCCATTTTTTATAGGATTTTAACTTATTTTATTTAGGTTGATTTTATAAATTCTATGTGCTCAAGAGCATTATCTTATGTACTTATCATTAATACATAATTATGAAAATAAGTCACTATCTTTACTACATTAATTAATGGAGTATTTGCTTTTGCTTTTAACCTATATAAGTTGGTCTAATTATCTGAATTAATATAGAATCCCTGGTTTTGTATTGATAATGTTGAAAAAAAATTCATGATATTTTTGGATATGTACTCTATTTTAGATATTAGAAGTCTATTATCTCATTTAACCCTCATATCAGCCCTTTGAGAAAGTTTCTGATCCTTGCATTAACAGGTATTCAAATCCAGGCTGCACTTTAGGGAACAGTTCCTAAAGTTTCTGTGTCAGGAAGTACACATGGTATAGATGAGAAAGTGAACATCATAGGTATTTGTAACTTTATTTCACAGATATCGCAGATCATTGTAATCAGACTTCTATTGTCATCTAACTATTGAAAGTTCACCAGCAAATGTCACTACTGATTTTCTTATTTACATATGCAATGAGTATTTTGAGTTCTAATCTTATTTGACCTTAGCAACATTTTATATTGTGATCATTTTTCTTTTGGAAATTCTTTCTGATTTGTTTCCATAAGATCATTCATCCCTGGATTCCCTTTACTTCATTGTCATTGTTTCACAATTTCCTTTATGGATTCTTCTCTATTTTTATGTATTAGAATTCCAGGGGGATTGGAGTCTCTCCTCATCTCTCTTTTTCTATCTTTCTACCTACTGATACTAAATATTTCACAGACACTTCAAATTTAATATCCCCAACTGAACTCTTCCTTCTCCTTCATAAACCAGTCGCTCACCTAGCTTTAAAAATCACAAACACACACACACACAAACACACACACACACGCATGCAAACCCCTGTACTCTGAAGTCTATCCTCTTCCTCTAGGTTCCATTTTAGTAAAAGGCACCACTATCCATCTGATTTTTCCCAAAGAGAAATTTAAGCCCATAAATATAAGTGTTGGCCAAAGTCCAACTCCATTTTCTCACCTAATATCATACAAATCATTGCCTCCTCTCCATCTTGACTGCTACACTCAGCCACCAGCAAATCCTTCCAAAAGATTGCTTCTCTGCTAAAACTCCTTCACTGCTTTCCCCACATCTTCAGAATAAAATTGTTAGTATCAAATACACTCATGTTTTCTAATCTTGCTTTATCACAAGAAGCAAATGTGTTCTTGTTAAATGCCCAAGTTGCTAAGAGTTGCACCTGGGGAGTCTACCAGTGGGTCTGGGAGAGAAGTGGGTTGCTATGAATCCATAATTTTTAATAAGCCCTTTGAATTCTGCTGAGCAGACAAATTTGAGAAATAATAGTATATAAGTCCTTTTATAATCTGATAGTTGCCCAATTTTTACTTAAACACTACCAATATTTAATAATCACTAATATCTAGCATCATGTCTTGCACTTTGCTGGGTTAGTTAATGAACAAACTTGTTGAGATGAGATTTAAACCCAGGATCTGGGTTCTGACTCCAAAGGGCATGATTTTATCACACATTAATAGAAAAGTAAAGGGAGAGTACATCACAGAGGGAGCACTTATGCCATGTCCTTGGAAACTTATGGTAGGGTCATATAGACTAACCACTCACTTTATTTCCATAATGTAAGTACATGATTCACTCATACATGCAGAAAGTATGTGGACCATCTGCTATGTATCAGCCACTTCATAAATATGAGGAGAATGTTGATCAAGACAGACATTCCCTGTCATTATGGAGTTCTTATTCTATTGAGGAAAATAAAAAATCAAATTATCATCACACATTGTGGTAGGTACTCTGAAAGAAGATACTATATGAGATGTATACTTCAAATAGAGAAAGTCTGACTATGGAGGTGATATTTAAACTGAATGATGAAAAGATACCACCATCAGAAAAGCTGTTTAGAATATATTAAAGGAAGAGGAAATGCCTAGGTCTGGATCTCTGAGCTAAGAGAGCTATGTGTGTTCAAGTAATCAAAGAGACACAGTGTGTCTAGAGCTTCCTAAGCAAGGCAAGGGGTAAACTGACATAAGGATAAAAGAAAAAGAAAGGTCCAGATTATGCACATCACACCAGGTACAGATAAAAATTATTAAACAAATGACTTTAAGCATTTTTGGCTATTTCATTTACTTACTGAGCCATCCATTTGGAGCAAAGTTGTTCTTTTTTGGGGGGACGGAGACAAAGATTTTTGTGTCAAAATTTCAATAGTGAGATAGCCCACACTCTAGCATTTATTAATAATTTATACATAAAGATTTGCTTTTATATTTGTACTACGAAAAGGAATCTTTGCTTAATATTTATTATTTCATATTCATTTTTTTTGTTGTGGTGGTGGTGGTTGTGGTTGTGCATAGCATTTGTTATATAAATACTCAATTTGTGACTCTGAGAAAAAGGCTATACCAATAGTGGAATTTGCATAGTAGAGTGAGAGAATATTAGTAAATGTGTTGCTTGAAAATACCTTATATGAGATGATATGATTAAAATAAGGTGATTATTTAATGAAAATATCCAATGTAGAAAATTGTTGAATGACAAGATCAATAAATTACTAAAAGGTCACTAATGAAATAAAATGATAGCTATTCCTTGAAAATAAAAATTTCCAAATCACGGTGAAATAATTTTACAACACATGGTTCAAAGACTACCAAAAGAGAAATTCTCTTCACATTAAGGAAACTTGACAAAGATATTGTTGCTTATATTTCATCAGAATTGGAGATGAAGCCTCATCATGAATAGTTATAGTTTGTGCAGTGATAAGAAGAGTCTCAGCTTTTGTGAGCATGCCTTTATAGTCTGTGTAAAGAGGAGAACAGTTTCATGGTCATAGGCAGAGACAGACAGGAGAGCAAGATATTATGTTACAGTAAAAGTTTATCCAGAAATCACATTTTGAAATTAAAAAAGAAACTATTTGTAACAAATACATTTTAAAATACAATATACAATATCTATATCAGGGGATTAAATTTTCAAATGTAAGTTTTATATCAAGAGTACCGAGCAATTCTTCTATAATTCACAAAAGTTCTACTATAATACAATTTATTTAAGACTATGACACATAAATGTAATTTGTAGATGTTGACTGTCTTTCAAACAACTTGATGAGAAAAAAAATCATCCATTACAGAAACACTTATTTTTATATCTGTAACATTCTAGTAAATATGGGAACCTACCTGCAAAGAATAAAAAAAAATTAAATCTTTTTAAAATCCTCTTTTTGTTTAGTAAAAAAAAAAAAAAAAACTCATGGGACTCTATATGTTAAATACTTTTTTTAGAGTCAATTTTTCACTGGACCTTCAATATTGGAGGAGAATTACTTAATTCACCAGAAGGAAAAATAAGCAATCAATAAGGATTTTTATAGTATTTGATGGAGTGCTCAGCATTGGGCTGGATGTAATGAAAAAAAGAGGATATGATATGTAAGATTGAATCACTACCTTCAAGGAAATTAGTTTAACTGGGGAATTGCATTAGCTCAATGGAAAGAATTTTGGAACAATGCATTGAGGAGTGCAGATGATTGCAGTAGTTTCATAAAGCAAGTAAGTCTTAAAGAGGTTGAGTCTTGACAAGTAGGATTTAGAATGGCTTGAGAATATAAGAAAAAGAAGGTTAATATTTTGAACCCTCCTAGGTGCTAGATACAGTACTAAATGCATATTACTTATTTTTTTTTACTTTTATTTCTTAGAGTAACCCTGTGAAATAGGTAGTTATTCCCATATAAAGTAAATGAAACTAAAACTTAAAGAAATGAGCTAATTTGCCCAGAGTCCACAGCCGGTATATGGCAGCCATTGGGTTTAGATACCATGTATTTAGGGCTTCTCTTGCTCCAAAGTCTATGATGCTTTCCCATTTACAATATTCCAGATGTGAGAAATACTAGTATGAGAAATAGAGGCAAGGAAGGGCATTTATGATAAAGGGAAGGGAAAAAAGTAGTGGATATCTACACAGATGTGACATTTTTCCCCTCTGGTGCTCCTGATTCCACCAGTTTTCTTGGGTCTTTTTACCTCTTCAGTGGAATGATTTCCATAGACCAGTCTATTCTAACTCAATAAACAGCATTACTCTGCAACCAGTGCTCAGGTAATCATAGATTTCTTTTGTACCATCACTCTACTCCCTTATCTATTAGCGAATTCTGTTATATTCATCTCAAATGTATCCATATCCATGTTTGGATCTCATCTGTCTAAATTCATATCTACTTCAATATTGATATCTATCTTTATCTAAATATATCTATATATCTTTATCTCTATATCTTATCTTTAAATCTATGTCGATTTGTATATGCAAAACTATCTCTATCTAAATCTATATTTCTATATTGATTTCTAAATGCACATGGATACCTAAATTTTATCCTGTGTTTAAATCTATACCTGTATTGGTCTACCCCTAAATTTGTCTCTACAGGTATATCTATATCTACAGCTATACCTACACCTATACCTATCCCTAAACCTATACCTGTATCTATATTCACCTTAAATCCATCTTCACAAAAATCAACCTAGCCTAAGTCATTCATCATCTCATACTTGGATTGCTGTGATAGTCTCCTAAGTGTTCTTCCAACTGCTATTTTTGAACGTCTATAATCCTTTAAATATGTAAATCACTTCATGCTAATTTCAAAAGCTTCCAAGCCTTCCCTCACACTAAGAATAGTATCCAAATTCTTGCCCATGGCCTATTGACTCTACTTTTGCTATCTCTTCTCCTTGAAATCTCTCACGATCTTCAAGCTCCAGCCACACAGGCCTTTCTTTTCTCAAATATGTCAATCCTTTATGCTACAGGGCTTTGCACTTGCTATTCCCTCTGCCTAGTGTTCTCTGCTTTCAGAAGTTAGCATTTTAGTTTCTTCTTGTCTTTCAGGGTTCAGTTCAAATGTCACCTCCTGAAGAGAGCAATCTTCCATCACTCAACATTATGTCAGACCTTGTAGTACATTAAAAATGGCCATGTGTTGGCAATTCTCCCACTCTGAGGTAGGCTCCATGTAGCATCTCCTTAAGTCCAGATGGGCTCTTTGACTACTCACAAGGAAGAAGATATGGCAAAAGTGATGCTCTGGGCTCTAGTCTGAAGAAAATTGCAGTGTTCACTCACACTCACATGACAAGTGAGTTGTCATGTAATTAGCATGACTCCCCTTTTACCATAATAATCTAAGGAGCCCAAGCCACATGGAAAGACCTTGGAGGATCAAGTGAGATATGGAGACATAAAGAGGAAAGGAAGGTAGAGGGAGAGAGGAAGGGGAAGGAGGTATTTCTGAGGTGCTGGATATGTGCTTTGAAAACCTGTGTTTGGAAGTGGTTCTTCCTGTCCTTGCTGCCACTCTATAGGTCACAGACAAACATCCAGCTGAATCCTTCCAAAATTCTCAGCTCACAAAAATTGTAAATAAATGATGATATTGTTTTAAGCCCCTAAATCTTTGAGCAGCATGTAACATAACAGTAGTTAACCAGGCACATCCAAGTATGGCAGTTATCACTGCCTGAAAGGTCCTTCTTTCTTCTTTCTCCTCTTTTCTACCTTTTTTTCCTTTTTTCTTTTTTGTTTTTCTCCCTCCCTTTCTTTCTTTACTTCTTTTTTCTTTGTTACCTGGCTACTGTCTCAAAACTCTTTAGATTATGAACACTACATAAATAAGAATTTGTGTATCTCCTTTCCCACTAATCTCTGGTATGTAGACATGGGCCCCACAGATAGTTAGGATCAGTAAATATATATGTATTAAATGAATGGAATAAACCTATGCATTTAATTATTCTACCTACAAAGGGTTGGTAGTTACTTTATCAAAATTATAACACCCATACTTTACATAAACAAATAAAACTCTGTGATAACGCTTCTGAATATAAATGGTGAAGGAATATGTAATATGTGGTATTTTATAGTTGTACAATGGGTTGGGTTTCAGCAGAGCAGGATGCTTGAATTGGCTGGAAAATTACATCTCTCTACTGCTCTTTGGTATTACACTTCAGTGGGATTACTAATGGTTAGCTCAGTGCCATAATGAGCTTCAAAGGAGGAAAAAACATCCACAGATTTCAGAGTAACTTAAAACACATTCTTTGGCTCCTCAGTACTAGATCTTGTAGCTGGGAGAGTTCCAACCCTCTTTTCATCAGCTACATGACGACCTGGACGACCAGGCCATGTGCATCCTGGCTGCTCAGCTGCCTCTGATCCAAGGAGCTGACACAGAAATAACTTCCATTGCTCCTAGATAACTCTTCACAAGGGCAGAGTGAGTATTGCTCTCCAAATACCAACTCAGGGCCATTTGAAAACTCCTGCTGTGGAGAAGATGAGGTTTTCAAAATATAAGAAGAGCACCTTTCACATCCTCACCCTTTGTGCTTAATACAAAGACAGAAAAAGGGGGGCAGAGCCTTAGAGAGAGGTTCCTGTCACCCATAAAGTAACTAAACTGAGCTAGCCAATTCATAGACACTTCCTAGGGTGCCCATCCAGTCTGTACCTTATGTTCCCCTCTAAGAAATTCTCTCCTGCCTTTACAGTCTCAGGAGTGAGTCTGTTCTATCTAGATTCCAGTTACTTTGGCCTTCTGTCTTCTTCAGTGTCTGGAATAACTTGCAGGCTCAGGGCTTTTGGATAGGCTATTTGCTCCAACTGGAACTTTTGTAACTCTTAACCTTCGTCACCTCACTCAGAATCAAGGCTGGGAAGGCTTTTCTTTTCCCCGTGTGAGGTTATACATCTCTTCTACACTTCTATTATAACCTTTATAGCAAGGAACAGCTCTGTATTTAAACAGCCAGTCCACTGTTGCATGTGTTCTTTGTGATTAATCAATCGATCCATTGTGTTAAGTGTTCTTTGCTGTTAGACACTAAGCCCAATAAAAGCAGAAATCAGTCCTGTTTTGTTTTGTTTTGTTTTTTTCTTTTCAATATATGGAGGACTTAGCATGGCTCCAGGCACAGATCAGACATTCAATACTAAGTTGTTGAATGAATGAATAGATGAATGAATGGTTGAGGGATGGATAAATGGATTGCAGGGATGTTATCTTCTCATAATTTTTTCTCCCTTGGATTTGGAACAATGTGTGTATCCCTAGTGAAGATGAAAGTCTTCATGTCGAAATTCTTTATTTCTGATCCTCATAGATCACTGGTCTATTTCATTTGCACCCTGTGTTCTAGACCAATTTTGACTTGAAGAAGAAAGTACATAAGAATTCCAATTATCTTACCCATGGATTTGTTACAAATTTGTCCACCCTAACAATGACTCTAAAGCCTCTGGTAAATGTGGGATCCCAAGTATGTCCTTTATGGCTCCATTGTGATAAGTGTCCCCCACACACTTAGTTCAAGCCTGACCTTCTGTTGCATGTGACAATTATTGAAACTTATTTCAGTATCTATGTCAGGCATTCAATAACTGGTAGCCATTATTATCGGTGTGATTATTAAGAGTCAATGTTCCAACCACCTAGGCAGTCCTCCCTATAAATTCTGTGTTCATGCCTTACATTGTTGTCAAGTCCTTTAAATGGGTCCCGAGATCCTTACCCTGACCCTAATCTACAAACTCAGGCTTTCCTCTCCCTGACTTTATTTCTGGTGCCACCAGTTTGCTTCTCTTCCTGCAACTACAGAACATTTGTATGAATTCAGCTTATCAGCTCATCTACTGAAAATCCCCACCTACTTTTTGAATCACTATCTTAGCACATCATTTCAACTGAGATCAGGTATTATTGTGACTCTTAGATATCATTGCTACTTGCCCTGGTCTGGAACACAGATTTTACTTCTCATCTCTAATATTTAAGAGTCTACATTCTATAGTCAGACATATAGGTTTTGAAGAATGGATCCTCCAATAATTAGCTGTAAAAACCAGAAAACTAAAAACAAACAAACAAACAAACAAACAAACAAAAAACAGAAAACTAGTTCCTATGCTTCTCTTTCCTTTTTTGGAAATAAAAAGGGAAGTTAGTAATAGTATCTACCCTCCAAGGCTATTGTCAGGATGACGTGAGGTGTCATGCTAGTAAAAGATATGGGCAAATCTTCTTTCCTCCCTGGTCTGTCTGCCCACTTGTGATCATGATTTCTTGCTTGTTATTAACATCTGCCCCATGGTTTTGCTGGATACGTCTGATCAAATACTGCCCCTGTATATTACCTGGAAGCGCAATATATTATTGGTCTTTTGGCCTTTGAGTGCTATAAATCATATGGATGCTAATATTTTAAGTACTATTTGAACCCATTCTCTAGGATAGCTTGACCGTAGGAGCAAATATTCTCTTGTGATTCTGTCACTTGTGAGGTAGTCTTTTAAAGGAACAGGACTATGGATTTTTCATCAAAAAAAACTATAAAATAAACTATTATTTTTGAAAACATTGTTACTAAGACTTCTGCTTCTTAAAGATACAGTAAACATACTTCTGACATCATCACAATAAGTACAACTAAGAATACTAGATATTATATATAAAACATAAGAAGACTCTGAAATATAGACAGTAGAAGGCAGACTGGCAAGGAAACTTAGGACCTAAGAAATGGTTAGTTACCTGGATTTTCTCTTTTGCCTCATATATTCCAACTCAGAGCAATTTGATGAGGTCAGCAATTTGAAAACACCAGCTAACACAGACAAAAATAGCCCCAACAAAAATTTATCTCTCTAGCCAAAGGACCAGGAAAGGGACAGCTTAACAATACAGAAAACTTTGGATAATACCTGTTCTATTCCAGCAAAACAACACAGAAGACAAAAATCTGGGCTCACCCATGCCACCAAAAGCTAGTTGGGGATCCACGTCAGGAGGTCACAAGGAATTCTCACATCCCTACTGGGCTGAAGTTGGAGAGGGTTAGGTAAGGAGCTAGAATCCCTGCTGGACAGTTACTAAACCTCCTATACACTGCGTCAGTGCGGATCACACGGGAGTCTCAATTTCTACTCATAGTTGGCTATAACGATCCCATTCCCATTCCACTCAGATGGCAAACAGAGGAGGCCTGGTGGAGAACGGTATCTTTCATCATCACCTAGTGGTAACAAGGCTACTCCCACTGCTATCAGCAAAGACCACATGGAGAGTCAGAACCCCCACCTTCTGCTTAAAAGTAATGAGGATCATGCCCAAATTGAGTGTGAATTGAGTCTGAATGGCAAATCTGGAATTTTGTCTCCATGTGGCGATAAAGAAATGGTACTCCTCTTTCCAGTCAACAGAGTCATGTTCCAAAAAGCCAGTTAAAAGAGAAGTTTAATAATATGAAGAATTACCTGATGTAATACAAAAATGTCTAAGTTTTAATAATCACTTGTCACATCAAGAATCCAGAGGATCTCAAACTGAACGGAAAAAAAAAAAAAAAACAATCAAGAGATGCCAATGCTGACATGACAGAGTTGTTAAAATTATCTGACAAAGTTCTAAAACACACAGTAAATTTATTTAATGAGCAATTACAAAAATGTTTGCAATAAATTAAAATAATAGAAAATCTTAGCAAAGAAATAGAAAGTTCCAGCAAGGGAATAGAAGATATGAAAAAGAACCAAATAGCACTTTAGAACCAAAAAATACAGTTACTGAAATAATGAGCTCAATGAATAGGCTCAATCATAGAATGGAGGGGACAGAGGAAATTACCAATGAATGGAAAAGAGCACAATGGAGACTATGAATAACAAAAAGAAAATAAACTGAAAAAATTAATAGAGTGTTAGAGATATGTGGAACTATAATGAAAGACCTAATATTTTTGTCATTGGAGTTCAAGAACAAGAGGAGGAGGATGGCAGGGCTGAAAAAGCTACACATAGAAATAATGAACAAAAATTTCCCAAATTTGTCAAAATACATAAACCTCCAGATTCAAGAAGCTTAGTTAACCCCAGGCAGTATAATCCCAAAGAAACTCATGCAAAGAGACATTATAATTAAATTTTCAAAAAATAAAGACAAAGAAAAAAATCTCAACAGTGGCCAGAGAAAAAGGACACCCTACATGTGGGTGTCCCAGAATACAGAATACAGTGTATTCTGTATAGTCCCACCCAGAGTACAGTGGCAGAATCTTTTTCAAATATTGAAAGAAAAGCACTGTCAACCTAGAAAACTATACACTGCAGAAATATCCTTCAAGAATGAAAGGGAAATCAAAATATTCTTAGACAAAGGAAAATTAAGGTAATCTATCACTCTCAGACCTTTTATAAAAGAACGACTTAAGGAGGTTCTCTGAAAAGAAGAAAACTGTAAAATAAGGAAGCTTGAAACATTGGGGAAGGGGAAAGAACAAGATAAGAAAAATAAGGAAAAAAAATATTTTAAAAAAAGAAAAATAAGGAAAAAACAATAAGATTTACTTTCTCTTTTGAGTTTTCTAATTTTTGTATGATTAAAACAAAAAAAATAACATTGTATGATATGATTCTAAATGTATGCTGAGGCATTTAAGGCAATTATATTATAAATAAGTGAATATATTAAACATTTTATATTTATAATATTTATTAATAGAAAATAGATGCAAAAGAATCTAAAGGGAGGAAAGAATTTAATACTTCATTTGCACTTGTAAAATAATGACACCACATGTATATATTCACACACATACACATCTCACACTTACATTTACATGTATAATGTAGTACCTAGAATAACCACTTAAAAAGCTGCACAAGATATACTCAAAAACATTACAGATTAATAAAAATGAATTCTTAAAAAAATCAAGTAACCCACAGAGAAACATGAAAATGAAAACAGAGATATAAAAAACTAAGGGAACAAACAGAAAATAAAAATTAAATGGCACTTTAAACTCTAACATATCAACAATTACATTAACTGTAAAAGGTGTAAATACATGTTAACATACAGAAATTGGCAAAGTGGTTTTAAAATATGACCTAACTATAAAGAAAACATATATCATGCAAACATTTTTTTTCATGCAAACATTAATCAAAGAAAAACAGGAGTGGATATATTAATATCAGATAAAGTGGACTTCAGAGAAAAACAATTACTTGAAAGAGTGACATTATATAATGATAAATGGACAAAGCCACAAATAGACACAGAAATCCTAGATGTGTAGGCACTAAATAACATAGCTTCAAAATGTGTGAGGAAGAAACGATAGAACTGAGACAGAAAACATACATCCACTGTTACACTTGGAGACTTCAACACTCCTCTTTCAATAGTTTATAGAAAAATAGAACAGAAAATTGGCAAGGATATAGAGGAAGTCAACAGCCCTATTAGCCAACAGTATTTTTAGGACACCCAACAACAGCAGAAACACATTATTTTTAAGTGTACATGAATCATATCCTAAGATAGAAAGCTATAAAATAGACCTTAGAAATTTAAGTTCACTGAAATTATATGAGTGTGTACTCTGACCACAATGGAATCAAACTAGAAGTCAATAAGGAAGCAATCACAGAAAATTTTTCAATCATTTGAAAACTAAACAGAATATTTATAAATAATCCATAGATCTAAAAGGCAATTTCAGGAAAATTTTTAAAAAGGTACATACAAATTATCAAAATTTCTGGGACATAGCTAAAGCAGTGCTAAGAAAGAAATTTTTAGAACTAAATTTATACATTAAAAAATGTCTCAAATCAATAATCAAAAGAAAAAAAAGAAAGAAAAAGAAACTCAAAGCAAACAGAAGGAAGAGAATAATACACATAAGGCCGGAAATCAATGAACTTGGAAACAGGAACACAATCAAGGAAATCAATGAAACCAAGAGCTGATTCCTCAAATAGATCAATAATGTTGACAAACAACTAGCAAGCCTGAGAAAGGAAAAATCTAAAAATTGCTAATGTTAGGAAAGAAGCAGGGGTTACCACTACAGCCCTGCCAGCACCCCAAAGATGACACAGAAATATTATGAACAACTTTGTCCATAGGACTTTGACGATGTGTATGAAATGGACCACTTTCTGGAAAAACACAAACTACTCTTACTCACCCAATATGAAATACAAAGATGGTAAATGACTGCAACAATTCTGTAACTATTAAGAAATTTGAATTCAACTGTTAAAAAATTGAGTTCAAAGTCCTTTAAAAAGTTAAAAATGTTCATTTCATACAGATGTCAGCTAATAATATAAGGAAAATCCTACCAATTATCATTTACATTATTTAGTACTCTGATATTACATTCCATTTTTTCCTTCTAAAAGTTCCATGGTTTTAAATTTACATTGAGATTTACATTTAAATCTATGGTGCATTTTGAGTTAGATTTTGTATAAGTGTGAGGTTTATGTCCTGTTTTTGACCAGCGATTCAAGTATGTATTACTATCAGGTGACAGATTAAAAACAAAAACAAAAACAAAAACTTAAATATCTAACACCAGGTAACAGTTGGTTTTCAGTTCACTACAACTTGAGATTCAATTTTATTGTTTTTAGCTACACCATGGCCATAACCTCGTGTGAAATAAGAGCCAATAAAATCAATCATGCTGGTTGCTGGGATTCGGTGAAAAGAACTCAGGGTAGAGATTTCTCCTCTAATTTTGGTATATTTATATCTAGTTGTCTGTCTTACCTTAAATTCCTTGAGTTGGTAATTAGAAAAAGTTAGCTATGATATTCTTTTATTCAAATCCAGAGCGTCTTATCAGAACTAGATTAAGGTGCAGAGTGACCAGAGTATCTCTGGCAAATTGGATTTTCTGAAGATGGTCACACTAATATTAATCTCCTCCTACAAGCTCTTCTTACAAAGTAAGACTGGCAATCCTCTAATGAAAGATAGAGTCTCTGGTGCATCCCCTCAAATCTGGGTATACCTTTGTAACTGCTTCATCTCCTAGCATATGGCAAAATTAACACTTACCTGGCTTCTAAGGCTAGTTTATAAAAGGCAATATGGCTTCACCTGGCACATACTCTTTCTTTGTCTCCATCTCTGTCTCTGTCTCTCTCTCAGAACTTGTGCCTTTGGAGATCTGATCCACCATGTACTGCTTCTGAAGCTGCCATACTGGAAATCACATAAGACACTATACAAAGTTACAGAAAGATGCACAAGGAGCCCCTGCTGCTCCCAGATGTCCAAATCTCCCCAGCTGGAATTCCATATACATGAATAAGGAAGATTTCATGACACTAGTCTTAGGTACCATTAGACTGAAGCTTCATGAAAGACCCTAAACCAGAACCATACAGAGCTGAGCTGCTCTTAAATTTCTGACTCATTGAGATGATGAAAAATAATCAATAAATATTGTCTTAAGTCACTGAGTTTTGAGTTGGTTTGTTACATAGTCAGGGTTACTGGAACAATGTCCTTCAAAAGGATTGTTAAATATAACTGGAAATGTACCAAGATCAAGAAAGTTGTATTTACTTGAATGCTGGTACAAGCCTACTAGTAAAACTAGTAAACCTAGTAAGTCTAGGTTGCACTGAAAACTGCATCTTAACAGCACCAACATTTGAGGGGTGCATATTCATATCTGTAAAACCTAGAGCCAGAGGACTAGGGTAACAGAGTTAAAATATTTTCTAAGCACATCGAAAACCAACAGAGGAGGATTAATTCATTTCATATAGCCCAATGAGCAGAGTTGTAAAAAGCAGTGGCCTTGGGAGAGCTCATGATGTCAAGGGAACTCTTCCCCCTACAGAATGCAAGAACTCTGAGTTCTCATAGTTCAAGGGCATGTGTTCCTACTATCTCATTAGAGACCCTAGAACTCCAGTGAAATCCTGGGTACCTGATTCAAGGCATAGTTGTAGCTTAGCAGCCAGGTAAATAAAGTAATATGATCTGGTAATATAACCTGACACAATAGATTTGTCAGATTGTATTATTGTTCAAAATAATTCACCCCCAGGGGCACCTGAGTGGCTCAGTGGCTTGACTGACAGACTTGATTTTGGCTGGGGTAATGATCTCAGGGTCATGGGATTGGCCTGTGTCAGGCTCTGTGCCCAGCTCAGAGTCTGCTTGTCCCTCTCCCTCTGCTCCTCCCCCTGCTTGCTCCGTTCCTCTCTATCAATTTCTAAAATGAATAAAATCTTTTAAAAAAATAATTCACTCCCATCATTGTAAGAAGTTTATGTATCCTTGTCTTTGTTGTGTAATTTTCAGTGCCACTGTATACCTGGCATATTTTTTTCCTGTCCCATTGGTAAATTTGTCCGTTGTAATCTGAGTGAATGTGATGTATGCCATGTTGGAACAGAAGTTTTAAATATGATCGCATGGTTCAGGTTAGTCTCTTGCTTCTGCTTTCCTCTTTGAGAATGGCACATTCCAGACAAAGGTTGCTCCTTTAGCCTGCAAGTCTAGTTGAGAAGACAGATGGAGTGGAGCCATTACTGGAGCAGAATGCTACCAGCCTAAAGTTTACATGAAATGTGAGCAAGAAATAAGCCTTTGTGTTATACAACACTGAAATATTGGAGTTTCTTATTCCACCAAAGATAACAAAAACACATGCCTATGGAGACACTAATAGATGTGCACCTACCTGTGGCTTTTTAAAAGAATTAAAATAATATGTAAGTATATGAATATGTGTGTATAAATATATATATGCATGTTAATATATGTTGATAGGGGAGGTTTTTTTGATAAATAATTTTATGTTGGATAATTTGTTAGTCATGTTGAATAATCCAATAATAGACCTAAGTAATTTGGAAAAGGCTATCTTTGGTTGGTTTGCACTTATTATTATATGAAAACCAGTGGAGAGAATTTAATGTACTAGTTTTGATTTGACAATGCCTTTCAAAGACAGGACTATAAACATCAGGAGGAAATATTTTTCTTTGAGTTGATAAGGGATTGTGTTATTAAACCCTGATTTCAAGTGATAGAAACTCAAATCATGCTAGATTAAGCAAAATATAATCATCATTATGATTGTTTATAAATAAATAAGATATTTCTGTGTGCGTGTAGGTGTTCATGGTGGTGTGTGTGTGTGTGTGTGTGTGTGTGAGCTAGAGGAGACAGATCAATTGGCTTATATACCTAAATATATAGTTTAGGGCATGGTTGGATTCAAGATGTCAACCAACGTCGTTAGTGTTTTCCGTTTGTCTCTTGTTTTTTCTTTCTTTCCTCTGTCTTTCCCCCTCTTCTTTGTGTTTATATTGTGGTGACCCATGTCTGCCTGTCTCTAAACTACACCTCACTTGGTGTTGGCTCTGTTCTTAGAGCTGGGGGCAGAAAGCCCATCAGAAGCTACAAAGACTAAAAATACACAATTAAGTTGTATAAAGAAAAATTATGGTGCTATTGTCAGAAGCGGGAATAGATGCCAGGCAGGTAAAAGATTTTTCAAAGATCTATTTCAGAGATCAAAGACATGCTCAAGACAATGCAGATGTTTGCTAAATTGCTCTTTAGGAAAAATGGAAAGAGTTAAAATGCAGGTCACTTGTTTTGCTGAGTAGCATATGCCAGTTTGGGGCCAGAGCTGAATTGTTCAGGATCACAAAAGAGAAAAAGGAAAGCCACCTTGTCCCAAGCTCAGTAAATGGCTCTCTGCTCTTTAACAATTATTTAAAAGTATGAGTTTGAAGAGGGGCCAGTGCAAACTTAGGAGCTTGGCAGGAGGATTCAGAACTTGCTTCAGCATTATCTCTAGAACCTTGGGTTCTAAACTCAACATTACAGGGCTTTGATATTCAAGATCGAAGCAGGAAAAATTAGAGAAGTCCCTATCAGAAAATGGTATCAGTAGGTCACAAACGTTTTCCTACTTTAATTCCTTTGGTAGTATTCTGTGTGCATGATTCAATGCCTTTGTCTTTATCAAAAAAAATTCAAATATGTAAAAAAGCTTTTTAAATACAGTCTCCCAGGTGTCTGCTGCAGCCTCAAGCCCCTTTCTTTCTTCTATTGTTCTCTTAATTGTTACTTCACAACAATTAGTTGAGTATTCATATGCAAATATATGCAAATGAAAAGGGGCTCAATCTATGAGATTTTCACTACTAGTTAATTTCTACTTTTGGGTCTACTGATAAGATCTGCAAAACTGATTTTTTATACCCTTGCTCCTTGGGGCATAAATAAGAAAGGGTGGCATGAAAGCCATCTGAATATCTCAAAAGCTCTGCCATTGTTAAGATCCTTCTTCAGCTTGGAAGGTGTTTATTAATTTATTTTCCCCATCTGACGTGCTTTCTCTTACAGAGAATGTTGTGTTGAAGCTTCTGCTATTTGCTACTGACTAGTTACACATAATCCAGAATGGCATTTGGAGTGTTATAATCAATATGGGGACGGGCTGGGAAAAAAAAGGAATAATCATCAGAAAAATTAATGGAATTTGAGTAATGATTGATTGATTGAAGCCACTTTTTTTTCAAAATGTCATAAAATACCTATTAAATATCAAGAATGGAGGAAAATCTTATTAATAAATCAACAATATATTTTTAAAGATTTTATTTATTTATTTATTCATGAGAGATACAGAGAGAGGCAGAGACACAGGCAGAGGGAGAAGCAGGCTCCCTGTGGGAAGCCTGATGAAGGACTGGATTCCAGTCCCCTGGGATCATGACCTGAGCCAAAGGCAGACACTCAATCACTGAGCCACCCAGGCATCCCAACAATATTTTTCAAGATTCTGAAAAAGATCAGATAACTGTAGGATGGAGAGATTAGTTAAAATCTTATGATTATGATTTTCCTTGATGTAACAGATTAAAGATGCCTGCAAAGTCTTTGCTGTTCTACTCTTAAGAAAGGGAGTCTATTTTCTGTCCCCTGGAATCTGTGCATGCTGGAAATGATTTGCCGGACCAAGGAATACAGTGAAAGTGGTGTTCTGGGACTTCTGAAGCTATATCAAAGGCATCTTGTGTCTTTCGATGGACTGAAAGAACATTCACTCTGGGAACTCAGCTGCTCTGCTAGACAGAGGTCCACACAGCCTATGGATAAGGATAGGGCCTTGTGGATCACAGTGAAGTTATCTTACCTAAAGACTAAGCTAAACTCTCAGCCAAAGTCAGCACCAGCTTGCTAAACGTGTGTGTGCCACCTTGAAAATGGAACATCTAGCATGTGTCAACCCACTCCAATCAACATATGGAGCAGAGATGGGAAACCCAGCTAAGCACTTCCCAAATTCCTCATCCACAAAATTATGATCCAAATAGATCGTTTTAAGCTACCCAGTTTTGGGATAGTTTGTCACACATCAACAGGTAGCAAGAATAATAGATATGGATTGAAGAGTGAACAAACAAACAAAAAACCCAGCTGGATTTGTGAAACCAGTCATACTACATGTACAATTTCCTTTTCAAAGCTAAATAGGTGATCTATTCACAGATGGTTTAAAAACAGGAAGCAATTAAATCCAGTTTACAAATGCTAAAAAGGGCCTTTAATTGGTAAGGTTTAATTCCCTACATTTAACCTTGGCACTTTCAGTCTCTGTTCACCAGTGGAAGCCCTGGAGGAGAGGGAGGAGCACACTGGTGAGGATAAATGTGCTGGCCAAGACTCCCAGTGTCCTCTGCACAACCTACAGATGCCTCAGTGACTAATCTTCATCTGCAGATAATTCAGAAACAGGGCAGATCCCTTGGATTTGAAAATGGGAACTAAAACTCATCCATCTTCTGCTGATGGCTAAACAGGCTATTATTAGCAGGCCAGATGATTTAATAGGCCGGGGATGGAAAGGCACATGTTGATAATTAAACACTCCAGCATTCCATTCCAAAGCAAGTGTCCTTTAATAACATGACTAAGGTTTGTTTCTTTTTCAGACCCTTCTCTTCCATTTCCAAGACTTGGAATTGTGTTCAGGCATCAATGTTGGGTAGAAATGATGTGTGTCAATCCAATTCTCAACTGTTTGGGTGACATGTTACATGTTACGTGAAATTGCCTGTCCTTACTCAGCTTCGTATATTCATCCTTATAGGAATTGTAATAAGAAACCACAGCTTTGGCAAATATGAATTGAGGTCTGATAGGTTGTAGTAGGGTGGTACAAGAAGTGTGTTTTAATTCTGGTTCTGGAGAGTGGCTATTTGACCTCTAGCGGGTTAGAGTATCTCTGGTGCGTTTGTCTGCTCATTTCAGAGGGAAGAGGACTTGATACTGAGGTTTTGTCAAGCGCAAAAGTTTGCTCACTCTATGGATTTCACTATCAAACCAAATCCTCCTCTCAGTTAAAAATTGACTTACATGATGGTTGAATAATAGGAAATAAATTGAGTTAATAGGTTGCAGAAATAGATTTCTCTTTGCTTTAAGCAGATGTCTGTATTTTCTCATCCCTCTTTCTTTACCACATAACCTGACAGTCTTTTTATTTATTTATTTTTTTTTACTTTTTAAAATGTTTTACCTGACATTCTTTTTAGGGACATTATTTTTATCATAGTAAATATTTATTTTGCTCATAAACATGTGCTAAGCACTGTGCTAAAAGCTTTAACAATGCAGTCTGATGCATTTCTCATCACAACTCATTGAGGTAAGATATAATTAGCCTTACTTTACAGATAAGATGTTTGGGTTTTAGCGAAACAGTATTGCACACAAGAGTGGTGGAGCCAAGACTCATATCCAGCCCATACTCTAATGAATTTGTCCTACGACTATTACTAATACTTAACAGTCAGCCTGATGACTGACAGAAGCTTTTCAAACAACAACAACAAAAACTAAGTAAGTAGGCACACACACACATACACACCCTGTACACCAAGTCAGCAAGCTCAGTGAAAAGGGATCTTGTGCATGGGGGTGATATCTTGGATGATTTTTTTCCATTCTCAGCTTAGAATAGGCTTCCAGGAAGAATTGAACTATTATGCAGGGAAAGAAAGTAAAATATTTTCCAGAAAAATATCCTTCCCCCTTTTTTGAAGTAAGGCTGCTTAATGTTATTTTCAGTGCATTGCAGTACTTTCAGGGAAGGGACTTTATTTCTTAAGCTGGAGAACTGCCATCTGCACATTGCTGTCTGTTTTCTGTCTCTGAAGTTACGAACTCGGATTGTTTCTTGATAATAGACTTCCATTGTTCTGAAAAAGTCACCACTGTGAGCTTTTAGTTAAATAAATGTAGAACAAATCCATGCCTATCCTTCAGAAGGATGGGAATCTGAAACGTCTTTTTCACTGAATTAGGTCTTAAGCTCAGGCTGAGTGAACCTTTGGTGTTCCTCCATGTACACAACTATTAAAAAAAAAAGAGAGAATGGGAATATTTGCATAAATAAACAGGTCTCTTAGAACACCTTAGGTATTTGCAAACATTTAATTCTTGATTGGGGCCAGCTTTAAGGAAAGACCAGGAGCACATAAGGGAAGATAGATTATAGGAGACATTATTGTCCATATTTCAACCAGATCCATTTGGCTCCTGTTATGAACTAAATGCTTGTGTTCCCCCAATCCATATGTTGAAGTTCTAATGCCCAATCTAATGGTGCTTAGAGACAGAGTCTTTGGGAAGTAATGGGATTAGTTCATGAGAATGGATGATATTAGTGTCCTTATAAGAGGAGAAAGAAATTCTCTCTCTCTCTCTCTCTCTCTCTCTCTTTTTCTCTTTCAATCTCTCCCCATGTGCCCATGCACTGAAGAAAGGTCATGTGCAGACATAGTAAGAAGTCAGTTGTACACAGCTGAAGAGAGACTTCAACAGGAACTGAATTAGGGAGCAACTTTATCTTGGACTTTCAACATCCAAAACCAAGAGAGTATGAGTTTCTGTTGTCTAAGTCGCCCATTTATTTTGTAGTGGCAGCCTGTGAAGACAAAGCTAGCTCCCCTTTACCATTTCTTTGCACTCCTCCCTAATTCCCTTAGTTTTGGCCTCCAGTGGCTATTGGCAGTTTTATTCTTGGAGGATGACTCTTGGGAGCTTTCCTGACCTTAAACAGATCAAGGCACCCCTAAAATGCAATTTATTCTCTACAGTGTCCTTCCAGTAACAGGATCAGCATAGTGCTCTGTTTTGGCTTCTACTTCCTGATGGTTTATCCTAGGAGAACTTCCTTAATAAATTCCTTGCACAGAAATCCCTGTCCCAAGGCCTGCTTCTATAGAAACTTATCTAAGATGCTTGCTATGAAAACAGGGATGCCTGCACTGTTGACTTGGAGGCCAATAGGACTCAGGAAACAGCATGAAGTTCATGAGGAAAATCCTCTAATAGTTTTACTTTTGTGCTTCATACAAATGTGAAGGAGCTTGTAGGGTTAGAGATTTCTTCCTATGAAACATCCAAACTGCATTAACTGCTTTAACAGATACCTCCTAGCATGTCTACTATTGAAATCTGTAGTCTCATCTCTGGGATGTGCTTTCCTGCCTCTGAGCTTACAGAGGTGAGCTGCCACCCTTCCCAAATTCCAGCCACTCTGCTCTTCTTTCAACTTGAATGTGTGCTATATTTTTCAGTTGCAGGTCTTTGCCCATGTGATTCACTCTTCACTTTGCATAAAATTTTCTTATTGCTTATCCTTCTAACCTAGCCTCTAGTAATTCAGTTATTCCAGAATTGTATGTTTGGGAAAACATGGCCAAGTTTATAAAATACCTGAACTACTAAATCTGTGACACTCCTAAAAATTTATTTCTTCCCTCTTTTAGAAAACCCTTAATCAAGCTGCCTTGTTTTACACGGTTTCAATACCAACCCTATAACTGTTGCCATAGCTTCTGTGTTTATTCCTTAATTCTTTCCTCTGCCAACTGGTCCAACTCTCATCTCCTTTTGGTTGTTAAAAGAGCTCTTTTGTTAGCCAACTTTCTTCTCTGTCCCCAAACTCACATCA
The DNA here is from genome assembly GCF_003254725.2 of Canis lupus dingo. Classification (NCBI taxonomy): domain Eukaryota; kingdom Metazoa; phylum Chordata; class Mammalia; order Carnivora; family Canidae; genus Canis; species Canis lupus. The sequence goes on from NC_064245.1 coordinate 86,691,090, forward strand.
TTAGCATCACCTAATAGCTTATTAGAAATGCAAATTCTCAGGCCTCATCCCAGTTCTATTGATTCAGAAACTGTGAGAGTGAGTCCAGAAATCTGTATTACCAAACCCTTCACGCCATTTGGATGCACATTAAATTTTGAAAACAACTGGCCTAAGTATTACAGGACTTGAATCTTGATATACAATGACAAATTTTAGAAATTAAAAAAACAAAACAAAACAAGGCAAGCTTTCCTCAAGATCTGGCTCTTAGAAATCATAAATACTTTGCTATCAAATGATTTCTATTAACCTGTTCAGGCTACCATTAAAAAAGTACCATAAACTGGTACTTCTGTACTAAAGAACAGAAACATTTATCGTCCACAATTCTGGAGGCTAGAAGTCCAAATCAGGGTGTCATGTCTGTGCCATGCCTCTCTCAGCTCCTGAAGGTTTGTTGGTGGTCTTTGGCATCCCTCGGCTTGGGCAATGTAACTCCAGTTTTCACATAGTGTTCTCCCCTTGCCTATGTCCAAATCTCCCCATTTTATAAAAAGGATATAAGTCAAGTTGGTTTAAGGACTACACTAATGACTGCATTATATCTTCATTAGCTCTGTAAAGACTATATTTTCAAATAAGGTCACAGTCTGAGGTTCTGAAGGTTAGGACCCCAACATCTTTTTTTTTTTTTTTTTTTTTTTTTTTTTTGGTAGGACACAATTTAACCCATAATATGATTGTCTATTTTTTGTCCTGGGTTATATCTATGCCCTGACAGATGCAGTGGTGACTATAGTTGAATGGTTGAAGAATAATACAATATTGAGGAAAAAAATAAAGAATTTTAATTACTATCTTGCAAAAAAAAAAAAAAAAAACAGTTTAAATAGAGGTAGAAAGACCAGGAGCTCTGTTTATTGCAAATTCCAAGGTTTGTTTTACTGGCCTGCTCAGGCTGCCATAACAAAAGGGCATAGACTCAGTGGCTTAAACAACAGAACGTACTTCCTCACAGTTTTGGAGGTGGAAGTCTAAGATCACAGTGCTAGCATGGTCAGGTTCTTTTTTTTTTAATAATAAATTTATTTTTTATTGGTGTTCCATTTGCCAACATACAGAATAACACCCAGTGCTCATCCCATCAAGTGCCCCCCTCAGTGCCCGTCACCCATTCACCCCCACCTGCATGGTCAGGTTCTAATGAGAGCTTTCTCCTTGGGTTGCAGAAGTCTACCTTCTTGCGGTGCCCACTTGACCTCTTCCTGTGGGAGCATGGAGAATAAAAGCAAGCTCTCTGGTGTCTCCCCATAAGGACACTAATCCCATCCTGAGGACCATACTTTTATGACCTCATCTAACCCTAATTATCTCCAAAGCTCCACCTCCAAATATCATCACATTGGGAGTTAGGGCTTCCATATATGAATTTTAAACAAACATTCAGTCCATAACACATACCCAGAGAGATTCTGATTTATTTTGCCTAGAGTAGAGAAGTCCATCTAAATTTTTAGAACTTCACAGGTAATTGTGATGCACAGCTAGTGTTTAAACCTTTGTCCTAGCTCTTTATTTCTATGGGAAAGCACAGTAATTCTGTGCTTTAATTAACACAAATTAAGACATGACACTAGTCAAGCTACAACATCTTACTGTACCATTCTGATTGTTTTGTGTATATCTTGTCAGCCCACCTCTTCAGTAAGCACCCGAAGAAAGTCACTCCATTTCTACTTGTCAAGTTCTTAACAAATATAAGCTGATTGGCCAAATAAAATCTTGGATTCTTTACCTCAACTCCTTTGCTTCAACAACTATACAAATAAAAAATCAATACGTGTACATAATTAATTCTATTCTGTGATAAAGAAATGCAAGGAACATATGTTGGAAATTTTATGTGTCTAACCTCAGAGTCTAGGGCCTGAGCCTGGCCTGGCTAGGTAATAGAGACACTGAAAGGCAAACACAGTCTGTAAGCTTCCAGTTAGTAATTAGTTTCTCTATTCCCTATGTCTCTTTTATACTCTGGCTGACTAGTAAAACAACGCTAATGCAAAAGGCCAAAGCTTATTCAAGTGTTTCTGTGAAGTGTATTAGGATTGCAAAAAAGGATCTGAAGAGATTTCTTTTCTGTATAAGTATGTTATAGATGGAAAGTTAGGGAAGGCATTCTCAACTCCCATTCCCTCCCCTTCATTTTCATCCTTTGTTTAAAAAGGGGGAAAAAAAGGATTTGGAATGTCAGGATCTCAGAAAATTTATTATAAAAATAATGATCTGAAAGTCATAGTCTCCTCTCCCCAACCCCCTGCCACCAAATCAGAATAAAACCACTCACATGCTACTAAGTTCTGGAAAATAACAGTTTCCTATCTGTCCACCTATTATAGGATTTTTCTATTAAGCCCAAAACACCCTGATTTGTTTGGAGAGATAAATTCTACCCCCAGCATTTCTTTAATAATCCTTTTATACTTTCTTCTTATCTCTCTTCTTGCTGCTATTGTTTGATAGTGCCACTTAAACAGGTCTTTCCACAAGGTTACTCAAATTAAACATTAGCCAGCTCAATAAGCAGCTACAGGAAACTACTGACAGTATCTAGCAAGATAAACATCCACACACCAAACTTTTGAGATTTCTTTATTTCTACCTTGATTGTCTCAAGAGAATGTTCTTGCAAGACCACCGGACTTGCTTACTGTTATGTTTCAGATATTAATCCTTCTAGTGCCAAATGGACCATATGGCAATGATAACTGGCTTGACTTCACTTTATTTTGATGGTAGTAAATTCGATATTTACATAGTCTGTGCTGGGATTCAGGAGACTGAAGCTCACATTTAGAGATTCATTTCTTGGAGTTAAATAATAGCAAATACTAAAGAAATCCTTATCTATGATTCTGTAGGTAAGGCAAACAAACAAATCTGAAAAACAAACAACAACAACAAAGAATTTTATGACTAATATCTAAGTGAGAATTAGTCTGTCAGAGATGGTCCTCTTGCAGAAAACTCAGATTAGCTGAGTGTTGGATTCCTATGTGGTGAGGGACATGTCATAGCATGTCGTAACATATAGGGAATAGAAGGCCTAGAAAAGGATCCTTATAGGTGGGAGGTATCACAGGAAACCTTGAGCTGCTTCATATGTAATTTGGGGCAGGAACCTGGTCTTCACTGCCCTTGTGGAATAGTGGGTTGAAGACAAACTTTAGGTTCAGACATGTTTTGGGGGAAGTCTACTCTCCCCATTACTACTTTTGTAAACAGGATGGTATTGAACTTTTCATTTAGCTCTGTCTCGTCACATCTAAAGGATTCATAATAACATATATCTATTTGTGTTGTTAGGAAGATAAAATGAAATAATGTTTATAAAATATCTAGCTTGTACAGAAATCAAAGAAATACTAGGCTGCATCTAGCACATCCATCCCCTCAGCCTCACCTCCAATTTAGATTCTTTGCCTTTTCTCTTGTTCCATCAACACAGACATGAAACGATGTATCTGATAACTGGTAGCGGAGTGGTTGACTCTGCTTGTTTTCTCTCTCTCAGGTCTTTCCACTCTCCTCAAAGAACATAAGTACTTGGACTGGGCTTTGAATATATAGGACTGGAAAGTTTCAACAGAAACATTTTTAACACAAAGAACTACTAAGAATTCCACACCTTAGGTTTCTGTAATATTCATATGTTGATATCCAAAAGACTCTTAGAAAACTCATGAGAAGAAAAGCAGGTGCCCCTAGAGTTTACTGTATTATATAGTAAAGAATAATAATATATCATTAAAAATAAAATCAAGCCCAAAAAGGCATCTTTTAGACCCAAATCACCAAACCTGGGATTAATGCCTACCTAACTACAGTTTAAATCCCCGCCCCCCAAATGCAGTATTAACTGGTCAGTCAGGAATTTTCTGATAAGTACCAGTGAGGTTATCTGTCACTTGGGCCTCTGCTTCATCCAAAGGAAGATGAGGTAATCTGCATGAGAAGACCTGTTCTTTTCCCCATAAGGGATAGTGTACCTGAAACTATCCTTTCTTTTATTTTGCAAATAACTTCCTTGCCCCATATAATAAACCTTCCATTTTGTATAGCTCTTTGGAGCTTTCCTCTATGTGCTAGACAGCTTCCTTTCATTATGAATCTCCTAATGAAGCCTGTTAGATCTTCAAATTAACTCATTTGAGCTTTGTTCTTTGACGATATTGTTATTATGGTAGAAGATAACATGATAATTTATTATTGTATAGTGTTATATGTTAATACTATTATTTAAAGCCTTATTATTATATAGTAAGTATATATATTAATATATGCTCACTATAGATTCCATTGGAATACATGGTAAAGTACTCTTCATGGTGGTAGAAAATGTGAGAACAAATGCTAAATCCGTAGTAACATCCTGTTCATGGGTAATCAGTTTTCAAGTAATGTGGAGTTCAGGGAGAAGTAAAGAAATGTGGATTGGTGTGTGTGTGTGTGTGTGTGTGTGTGTGATGTGTGTGTGTGTGTGTGTGTATAAAATAAGGGCAAGTAGAAGAAAGAAGAGAGCAAATTCTGAAGGCTTCCAGTTGCTAAGAATCAATCTATGTGCCTCCTGCAACCCTCCAGGGTGACTGCTTAGGTGAGAGAAGAGAATATTTTCTTTTTATCTTTCAATCACTGCCTTTGTAGGTATAAAATAAGAATATCGATTACTGGAAGGTGATAATGGTTTCTCAGTCAAAATGTTATTTGTTGTTGGAATTCATTTCCCTGTCTCTTGATTTTTATGTCACTCTCCCCAGGTCCTCAATCTTCTTCAGATGTTGTCAATGTACTGGCAGGTCCCAGGAAGACGTGATGGTTGGACATTCTTGGAAGAGACCCAGCCTCATCAGGGGGATATCCTTCCAGGATTCCCAGCTCTCTCCTGCTTTCTACCCTTCATATGAAAGATTAATCTTGCTTTTTGGTTCTGGACATTATCATGAATTAGTATAATATGTTTCTCTCCCCTGAACCTCACCCTGGTGATAACCACACACAAGAGAGAGAAGCATTGAAATATACAAAAACAGAAACAACTTTAAAAGATGTGAACAACCTTGGGGAGATAGAAAGCAGTTTTACCTGATGGAAGACATAAATGGCAGACCAGGGTGGGGGAAGCCCCAGTGTCATCCCTAAGCAAGGAACATAAATATGGCTTAAAAGCAATGTCATCCATATGCAAGGAATACAAATGTGAATTGAAAGAAAATATTCAATATAGAGGATAAACAGCAAAACATATCTAGCCAAAAGGGCAAAAGGGAATGCTGATCTAGAATATAGTTTTGTGATGTTACCACAAGACAACAGGAAGGAATAGAGAGATGAAAAATGAAAAAAAAAAAAAAAAGAATTGGAGGATATGGAACAAGAATTAGCAGTTGTAACTTCTTTACATGACTCCTTTTAAGATAAGGAAGGTCATAAATGGAGGAGAATAGATATTTTAGGAAGTAAGGGCTAAGCATTTACAAGAGTTAAAGAATAATTAAAGACCTCAACTGGAAAGGGATTACAGAGTGCCAAATAATTAGATAAGAGAAACCTACATGTACACAATTCATGGTGAATGCTAAGAATTAAAAAAAGGACAAAAGTAATATGCTAAAACTTTCTAGACAAAACAAAAAACAAAAAACGAATCATTGAACATTAACCTTCTCAACAGCAGTACAAGGAAAAAATAATGGGGTAATGTTTTCAAAGTGTTAAAAAAACAATCAAAGTTAAAATTTTTTAATAAGCTCAGAGATTATTCTAATATACATAAACAAATAAAGCTATTTTCAGCCCTCATAAGGTTTACCCTACATAACCCTCTTCAAGAATATTTTTAGAGGAAGTACTCAGATAAGATAAACCCTAGAGGGGATTTTATACATCAACATATATGACATTAAGGATGAATAAATAGTTCAATCAAGTTTATTATCTAAGGAAGCAAGGAGCCTGTATGGGAGAAGATATAGTTATTAATAAGTTAAAAATGATATAATAGGAGATATTTATAAGTTAGTTATAATTAAAAACTAAAAATAGAATATATATAAAGAAGAAATCATAAAAAATTAAAATATACCATACTTAGCACTAAATGACAATGTAAGTTCATTTCTAAAAAGTAAACTAATATGCATCCAATATAAATAGTTGGAAAACAGAAAAACAAAAGAAGAAAGCCAATGAAGCAAGAGGAGAGTGTTATAATCTTAGCTGCGTCTAGGGAATGGCACAGGCATATAGCTAGCCTCCATGAAAACAAGGATTCATTATTCTTTCTTATTCACTACTATATCAGAGTGCCTATAACAATGCCTAGATCATTACAGGTACTCAATAAATATTTAATACATGAAAGAATAAATAAACAACAACGTGGAGAAAATATTACCAAAAATGTGTGTTTGTGTGTGTGTGTGTGTGTGTGTGTGTGTTAGTTTAAAGGATCTGTATGATAAAGATACCTCTGGAAAGAGTGACATAGGAAAAAAATAAAAGAGAATATACAAACCAATGAAATATAGAATGAAAAGTATGTAATAAATATATATACACAATAACTTTAAAAATAATAAAAATTTATTATAACAATTATATACTAACACATTTGAAAATGTAGGGAGAAGAGAAAAATTTGTACAAAAGTATAAAAAGCCAGAATAGGAGCAAAGAGAATAAAAACCTGAATAGACCAATAACCATTAGAGAAATTGAAATGGTAATTTCAGGCTCTCCTCCAAAGATGCCTCAGGTCCAAATAGCTTCATAGCCGAGTTCTCCCATACTTGCAAGGAGGAGGTGCTTCCTATCTTAAGACTTTTCAGAAAACCTAAAAAAAAAAAAAAAAAAGAGAGAGAGAGAGAGAGAAAGAGGAGAAAGAGATACCTATGTTTTTATGAGGCTAGTATAATATTGATTTCGAAATTGGATAAGTAGAATACAAAATAAGGCATTTATAGATCCATTTTATCTTTTACCACAAAAAGAACTAATCATACAACTATTTTAATAGGTACAAAAAATTCATTTACTAAATTTCAATGTCTATTTTTGACATAGACCCAGAAAATCACTGCTAGAATTAAACTTCCCTAACTTAATAAAAGCCATATAATTAAAACCTACAATTTCTTATTTAATGGAAAAACTTGAGCCACATTCCTTCAGGTTTATGAATAAGATAATGATGTCTTTTATAACCACTCTTGTTTAACACAGGACTGGATTTCCTAACTAATGTTATGTGAAAAAAGAGGAAATATGAAATGAAAAGATTAAAAGAGTACAAATACGAGGTAGGATTTAGGTAAGATAATGATCTGTATAGAAAATCCAACATACTCCTAAGATAAAATGAGGTAAGTGTTTACCTGAGTTGTGTGTTAGGTTACCTGATGCATGATCAATTTATAAAAATCAATTAGGTCCCCTCTTAACTAACAATATTTATTTAGAAAATATACAAAATACATAGTATTCAAGTAACAATAAAAATGATAAATAAAACATCCAATAATCTGATAAAATGCAAAATACTTTTGCAAAGGAAAGCCTTAAATTCTATTAATTGACCTAAAAGAAAATCTAAAACTAATGGAAAGATTAGTTTTATGCTCCTACATGACTGACTTTAATTTATAAAGTGGAAAATAGTTTCCAAATTTCATCAATTGATTTGATATAATACTAAAACAAAATCATCTTAACATTTTGACAAAATTGCAGGGTCTACTTCAAAATTTAAAACGAAGATGAAAATCAGATAGTGTTTTTAAAAAGAAGAGCTATAAAAGACAACTTCTTAAAGAGAGAGATATTACAAAAAATAAATTCACAAAAGATAAATTTATAAAGCTTTTAGATAAAAAATAGGAGAAAGCATTGTCCTTGGGAGTAATAAAGAACTTCTTAAACAGGATTGTAAAAGCAAAGCATAAGGAGAACTATTAGTAATTATAACTACTTAAAAATTAAGGATTTCTGGGTAGTGAAGAAACCCATTGATGAAGTTGATGACAGATAATGAACTGGGAAAAAGTTGTTTGCAACTTCAAAACCAGTATAAGAGGAATATTGAAAAGAAAGGAACCTATATAAGTCTAGGAGAAAAGATACGGAACAGTAACTGATTTTAAAAAGAATCAAAAGATGTGAATAAGCAATGAACAGAAATGAAAATCAATAAATTACCATCAGTACTACAAGTATTAAGGTCCTTACCATTAATAAAATTGCTGGCCTGGAGAAGCAAAAGACCCTAATGGGATGTAGCATAGTAACTTTGAGAATAAGAGTTAGGGATTGCAGGGATACAACTATCCCCAGGAATCTGTGCAGACATCTTTTGCTTCCTTGCATCTGAAGTTTCACATACCTCCTCTTGGAGCTAGAGTTAGAAAATAAAATGATGACAATGAATAGCCCAGAAGACAGCCCTCATGGCCACCTGTAAGACATTTTCTGGGATTTTTCAGAAAAGCTCAGTGAAGAACTGGAAAAAGACTTCAAGATAAAGTTTAGAGGCATTGCAATAACCTACAGGGGAAATAACCAAATGAATGGCATTTGTATCTGTTATAAACTGACCTTTTTACACATCAGTTTAACCTGGAAAATCTAAGGTCCACTAGTGCTGGATGTTAATTCTCTAAAGGGAAATAGAGCATCATTGCTGCCCTCTCAGAAAACTTATTTTGTCACTCTAGTAGTAATACAAGTTGCTATTCTTATTCAAGTTAGCTAGAATCAGGAGAGTGAGTCAACAGCTCTGTCATCAATAGCTATAAATATCAATATTTGATGCTGATAAAAATAATGAACCATAGGCAAAAAGGAAGATGGCTCTGCAACTTGGTGCTAGCAAAGGAGTCAAGGAAATCACTTTCTTAAGAACTTAATTAAATTGATTTATTTTTATCATTTTGCCACATGTGTTAGTATTAGTAGATATTTTATTAACATGACTGATTTTCAGAACCCTGGTATCCCCAAATTGACAAGGACCTTCACCCCCATTACTGATGTTTTTAGATATTTAAACTGAATACATTTTATAACATAAAATATAACTAATGTAAATTCCAGCTGTTAACGGTTACCTACGTTTATAGGCTGATCTTAAAATTCATGCAGAAATGCGAGGGACCTAGAAGAGCCAAAACAATTTTTGAAAAAGAAAAAGGTTGACAGACTCATACTTCCCAATTTCAAAACATGTTACAAAGCTATAATAATCAAAACAGTACAACATAGACATACTGATAGACACAAACCCATGTATTTTTGGTCAATTGATTCTTGAAAAAGGTACCAATAAAAAAAAATAATAATAAAAAAAAAAAGAAAAAAAAAAAGAAAAAGGTACCAATAGAATTCAATGAAAGGAGTATAGAGCAACTAGATATTTACATGCAAAAGAATGTTGTTGAAAATCTACCTCATACCACATGTAAAAAATAACCCAAAATGGATCATAGACCTAAATGTAATAGCTAAGACTGTAAAACTCAGAGAAGAAAACAAGAGGAAATCTTTATAACCTTAGGTTAGACAATAATTCCCTAAACAAGGCACCAAAAACACAAGTGACAAGAGAAAACATAGGTAAATCGGTCAATTTAAAAATGTTTGTGTTCAAATGATACCACCAAGAAAGTGAGAAAACATCTCACAGAATAGGTAAAAAATAGTTGCAAATCATATTTCCAATAAGGGACTTTTATTAAGAGTATATGAAGTACTCTCAAAGTTCCATAATAAAAGGACAAACCAATTTAAAAATATGTGAAAGATCTGACTAGATATTTCTCTAAAAAATTATGTAAATAGCCAATAAGCCCTTGAGACAATATATAAACATCATTAGTCTTTAGGGAAAAGCAAATAAAAACCACAAAAGTCTACTAATTTACACATTCATGCATGGCTTCAGTCAAAAATATAGACAATAACAAGTGTTGACAAGGATATGGAACAATTGGAACTCTTATACATCGTTGATGAGAATGTATAATGGTGCAAACACTTTTAAAAAGTTTGATAGTTTTTCATGAAGTTAAAAATAGAGCTACAATATGAATCACCAATTTCACTTAGAGTATACACGAAAGGAAAAGAAAAACATCCACAAATACTTGTGTACCTGAATGTTCACAGCAGCTTTATTTATAACTGTCAAAAATGGAAACAACCCCAATGTCCATCAACCGATGAAGGGATACACATGAAATGCGGTATATTACTAACATGGAATATTATTGTGCAATAGGAAAGAATTAAGCAAAAATACATGCCACAACACGGACGAAAACATTATGCTAAGTGAAAAGGTCAGCTAAAAATGCCATATGTGATTTCATTTGTATGAAATGTCCAGAAAAAGGCAAATTTATAAAGCCAGGTAGTAAATCAGTGATTGCTTAGAGGGAAGTGACGAATGGAAGAGATTTCTAATGAGTATGGAGTCTCGTTTTAGAGTCATAGAAATTTTCTAAAATTAGATTATGGTGATAGTTTCAAAATTCTGTGATTATGCTAAAAAACCTGTCAATTGTATAGGTCAAATGGGTGAATTTTGTAGTCTGTGAATTATATCTCAATAAAGCTGTTTAAAAAATAATATCCTGTTAGCCCACTTATATTTGGGGGGGGCATGATGTGGTCATTCAATATATTTTATTTCCTCTCGGTTAATGCCAGCTGCAAATGTGATATGTGTGCCATCCAAATCTTCACCCCAGTCATTGACAACTACTGCAACCAGATGAGCGACATTGGTAATCTTCCTCCAGCCTGGTATTAATTACTGCTCCGTGCTCATGTTAATCCCATAAAATAAATAATTGGTTTACTTATTCGTGAGCACCAAGTAAAAGGCAAGCTCTATACTGGATAATGAATATAAAAAGGTGTTTAATGCCTGCTCTCTGCCTTTAAAGAGAAGACAGCCTGCAGCATAAGCCAGACAAACAAGAGAGACATCCTAGAAGAGTTGCATCTACTAGAATTTTTTATTTTTGTTTTTATTTTTTGGTAATCAGTAGAAATTGACTCTAGCTAATTTCATTCAGAAAGAAACGTATTTGAAAGCTACGGAGTTGCTCACAGACGGAAGGAAAATATGAGTAACTAAGGCTTCCAAATGGACAGAAGCCAGAGTTGCTCCATGATAAAAGTCAGGGACCAATCAGTGGTTTTGTCAGGCTGCCAGTGCCGCTAATAATCAGCACTAACCATTCTCTATCCTAGTGTCTCTCCATTCAAGGTCTTAGTTTCCCAGAAAGTAAGCTTAACTGAGTTGCTGTCATCTCAACTCACTAGTTGGTGAGGGAAAGGCAGGGCACTCTAGATGGTAAGCCCCCCAATAATGCTCATCCAGGGGAAAGAAAGTCAGAAAAAGAAGATATGGGTTCTGAGCATATAAAAGCCAGAAATTTCACTAAAATAACTCTTATGTCAGGAGAACAGAGATGTACAGAGTGTTGGCACTGGAATAGCCTTGAGGGGATTAGGCAGTCTTCTTGTTGGAAGTGATGTTTTAGCTGAAATATGAACACAAATTATCTAGGTGGACTTTGGAGTAGAGTGGAAGTATGGAAACCAAGCGGCATTTCAGGCAGGCAGATGGAGCAATGTGAGTCAAGACATACAGGTGTGAAAAACCATGATTCATGGAAGAAATGGAAAATTTAGTCATAGCATAAAATAAAAAGAGAGACGTTTGGAGAGGAAACATGAATAAAGCTTAAAACATGGGCACCAGTGAGATTGTAAAAAATCTTTCATGCCTTGCCTTATTGGAATGGAGTCCAAACTTTATTTTGGAATTCAATAGAACCAACCAGGGATACTCGAGCAAGTGAGTGATAGGATTAAATCCATAATTTAAAAATTCTGACTATTGTGTGTAGAGTGATTTGAAGGCTGGACAAGGCACACTGACTGGTGAGGAGGTTAGTTCAAAGGTCTAGTTGATACTTGAAAAAAAGATGGATCAGGAAGCGGCAGAGAGAACGCAGTGAGGGATGAGATATTATAGAATAAGGAAGCCTAAGACTGAATCACGTAATTGGACATGGATTTGGGTGGACGGTGTGGAGAGAAAGGAAGGAGTCAAGAATGTCATCTTGATTTCTGGTCTTGAATTTCTCAGGAAGACTTTTCGCCGTCTGTGTACTAGAGTAGCTCTTTGGGGTCCCTAGTTTGCGAGAGTCCTATCTTTCAGATGATAAGATAGAGACTGTAAGTCCTTCATGCGTATCCCTAGGCATTCAGTTCTGGGAATTTCGATTCTGATTTTATTATGTTTGTGTCAGAGCCTCTGGAGTCCTTGGAGGTTAAAGCTTAGAGAGCCTTGTTTTCTCTGGCACTGCAGTGCTTTGTCGTAGAAGCTTTGCCACCGTAGTACCGGAGGTAGTTCTAAAAGATGCTGCAGTTTGGTTGTTCACGCAGCCTTGGAACATTTTTTTTTTCCCCAAAGGCAAGATAGAGCACTGTCATTGCAATGCCAACAAGGCTTATTACTTTGGATAGTGCAGTCTGTCCTGGCGGCACTGGCAGTGTGGTATAACTTGGGTCACTGCCAACTGGATGAAATTCAAACTGGCCACTCAGAATTGAAGGGTTCTCTCTTGCAGTATGAATTCACTGATCCAGGAGCGCAATTTTAACTTTCTAATCAATTCAACCAGATGATCTTTTATCAAGTGGAACTACCAGAATAGAAGGAACACTAGGAAGGCATTTCGTCTCGCCCGTCTGCATCCAGGCAGGACTTTACATGAACCCATGGTAGAAGGTAAATGTTTAAGTTTTTCACAAAATATCCAATTGAAGCAGTCCCTAAAGGTGCCAGTGTGTGAGTCTTGTATAGCCAGGAAGGCCTTCTAAGGATAACATACAGTTCTCCCCTCTGTCTCCAGTCATTTTTGTCCTTTTTTGGACTCATTAGAAGCCAGGGAATCTTTTTCTTGTCGCTCACACACTTCTTCATATACTTGAAAACTATTATTAATTCCTTATTCAGTCTTCCTTTCTCCAGGCTAAATAAACTCTGTTCTTTTAGCCTTTCCTCAGAGGAAATATTAGTCAAACCTTTAATCATTTTAGTTGTTGTCTTCTGGACTGCCTCCAAACTCTCCACAGCACATTTTATCTGGAAGACCTGAAATGCGATGCAGTAGGGTAAAAATCGCATTAATTCAGACTCTGCCAGTTTGAAATTTGTGGTAATTCAGACAGGGATTTGCTTAATCAACCCTCCCTTCATTGATTGTGCAAGTTCGAGGCGAAGGAGTTCAAGGGGGAGGAGGAGCCATAGAAAATATTCAAAATTCTCATGGGAGCTAATCTTTTTCCAAGTGTATCAAATGGTGCACTTTCCTGTAGAGCCACTTGTAGGGCAAGTGTTACCTGGACATTTCAGCAAGCTCCCTAAAGACCTACATTAAGCTGCAGTGTAAGACCAGATTGAGTTGTTGTTTTTATGACCATATATTCTCTCTCCTGTGAGTGTGCTTATTGGGCCAAAGGCCTTAAATTTATCAGTCTGATGCTGTTCCAAAATTCTAGGCTGTAAATCACTATAATTTCTGTATGTATTCTAAAATTACACAATTATATTTCAATTTGGTATTGGGCTTTTAACCAACTCAGAGCAGCAATTCTTTCATGAATATCTATGATAATTTTTTCTGTATACAGAGATTGCATTAATCCACATTTAACTTCAAATATCCAGCTTGCAAGTATAAGTTATTCATCTCTTTATCTATTAAATGAACATCTATCCCATGACTTAATTTATGCCCAGCCATAGCTATGCTAGCTGTATTCAGTGAAGACTAAGTGACTTCTGTCCTCTAGGCCTCTTGGCCTGGGGGATGAATATTATAATAAAGGTTTCAGTAAGGGCATCGGTCCATGGAGAGACTAGGGAAAGCTTTATGACATAGGGGATTTCTGGAAAGGTGACCTTATCTCAAAGGGGAAGCAGGACTTTTCCAAATGGACAAAGCAGAGGAAAGAGCTTGTATAGTATCACAGAAATCTGGGTTCCTCAGTACAAGGTAATAGTTTATTTTTTTAATTTTTTATAGTAAATTTATTTTTTTATTGGTGTTCAATTTATCAACATACGGAATAACACCCAGTGCTCACAAGGTAATAGTTTAATCAGATTTCACTCAAGACTTGTTATGGTGACTGAATAGTTTTGCTGTGAAAATTCTAAAAATGTACTCTTGCTCCCATTGGTGTGTATACCTTAACAGTTTGGGGGAGGAAAAAAGAACCCTTGCTTGATTCTAGAACATATTGAGACATTGACTATCTGAAATGAAGAAATATATACCAAAATATCTGTGTTAACTGGCAGTGATGGGGTATGGAGGATATAGCTATATATAGACATATAACAAAAGCAGGTCTCCTAAAATTGCAGAATTTAACCCTTTGTACTAACTAGAGCTAAATCCCACAGGCCTCACAAAATAGAGGCAGAACCTTTTCTCTATGTTTCTTTGAAAGAGATCAGATACCCCTGTATATAGGGAGAGCAAGAGAGCCTCTTGCTCCATATTAGGTCCAGGTCTTTACCCTAGACTTAACCATGTGGGAACTTGGGAGAAGCCCAAGAGCTTCTCTAGTGAAAGTTCTTTTTAGGAAATCATGAACTCTGTAGAAAAAGTTTCCAGTTGAATTCATAACCTACCACATTTTCTGTAAGTCTGGTTATGAGGTTCTGCAGAACCCACACAACTCCTTAGTCTAATCAACAGAAGTATCACTGCACTCTTTCAAGAATCAGGGGAGAGAGCCTTGGGAATATACAATCAGAAGTCAAATTGGTGAAATTCCCATCCTAATTCTATCCCTTATTAACTGAATGCCCTTGAACAAGTGACTTAACCTCTTGTGTAAAATGTGAATGGTAATAATACTTACTTCATAGGGTATTTTGAGGCTTCAAGGAGTCAACATATGTAACACCTTTAAATCAGGTTGGTGCACAGTGGGTGCTGGACAAGTACTTACTAAGTGTATTTCTGCCTAATGCCTAAAGGCTAAATGACTTATGTCAAGTTGTATGCATTCTTTCATCCATCAAAAACTAAAAAGCAAAAAAAAAAACAAAAAACAAAACAAAACAACAACAACAAAAACTAAAAAGCAACATACACCATGTACTACGTGCAAGAGATTAGACTGCTGCTTCTCAAAGCTTTATGTGCACATTGGTCACCTGGGGATTTTGTTGAAAAGCAGATGCCATTCAATGAGTCTGGAATGGAATGCCAAGATTCCTTAGTTCCCAGATGATGCCAATATTGCTGATGGGCCATATTTTGTACAGAATGGGCAAAGACACTTGTACCACCGATCTGTAAATCCACTGGGTGTGTCTAAGGAAACAGGCATAAGTGCTGCTTCCAGGTACAGACATCTGGGTTTGGCTACAATGGCATATTTCTTCATTTCTGTAAGTGCTTTCTCAATTACAATCCATGTAATGTATTTGTGCCCTACTGCTTGTGATTTACAACTAATAGTCTTCTCATCACTTACTCTCCTAATTCTTACCCTAACTCCTTAATTAAGATAGAGCTGAAAAACATCCTTTGATCAATTCACAGCCCCGACAAAACCTGGTGCTTAGAACAGGTTGAATCAATAAAGATTTCCTTCTAGCTTTGGTTGTCAGACTTTAACATGCATTGAATCACCTGGAAAACTTCCTTCATCACAGACTGCGGGACCATACCCCAGCAGGTTCAGACTAAATGGGTCTGGGTTGAGGGCAAAAAATTCATACTTCCAATAAAGATTCAGGCAGTGGTAGTGCTGCTGGTTTGAGAACAACATGTTAAGAACCATTGCTTTATACCAACAAGGTCTCGGTGACTATAAGAGAAACTGTTTTCGGACAAGGGTGGCCAATCATATTTGATGCCAGTGAGTTCAGGAATAGCATAAACACAATACGCATGTAACCAAAGATTAAGGGAGTATAGAGAAAGATAAATTTTATTTCATCAAAACCCATAGCAACTAATACCAGCTCCCAGCATTCAAAGCCCTTATGTATTGGCAACAGAGAGAAATGTATGACCATGTATGAAGGCCAAACCTGGTCACCCTTTATTTCAAAATCATGTGTTAATGAGGTCCAGGAAATTTGCAATTTTTTTCACTGGAAAATGCCATGAACAATTCCTGGTTCAAGTACTGTTATGTGTCAAATATCAACAACTTCCCTACCTCCTCCTGGAAGCTTTTTCTGATAGACTGATACAGAGGTCAACACTTCCTCCACCAGGTTTTATCATATCCATACTTCTTTGGTAGTACTTATAATTTTGTTTTACCTGTTTATATTATCTCTATATTTCGAACTCAGGGAAGACAATGATCATCCTCATATTTTTGTGCTTACAGGGTCCATCACAATGCACACATGTATTTTAGCATCTAACACATATTTGTCTTCAAAACTTATAACAAAATTTCTTTGTGTACAATGACCTGTTTCCATCACAAAGTCAAGTGTTAAATATGTAGAATAAGGGATGAGATTGGTAGTAGATAGAAGTTGGCATCATGTCGTTGCAACCATAGGATGGCATATTGATATGACAATAGCATTTCCCTATGCAATCATTTCAATAGTATGATCAATTTGTGAATGAGGAAAAATTAAAATTTATTCAAAAAAATCTCCTAAGGAAAGATACCAAATATTCATTAACAGGAGAGTATTTTTAAGAATGAGGTATGTTTACACAATGGAATCTTACACAGCAGTAAAAAAATGAATGAAATTTAACTATAGCCAATCCTCATTATTCAGCGACTAAATGTTGCAAATCTCCTACTCATTAAAATTTATTTGTAGCTCCAAAAGCAGTACTTAGGACACTTTTGTGGTCATTTATGGATATGTACAGAGTAGCAAAAATTTGTTGTCCAATGCATAGATTTTCTGTCTTCTCATTTCAGCTGTTACATCGCCAACAAGTATCCTTTCCACGGCTGTTTAATGCTTTACTTTTCTCACTTTTCTGTATTTTGTTGATGATTTTGGTATTTAAAATGACTGCCACGTACAGTGCTGACATGCTGGCTAGTGTTCCTAAGTGCAAGAAGTGATGTGCCTTATAAAGAAAATACATGTGTTAGATAGGCTTTAAACAGGCATGAGCTACAGTGCTATTGGCTGTAAGCTCAATATTAGTGAATAATAATATGTTAAATAAAATGTGCTTAACAGAAACACATACAAAACATTTGTCATTCAACACAAATGTGACCAGAGGCTCACAGGAACCTAACCCTGTATTTCTAATAGGAACAATAGTTCAAAGTTGGCTAATTCAGTGTTCACAGTGACTTAAGAGACTGTAACTACTACAAATTAAAATAAAATTAACCACAGAGGCAACTACATAAATAAATCTCAGCATAACTCCAAATTAAAAAAATAAAATAAAAAAGCACTTTCTGGAAGATCACACAACATCCTTCTTAAAAAGTTCAAAATCAACTAAAGCTAAAAGATACCTTGTTGAAACAATGTACTTATGCATTTAAAAGAAAAAAAGGATTTTACTTATTTATTCACAAGAGACACAGAGACAGAAGCAGAGACACAGGCAGAGAGCTCCTGAGGGGAGCCAGAAGTGGGACTGGATCCCAGGACCCCAGGATCATGACCTGAGCCAAAGGCAGATGCTCAACTACTGAACCACTCAGATGTCCTGAAACAATGTATTTAAATAAAGCAAAGAGATAAAAAATTTCTGTAGTAATCACCTCGTGGGGGCACAGGAAATGGGATGGGGTAGCAGCAAATCATGGAAGGAATTGGGTGATAGGTTCATAAATGTTAGTTATCTTCTTAATATCTAGCTAAAGTTATTAAATAAATAAATATTGAGGTCACCCATGAAAAACAACAACGTGTCACAAACCAAGGATTATAGTTATATCAATTCCTCATACTGCCCATTAAAACACATCTGTACTGTTTTCATACCCACACATACAAGTGGGGAATGAATGAATGCATATATATATCTTGTCCCACACAGGTAACTAATTCCCCCCCCCCCAAATCTAGGCTTTCTGAATGAGATTCTGAGATAGGGATCCCCACAAAGAATTAGAGGGCACCCTGCTGTGGAACTTTGAGCCCAGCACCTGCAATTCTCATGTCATTCTCAGTAGTGCAGGTGCTTAATGTATGGATGTGTCACTCACGGAAGAGTGTTCCATAGACCACAGCAGCACCCAGACACCGCTGTGGAATTCAGACGCATCGCTGCCTCAAGTAGTGGGGACTGAAGACTGCAAAGAGATGAAATAGTCATTCAAAATGAGATAGCAAGTGTAGATGAGGAAAGACTGGATCTAGTGCGATTTCAAGTTGTAGTTTAGAATTAAGGCAGGCTCTAACACCCCCAAATCCTGTAGAGGTGGATACTAGAGAGGTGCTTGGAGCTCTGAGAAAGGTGTAGAAAATGTAAAATTTTTAAGTAAGAGGTTACTGCCAGCTTGCCATGATGGTTAAGCCTCAAAAACCTGAAGGGAAGCCAAACCATAATTGGATTTGGGGAAAAGCAAGTATTGTAGGGAACAAAAGTGTACCTTCTTAAATGAGAAATCAAGGTGTGTCCTCACTGGAATTTGTCTTTGATATAAAACATTACATTCTAGTGACTAGTTTGCTTGCAGTGGTTGATAATTTAGAGTGATTTGTATCACGCGTCTTGCCTCAGCATGCCAATGACATGACCCCTTCCTCTGGCTGAGCTGAAGCAGAGTCAGGCTGGTGGGGCTGAAACAAATGCCTGATATTCAAGTGGCATTAATCACACGTTTGGTTTGATTTACTAATGCTATTGTCTTTCCATTTTCTGTTAAGAAATTATTAGCAGGAAGTAACTCGGCCCGAACGCCACAATATGTTGGATCAATTTAAGAGACAATATAGATCACTGGGATTTCTTTTGTCAAATGGAGCCATTAGACTTGCATATTAAAAAAGTATATATTTCTGTTTCGAGCGTGTAAGTGATACATAGCTTACCATTATGCAAACGACCACCAAGAAGGCAAAAGGCAAGATGCAAATGAATGGCAGGGAAGGGATGATAAATGTGTTGTTGTATGTGCAGCTTATATTCAACGTAGGTATCTGGTTTTGTGCATTCTTCTTTTCCCTAGAGGGTAGTTTACCTTCCTCCTCAAGGTTGTTATCCATGAACTCAGGGAGACAGTCCACTTTCTACCTTTTACGTAAATGCACTATTACTAAAATGCACTCCAATTCTATCTAAGCATTCATATGACCACTCTTCAGTCTAGGCCTTTGATGAACAATCTGCTTGAAAGTCAAACTCAAGACGCATTCTCTGTTTCCTTGTCGTCGTAAGATGCATTTTCCTCCAGTGCCTGTTTTTCTGTGTCACATCAGGTCTGTTTTTTTGGTGTCCCGCTGTCTTTTGCTATACCGTGCATGGACAGAACAGCTGAGTAATTATGTCACTGTGACTGCGATTTTACCTTTGGGGCCCTCTCGCTATGCCTGTACACAGGTGACTAAACCAGGAATGGTGACATTCCTTGCCTGTGAGGGATTGGCCATGTGACTCTATCAACTGGCAGTGCAGCAGGCAGCTGAGTCACACCGCTTAACCTTACAGCTTGGCAGTGTGAGTCTGAGAAAGGCAGGTGAAATGGGACCCTAGGCGCTCTGTCCCCAAAGAGTTTGGCTCCAGATCCTGACTGGGTAAACAAGATCTATACAGACAGTGGGGACCAGGGAAAGAAAGAGTTATCTGGACTCCCATTCTAGCTCTCTCTAAACTTGGACCAGGCACTTAAGACTTTGGAGCATCTATTTTCTTATGTTTAAATTGGTGAGCTCCCCCTCCATCTCTCGTATGCATATATTATCAAGACCAGTAAAAGTAATAAGCAATTAGTATCATTTAATGACTTAATGAGTGGCTTTTGTATGCCCTTAGTAACAGCCAATAAATAAATAAATAAATAAATAAATAAATAAAGCACAAAAGCGCTGAAGCTGAATGCACTTAGAACAAAAGCAATTTGTACAGAGGCGAGTTGAAAAACAACAAAACAACAATAACAACAAAACAAAACAAAAGGAAAACAACAAATTGATCCAAAGTTACGTATTTTTCTGTCACTCTTTATCCCCCGAGCTTGGCAATATGGACATAGAGTACAAGGTAGATTCATAAGCTTTTATGTTCTTTTAAGTATTTTTCCATGTTACGGACTTTGTTGTTGTTTTCTTATGTTTTATTATCTTCACATTTCTAATTTACTTCCAGCTGAGTTTTTCTTCTCTTTGCTATTAGTAGCCATGGAAAGATGTTCATTTAGTTTGCTTTCAAGCAATCCCTATTGTTGGACATTATGTTTGTTCTCATGAATCTTTTGTTATTGTCACTTAGGTTGCTCTAATTTGTATATGTACTTAAAACCTAGAATGCCTACTTTGGTTCAGTGAAGCACAACTGGTCAATATAAGAAAGAAAGTTATACTGGAGATTAAAATGGCCCCTGTTCTTATTGCAGTTGTACATATACTAAGC
This sequence comes from Canis lupus dingo, assembly GCF_003254725.2. Taxonomy (NCBI): domain Eukaryota; kingdom Metazoa; phylum Chordata; class Mammalia; order Carnivora; family Canidae; genus Canis; species Canis lupus. The sequence continues at coordinate 86,711,753 of NC_064245.1, forward strand.
ATCTCCTATGTGTCAGACATTGAGGTTGGCACTGAGGCTGTGGCCACCCTGACAGGAGCCCTGCTTTCATATAGCTTACACTTTAGTAGCAAGAGGTAGACTAAAAATAAAAACACACATAAACAGCATAAAGATATTAATTCCATAAAGGATATTAAGCAACATCAGATACTAGGTAGTAACTCAGTGTGTAACTTTCCAACTCTGGATGGAAGAAGAAGAATGTGCCAAGTTATGATCAGATCAAGGGGCAAAGTATTCCAGGGACATTATAAGAGTTTATCTGAAACTGGGTTTTTTTAGAGGAAAGAGAATATGAAATAAGATTGGAAAGACAGTTTGGGAGAAATTCTTTGAGAGCTATAAATGTCACACTGAGGTAGTGTTATGGGTTGGATTGTATCCCCTCTAAAGGTGTTAAAATCCCAACCCCCAGTACCTGTGTATGTGACTATATTGGAAATTATCCTTGCAGATGATCAGGTAAAGATGAGGACCTTAGGGTGAGTCTTCATCCACTATGACTGTGTCTGTATAAAAAGGACATTTGGACACAGGTAAGGAGAACACACATGAAGATGAGGGCAGAGGTCAGGATGATGCATCTGGAATGCTAGAGATGACCAGCAAACTACCAAAAGCTGAGGGAAAGGCATAGAACATATTCTCTTTCACAGCCTTCAGGAGGCACCAACCCTACCGACACCACAATCTCACTCTGCCAGCCTCCAGAGCTCCAGACAACCTATTTCTGTTGTTTAAGCCATGTTGCTTGCGGTGCTTTGTTATGGCAGCCCTAGGAAACTAATGTGGCAGGGACTCCAAATCCATGGTCCGACGTCTGTGTCTGACGTCTCCCTGCATCTCAGGGCATTGCATGGCCTTAGAATGTTTTTAAAAACAACCTCCAGCAGTCAGGACGAGGTCAGTGGGCTTGGCAAAGTAGATGAAACCCACTGGACTAACATATTTAAAGTTTGTTTGTATTATTATTATTATTATTATTATTATTATTATTATTTTGATAGACAATAGAAAGCCCTTTGAACTTTTTGAAGAGATAAGGAAAATGAACCAGTCTACTTTTTGACTTCACTCCCTGGCTTAGAGATAGTTTATAAGCCTACTCACTTCTCTCCCTATTGTAGCACTGATTTCACAGTGTCCTGAGTGCTGGTTTTCTGTCTGCCTCTTGCTATCAACTGGGGACCGCTTGACACCAGAAATTGTACCTGACAGTGTCAACTCTCCACCATCTCCTCCATGTCTTGTGTCTACTAAATGCTCATTAATTATTTGTTTGGTGGTGAATTTCATTATTTTCTTACTTTTTTTTTAATAATTTCACACTTTGAGAAAAGTTTCAAAAACAGTAGTAAGAACTTTCATATTCTCTTTTTCCTGATTCACAAATTGTTAATATTTTCCACATTTGCTTGATCATTTTCTTCTCTCTATTAAGCATACCATTTTTGTTTTTCTGAACCACTTAAGAACAAATTGCACTCATCAAGCCTGTACTCTGGAAAACTTCAGTATATATTTCCTCGGAACAAAAGCATTATCCTCCTATGTAATCATAGTAAAGTTATAAAAGGCAGGAAATTAAATATTATTAAATACTCTTATTTACAGCCAATATTCAAGTTTTTCCAATTGGTTCTTTACCACAAGTTTTATCTGAATCAGAATTCAATGCAAGATAATCCATTTAATTTACTTGTCATGTCTCTTTACTCTCCATTAATCTGGAACCATTTCTTATCCTTTCTTTGTCTTTCATCATATTAACATTTTTGAAGAGTACAGGCTAGTTATACAGTAGAATATTCCTCAGTTTGGTGTGTCTAATGCTTTCTAATGGTTAGATTTAAAGTATGCATTTTTAGGCAAGGATTCCACAGATGTAATAATATATCCTTCGCAGTGCATCACATTGGGAGACACAGAATGTCAATTGATTTGCCCCATTTCACGTAAATTTAACTTTGATTTCGTGGTTAAAGTGATGACTGTTATGTATCTCCACTCAGTTACCACTTTCCCTATAATTAATAAATAATTTGTGGGGAGATACTTTAAGACCTTGTAAATATGGTATTCCTCATGAAATTGTCACAGACTTGTTGTAGGATCCATTGGTGATTTCTGTGTAATTCCATTATTATTAGAGTAATTGCATATGGTGACTCTGCTATTTCATTTATTCTACATTTCTTAGCTGGCATTCCACTTTACTTTCCCCCTAAATGCTTATTTACTCATTGGTTATCAGTATGGCTCAGATATTGTTATTTTATTCAATGGATTATAACACATTAGATCATTATTTATGTTGATGCACAAATTGTCTCAGATTTTTTTTCTGAAATTACTTCAATCTGGCTCCTTTGTACTTTTTACACATCCTCATCATTTTTGGGGCACTTTCAATTATCAGGCACAACAAGATATTCTAAATTTTCTTGAAATCTCTTTGGCCTTCTTTGGAATTAGCCATTTCTCCATGACTGCTCTCCCTATGTCTTTTTAGCAAGTAAAGATACTTAGCAAAAGCTCAGCACAAGGGGTTAAATTTATTCTGAGACCTTTTAAGACTCTGATTTCTGGTGCCAGGCAACATTTGAAGCAGAATCCCTTTCAACGTTTCCTTGTAGTCCCATGTAGATCTTCTCCCTCACTCTCATGTCTTTTTTTATTTTCAGAAAAAAAGTGAAGTTATCTGGAGCAGGTGACTTATCTCCTGTCCTCCCATCTCAAAATAATTGTCAAAATCATACCATTCATTCTCTACCTTCCTTTACTTTTAGGTAGACTTTCATCATCTCTTTTGTGTCTCAGAGAAAAGTGTCTTCTGCTTTTTTAAGCTAATCATACCACCTCTTGATTCCATCTCCTTCTGTCTTCTCAAGGACACCTTCCATCTATTATTCCTTTCCCTTCTTAGATGTTTCCATGTTTTTTGTTTTATTTTTTATTTTTTTTAAAGTTTTTTTTTTTTTATGATAGTCACAGAGAGAGAGAGAGAGAGAGAGAGAGGCGCAGAGACACAGGCAGAGGGAGAAGCAGGCTCCATGCAGGGAGCCTGACATGGGACTTGATCCTGGGTCTCCAGGATCAGGCCCTGGGCTGAAGGCGGCGCTAAACTGCTGAGCCACCTGGGCTGCCCTGGAATGAATTTTCAATCGCTATTGTGAATTTTCAGTTCTGGGGGCATCACAATGCCAGATTTCAGACTTCTTTCTTAAGCCTATGCCCTACAATTCTCACTGCCTGCTGGACAAACTCACCAAGGAAGTTCTACCAGATTTGAGTTGATTCAAATTCAACTGATGTTAACCTGTTTCTCTTTTATCCTGTTTTTCTTCCTGTTATTAACCTGTTTTTCTTTTCAATTCTGTTACTTATTTGATAAAATTTGAAAGATTTCCACACAGAACACTTGTCTTCCAGGAGTGGCATAGGCAAAATCTCTGGAGGAGATGAGATGGGCTTTTCAATGGTCACTTCCCCGTCTTCTGAATTCCATTGGATTTGTGCATTTTTTAGGAGAATTAACACTTCTTATTTGATATTGCAATATAAGTAAAACTTATCTCTGTTAGATGGTTAGGGTTATTTTTTTTGTGGGAAAATACATGTAACATAAAATTTACCACCATAACCATTTTAAATGTATACTTCAGCAGTAGTAAGTATATTCACATTGTTGTGCAAACAATATCCAAATTTTTTTCATCTTGCAAAATTGAAATTTTATACCTATTAAACAACACTTTCCATTTGTTCAGGTTAGTTTCTTTGAGAGCATTCATGACCATCTCATCAAACATTACAATTGCTAAAAGGACTATTATAATGTCTTTCATACAGTGCATGCTCAGGAAGATTTGAAATCACAAAAATATAACAAGCATTTTATGATCACCTAATGTATACCAGACTATATACTAAGTAATGAGGGAAGGGGGGGTCAAAGCCAAAATGATACAAGTAGGGCCTTCCAAGATTTCCAGAATTATAGGAAATAAAGACATTAAAAAACAAAGATTAACATACAGCACAATCATAGCAATAATGCACCTTGGTTGAAAAATGTTGCTATAAAGAAGGTATATATCTATACTAAGAAATGGATCAGTATTCTTCACAAAGGAGATGAGGGATCCCTGGGTGGCGCAGCGGTTTAGAGCCTGCCTTTGGCCCAGGGCGCGATCCTGGAGACCCGGGATCGAATCCCACGTCGGGCTCCCGGTGCATGGAGCCTGCTTCTCCCTCTGCCTGTGTCTCTGCCTCTCTCTCTATCATAAATAAATAAAAAATTAAAAAAAAAAACAAAGGAGATGAGTATAATGAAAACAGAAATCTTGTATTTTTTTCCACTAAAATATCCCTAGAGCTTAGAATAATTCAACAAATATTAGGTATTTATTAAAAATGATCTAATAAAGTGACATCCGAGTTTGGTTTTGTTGTCTTCACAGGAGTTAGCTGATCAAATAGTATGAAAGTCAAGTTTAGAAAAATAGAAACATAGACCTAGAACAGAATTGCATAAGAGCAGCATGAAATTTAGGTTTGATAATACTTATTACGGTATGTGGAAGAGAAATAGAGTAAGTATGTCAGGAAAAGAGGAGGGGAGGAAAGGAGGGTGGGAAGGAGGAAAAATAATGAATAGGTGGAAATAATCTCACTCATAATCTCATTTTCTTCCCTTTCTCAAAGGAAAGAGAGGACAGAGTTCTGTTTCCAAAGACCCACTCAGAAGAGTTTGTTCAGGATATGCCAAGGGGGAGATGAGATGGAGAGAGAGCTTGAGATAGGAAGGCAGAAGTAATTCAAGCCCAGAAGTTGATGAGGAGACTTCTCAAAAGATTGTAAATAGCATGGGTTTTATGACCTGTGAGGCCCTTCCTAGAGTTACTCTGAGTAACACAATGAAGCTAACTGACCTCATATACCAATAACTGAATGGGCTATCTCAGGAGGCTGGGGCAATACCCTCATTTCCATACTTTACCAAGTACTACCATATCCAAGGGAGGCTCAGAAACAAGATGCCCCTCATATTCCAAGAAATTCAGGGGAATGAATCAATGATCACTTTAACAAAAAAACAATATGGACCAAAGTTGAGGGTTCTTTTTGAACTTTCTTTTGTAAGATACCTGTTCCTGAACAGAACTTTTGCATTGTGCTGGGTGGCACAGAGAAACCCCTAAGTGGTTCAAAATAAATTTCCAGGCAGCATGGATAGATAGGTGCTTAGAGTAGACTACAGTTAATCTAGATAAACAAGAGGTACATGATATATATTTCAACCTTTATGGTAGAATTAAAGGCAAAACAAAACAATTGTCTAGAGAAAGGATATCGACATGAAGCATAACAGTCTATGCTTTTAGGCAATTATCAGGGTTAGACATCATGTTATTAAAGGAATTTACAAACAAGATTAAAAGAGTAAAAGGAGAGCTGAAAAAATAGCCAAACAAGGTAGAGCTAAGTGAGGTGGGAGAGAGGAAGGTGTAAACAAGGTAAATGGGATGATGTGATGCTTGATTTTATATGTCAACTTGACTTGCCACAGGGTACCCAGGTTATTTTTTTTTGGTACCCAGGTTAAATATTATTTTGGGGTATTCTGAATAAGATTAGTATCTGAATTGGTAGACTGAGTAAATCAATTTGTGGGTAGGTATCATCTAATCTATTCAGGGGTTGAATAGAACAAAAAGTAATGGAAGGTGGAATTTGCTTCTTCTTTGCCTGCCTCACTGTTAAGCTGGGACATTCCATCTCACCTTCTCCATCTCCCCCTTGGACTGGGATTTACATCATTGGCTTGCCTGGTTTTCAGGGCTTTGAACTAGGATTGAATTATACCACTGGCTTTCCTGGGTCTCCAGTTTGCAGATGGCCGAAATGGAACTTAGCCTCTGTAATCACATGAGCCAATTCCTCAAAATTTCTCTCGATAGATAGGTAGAGATAAATATATGGATATCCATGCATACATATATACACACACATATATACATAGGTACATATACATATATAGGAATATATAGACATATATACACTCATGTGTGCATGTAAAGGCAAATATGTACATATATAGATGTCCTAATAACCTATCGAGTTCCATTTCTCTGAAGAACCCTGACTAATATAGATGGTCTCTCTGAAGGTGTGCTCAATAGATAAGCCTTTCTCACTTCCTCAGTTTGCTCCAGGCCACGCTGTCAAGCTTCTTGGCGTTGGAGTGCTTTTAGTACCAGGGAGCCTGGGGTTGGACTACTTAATGCCTTTTCTTCACTTTTAGGTTAAACACCTTAAATATCTTTAGTACCATTTTAGTCATAATAATAAGATCATTTCCACAGGGGAGTGTCATGAGGCCTAATTAGTACCTGTAGAGAACTCTGTGATCTTACAAGGTAAGGAATGCAAAGCACTATTCAACCTGAGAACCAAAAATGGATGAAGAGATTGCTCAATTTATTAGAGTTACAGTCATCTAACACACTGGAAGGAAATGTGAATCTCTCCATGGGGATGCTTTCCAAGGTCAGGATTTTATAAAGTCAACATTTCCCCATCGGAATAGTACTTTTTCATTTCAGCAATTTGTGAGGCAGCTGCTCTTGTAGAAAGATACATAAGAACTGGGTTCTAATCCAAGTTAATCTGCCAATACCTAGCTGTGCAAAAAAAAAAATCATTGATCAATTCACAGCTTTGGGTGTCATTTACTCATCTATAATTTGAATCCTTTGAACTAGATGACATCTAAGTCCTTTTCAACTTCAGCATATTCATGGTTGAAATTCCCGGTTTTACTCTAGACAAATTCAGTTCAATCAGTATCTACTGAGTAAATTCTGGGAAGCCGGCATAGTGGTAGTTTCTAGGCAAAATCTGTCTTATTGCACAACTTCAAAGGCACCATCCATATAAAAGAACAGTGCTAACCCTCACCCTCTAGTAGTGGGTAATATTATGATCCTGGAGACTCAATTACAAAGCCTGGTCATAGAACAGGGAGTGGAGAGATGAACTCAGTTGCACCGGTGCAGAGTAAACTAAAGCTTTTCCAATGAGGGTGTCCGCACTGGATTTTAAAAGACAAAAGTTTGCTGGTAGGCAAAGTGGATAGGGAAGGGGTTTGGGGGAAGCATTCTGGTGAGAAAGAAAAGAATATACAAAAGCATAGAGAACATAGATGAGGATTTGCTAGAATATAAACTTCAAGGGGGCAGAGAGGTTACAATCCAATACACTCTTACGTGATGATGTGTTTCACTATATAAATATGATTTTTTCTCTTTTCCCAAGCCCCCAAAAGCTGAAGTTATTTCTTATTTGCAGTCAAGATTTGTTCAAAATCTCTATAAACAAGATCCAAAGATGACCAAGGCTATACATAATCAAGCACAAACAACACAAGCTAAAGTCTGCTTTGCATTTTTTGACCAGTCTAAATAAAAAAAAAGAATGCAGGATTCCCATGAAGGCATATAACCCCAGAACTGTGAGTTAGCTATGGGGAATTCACAGCATCTATGCCTTGCTTCTTCCAGAACTTGTCACAAAGAAGTGCAAATAAGGAGACTGGAGAAGCCAGCCAAGTCCTCTCTAAAATTATCCCTGTCATCAGAAACAATTAATACTATGTACAGCACAGTATTGTTCTAGGAATAGGAGCCAAAAGAGTTTAGGGAGATTTGCAGATCATATAATTTTGTAACTGGAGTTTATGGTTGGCACTGGTTGGTGTGTCAAAGCTTAATTGGTGGGAGGATCCAAGGGGGTCCAAAAGAGATATTCAAGGGGTTCAAACAACATTACTAGAAGAAAGAGATGGTTTATATGTTTATGATATTCTTGGGAAATCTGTATCTTTCATTTCTCTCTGGAACTGATCAAGTGGCTCTGACTTAATGGAACCCTGCATGCACATGTGTGTATGTGTTTGTGTGTCCCTGCATGCCTGTGAATGTGTGGGAGTTTTTTTCCTCTCTGCACAATATTCTGTGGGTACCGAGTAAATGTCAAAACATCACACCTGGCCAGCCTTTTCTGGTTGAACTAATGGAACCTCAAATGAATTTACTTATACTCCTTTGGTCTTATAAATCTCAAGTTCAGTCACACCTGACTTTCTTTATGCATTTTAACAAAAGCAAAGTCACATTGCAAAGCAAAAGGCTAATGTAAGCAGAGAATGGAGTGAAAAAAATGGGTAAAAAGAAAACGTAATAATCTGATGGAATAAGCTGTAATTTTTGCAACTAATATTAGATTATTTCTACTTATTTAGCACATTCTTTTGTGTAATCGAGCAAGGAGAGTTCTACTTTCTCTATTACTGATTTTCATTCTAAATGAGACATCATGAATGGTTTCTTGAAGTAGTTTAGTGTATTCTTTTTAAAGTAGGAATAAATATGTCTCATCCTTTTGTTATGGAAAAGTATGAGCTTCATTTTGTTTTGTTTTATTTTTCATTTGAGGGAAGGGAGGTATTAGAAGGAAATCAAGTTCATTAATAAATCTATATCCTGGATCCTGGTTGACATTCAGTTTAATAAAAGCTAAGAGTGCTGTTTCTAAAGCTCACAAAGAAAGCACAGAGAAATCAGTATTTATATTTTTTGGTAAGTCATTAAAATTTGAAGCTTCTACAAGGTAGGCTAATTTCGAGATCTGTGCCACTCTGGAAGCTAAGTGAGAATTTCATACATAATCAGAAGTAGAAAACTTATACAGAAATAAGGAAATGTGTTCCAGGCAGAATAAAGATTTTCAACAGCATACGTGTCTGCATAGTTAGCTCAGTTCATCAGGTTGAAATTCTAGGTAACACAAAACAAAAACATAGAGCTCATGTTTCGATGGGACATAGAAATTCAAGGAAACTTCCTTGTATTCTGAAGAAAACTACAAATAAACACCGCCTGCTTCCCCAAATAACTATTCTATAGTAGATTTCCTAATGGTCAGAAGAGGTCATGTTGTAAATCTACTCTGAAAGACAGAGTGCATCTGGGCCTTGACATGAGGATTTGCAGGGAGGAAAGAGTGCCACCTACTGAATCACCACCTTTGAGAGGTTTCTTTCAGCACTTTGATTTTCCTTGGACTTCTACCAACCCTAGAGCGTGACCTTGCTTAGAAATGAAATCTGACCTCATTACAATGCAAGCTTAGCTTTCTGCAGGCACATTACAAAATCAGTCAGAACCCCTCATCTGCAGATTTTCCCCCAAATAGTGCAACACTAAGGGAGAGCCGCAAGAAAGACAAGCAGAGGGGCTATGTAGAACCAAAACAGCAAGAACAGCTGCAAAAGGGGATCAGGCATCTGTGTAATGATATGTTTAGTCACTAAACACAACTATTTTATCTTAAGATAGACTTAAAATCCACTACACATGTTTATGTAAAGTCTTCTTATTCTCAGTCTGAGGAAAGTGTCTGACTAAATGTTTTGTTGGATTGAACTTAATTGTTGACATCTGGAATTGGTTAATATTAATATTAACCAAAGCATTTGACTAAATACAGTTACATGGGAGAAAGGTATACTCTGAACATTTATTCTGTGATGTTAATGTAGTTAAGTAGTTGTAGGAAAACCACTAAATTTCAATGGGAAACCTGCTAAAGTTATTAAATAAATTACAGGTGGATAATAATTGTGGCCAGTATTGATTCTTAACTTAGGTTAAGCTTGAATACTATATTGTATTTTCTCAGCCACACAGGCAGGAGGTCCTATCCATATAAAAATCTATATTACAAAGATCCAAGCATATGTATGAGGGCAATGGCTCACGGTTTGGCACCTAATCTTATTCATTTATTATTAACCATGAGAACATGAGAAAAGATAAAATGTAAAAATATCAACCATATATGTTTTACCATTTCATTCACTTTGGAGTTGCCCGTCACCCGGTGAAACATCCTACTAAAAGGTTAGGTTGACTAAATTTTTTGGAAACCATATTTCCTAAAGAACAACACAACTAAATATAAAATTTTAGGACTAAAGATAGATTTGCACATTTATGTAAGGGAGGGCGCGTTTAGGTACGTTTGCTTGTTTGTGCCAAACACCATTGGTGTCCATAATAAAATAAGGAATTCAAATAAATTATGTAGGTTGGCCTTGAGAAATTCAAAAGCATCAGCCAGCCTTGAGCTAGACTGAAAAGAAACATTTTAACAGAGCATCTTAACCCAATTAAATAGCTATCCCCAGGCATCTTGCTGTAGTAAGTAATTGAAACCAATGACAAATGTTCTGCTTTCATAACGGGCATAGTGTTGGAAAAACTTAAACGTTTTTCAGTTGTTATTACTTTTTTCATTTTTTGAGTAAAATGCTTGATAAGAATACTGGACAGGAAGTGGTAAAAACAAAACAAAACAAAACAAAAAACAAATAAGCATGAGGTTATGTCAGAATGACACTGGAGACAACCTGAAAGAGCTCTCAATGGCCAAAGCTAAAACAATTTGAATACAATAAATACAATGAAGCATAACCCACAGTGTAAAATAAATATATATGTATCTACACTGATGTAAATGAATGAATGAATAAATGGGTGAAAATGGACCAATTTTTCTCACAGAGTAATGATACAAAATGTAGATTGGACTACTAACTCACTTCCAATGAATAGAGTGTAGAAAACAAAAATAGTGACTTTAGAGTGGAGGATACTGACAAGTACCACCTATGATCAAAATCACCATTAACAATGATGTCCTGTACCCCCTGATATGATGTGATAAGAAGTGCACTTCACTTCTGTGATATTCCTTCCAAAGCCCCATAACCCCATTCTAAACATGGGAATATATCAGACAAATCACATTTGAGGAATATTCTACAAAATATCTGGCTAGTACTCCTCAAACCTATCAAGGTCATGAAAAACTAAGACTGAGAAAATGTCATAGACCAGATGAAACCATGAAATACAATGTGGTATTCTGGATTAGGTCCTAGAACAGAAAAAATAATAGTGTAAAAACAGGAGAAATCCAAATACATTTTGAAGTTTAAAGAGTAATACACCAATATTGGTTTCTTAGTTTTGACAAATACATGATGATAATGTAAAATGAAAACATTAGGAGAAAATGACACTGGATAAGTAGTATAAAGGTATAATTTAAACTATCCTTAGAACATTTTTGTATTATCAAATATTATTCCAAAATAAAAAGGTTTATTCAAAATATTTGAAGAATAAATTCTTAGGAAAACAAAGTTTGTCGAGTCTGGATCCTCAGATAGATATTCTTGTAGCTGCTCCCGACTTTAAACTTATTTGTTGGATTTCATTGCTATACATCCTCCGCATTAAAATTAATTTATTTTCAACATTGCTGCTTCACGAAGTAACAAATAGCAGCCTTACCTTGTACATAGATAACATTAATACTTGAAGTAGGTATTATCTGGGTAAGAGATGATATTGATTTTAAAGAAAGTGGTGAAAAATGGTTCATTTCTGAATATATTTTGAAGATAAAATCAGCAAGTTTGTGGAAGTAGTAGAATGTATGGAAGAAACTGTTGATTCAAGGATTTCTCCATGGTGTTGAGCCTGAGAATCTGGAAGAATGGTGTGACCATTAATTGAGATGAGAAAGATTTCAAGAGGAGCAGTTATCTGAGAAAGAAACAGGGGAATCATGACTTGGATTTGGACGTGTTATCTTAGTATATTAGGCTTAAGATACTTATTTAAGCAATCTATTGAGCACCTTCAACATATATTTTACAGGAGAGATCCAACCTAGGGATATAAATTTGGGAGTTATTAGCATATAGATAAGAACAAATGATAACAGCAAGGAAGTGAATAAGGAAAGAAAAGTCAAGAGGTCCCTGATTTCCTCCAATTGAAAGATAAAATAGATGAGGGGATCCAGAAGTGATCAGTGAGACAGAAGAAAAACAAGGTGAGAGTTTCTAGCCCATGGCACAGGGAGGTGAACCCAGGTAGCCTCAGTGGACAACCCAAGTTAAAGAGACAGTCCTGAGGGTTCAAGGGAACAAAAGCTAAAAGGTAGCAACTTCAAAAAGGAGAGTTTTAGAGAGAAAATTGTATATTTGCAGAAGGCCCTTTCCCTGGTATTCAGCAGAATAAAATTCAGGACATACACATGAGGAAACTAATAACGGCTGGAGAAAGAACCCATCTGAGAGGATTAGAGGAAACAGTGCCTGGCACCCATAAGAAGCCGGGAATAGTGCCTATTTCTAATAACCAGGCTGGGGGTGGGGAGTGAGGAACTGTAATGCATACAGCATTGGGTGGAGTACTCAGAGGAGTTTGTGTCAGTTGTAGCAAATAACTGTTCCTAGACCAAATGCTTCTCTGGTCCCACCTAACAAAACTCAAATGTAAAACTGGAAAAATTCAACTGTTTCCAAGTAAATCAATCTTGTACTAATACAGAACACAAGAATATTTATAGAAATACCACAAGAGAAAAAGAGAAACATCCAGAATAATCAAGATAAAATTCATTTATGGCACCTAATAAAAAATTAGAAGGCATACAAAGAGGCAGAAAAACATGACCTATAATAAAGAGAAAAATTAATCAATTGAAACTGACACAGATGTGACACAGATGTTAGAATTAGCAGACAAGGATATTAAAAGTTATTATAAATGTACTCCATATGTTCACAAAACTAAAGGAACATGTTAAGTAGAGATGTAGAATGCATATAAAAATTAAAAGACCCAAATCAGACTCTAGAGATAAAAATTACAATGTGTGAGACTAAAAATATACTTTATGGGATTAATGGAAAATTACACACTGGAGAAGAAAAAAATAGTACATGTAAAGATATATCAATAAAAAGTATTAATAAGGAAGGCTGAGAGAAAAAGAAAATGAAAAAATAAACATCAATTGGCCTAACATGTTCTCATTTGAGTCCCTGAAAGAGAGAAGGGGAGATAAAAAATATTATGGTAATATGGCCACAAGTTTTCCCAATTTGAAGATAATGATAAAGCAATATATCCATGAAGCTCAACAAACCCCAAGTAAAAATTATTTAAAAAAAAATTTGAAGAGAAACGCATCATAGTAAAAACCAGTGGTAAAGAGAAATTAGCCAGAGACACATATGAATTTTCAAAGCCAAGAAAAACCTTAGGAGAAATAATAATGAATTATAATATGATAGCGTAGGTGGTATCTTCAAACAATAAAAAGACATTAAGTAAAAACTAAGGAAATTTGAAGATGAATTGGCATTAATTAATATTAATATGCCAATATTAGTTTAATAATTGTAACAAATGGTGGCTCAGTGGTTGAGAATCTGCCTTTGGCTCAGGTTGTGATCCTGAGGTTCTGGGATCAGGTCCTGCATCAGGCTCCCCACGGCACTCCGTGGGGAGCCTGTTTCCTCCTCTGCTTATGTCTCTGCCTCTCTCTGTCTCATGAAAAATAATAAAAAATATTAAAAAAAAATTGTAACAAATGTACCATGCAAATATAAGATGTGAATAACAGAGGAAACTGAGTGCACAATATATGGAAACTCTGAATTATCTCAGCAATTTTTTGGTAATTCTAGAAATAAAAAGTTTATTTTAAAAATGTATATATAGAAGAACAAAAATAAAGATAATAGTAGATATCTTGTCAGAAACAATATAAGTGAGAAGACTAGAGAGACAAATTTTTAATACATTGAAAGAAAAATTGTCAACCTAGAATTTTATACACAATAAAGTATCTTTTGAAAATAGAGAATAGATAATTTCTCAATCCTACAAAAGGCTGAAATAATTCAATACTATCAGAGCATAATGATAAGAAAAGTTAAAGGAAGTACTTCAAGCAAAAAGAAAAGGAGATTAAATGAAAACATGAATCTAAAACAAGGAATTAAGAGCCCAAGAAATGGTAGCCACTTGGTTAAATATATAAGATATTATCCTTATATCTCATCAAAACTAACTGTTAAAAAGTAGTTAACTGTGGTGTGAAAAACATGGTATATGTAAAAGCAAAATTATAAAGCCAAAAGTTTACTATTTATTAAGATCAATAAAACTGATGAACATCTAGACAGACTAATAAGGAAGAAAAATGACACAAAATTACTACATCAGGAATAAGAAGGATGGTGTCACAATCAATTCAACAGATACTAAAAAGGTAATGAAGAATTTGAACAATTTTATACAAATAAGTTCACAATGTTAGGCTAAATGGACATCTAATTTTAAAGGTACAAACTACTAATCTCAGTCGAGGAGAAATAGATAACTTGAACAGTTCTTTAAGTATATGATCTATTTAAATTATAAATTTGTCATTATAAAAAAAATTCAAACCAACATGGCATTATTAGTGAATTATTCTAAGCACTAAAGAGAAATAACAGTAATTCTATATGAATTCTTTAAAAAGAATTGAAAATGAGGGAATATTTCCTCACTCATTCTATGATGTCAACATCATCCTGTTTCAAAAACCAGACAGAGACACTGGAGCAGAAAACAACTGCAGACCAAAATCTGTAATTAATATTGATGCAAAAGATTATTTAAAAATTTTGGAAAATAGATTCTAGAGGCACCTGGGTGGCTCAGTCATTTGAGCATCTGGCTCTTGGTTTTGGCTCGAGTCATGATCTCAGGGTTGTGAGATGGAGGCCCCACCTCCTGCTCCACCTGCAGTGGAGGGTCTGCTTAAGGTTCTCTCTCTCTCTCTCTCCCTCTGCCACTCCCCCTCTCATAAAGAAAAGAAAGAAAAAATCAATTTAAATTACCATTTTAACAAACTAAAAAAAATACAATCAAAAGCAAATAAATAAATAGCAATCATCTTAATACATATAAAATCATTTGATGGGCTTCAACAACCATTATTGATTAAATAAAAACTCTTGGCAATGAAGGGAACCTCTGTAATCTGATAAAGAGCATCTAAGAAAATTCTCTAGTCAACATCACAATTAATATTAAAAAACTAGATGTTTTACCTCTAAGTTTAGGAATAAGACAAAGGTGCCATATTCTTCTCAATATGTTACTGTGGGTTTGATCCACCATAGCATAGGGATTGAAGAAATATAAAGATACCCACTGGAAAGGAAGAGAAAACTGCTTTTTGCCAGTTGCATGACCATCTATATAAGAAATATTATATAAACTACCAAAATGTCACTAGAACTGAGTTTAACAAGGTTCAGGGTATGCAATCAATAAACAACAATCAATCATATTTAGATATATATAAGTATAGAGATAGCAACAAATAATCAAAAATTTAAATTCAATAATCATACCATTTAGAATAGTATGAAAATATATGTAGGGGTAAATTTGTGAAAATATGTGTCATAACTATACGTGGTAATTATAAAACATTGAGATAAATTAAAGGTGCCCTGAATGAAAGGAGATGCATTATCCCCCACTTTTCTGGAACTTCATGTTAGACCATTTTGCTTTTACAAAAGACCTACCATCAGTATGGTAATGGCTTTTTTCATAAAAACAAAAATCCTCTTTGAATTTCTTTCAGTTAGCAAAAAACTAATATAAGTCTTTTGTAAAAGTGAAGTGGACTAATGCAAACTTTTAGAAAGAGAGGGATAGTCTTCACTTGAGGCTATTTTGGCTTACAAAAGGTTTCAAAGGGACACTGCTTTTGGATAATAGAGGAAACCTCTCCATGCTATGTTCATGTTTCTAAAGACTCAGTATTGTGACAATATCATTTTTCCCCAAATTGAACAATAGATTTAATATAAACTCAGTCAAAATCTCAGCAGGCTATTTTATACAAATTGACAAGATACTTCTATGATTCAATGTAAAAGTCTATGTAATAAAATGTAATGTAAAAAATAGCCAAAACAGCTTTGAAAGGGAAGGTGTCAAGACTCATTATAAAGCTATGATAATCAAGAAAGTTTATGCCAGTACCACACTGTCTTGATGACCACAGCTTTGTAGTACAACCTGAAATATGGCATTGTGATGCCCCCAGATATGGTTTTCTTTTTTAAAATTCCCCTGGCTATTCGGGGTCTTTTCTGATTCCACACAAATCTTAAAATAATTTGTTCTAACTCTCTGAAGAAAGTCCATGGTATTTTGATAGGGATTGCATTAAACGTGTATATTGCCCTGGGTAACATTGACATTTTCACAATATTAATTCTGCCAATCCATGAGCATGGAATATTTTTCCATCTCTTTGTGTCTTCCTCAATTTCTTTCAGAAGTGTTCTATAGTTTTGAGGGTATAGATCCTTTACATCTTTGGTTAGGTTTATTCCTAGGTATCTTATGCTTTTGGGTGCAATTGTAAATGGGATTGACTCCTTAATTTCTCTTTCTTCAGTCTCATTGTTAGTGTATAGAAATGCCACTGACTTCTGGGCATTGATTTTGTATCCTGCCACGCTACCGAATTGCTGTATGAGTTCTAGCAATCTTGGGGTGGAGACTTTTGGGTTTTCTATGTAGAGTATCATGTCATCGGCGAAGAGGGAGAGTTTGACTTCTTCTTTGCCAATTTGAATGCCTTTAATGTCTTTTTGTTGTCTGATTGCTGAGGCTAGGAAAGACAGTCTCTTCAATAAAGGGTGCTGGGAAAATTGGACATCCACATGCAGAAGAATGAAACTAGACCACTCTCTTTCACCAGACACAAAGATAAACTCAAAATGGATGAAAGATCTAAATGTGAGACAAGATTCCATCAAAATCCTAGAGGAGAACACAGGCAACACCCTTTTTGAACTCGGCCACAGTAACTTGCAAGATACATCCATGAAGGCAAAAGAAACAAAAGCAAAAATGAACTATTGGGACTTCATCAAGATAAGAAGCTTTTGCACAGCAAAGGATACAGTCAACAAAACTCAAAGACAACCTACAGAATGGGAGAAGATATTTGCAAATGACATATCAGATAAAGGGCTAGTTTCCAAGATCTATAAAGAACTTATTAAACTCAACACCAAAGAAACAAACAATCCAATCATGAAATGGGCCAAAGACATGAAGAGAAATCTCACAGAGGAAGACATAGACATGGCCAACATGCATATGAGAAAATGCTCTGCATCACTTGCCATCAGGGAAATACAAATCAAAACCACAATGAGATACCACCTCACACCGGTGAGAATGGGGCAAATTAACAAGGCAGGAAACAACAAATGTTGGAGAGGATGCGGAGAAAAGGGAACACTCTTACACTGTTGGTGGGAATGTGAACTGGTGCAGCCACTCTGGAAAACTGTGTGGAGGTTCCTCAAAGAGTTAAAAATATACCTGCCCTACGACCCAGCAATTGCACTATTGGGGATTTACCCCAAAGATACAGATGCAGTGAAACGCCGGGACACCTGCACCCCTATGTTTATAGCAGCAATGGCCACGATAGCCAAACTGTGGAAGGAGCCTCGGTGTCCAACGAAAGATGAATGGATAAAGAAGATGTGGTTTATGTATACAATGGAATATTACTCAGCTATTAGAAATGACAAATACCCACCATTTGCTTCAACGTGGATGGAACTGGAGGGTATTATGCTGAGTGAAGTAAGTCAGTCAGAGAAGGACAAACATTATATGTTCTCATTCATTTGAGGAATATAAATAATAGTGAAAGGGAATATAAGGGAAGGGAGAAGAAATGTGTGGGAAATATCAGAAAGGGAGACAGAACGTAAAGACTGCTAACTCTAGGAAACGAACTAGGGGTGGTAGAAGGGGAGGAGGGCGGGGGGTGGGAGTGAATGGGTGACAGGCACTGGGGGTTATTCTGTATGTTAGTAAATTGAACACCAATAAAAAATTAAAAAAAAAGAAAGTTTAGTATTGGTATAAAGATAAATCAATGGAACAAAATAGTCAGAAATATATGGGCATATGGACAACCAATTTTTAAGAAAAGGTACAGAGGCCATTCAAGGGAAAAAGTATAGTCTTTTCAGAAAATTTTGCTGGACAATGGATATTCGTGTGCCCCCAAGTGAACTTCAAACTATGCTTTGTATCACATACAAAAATTAACTAAAAATGGGTCCTGGACCTAAATGTGAAACTTAAAACTGTAAAACTTCAAAGAAAAAACAAAAAAGAAATATCTATATTTGAACAGGAAAAGATTTCTTATATACAACACCACAAACAGGCACTTGAAAGACACAGTTCCTATTGGAAGGACACTGTTCCTTGAAGGACACTGTTCAGAGAATGATATCAGAAATTAGAGATTAGGAGAACCTTTTTTGCCAATTACACTGGTAAAGACTATATCTAGACTATATAACAACTCTCCAAACTCAATAACAAGAAAACAAACAGGCCAATAATAAATGGGGAAAAGATTAGATATCTTTTCCAATGATTATCTACTGAAGGAAATAGGGATGGCAAATAAGCATGTGAAAAGATGTTCCAAATGATTTGTTATTAGGTACATTCAAATTTTAAAACCATGCGATACAACTGCACATATATTAGAAAGGCTAAAATGTAAAAGACTGACCTTAAGAAATGCTGTGGGAATGCAGAGCAAATAAAATTTCATACACTGCTATTGAGAATGTAAAATGCTTGAATCATGTTCGAAAAAAGTTGCATTTTCTTAAAAATTAAATATATATCTACTATGTAATCATCTTACTGCTAGGCATTTATTTACCTGAGAGAATGGGAAGCATAGGTTCATACAAAGACTTATATTTGAATGTTCACAGTATCTTTATTTACTGTGTAGTTAGAAACCAGAATTAACCCAACCACCCATCACAGATGAATGAATTACCCAATTGTGGTACATCCATACAATGGACTAAACAATAGAAAAGACTGAGCTATTGAAACACATGAAATCGTGGATGAATCTCAAAGAAAATCATGCTGAATGAAAGAAGAGAGACTATAAAAATTAAATACTATATAACTGCACTCGTGTATATGCTAGAAAATGTAACTGATTTTTATTGACAGAGCCAAGCAAGGGGTGCTTAGTGAGGGGGGCGGTGACATGACATGCCCACCAGAAAACTTTGGGGGTGATGGATATGCTCATTATCTTTATTGTGATGCTGGTTTCAGGGGGATAAGCACATGTCAAAACTCATAAAAATGTATACTTTTTTAATGTATGTAGTTTATTGTTTGTCAATCATACCAATCAATAGAGCTGTTAAAAGGCAGTACTTAGCACATGATAATTGCACAGGAAATAGATGCTGAATACATAAATGAATGAGTTAAGTAATAGATGGATTAGCACTATTTGTAGAACAGTTGAAGCATGTGAAACATAAGTAGGTCACATAAAGCGATTCTTGGGAAGTCATCAACTCATCAATCATTACCTCCCCTCAAAAAATCTGAAACTCTAACTAAGTAAATAGAAAACACATATTTTTTTCTTTATAGGAATATGAATGCTGACCCCCTATAGAACAGAATTATGAAGTGACAAGAGAATGAAAATAAATCTCCTTCTTGTTATTTTAGTGTTAAGGAAAATATGTTAATTCTGAACAAATGAGTAATCTATATATGATGTTCACAATAACTCTTATGATAAGTGTATGCATAATCAGTTACAGAAATTCTACAATTTGCCAACTATTTGGAAAAAAGTTTCCTGTTTCTTAAAATCTATAAAACAATAAATCAGTTAAAGAAAATCTACAATTTGCCAACTATTTTTTAAAAGTTTTCTGTTTCTTAAAATCTATAATACAATAACTAGGGAGGATCATTTTTATTATATGGAGATTGTTCACTTTACAAGAAAGTTCACAGAGGAATTATTGAAATATCAGAGTTTACCAGTGCATTCAACTGTTAGTTATCAGATCGTTAACTACTTTATAGGATGAGGTTAAGCTGGAGAGAAAATGAACTTAATATACAAGAATGGAGTATTGGAATTACTTTGAATTGACTATACCCCAGAAATAAGATTTTTAAATCTTGGAAAAAATAATATAATTCAATGGGAAAAAGTACACATAGTTAACAAAAATTCATATTACAGTACATTTTAAGATGATATCTCTAGTGGGATATAATATGAAGGGGTACAAGAGTAGAGAATGTTTGGAGCAAAGATATAAGTAAGTTGACAAAGATTTGGCAAATTAAATATATATCCTATTTAGTTAAATATATTCAGAAAATAATCCCCAATACCTGTAATTTCAAAAGAAAAGGGCATATGTGAAAAAATTTGTGAGCAGCATCTCAAACCTAATACTGCATTTTCTAGGCCTTCTTAGACTACCTTGGCCTGGCAAGTATGTCTTAATGGAACCGAGAGAAACTAGAGTTGATAAACCAAGGACATTTCTTTCATCATCATTTGCTATTGTGGCCCAAGCTAAGTGATCTGTGACTATGGTGGGTAATCATCTGTGACATCAATAATCAATGAAATTGTGATATGTAAATATAGTTTCCCATTAGTATGCAAGTCAGAGAACCAGACCAATACAGGCCTTTTTATTTCATTTGATAAAAAAGTGAGATACAGCTATGTAGCAACCTTTTGCTGGAGCTTACAGACCCTCCACTCTGCTATAATGATCGCACCATATACAACTAGAAAGATCCAGGAGGAACCTCATTTGTGTTCACAGGTGAATCTTTTCAGAAACCACAGATTAAAAACAAGCAAGTAAGTAATCAAACCAAAAATACCTATTCTCCTAATCTGCTTTCCCTTTATCGGAAACCAGTATATTCATTGGTTGCTGCTGACATTTTCATTGGTAACACTCCCAACAGACACTGATGAAGAGTCATCAATGGTATATGGTGGTAGTACCACTGTATACTGCCAACTTTCACCAGACACTTGGAATACCATAGAGTATTCTCCTACTATATATAGCAGACATCATTGTTTTTCTGTTGCACACCATGTTTCATATCCCTCTGGTAATGTGTCATGGTTTGGGAAGGTCAAGTCAACGTTGTGTTTTGCTCATCTAGCCAATCAACATGTTAGAGAACCTTCTACTGGGTGACAAGGAGACAATGGTTAACTAAAATAGATGTTCTATGAGGTTTTCAACAGGGGAGTATCACACATTAGAGACGAATGTCTTGACCTGCTAGGTACAGTGCGACTACCTAGAGAGGTATTTGCAAAGATTTAACCTAGAAGCAATGAGAAATCATTAAAATACAGGAAATACATGGTCATATTTGCTGTATGAAAAAGGTCTTTCTGGTTGCAGTGGGGGAAACAGCATACATGTGAAGAGGTAGTTGGCCTCTTGACTAAGACCATGCGAGGTAGAGAGAGATGCATCAGCCTGAGTTTCAGGAGGAAACAAAAAAATCAACAACATGGTGACAAATTGGATTTGGGTAATGAAGGATTGCAAGATGTTAGGGATGACTCTCATGCTTCTTTCTTTCTCTGACAAAGGAAGGAGAACTTCTTGGTGTCACAACCCTTACAGCATCCCAGAGCAGTGCTCTTCATCTATCTATCTATCTATCTATCTATCTATCTATCTATCTATCTATCATCTATCTATTTTTAAAGGAAGCTGCTATTTATCGATTCCTTCTTATGTGTCAACATAGTATTAAATTTCTTAACCTGAAATAATGCACTGAATTCTCTGAACAATTCTGTGAGCTAGGTGCTTACTATCCTTCCCAATTCAATGGCAAGAAAAGTGAGGATCTAAACATTGAGTAAATGTGTCAAGGGTATTCAGCTAGGATGGGTCAGATCTGGCGTTGATGGCTTGGTAATGTAATTCTAGAGGCTTCATTCTTGAAAGTGCTATGCTAAACTACCGAAATTGCTTTCTCAGAGATATATTTATTCTCTCTTTATATCATGTAGATATAAATTCATGGAAGGATGAGTGTTTGTGTGTGTGCTTCCTTTGTGCATGGAGTTATCTATGATACATCCAGATAGATATGTGTTTGCCATGTGTGTGTAATTGCACATATATGTGTGTGTTGTGTATGTTCATGAATGGAGGTACATACCTGTGTTATGTATACATATTAGTATAGAAACTAAATGTGTGGGGGTGGGGGTGTGGTGATATGTGTGCATGTATGTACACGATAGGCTAGGAGATAAATCACTTTACTCTGACAAGGAAGCTTTTATTCCCAAGTAGGCCTGTTATGCCCTAATCCTTTTTTCATTAATACAGTCTTTTTCCATTTCGAGTAAAGTACAAAATTATTTCAAGGAAGATAATCTCTGAGGTCTCTAACATTATACTAAGTTATTTTTATTGTACTATTTCTGAAATATTTATATGTTTAAAGCCTTTTTATAACATAAAGCAAAAATAAGCTTAAAAATTAAAAGCAAACAAAAAATATCTAAAAGTAACAGCATTAATGTATTGTGATGGATGAAGTTGTTTTGCTGAAACTAAATTCCTGTAATATGAATGTGGCATCGACATGCCATGGCACAGTCTGCTTTTTAAAAAGGAGCATATATAAACTCCCTCCATTTTCGCTCTCCACAATATCTTGAACTGTTTTTCCACTTGATGAGTTTTAATGTAATTTGGCCTACATTTTGCATTAAAGTAACATTTATGTATTAAATCATTTTCTTCCTTTTTTCCCCTTCTCATTAGCACACAATAATTAAAATAGCATTATATAAAAACTAATGCTGGCACTAAAATTTCTTGTATTAACCAATTATAAGTTGATATGTTCTTACAATATATTGTATTTATTTATATTATCCAAGTGAAATATAAAACTTTAAAAATTTTTGTACTTCTTGAAGCTCTGTTTAGAAACAATGCCATAAGATTTTGTGATCCAAAAAGGCTACTTAAAATCTGACACAAATTAGTTTCTCTCTGACAGTAGCAGCATTTGATAAACAGCATCAGATCCACTAGGATCCCAGGAAGGAGCATAGGTTGGCCTTGAAGCTGCCCCTTGCCCCTACCACCACTACCATCAAGCTAAAGCAGTCAAAATAATTCTCTCCTCGATTATACAAATGTAACAGTTATGGTCATAGTCTGCATAGCCTTCAGTTGAATAGTACAGTTTTCATTCATTGCTTCCACAAACATAAGTTTTTTAGGCCCTTTGCTTGGCACTGGAGATAACAAAGATGGATGAGGTAGTTTCTGCCTCAAGGAGCTTAGAATATCTGTAGGTGTGAGAGATAGAGGTACCTAGGTACCTTACCCAGTTTCAGTGTCCAGGAAGAGTATCCTGGAAGACACAACTTGTGATAGCTAAATTCTTAAAGATAAGCATAGTAAGTGAGAGATTGAAGGAGAAGCATTCGGAGTATCAGAAGCAGCGAGTGACAAGGGAACTAAAAATAGTTGAGTTTTTATGGATCAGCATATGGGGAGAGGGGATGAAAAAGGCCATGTCATAAAGTGCTTTCCATGCCAAGTTTAGGAGTTTGGTCTTTTGCTCTAAAAGCCATGGAAAGAGGGTTCCCTTTTCTCCGCATCCTCTCCAACATTTGTTGTTTCCTGCCTTGTTAATTTTCCCCATTCTCACTGGTGTGAGGTGGTATCTCATTGTAGTTTTGATTTGTATTTCCCTGATGGCAAGTGATGCAGAACATTTTCTCATGTGCATGAAACGCCGGGACACCTGCACCCCGATGTTTATAGCAGCAATGGCCACGATAGCCAAACTGTGGAAGGAGCCTCGGTGTCCAACGAAAGATGAATGGATAAAGAAGATGTGGTTTATGTATACAATGGAATATTACTCAGCTATTAGAAATGACAAATATCCACCATTTGCTTCAACGTGGATGGAACTGGAGGGTATTATGCTGAGTGAAGTAAGTCAGTCGGAGAAGGACAAACATTATATGTTCTCATTCATTTGGGGAATATAAATAATAGTGAAAGGGAATATAAGGGAAGGGAGAAGAGGTGTGTGGGAAATATCAGAAAGGGAGACAGAACGTAAAGACTGCTAACTCTGGGAAACGAACTAGGGGTGGTGGAAGGGGAGGAGGGCGGGGGGTGGGAGTGAATGGGTGACGGGCACTGGGTGTTATTCTGTATGTTAGTAAATTGAACACCAATAAAAAATAAATTAAATTAAAAAAAATAAAAAAAAAATAAAAGCCATGGAAAGCCTGCTTTGAGTATCAAACAGATCAGGCCACACAGGTAATAGCATACTGAAAGCTCAAGGAAGGAACGGTATGAAAGATAGATAGGGCGAAGGTGTAGCATAGACAGGATTAAGGGGACTGGTTGGTAGGATGAAAAAGAAATATGATGGTGGTGTCAACTAAATAGTGGTAACACAAGGATAGAATTTATGAGATTGAAAATTTTTAAAGGTGGAATTTTATTTGAACTTGCTAAAGAAGTTGAAAACACTTTAAATAAAAAGTCAAAGATGAGGCCCTAGTTTTTGCCTTGGACGTCAATGAGGGTAGAGAGCAATAAACATTGAGTTCTTCATATATGGCAAATAGCAGAATGAATGTTTACATTTACTATTTCACTTAATCTTTATACTACTTTAAGGTTGATACTGTTCTCTCTCTCTCTCTCTCTCTCTCTCTCTCTCAAGTTAAAGATCCTGACAACTCAGAGTGGTTTCTCCCCTTGCCAATTTTGAATCTCATTCATGGAGCTAAAAAAGCTCAAAAGGAGCAATAGTCATTTGGGGAATGAAGATTAATTTAATTTTGGACAGGTTGACTGTGAGTCATGTATTAAGAAAACCCCAGAAATATGCAACTCCAAGGATCACCATTCACAAAGGCCATAACCAATGCACTCTGGGATTCTCCTATGTAATATACCTGCAAGTGGATAAATTTAGTATGCAGCTGTATATGCATGTCTGGAGCTCAGCATAAAGCACTAGGCTGTAGATTTATATTTGGAACACGAGGTTATAGTCTCTGGAAGACAAAACACACTAAATAAATATTTATTGGATAGATGTCAAATTGATGATAATTGAAGCTCAGAGTATGAGTGAGATCATGCTAGAAGCATGCATAGTGAAGAGAGTTGTAATACATAAACGTTTCAGGACGAGGCAACAGAAGGAAATGCCATGAAAGAGATTGTGAGGAACTAACCAGAGCAGTAAGAAGCAAATCTATTGTGTGTTACAGAAATTAAAGGAAGGGAAGTTTTCATAAGAAGCATCTGGTGTCTGAAGTCAAATGCTTCCAAAAGACATTGAATGATGAAGATAGAGCCTGGAACCTGGGTGTGGGATTCAGTGGCGAGAAGGTCTGAGAAGAATCTTGATGCATGAAGAAGAGTCTGAGCTAAGGAGAGGTAGAAGAGTCTACACGTGGAAGACTTGTTTGAACATAGTATTTTTCATTTGTTTCAGATCATGATCTGAAGGATTATAGGGAGATTTTTACTACCTGGAATGTCTCTGTCAAATCCGGGCCTCTCATGTTCAGTCACAGCAGAAATTTACCAGAGAATCTCACTGTTTGAATTTAAAGTTGGACTTTGTTTATAATTAATTATCTAATCTCAGAATCGACAATGGCCACATATTTGTGAGGAAAAAAGTACTATGAAAATCTCAGCAGTTGATCTAGTCTGCCTTCATTGCCTTAAAAAGAAAAGCTCAAAAGGCTCTATCCCACCCCTCATGGCAACTAGACTGATGCCATTTTTCTATACTATATTATTTTACTAGGTTCAAATAGCTGTTGTGTTAAAAAACAAAAACAAATAGCTGTTGTGTTTAAACATTGTTCAAGGCAACCTCAATCTTTTTGGAAATAATCCAAGAATATGCAATTTTTTAAAAAAGCAGTAAATGTACTCAGAAGTACAAAATGAAAATACATATTTTTGAGAACCACCTGCTAATGCAACAACACTTTAAAGCCATATGGACTTTGCTCAAATATATTTTTCTTTTCCCAGTTGGTTGTTAGTAAGAATTAGAGCCTTAAAGGTCTTCTGGTCACACAATAAATGCATGATTAAGAGTTCATTTTCATAATCAAAGAAACTTTAAATTGATAAAAAGATGCAAAACAATTGGATGATTTTACTAGTTACTTACATAGCAAGTTATCACTTTATCCATGTTCTCATTGGAGACAGAGATAGCACAGCTGGGAGAACTAAGAACCTTGGACAAACAGACCAGATAAGGCCCCAACCCTGCTGCTGCTGAAGTGTAATCTCCAGACTGAATGAGCTATGCTTTGGTCCCTGGATCACTATCAGCCTCAATCTTAATCAACCCAGGAACTCAGGACAGTGAACAATCTAACTCTTCCCAATTAGACTTAGAAATCCTAGTGATTATAGCTTGTTTCAAGCATTTTATGGACAATGATATCTGACAGCCACGCAGGCTTTCTAAATTTTCATCACCTTTTGCTTCCATTATCTCCCCTTCCAACAATATAACAGAATGAATGGAAGAAACATGTCCCCCCACCCCCACCCCTCTGGGATAGATGAGGAGATGAAAGATTAAGAGATACATTCAAAGTTACACAATTGATAAGTGGCAGACCCAAGTTTATAATCTGTCTCTTCTAACCCTTTGTAGTGGATTCGGCAGCTACCCATCATAAGGAAGTCTGAGTAAAAGAGTAGAATTCTCCATGATGATTTTCAGATTTCTAAAGAATTAAGGCAGAAATCTTTTTTTTTATTCTAATGGGGAAGATAAAAGATGAATATAGATTCTTCGCAACTTCTGCCGTTGAGAGATAGAGTCTAATTGTTTTACTTGTGAATCTGGGATGCCCTTGGTAACTTGTTTGAAAACCAGAATGTAGTAAAAGTGATGTTCTGGACTTCAGAGGGTAGGTCATGAGAACCTGTGTAGTTTCTATATATACCTCTTGGAATGCTCACCATGGAAGAAACCAATTGTCACATAAGAAGTTCTGAAAACACTATTCGTTGGGGAAGTGCAGGCTAGTTATGTGAAGATGCTGCATGTGAAGACAAGGATACTAGCTTGCCCCATTGTCTCAGATATACCAACCCAGGGGCCAGAGTTTTGAATTAAGATGCCACCTTGGGCATTCTAGCCCCAGGAGACACAATATGGAGAAGAATTTAAGTGTGCACCTGATAAAAACAGAGGTTTTTAACATATAGCCTTCACTTATCTGTGTCAGGTAAATTCACCTGAGCCACACTCCCTGACTCCCAGTTATCAGGAAGCAGGGATGAGACATTTCTATTCTAACCTGTCTGAATTGTGACCATAATAAAATGGATGTTGTTTTATACTACTAAATTTGAGATTTTTTATGCAACAATAGACGAACAGAACATCTTACATAAAGCCTTTGATATGACTTCTTGATTGAGTATCCTTCAAAATCAGAATTGTTAGTCATGGAAACAACACAGGAAAATGCAGTTAAACAGAACTCTTGGGAAACAAGTTCGTTGTGGATGATGGAATGATTGCACTTCAGAAGATGGAGGTGATCAATCTTTGAAATGCTTATGACATTGTATTTTAACTGTATAAGATGAATAGTTATACATACAATTTCTTATACATTAAAAAAATACATAGTGAACACATATTATGTGTTAGACTCTATGTTCAGCACTTGGTAAGAGTCTTGTACTAGACAGACATAGCCTTTGCTTCCACAAATTTTACAGATTAGTGGGATAGGCAGAGATATTAGGCTATTTACTGAAAATTACAAAGAAGGTAAGTGATAGAGCTAGGTTTCCAACCCAGGTCTGCCTGACTCCCAAGTTCATGGGAAGACATTTTGCAAGATGATATAGCGAGGTCAATGGCCCAGTCTCATGCCTTGCCTTTATCCCTTCCTTTAACATCGTTTTAAGTATGGTCTCTTTGGAAAACAGTTGCAGTGAAAAAAAAAATCACATATTTATATCTGTCTTCAGCCTTCTAAATAAGACAAACTGAGCTACATTGTGGAAATGACTTTGACTTGTTTCTGCATGGTCATAGCTAGGATTTAATCAGCAAATCCAAGTGAAACAAACTGTTTGCAGTCATTTAAAATGGCATCAATGATAATAATAATGATTCCTTATACTTTTCTGGTGCCTTTCATCTGAGGATTGCAAAAGGCTTTACAGACATTAATTAAGCCTTACAGGATTTCGATGAAGTCATGAAGCAGTTTAATTACTGTAATATATTGAGATTTTAAATAAAGCAAAAGCAACTTCAGATCCACATTTTCTTTTCAGAATCACTTTTCTTTGCTCTTGGTAGCATGGACCTAAGAGTTTTAGGAATTACTTTTGTATTCCGTTATTTGTTTCCCACGTTACTAAGAAATTGTGACACCATAATGTCCAGACACAGGATAGTAACGTTGTATATATCCTGAGAATTAACTGATCAACCAATACACTGGGCACTGTGCTATTGATTTAAGAGAATGGAGTACAATACCTGTCCTCAAAGATCTCCCAACTCAGTGGGAAAATATATAAATAAAAAACAGTGTGATTAGAGTTGTGACAGAGCTATTCATAAAGCATTATTCAAGCATATAAGAGTGTATCTAACTATGATAATAATAGCTAATACCATAGAGGGCTTATTTTGTACCTTTCCAGTACTTCACATATAGTAACTGCTTATTTTTCACAACAATTCTGATATGTAGGCATAATTGTTTTCCTAATTTTACAAACAGAAAACAGAAGCATAGAGCTTGAATAATTTCCCCAAGCTCACCCAGCTAGGATGTGGATTAGAAAGCTCAGTGGCATTAAATAATTGCTAGAGTGGGAGTTCAAGAAAAAATAACTAAAAGGAGGTATTGATTATAGAGAGAAAGTGACTAAGGCAGAGAGAGAGAGAGAGAGAGAGGCAGGGAGAGAGGGAAAGGAAAATGGAGAGAGAACAGTCTATTGATGTAAATCTCAGAGTATAATCACATGAGAGGCTGAAGTGATGTAGAAGAAGATATTTTTGGTGAAGGACTTAGAAAATGTGAGAGGTCAGCATGTTGGTTAAATCTGTTCTGTTCACATTGAGGGTTAAAAATGATGACTACAGTGATAATGAAAAGGAATGTTCATCTATAAATGGGAAGGAAGGACTGAAATGATAAATGATACACCAAAAAACAGAAGTAGATAATGATGTCTGATAATATAAACATTAAAAGAAAGTTGGGGTCCTTCTTGGTAAAGATTTATTTATTTGAGAGAGAGAGAGAGAGAGATTGAACAGGAGGGGCAGGGGGAGAGAGAATCTGAAGCAGACTCTGTGCTGAGTATGGAGCCTTGTGTGGGGCTTGATCTTATGACCCTGAGATCAGATCTGAGCTGAAATGAAGACTTAATGAACTGCACCAACCAGGCATCCCAAGAAGTTGGGGTCTTTGACAGAAGAAAATGGTTTGAAAGGAGCAATGGGTAGTTAGGAGGGAGCAGACACCACTTAAATATCATAAGATATGTAGAATTGGAAGAAATCTAGCCTGTGGCTGAGAGAAGTGGGGAACCCAGAGTTCTCAGGGGACATCTTCCAGTTAGAGAAAAAAAAGGAAAGAGAACAAAGAGAAAAAGGATATTTTGTCAATGATGAATTGCCACTGCTCGCGAACAACGTGATAGGGTTTGGAAGGGCATGGAGATGAGTTCAGTCTTAGGGACAGAGAGAAAAAGGTGGAAATGGGCTTCTAGGTGAGGGACTTTGGAGTACCTGAGACAGGATGAAGAGTAAGGCATGATGAGATTCTAGGATTAGCAGCACTTGGAAGGCTTCAGGGCTACTGAATTTGACCTAGAGAGAACACTGATTTCTCTGAGCTTGATCACCTCACTCATCTAGACAACTGTTCTCATTCATCTCTAGTGTACTTGTGGCAGCCAGGGCATGCCAAGTAGGAGGAGCCACTTGATTCACTCTCTTTACATTTTTATGTGGAGTTATAATCATAACAATAATAGCCCTGCCACTTATTCCTTCTCTTTATATTCAGCCTTTTCTCATGGAATAGCAGTAGTCATTAATCCACAATTTCTTAACAAAGAAGATAATCCATTCAATAATTGCAACACTGGAGTTATTCACCTTTCTTCCATGTTGCCCCCCAATACAGTGATGCTTCAGTTTTGGTTAAGCATGTTTACTTTGTAGGCACTAACCCTCAGTGAGGCTGACCCAATCCCAGACTGAGTGGAAGATACGGGAGGATGAGAATGGGACAGAGAGCTACAGAACCCTACTTATTTGCAAATCTTTGCCAAATCCTCTAGTTTTTTATTCAATTATAAAGCTAACAATTTGTGTGTATCTCTTAATTGGTTCCAAATCTTGGTGGAAATAGGCATGCTATGTTTTGAGTCCCTAAACCCCAAAAGTTATAATAGAGGACTTGGGATCCTGCTCAATAATGGAAGAATTGTGAGCTCCTAGAGTATATATACTTAGGACAACTGTTTACACTGTTGTGGAAAAGGGCTGAGGTAGTTATTCAAGGAAACTAGAATGCATTTGACACAAAGCAGTGTGTAATACATATGATTTTTTTCTTCTCCTCTAAAAAAAATAATAATGAGAGGCCTTTGAATTGATCATTGATGATAATCTATTCCATAACTGAGGATCCTAGATGTTAAGGATACCAAAGACTTCTAAATCATCATGTGGATTTGGCAGTCGAATCTTGGTAGAATTGCGACTTCTGATGGCATACTAAGAGTTATTATGGAGTCACCTTTTTCATGGAAGTAGAAATGGGATTAGAGTTTATGTGCCAATATCTGAGAGTCAAACACTGTAATTAACATACAACAATGAGTGATTGAAAGGGGACAGAACTGGCTGCCTTGTGCTAATTAGTTTATATGGGGTGATTGAGTTGCCTCATGCTTGGAAAGGACTTTGCAGGACCTTTGAAGATTGCAACTTCCAAATAAAGACATTATTAGCTAGATAACATATTTCATTCATGGGAGGTCAACTATAAACATTGGTGCTAGAGTTAATCTGTAATTTCGTGTGGTTAAACTCTTCCATCCCTCAAACTGTGATGTAGAAGAAAGTACGACTGTCCTATTTAGATAGGCAAGGATGAAAATGGGGAGAAAAGTGATGCCTGGGTGGCACAGTCGGTTAAGTATCTGACTCTTGATTTCATCTCAAGTCATGAGGAGGGCCAGGTTCTGCACTCAGTGCCAAGTCTGATTTGGATTCTCTCTCCTTCTCCCTCTGCCCTTCCCTCTTGTGCTTCCTGCCTCCCTTTAATACAAACAAATAAATATTAAAAAAAAAAAAGGAAATGGGGAGAAAAATCTTGACATGTTCATGGATCTAGTCATCCCTGAGAATAGCGTGATTCTTGTAATGCCTGCAATTTGGTTATATAAGCCAATAAATTTATTTATTAACTGAATTAATTTGAATTGGGCAACTTCAGATTTGCAATATATTCCTAGTAATATGAGAAGATTCTATTTCTTCTTTTCCTTTTCATCTCCATTTGTTTTACCATTATTTTCTAAATTTTCTATGAAGAATATTCATTTGTAAGTATAGGAACATTAGAAATCTATGGAATAATAATAATAAAGGAATAGAAAATGAAGTTCTGACTCAACAAGTCCTAAACATTAATTTGGATAGAGAATATCAAATGCCAGAAATGTGTCTGGGTTGACACCTGGGTGGCTCAGCGGTTAAGTGTCTGCCTTCAGCTCAGGGCATGATCCTGGAGTCCCAGAATCAAGTCCCACATTAGGCTCCCTGCATGGAGCCTGCTTCTCCCTCTGCCTGTGTCTCTGCCTCTCTCTCTCTCTGTCTCTCACAAAAATCAATCAATCAATCAATCAATCAATCAAACCTTAAAAAAAAAAAAAAGAAATGTATCTGGGACCAAAATAATCTTTTGGCCTGCTGGACCAGATCTGCAGATCTACTGGAGGTTCAGCATTAGTTTGTTGTCTTAATTTGTGTAGATTGATCAATCTGGAGACAAAAACTCAAAATGTGGCTTAGATTATCTAAAAATGTATATCAAATCTATGCTGGACAACTTGCATAGAGGAGAAATTTGTATAGAATTACAGGAAAGTTCAAAACGTATGTTTAGAATAGAATGAGAGCCAGACTGCTTCAGGGATCTATAGAACATTGACTGATAATCTCATCGTCATAGATGGAATGAATCAGTTCTATTTTTCCCCTTCTATTTCTTCCCCTTGTTCCTCTTCCCTTTACCCTCCCCCTTCTTCTTCTTTCCTTTCTTCCTCTTCTTCTTCTTCTTCTTCTTCTTCTTCTTCTTCTTCTTCTTCTTCTTCTTTCTTCTTTCTTCTTCTTCCTTCCCTTTCTCCTTCTCCTTCTCCTCCTCCTCCTCCTCCTCCTCCTCCTCCTCCTCCTCCTCCCCTCCTTCTTCTCCTCCTCCTCTTCCTTTTCCTCCCCCTTCTCCTCTTTCTCCTACTTCCCCTCTTCTTTCTTTCTTTGGCAATTATTTCACTCTGCTCAAGATTCAAACCTCTGGGAGAGACTTGAATTCCTTCTTCCTTTTCATACTGGCTTTCCTGATTTACTCTTCCTCCAAGACCAAGCACAGTGATGGAAAAGTAATTTTTTTAAAGAGAGAGAAAGAGATTTAAGAAAGAAAGAAAAAGAATAAGAAAAAAGGAAAGAAAGAAAACATACTTGGGTCCTGTTAAAAACTCAGTAAGAAATGAATACTGCAACTATGAACAATACTACATGCCAGCCAGTATTGAGTGATAAGGACTCAGTATTAACCATTTGTTCTAATTGGCTACTACTGTGTAACAAATCACAAAAATAAATAGATGATAGATAGATGATAGATAGATAGATAGATAGATAGATAGATAGATAGATAGATGATAGATAACAAAAATCCAGCGGCTTAATAATGGCAATTATATTTCAAGGTTTCTGTGTGTTAGGAAGAATTTGGGAAACGCTCAGCCGGGCAATTCTGGCTCCAGGCACTCAGGTGGTTGCTACCAGAAGGGGATGTTAGAACAACAAGGAACTGAGGAAGCCAGAAGCTACATGGGCATCTCTCATTAGGTGGTTCACTATCCTCCCTTTGCAGTTAGTCTCTCCTTGTTGATTAGTTTGAGCTTCCTCACAGCATGGTGATTTGAAGCCAGGCTGCTAATATGGTTTCTCAGGGCTCCAGACGTAAGTGCCCCCAAGAGAACCAGGCAAAACCTACGTTGCCTTTGTTGCCAGCCTCAGAAGTAATGTAGCATCATTTTTTGTCACAGTCATGACCCCAATTAGATTCAAGGAGAAGGAATTGAGACCCCGCCTCTTAATGGGAGGAGTGTCAAAATCACATTGAAAGAAGAGCATGTGTGTTGGGAGATATTATTGGAAAATACAATCTGTCACTTTTGGAAAATACAATCTGCCTCAAGTATAGACCCCAAACACACTAAACTCAATATAAGAAGCCTGGTGATGTCTTGAAGTCCTCATAATGACTGCCTTTACCCTTTCCTCTCTATCCCCTATGTTTAAGGCCTATAGCCAGCAGGATAAATCACAATGCAACTCACTCCTTGATATTTTTAAAACATATCACAGAACAGAAGTAAAGTTGTGAAGGAAGTAAAATCAATTCCAATAAATGAATTACTTTTTTCATAATGGTTTTATGAATATGAAGAATATTATTTTTATAGGGCTATTTTTTAACACCTCAATCACAAAAGAAATTACTTCATTTGAGGAAATGATGGAAGACCTTTGTGGTTTTGGCATAGGACATTTCAAGATCCAAAGCATATTTATTGTGCATCCACTATGTGCCAAGCACTATTCTTGGTGACGGGAATGCAGCAAAACAAAACAAACTGAAAAACATCTCTGCCACCATGAAAGTAACCTGAATACACTGTTCACTCAGGAAAAGGACAGTGCCTAGTAAATGCAGATGTATTCAATTTCTCCTACCACTGCTAGATAAGCCCCCCAGGGCAGGAGCTGTGTCATTTTCACTACTGTATCCCCAGCCTAGCATGGTGCCTAAAGGAGTGCAAGTATTCAATAAACATTTGTTGAATTAATGTGCGGATGTTAAGGAATTCAGGCCAGTTCCTTAAAGAAAAGGGCTTCCCCAAGAAAGTAGTCAGCATGCCCTCTTCTTCAAGGATTGACACTAGACTACCTTGAGGAGATTGCTAACCTCCATCCTTAGGAACAAAGGTTGAACAAAACGTGGGGAAGGAGCAAGGACTGGCTCTTTGCTACATTCTCAGTAATAGAAGAATAAAGAAATCAATATAATTTCTTGAGCCTTGTAATTACAAGACTCTTGTGTTTGTTATTGTTGCTTTTCTCTGTTTCCCTGTGGTGACCAATAGTAATAAAAAAAAATGTCCCATGTACTTATCTTTGGGGAATGGAAGGAAGGAGGAAGCTGAGGAGACTTGCTTTCTGCAAGGAAGCTAGAGGGGAGAGGATCCTCAAGGGATAGAGTTCATGTTGGCAGCTTTGGAGAGCAGGGGACAGGTGGAGTCCTTGGGGCCTTCTCCAAGGAAAGACAGGACGGCAACAAGCCTGCGCCACAGAGGGTCTTGAAACTCAAGGCTGCAAGGGCCTTTGCGGTTACATGAGCGATCCTTGCCCAAATTTCCCTTGTAAAGAATTAAAAACAAATTAGTGCTTTTCTCATGCTTTCACTTTTGTGTTCTCTCTGTCAGTTAAATATGCCATTCACACTGGAAACCTTTTTGATGCTTTGACCTGCTTTTCTCATCCTTCATTTATAATCACTCACCTAGTCCTGTCATTTCTACCTGTTAATGTCTTTCAAATCTGTCCCCTTATATCTAACATATGAGGTTTCTGCTCTCCATATAACTTTTTGATTCAATTTTTGTGCCTCTTCTCCCAAATATATCCTACGCTCTAGTCATATAGGTTTGCTCACTGAAGCCCAAGTATGCCACACTATTCCAAATAATTGACACATATGTACATTTGCATATAATTTTCACTTTGCTGAAAATGTACTTCCTTTTCTCTCCAATAGCTCAGTGAAATATCACTTCCACTCTGTGAAGCCTTTATACCCTCTGTCCCCCATCCCATAGGCAACCATAGTCTTCCATAGTCTGTGTTTATGTTCTTGTTCTGAATGAGTTTCCTTATTAGATTGTGACTTTCTTGAGAAGAGGGGTTTTGTGTTAACACAGTGTCACAAGTGCCCTAGTACAACACATATTGTAAAATTGGTAATTAACACACATGAAGTGAATGAATGAATGTGAGAAGGCATGGATAGTTTTGGCCCTCAGAGATGTGATGCTAGGGAAAAATTAGATACACAAGTCTAGATAGATGTGGGAGAGACCAATCTATTACATGTCACTGATTGTACCTAGAAAGCTGCCTTTTTATTGCTTGGGGGTATAAAGACATTAAACTAGGAAATGCCAGTATAGCTGTTCAGCCTCTGGACAGCTAGAAAGCCTCAGCTCTACAAAGAATATGCAATTCTGTTCTTAGATGCAAGGAAAACACCAACTTTGAGCAAAGTAGTTTCGTACCTGAAAGGGGCATTCACTTTTCTGTGTGGCATAAGTATACTTACTTCCAGGTATCCTGTGTGTGGCCAGGTCATCTCATCTAGAAACAATGCACATATATTCATATATATGAACTATATAGTTGTACCTGAAGGGTACCTGAAGGGGTATTTACTTTTTTGTGTGGCAAAAGTGAGCCTACTTCCAGGTGTCCTGTATGGGGCCAGCCCAGCTCACCTCATCTAGAAGCAGTGACTTTAGCCAGTTGTACATTCCAAAAAGATAAGCATTTTTTTTTACATATTAATGCAAGAACAGAGATCTACTAATGATTATTAAATAGCCAATATCTTAAGTCTGCTTAGGCTACTGTAACAAAATACTGTACACTAGTTGGCTTAAATAACAGAAAAGCGTTTCTTTTTTTAAGATTTTATTTATTTATTCATGAGAGACACAAAGAGAGAAAGGCAGAGACACAGGCAGAGGGAGAAGCAGGTTCTATGCAAGAAGGCTGAAGTAGGACTCGATCCCAGGATTTCAGGATCACGCCCTGAGCTGAAGGTAGACGCTTAACTGCTGAGCCACCCAGGTGTCCCCAAAGAAGTGTTTCTTACAGTTCAGTACTGGGAAATTCATGATTAAGTCATCTGCAGATTAAGTGTCTGTTAAGTGCCTGCTTCCTGGCTTATAGACAGCTGTCTTCTCTCATTGTGGGCCGAGAGAGACAACGAGAGAGATAGAGCTCTTAAGTCTCTATCTCCCATAGAGGCACAAATCCCATCATGAAGGCACGACCCTTATTACTTCATCTAAGCTTAATTACTTCCCAACCTCCGAATACCATCACATTTTGGATTAGGGCTTCAACATATGAATTTTGTGGGGACACAAGGATTCAGTACATACCAGCCAATTAGCAATGATCCCAAAACAGCAGTAATTTTAAATGACAGTAAAAATAAACTATACAAAAAAAAAAAACCTATAAGAATAGAGCCATAGTTGAGATTTATTGAAAGCTCGCTATGTGGTAGTCAATATTTAAGTGTTTTTAATATCTTAACTCATTTAATCCTTCTATTGACCCTATGAAGTAGGTGTTACATTATACAGATGAAAAAATTGAAGTACAGAAAGCTTTAGCAACTACCCTGAAGACATTCAAGTAATGATTAGCAGAACTGGAAATCAAACTTAGTTAGTCTGACTCCATAGCTTGCTCTTTTAACCATAATGCTGAATTTAGATGAAGAAAAATTCAGAGATTTTCTTACTTAATGACTTTTAACATTTTTGTAGTCACAAAAGCATTTATCCAAAGCATATTATCAAAAAAAATTCTAGCATATAAAAAGAAAAAGCCTGAACTAGACTTCTATCCTATCAATATGGTAGGCCAGGAAAATGGGAAATGAATTTATTTAATGTTTAACTGTATATTTTATTACTCAGCAAAATGGGAGAAGCATCAAGGGACAGGAAAAAAAGTGGGATCAGAAATGTAGTGTAATAAAATGGAGGTTTTTGTAAAAATACCTGGAGACTTCTAGTAAACTACAGCCTTTGTTTTAACAGGCATGTGAAAAAGAGGAGAAAAAGTCTCGGCCTCATACAAGTACAGATTCACCACAGTCACACTTAAATCTGGGATTTATGACAGGATACTTCTTAGAAAAAGGGTGAATCACAACACACACACACACACACACACACACACACACACATCATGTGAAGGGAGAAAGCAAAGAAACTTGTCAATCACAGCTTTGAATCTTAGGTAGGATAAAATTTTAGAAGTTATCTCCAAAAGTTCTAAACTATATATTATCCCTCACCAAAAAATAAATAAACTACATATTGCCCATCACACAAGTTGAAAATTAGGGTCTACAGTATGTAAGAAACCTGAACCAAGAAATTATGTAAAATGTATTTGGGGCTAGAGTACTCTGAATGGTGGCAGAAACAAATGCAAATCCTCTCTCCAGGAATGCATTCTCAGCCCAGATGTTATAGAATCCCATAGATAAAACTCCAATAGAATATAAACGTACAGAAAAAAAAATTAAAAAGAAACTCAAAGAAATAAGGCACATGATTTCTGGTGTAGCATATAAAGAGCTTGAATGTCATCACTCCCTTCTCAAATGACAAAAGCTGAACAAACTGAAAATCAACAACACTCCTTAGATCCGTTAGAGAACTGAGGTCACAGGGCGAACTGGTGCCCCTCAAACGGGAACGAGAAGTGATACGAAAAACCACATTACCTTCTGCTTACGTAAAGCAGAAGACTGCAGCTAGAGACAATGCTCACAAGAGCAGTTCAAATGTGAATGATGAATTATCAGAGGTTGAGTGTGGATTGGCCTACAAGTTGAAGTGACAGGGGCCTGCCCTTTCAGGGGCTCCCACACTTTTGTGAGTTTTACCTCTAGAAGCCATACTCGGTTCTCAAGTTGAAGATCAGAGAAAACTCCTCTTGTATTTTGCAAGGGAAAGTAACCGCTTTGAAATCAGCCCAGCTCATTTTCTTCTCTTTAAAAAAGGGTTGCCCAAGGAAACCATTCTGCCATAATCTACCCAACTTGAGTTTTACCAGAGTCTAACAGGAGATCTGGAGAAAGGGAAATACCTCACTCTAGCCTCATGTAGCCTTCTTGTTTATCTGAGAGAGAAGAAAAATGTTGAATAGCACTTTAAGGGTCAGCCAAGGGCCATAGGCTCACTAAAAGACAAGGATCCAATCAGAGATTATAGAATGCTCCCCCCCCCCACACACACACCTTACCAACACATCAGCCCGGCTTCTGTTCTTTCAACTAAAAGAACTAGAAGCCTCGGATCCTATTTAAGAAGGAGGCTTTAGGAAACCCAATGACATCAGAAAAGATTAAAAACAAGGAGAATTAAGAAAAAAAAAAAAAACAGATGCTGACAACTTTAGCAAACTGTACACATAGGCTAAGTTCTAGACAAATAAGCATAGGTCTCATGCTGAAGGCCTATTTACTCAGTTTCTTTTATGTGATCTATCACTTCTGGCCTTCAACAAAACATTACAAGGAGTGAAAAAATATAAAAATGCAGTTTACAAAAAACTAAACATTAAAAACCAACAGATTTTGGAATCATCAGACTAGAAATTTAAAATACTATTGGTTAAAATGCCAGGAACAGTAATGGAAAACTGTAAACCATGTAAGAATAGATATAATGTGAAGAGAGAGGTGGAAATTCTAAAAAAAAAAAAAAAAAATCCAAAGACATTGCTAGAAATAAAAAAAAAAAAAAAAACTAATGAAAATGAAGAACCACTTAGATGGGTTTATCAATAGCCTTGACATTGTTGAGAAAAAAAATTCACAGTGTTAAATATATTTAAATGTGTTAAATAATATATATTTCAAGAGACAAAATTGAACCAAAATGACTACCCAGATTTTGAAAAATAATCTGATATAATTCTACAAATAAGAAAAAAACTCTCACAAAAAAAAGAAAGAAAGAGAAAGAAAGAAAGAAAGAAGGAAAGAAGAAAGAAAGAAGAAAAAGAAAGAAAAATAACCCTCTCATTTTATGGTTCTCCAGAGAACTTCTTTATCCATTTACTAGCCAATGGACATTTGGGGTCTTTCCATAATTTGGTTATTGGTGATAGTGCTGCTATAAGCATCAGGGTGTATGGGTCCTTTGAATCAGTATTTCTCTATAAATAGCTGGTAGTGCAATTGCTGGGTTGTAGGGTATTTCTATTTTTAATGTTTTGAGGAAACTCCTCAAACTGTTTTCCAGAGTGGCTGCACCAGTTTGCATTCCCACCAACAGTGTAAGAAGGGGTCTCCTTTCTTTGCATTCTTGCAAACATCTGTTGTTTCCTGTGTTATTAATTTTAGCCATTCTGACAGCTGTGAAGTGATATCTCATTTTAGTTTTGATTTGTATGCCCCTAGAATTGAGTGATATTGAGCATCTTTTCATGTATCTGTTAACCATCTGCATGTCTTTTTGAAGAATTGTCTATTCGTGTCTTCTGCCCATTTCTTTTTTTTTTAAGATTTTATTTATTTGTTCACTCATGGGAGACACACACACACACACACAGAGGCAGAGGGAGAAGCAGGCTCCATGCAGGGAGCCTGATGTGGGACTCGATCCCGGGTCTCCAGGATCCTGCCCTGGGCTGAAGGCGGCACTAAACCACTGAGCCACCCGGGCTGCCTCTGCCCATTTCTTAACTGAATTATTTGTTTTTTTGCATGTTGAGTTTCATAAGTTCTTTATAGATTTTGGATACCAACCCTTTATCA
Organism: Canis lupus dingo; assembly: GCF_003254725.2. Classification (NCBI taxonomy): domain Eukaryota; kingdom Metazoa; phylum Chordata; class Mammalia; order Carnivora; family Canidae; genus Canis; species Canis lupus. Next base: position 86,751,614 of record NC_064245.1, read on the forward strand.
GATATATAATTTACAAATATCTTTTCCCATTCTGAAGGTTGCTTAGTCAGTTAAGCATCTGTCTTTGGCTCAGGTCATGATCTCAGGGTCCTGGGATCTAGCCCCACACTGATCTCCCTGCTCAGTGGGGAGTCTGCTCCTCCCTCCTGCTTGTGTTCGCTCTCTCTCTCTTTCTCTCAAATAAGTAATAAAAATCTTTAGAAAAGAAAAATAATGAACAAAAACCATTCACATAAGATATATATTACGAAACTATTTATATAAATTTTAAAAGTATATAAAACTAAAAATATGTATCTTAATATATAAACACATTTTTAAAACTTTAAAGAAAAACAAGGTGATGTTATACAGTCATTCAGAATAGATTATGGTTACTCTATTACTATTGCAATGAGGAGAAATGGGTTTTGATATGAATCAGTTTGGTATTGGTTGGTTAATGTTCTATTTCAGGACTATTTGGTATATTATTCTATATATCTGAGGAATAGTTTAAAGCAACTTGTCTTGACTAACATCATCTATACAAAGTTATGGATATTAAGGATTAGAGAGGTAAGTAGACTACCTGCCATATAGCTTACCAGCAGGGGTGACTACAGGCCACCTGACTCATTCATGCTACTTTCTACCTAGCCAAAGAACTCATATAGTGTGGAGTGCAGTAAAAATATAACTTGGCATTTTGAATCCATCATAATATACTCACAAGATAGGATGAAGTGAGAAGGATCCATGAAAGTAAGAAGTTTGACTAAGAACTTAAGTGTGGAAGAGATTACTCAGTACTCTGCCCCTAGGCCATACAACAGAGCATGGCAATAGAGCACCTTTACTAGACCAACTGACAGGCAGCAAGAAACAGAACAGTGGACTCTGCTATGGTCTTAATCCAAACGCAGAGACATTATTAGAATTATCTGTAATATCTCTAAGTAACATGGGGGAATGCTTATAATGAGACACTTGGGAAATTTGGAATATTGCAGTTTGCCTTTCTTTGTAATGCTCAATGGCTAAGAAATTTTAAGCAGTTTTTTTTTTTTTTTTTTGTCAGCCTATTAGGCTCAATAGTAGAAATATGTTTCTAGTTTTCTTAACATATATTCAGACTAGAAGAAATGTGATGTCAGGAAAGGCTAAACAGTCTTCAGTACAGGATTATTTTATATAGTATAATATTTTGTTGGACTTTAATAGACATAAGACATTAGGATTTAGGAGGAGATTAAAGATAAGTGGATAAAATATTTGAAAAATATATTTGGAGGAGGTAATACTAATTAAAGTGAGGTGTTCTCACACCTTTTTGAGGAATGGGGAAAAGTTTTAAAGGTTTTTATTTGTTTGTTCAGTTTTTTGTTTGTTTGGTTTATCCAAAGGTAGAGAAGATGGTATTGAATCTTGCTCATTTTAAAGACAAAGAGGAGAGATGAATACTTCTATACAATGGTGCCCAGATATGGTTCTTTGACTAGCTGTATCTGAATATCCTTTTGTTAAAATGCAGATTTATAAAAACTCCCAGAGAGCATCATTTACTTGGGTGGAAGGTACAGAAATGCACATTAATTTTTTAAAAAAATCCATTTCCCAGCATGATTTTTATAGAAAGTTAGTCCTCAGAATTACTCTTTTAGGTAATTTTAAAATCATGAAAATATTCAACAAATGTTCAACACCAGGAATGGAGTGAGGTTTTGTACTTCATATTCTGTTGTAGAAATGAGAATTTCTACCTGCAAGAGGAGTAAAAGAGAATACACGGTCTGATTCTCTGAATCAGGATTGCAAGAGTGAGAACTAGACATTTATGTGAAGAACACTGTCCTTAGTGTCTACCCTCTCTCTAAGTGTACTGCTTATGCTAACACGGATACAAAGCCCCCTGGATGCTGGTCAATATCCAAGTTTGGAAGGAAGTAGAAATCACAATTAGTGAAGCCAACTGGTATTTTTCAATGCTTCTAATGATAGATCATATTTCTGAAGACTTGAAAGATTTATAGCACATACTGTACACCTGGTGCATTCCAGATGAGCGAACTTTGCGCGCTCAGAAGTGAGCGGGAAGATGTGCTGCATTGAATTTTATTGATTTTCCTCTTTGCTTGTATAGTTTTATGATGTTCCATTTTCTCTTTCTCTTGGTTTGGAAATTGTGGCCTCAGTTATTTATTTTCTTCCTTCATTTTGCATTTAAAATGTATATGTAACACTGCATCAATTTTCATGCCCATAAGTGAGAGGTCTAGGTAACTTCTCTGGCCAAGGAAAGATGGTCTAATGTTAGAGGAGTTAATTTTTTCCCTTTTTTAAGAGCTACCCCTCAAGTTCACTTCTATTGTCATTTTCTCACATTTTTGGAATGCATTTATAATTTGCCTTTTCATCTCATCACTTTCTGCTTTTTAGCACTAAGATCTCACCTTCAGAGATTATATATTGACAGCTCTATTTTTTTCCCATTTATATTCTATACCAGTCCTTTTCTTTATGAAAAATTTCCTTCTAAAAAAAAAATTTCCTTCTGTAACTCCTGATATAATTCATTTAGCAATAAGACTAAAGAGCTGAATTATAATAGAAGTAAGGATTTGTTTGTGGAAGCTTGGTAGTTGATGAGGATCAACTTTGCTAACAAATTTGCTTTTCCTCTGGTCTTTACTCAGTTCACACTGTGGTTTTAGCTAGAATATTATGCCTTTTGTATTATAAAGTAACTTTCTCCCAATAATCTCAAAGTTTGGGATATACCAGCCAATTATATATTGAAATCATGTTTGGGCTCATGGCCCATGGCACACAATCTCAATCTTGGTAGTTTTTTATTTTTTTTTTTCAGTATCTAGTAAATTAATACACTAGATTAGAGAATGACAGTATATGGGTTATTGCTGGCTCCAAGGCTACAATCAAAGTAGCATCACTCTCCTTGTTTAAAAAATTGATCCAAACACACAAAAAAAGGAGGCCAAAAGAAGAGGTTCTTCTTGTTAACTTTTAATCATATGAGCTCCTATTGAAGGCACTCTTTATTATAGCAATATTCTTAGATTTCAGACAACTCTAGAATATTGTCACACACTTTCTCTCATTGCATACTACCTGTAGTATAATACATAGTTTTTGCTTCATAATATTGTCATTTCTATAGGTCAAAATACTGAAATACTATAGCTGAATACTGATAATTTTATATAATTCAACCTATTAATATTTTCTATTTATTCGCTTCTTAACTCCCATCTCATTTTTAAAAGAAAAAAAAACTGTCATAGAAGGAAAACTTGTACCACTTGTAATGAACAGAATATAACATTACAAACAAATGCAATAAAAAATGAACAGAAAAGGGCAATGTCATTAAATTCTAGCTAGATACTGCAGCCTGCCAAGTGCTCAGAGCTGGAAATCTGCACTTTCTTTGTTCAGAGGAGGGCTTAGCAAGCAAAAATATACCTTAAAACTAGCAAAAATCAAACTAAGATTCTTTTCTTGAGATACTATTGAAATATTTTTTAAAAGGGAATAACTCTTTCTATCTGTGATTTACTGTTTAATTCCATACCTTGGAACCACATGTCTTACTTTTTGGAAAAATACCACATTAGATCACTTATTTTGCTCTCTTTTGTTTGGAGAGCCCTTCTAAGCATGCAAGAAATGACACAGTTACTCATGTGCCAACATCTAGAGCTGAGATAATTTAATTAATGATGTCAAACGATGCAGCTGATATCTTGCAGAGTCCACAATTTTTTAACATAATTTATCATAGAATATAGTTTAATATAGTTTAATATTAATTTAATATTTAATTAAATATAGTTTAATTTATAGCTACTTTGATTGTAGCCTTATTTAATTTAATAGAATTTTTACTTATATTCTGTTTCTTTTAGCTTCTGTAGATCTCTCAGGATCTTCTCTCATCCCTGGGTTAGTGCTAGGAAGTGAATAAATTAGGTAAAAAGTAGAAATTCGAGTCAATGAGTAGAGTAACAGATGTGGGAAAAATGACATTTACAAAGGAAAAATTTAGTTGAGTACATTATCATTTATTTTTTAAAGATTTTACTTATTTGACAAAGAGAGAGCATGCACAAGAAAGGGTATAAGCAGAGGGGAGAGGCAGAGGGAGAGGGAGAAGCAGACTCCCCACTGAGCAGGGAACCTGCCAGGACCCCAGGATCACGACTTGAGCTAAAGGCAGGCACTTAAAGGAATAGAACCACCCTTGGGTGGTGGAACCGCCCTTCCATGATCACTTCTATAGTACTCAGCTTCTGAACTATTAAACTGGTATGCCATCCCTTGAAGGGGATTTGAAGGAGATGCACTCACATAACCCCTCAATTAACTTACTGACTTCTGGAAATGGGATATTTTGTTTCCTGGAGGTATATTTTAATGTGCTAATGAGAATGCAGAGCCTCTTTCTAGTCACTGATATTACTGTAGAAGAGTATTTAAACACATACACACACAAGTGAATTTATATACAAGTGTTAATATTTCTGCAAATTGTGCAAAATTGTATGAATTTGATTATAAAAGTGATACTTCACACAAGTTTTAAGCATTCTCCTTCCACAGATGAGGGGATAGTTTTCTGAATCAACTCTTCTGATGAAAACAATCAGTAAAAATGGAAAAAAATATATATATTAAAAAAACTCTGAAAGTACTAGCAAGCTTATCAAGGCAATGAGAACTTTCAGGACAAAGATTTTGATAAGGAAGATCTAGAGAGGTGAATTTATAATCCAAACCATTTTTATCTTTGACTCATTGCCAATTCTGAAAGTCAAAATAATGACTGAAGGCTACTTAATTCTATCACTAATACAAAACAGAAATAGAGCAGTTATCAGAACTGGAACCAGATTTCTAACCATTCAATTTAGCTGATTGAATTAAAGCAATTTTCTCTTAAAATAGTAGCTAAGTAGCCAAAAATGTAAATATATAAGGAAAAATGTAATCTTATCCAAAATATCATTTTTACTGTAACTTTTGTATGCAGATTCTGATGTAACCTGCTATATGAAAGGACAATAATTGACTGAAAATTGAAGAGAATAAAATGAGAAGTGGAAATAAATCCATAGGAGATGCACAAATAGAAATTATTAGACACAGGCTTAAAATATATATTACTAGTTTTAAGAAAATATATGACAAGGTAGAGAACTATGTCAGGCAAAATAAAAGTGTAATTAAGAACAAACTAGTAAATACAGAACTGAAAATAAAATAATTGAAATTAAGAACAGTGGATTTTTGAGAAAATTAAAGATAGCTGAAGAAAGAGTCAATAAACTGGAAGACAAATCAAAAGAAAATATACAAACTGAAGTGTGACAAAGATGAATGGATGGAAAACAGAGGAAAATTAGAGACAAGTATGGCATAATGAAAAATTCTAATATACATATCCATAATTAACTATCAAAAGGAGAGGATGAAGAGGTTTAAGTAGAGGCAATATTTGAATGCATATGTCCAAAATCTTATAAAAGATATCACTCAAAGGTGGAAAAAAAAAAGTTACAAACCTCAAGCAGGATGAATGCAAAAAAATGAACACCACACACGCACACACACACACACACACATCATAGTACAATTTTTGAAAACCAAAGTTAAAATAATAAAAGAATCAGAGTGGGGAAAAAAAAACTGCACACCTAAATTCAATATTCAGAAATTGGTGTTTAAATAAAATTAAGGTATTTTCTGTCAAAGGAAAACCAAAAGTAGTGGCTACCATCATCATCCAGTAAAGGAAACACTAAAAGTCAAAGAGGAAAAAAATTATCCCAAGAACAAATAAAAGTGAATAAAATGCCTATAAATGTTTATAAATACAAAGGGACATCTAAAACAACAATAAATATATATTCTACACATAGAATTAGAATATATGACAACTTTACTCCATAAATCAGCCTATATATATATATATATATATAAATGCATGTCTTTGTGTATGTATACTGTACTATATAGATTATATATAATATACACATATATTATAAATATAAAATCTCCAGAAAATTGAACAATGAGAAGTGAAATAATAAAAATATTCCTCAAAAAAGGAGAGAGAGATGAAAATTGGAACAAAAAAATAGTAAGATGTTAGATTTGTGTGGTGACAGATGGTAACTACACTTATCATGGTGAGCATTTCATAATGTATATAATTGTCAAATCACTACGTTGTACACCTGAAACTAATGTAATACTATATATCAAAAATACTTCAAATTAAAAACAAGAAGATAATATAACCATTATTATCTATAGTTTTTTGGATGAAAAATCCAAAGTTTATTTTAATGGAATTGATTTACTTAGAATAATGCTGCCTGTGAGTGGCAAGATTAACACCACAACACAGGCTTCATTATTACAGATTTCATGCTCAAGCATCAGCTATTACATACCTAAAAATTGGCCAGTAAAATTTTAAATTAATTTTTAATTTTTAAAACTAATAATTTATTTAAAATAAAATTTAGAAATACTAAGCAGTACATAAATAGTGTGCTCTAAATTAAAATGAACATTATCTCTAAAGGCAAATCAGTAGAAGTAGTCATATCAAAATTAACAGAGGGAAATTTTGTTATGATCCTACCTACACACACCACAATGTTAAACATAATGCTAGGAGTGCTTTACAATGTAATTCAGCTCAAACATAACATTCATTATAAATACTGAATATTTAAGCAAAATATCATTATTTGACATTATGATTTTATACCTCCAAAATAAAGGAAATAAAGTTAACAGTTATTTAAATTAATAAACATATTCATCATATGAATAATTATAGAATAATAGAAAGGACAATGTCTATCATATATACTAGTTTTAGTCAGGTAGAAAATATACTGAAGACAAAATATCCTAGTCAAACAATGATAGAAAATCTAAGTATCTAGAAATAAATGTTAACAAGAGATATAATGGTACCTTTATAAGGATATTAACCAAAAATTAATGAGGGACATTAAGAAGTTGATAAAATGAAAAATACATTAATCTGAACTAATATATTTGATACTAATAGAAATCCTAGTAGATTTTTTTTTTTTTTTTTACTGTGAAAACTGCATAAAGAGCCTCTGGTGAACTTTTACATTTTGATAAAGTTTAAAAAGGAGTACAATAAAAGAAGATTTTCTTAACTAGATGTTGAAATAGATGCTAAAAGATGCAATAATTAGGTATTCTCCAACTGCAGAGGTAAGCAATATATTATTAATTATTAAATTATAATGTATGAAAAATATCAGAAAGAACAAATACATGTACTAACTTAATATGTGATAAATGTTAAACTGACAATGCTGAATAACTGCTTTATTCTTTTGAATAGTTTATCTCTCACCTGCACCTTATAATCAAAATAAAAAGTAGTAGTGTGAAAAATTTAAATGTAAAGTATTCAACCACCACAGTGATTTTCCTATTAAAAAGCACTTTGTAATTTGGGGACATAAAGTATAACAATGATGGCTGAAATAATAATTAAAATTAAAATTAAATGCAAAAAAATTCAAATTGACTACAAAAATTAAGTATTTCTCTTTTGGAAACAATATTTGCAGCAAAGTCAAAATAAGTTTTCATTTTTCAAATCTTTATCCATTAAAAATACTTATATTTATATATTATGAAAAATACATAGCCATACTTAAAAATTCAAGAGTCCTGCAACAGAGGTCTATAATAGTAAAGGAGGACTAAAACTTTAGGCGTGCTGGCCTCAGGGTATAGGAGAATGCTGAAATGGCAGAAATGTGGACTTCTGTTTGTGTTGGAGACTATACCAAGTCACACTGCTTGAAATTGGCAACTTGGGTTTGGCTCTTCTGTTTAAGAATCGAAGCTAAAAAATTAGTGGTACTACTAGCTGTAACTACCACTTATGCAAGAACCAGGTCTGAACAGAAGCAGACAGCGCAGAAATCAAGACCTTGGTCAAGCCGCCCTCTGCCTTCGTGATCAGATCTGTCATACTTCTCATCACTGTAAGATATGATCTCAGAGACAGGGATATGACACTTCATTTTTGACTGAGGCTACAGGAACAGCAGCATATGAACCTGTGGAATTCTATAAAGGAAAGGCTAAATAGAGACACAGGAGTAATAACAAGAGTCTCACATAAGTTTGGAGATCAAAATTTGAAGTTTTACAAAGCATTTGTTTGAAGCAAAGAAAAATGTCAGGAATTAAAATCACTTCTAATAATAAAAATAGAAAACAATCTTAAAATGCCTTAAAAATAAGTACATTACAATGACCTTTGCACTATTGACGGGAATGCAAACTGGTACAGCCACTTCAGAAAAACAGTACAGAGGTTCCTCAAAAAGTTAAAAATATAGAAATGATCCCTGAAAGAGCAGAAGATGACAGGATGTCCACTCTCACCACTGTTATTCAACATAGTACTAGAGTCCTAGCCTCAGCAATCAGACAACAAAAAGAAATAAAAGGCATTCAAGTTGGCAAAGAAGAAGCCAAATTCTCCCTCTTTGCAGAATGACATGATACTGTACCTAGAACACCCAAAAGACTCCACCCTAAGATTGCTAGAAATCACAGCAATTGGGCAGTGTAGCAGGATACAAAATCAATGCCTGGAAATCAGTGGCATTTCTATGCACTAACAATGAGACTGATAAAGAAAAATTAAGGCGTCAATCCGGTTTACAATTGCACCAAAAGCATAAGATACCTAGGTTTTATCTTTGTGTATGGTGAAAGAGAGTGGTCTAGTTTCATTCTTCTGCATGTGGATGTCCAATTTTCCCAGCACCATTTATTGAAGAGACTGTCTTTCTTCCAATGGATAGTCTTTCCTCCTTTATCGAATATTAGTTGCCCATAAAGTTCAGGGTCCACTTCTGGATTCTCTATTCTGTTCCACTGATCTATGTGTCTGTTTTTGTGCCAGTACCACACTGTCTTGAATAAACCTAACCAAAGAGGTAAAGGATCTATACCCTAAAAACTACAGAACACTTCTGAAAGAAATTGAGGAAGACACAAAGAGATGGAAAAAACATTTCATGCTCATGGATTGGAAGAATAAATACCATGAAAATGTCTATGCTACCCTGGGCAATTTACACACTCAATGTAATACCTATCAATATACCACGGACTTTCATCACAGAGCTGGAACAAATAATCTTAAGATTTGTGTGGAATCAGAAAAGACTCCAAATAGCCAGGGGAATATTAAAAAAGAAAACCAATACCGGGGGCATCACAATGCTGGATTTCAAGCTGTACTACAAAGCTGTGATCATCAAGACAGTGTGGTACTGGCACAACAACAGTCACATAGATCAATGGAACAGAATAGAGAATTCAGAAATGGGCCCTCAACTCTATGGTCAGCTAATATTTGACAAAGCAGGAAAGACTAACCACTGGAAAAAGGACACTCTAATCAATAAATGGCGCTGGGAAAATTGCACCACCATGTGCAGAAGAATGAAACTGGACCATTCTCTTACACCAGACACAAAGATAAACTCAAAATGGATGAAAGATCTAAATGTGAGACAAGAATCCATCAAAATCCTAGAGAACAACACAGGGACACCCTTTTTGAACTTGGCCACAGCAACTTCTTGCAAGATAACATCTATGAAGGCAAGGGAAACAAAAGCAAAAATTAACTATTGGGACTTCATCAAGATAAAAAGCTTCTGCACAGCAAAAGAACAGTCAACAAAACTAAAAGGCAATGTACAGAATGGGAGAAGATATTTGCAAATGACCTATCAGATCAGTATCCAAGATCTATAAAGAACTTATTAAACTCAGCACCCAAGAAACAAAAAATCCAATCATGAAATTGACAGAAGATATAAATAGAAATTTCACAGAGGAAGACATAGACATGGCTAACAAGCACATGAGAAAATGCTCCACATCACTTGCCATCAGGGAAATACAAATCAAAACCACAATGAGATCCCACCTCACACCAGTGAGAATGGGGCAAATTAACAAGACAGGAAACAACAAATGTTGGAGAGGATGTGGAGAAAGGTGAGTCCTCTTACACTGATGGTGGGAATGGGAACTGGTGCAGCCACTCTGGAAAACTGTGTGGAGGTTCCTCAAAGAGTTAAAAATAGACCTGCCCTACGACCCAGCAATTGCACTGCTGGGGATTTACCCCAAAGATACAGATGCAGTGAAATGCCGGGACACCTGCACCCCGATGTTTCTAGCAGCAATGTCCACAATAGCCAAACTGTGGGAGGAGCCTCAGTGTCCATCGACAGATGAATGGATAGAGAAGATGTGGTCTATGTATACAGTGGGATATTCCTCAGCTATTAGAAACGATGAATACCCACCATATGCTTCAACATGGATGGAACTTGAGGGTATTATGTTGAGTGAAGTACAATCGGAGAAGGACAAACATTATATGGTTTCACTCATATGGGGAATATAAGAAATAGTGAAAGGGATTATAGGGGAAAGGAGAGAAAATGAGTGGGAAAAATTAGAGAGGGTGACAAAATATGAGAGACTCTTGACTCTTGGAAATGAACAAAGAGTAGTGGAAGGGGAGGTGAGCGGGGTGGGGTGGGGTGACTGGATGACAGACACTGAGGGGGGCATTGGATGGGATGAGCATTGAGTATTATACTATATGTTGGCAAATCAAACTTCAATTAAAAAAGAAAGTTAAAAATAGAACCACCCTGTGATCCAGCAATTGCACTAGTAGGTACTTACTCAACAAATACAAAAATACTAATTCAAAGTGATACATGCACCCTGATGTTTCTAGCAGCCTTATCTACAGTAACAAAATTATAGAAGCAGCTTGTGACCATCAACTGATGAATTGATAATGATGTGTATGTATATACAATGGAATATTATTCAGCCATAAAAAATGAAATCTTGCCATTTTCAGTGATGTGGATAGAGCTAGACCATATTATGCTAAAGTAAAATAACTCAGTCAGAAAAAGACAAACACCATATTATTTCACTCATATGTAGAATTTAGGAAACAAAATAAATGAGCAAAGGAGAAAAAAGAGAGAGATAAACCAAGAAACAGACTATTTAAACTATGGAGAACAAACTGATGGTTACCAGAGGGAGAGTTGGGTGGGGGATAGTTAAATAGGTGGTGGGGATCAAATAGTATACCTGTAATGAGTACTGGGTATTTCATGGAAATATTGAATCACTATATCGTACAACTGAAACTAATATTACACTGTATGTTAACTAATGGGAATTTAAATAAAAACTTAAAAAAAAGATCGTGCATTATCTGTAAAATCATAATACTAAAAGAATCCCCAAAGAAAGAAACATAAAATAATATAAAGAAAAAAATAATATAACAAAGCTGCCAAAAAGTGAATTGTGAATGGATATAAACAAAAATATTAAAATGGAAATGTCATCATTGAGGTTTAAAAAATTTCAATATACTGCATCAATTCTAGTCTGAAATTCCTAAAGAGAAATTTATTCAAATGGAATGTGATTGAAATGAAAGTATTGAAGGATTTATTTAAAATCCAAATCAGAAAGATAAATAAATGAAAATGTTTATGAGTAGCTTAAAAATACTGAGGACAAAGCAGTAAAATTTATTTGTAATAAAATAAGTGTTACCTATCCTAATTACTGGTCTTCAGATGTTGTTATGGGTCATTCTTATTAGAAATTTATTTTTATTTTTTTTCTTATTAGAAATTTAAATAAAGGATAATCTTTTTAAAAATATTTAAATTCAATTTAATTAATATATACTGTATTATTAGTTTGAAAAGTAGAGTTTAGTGATTCATCTGTTGCATATAGCATCCAGTGTTCATTACTTCAAGTGCCCATGACTCAACACCAAGGAAATACAAATCAAAACCACGATGAGATACCACCTCATGCCAGTCAGAATGGCTAAAATTGACAGGAAACAACAGATGTTGGCAAGGATGCAGAGAAAGGGGAACCCTCTTGCACTGTTGGTGGGAATGCAAACTGGTGCAGCCACTCTGGAACAGTGTGGAGGTTCCTCAAAGAGTTGAAAATACAGCTACCCTATGACCTAGCAATTGTACTACTAGGTATTTATCCAAAGGATACAAATACAATGATTCAAAGGGGCACATGCCCTCCAATGTTTATAGCAGCAATATCCACAAGAGCCAAAATATGGAAATAGCCCACATGTCTATCAATAAATGAATGAATAAAGCAGTGATATATACATACAATGGAATATTACTCAGCCATCCAAAGAATGAAATCTTTCCATCTTCAATGACATGGATGGAATGAGAGGGTATTATGCTAAGTGAAATGTAGGTGCTGCCAACATTTCTTAATTAAGCATGTTGCTGTATTTTGGATTAAAGATGTTAAGTTTTAATATATCATGGTGACCATCTCATTACCAAATCCAACATCCTTTTTTTTCTCTTCTTTTTCAGTCTCAGTTTTCCTGATGATGTTTGAAATGTTTTGCCCCTTATGTTTTTGTGCTTATTGGGGGTCATCTAGGGCCCAAGAAATCATAATTTACTTCCCTACCCAGATTTTTAAAAATTTAAAAAAAATGGAATGAAATAGGTTGATATCAAGATATTATCTTAATTATTGATGAAGGCACACTCTGAAAGAGGAAAAATAGAAAAGCTAAGTTAAAAAGAATGTTTTTTCATTTTATTTTATTTCATTTTATTTTTTTATTATTTTATTTTATTTTTATTTATTTTATTATTTTAATTATTTAATTAATTTAATTTATTTAATTTAATTTAATTTAATTTAATTTTTTAGAGAGGGAGAAAGAGAGGAGGGAAACAGAGGAAGGCAGACAGAGAGAGAATCTTAAGCAGTCTCCGTACCTATTGCAGAGCCCGACATACGGCTTGATCTCACAACCCTGATATCATGACCTGAACAGAAATCAAGAGTTGGATGCCTAAGTGACTGAACCTCCCAGGTGCCCCTGTTTTTGCATTTTAAATAAATCAAGTATGGCATTTATCCTCCCAAGAAGAATGATCAAGAGTAGAAGGAGGCCATGGACAGTTGGGGAAAAACTTCTATATTGGTTTTCTATTGCTGCTTCAACAAATTATTACACAGTAGCTTAAACAACATAAATTTATTATATTACAATTCTGGAAGTCAGAAATCTCAAATGAATATCATGAGGCAAAAATTAGCGTGTCATCAGTATTGTATTCCTTCTAGAGGCTCTAAGAGATCATTTGTTTTCTTGTCTTCTTCATCTTCCAGAAGATACAACACTCCTTACCTCATGGCCCCCAGCTAGCAATTGCATCAGGCAATCTCTGCTCTCATCTTCCTCTCTGACTCTGACACTGGCTTTCTTATTTGCCCCTTGGACTTCTATTTTTTTTTTTTAATTTTTATTTATTTATGATAGTTACAGAGAGAGAGAGAGGCAGAGACACAGGCAGAGGGAGAAGCAGGCTCCATGCACCGGGAGCCTGACGTGGGATTCGATCCCGGGTCTCCAGGATTGCGCCCTGGGCCAAAGGCAGGCACCAAACCGCTGCGCCACCCAGGGATCCCTCCCCTTGGACTTCTAAGGACACTTGTGATCATACTGGCCTCACCTGAATAATCCAGAGCAATCTTCCCATCTCATGATCCTTAACTGAATCACCTGAAAAGCCCCTTTTGCTAGGTAGGGTTACGTAACCACATGTTCTGAGTTTTAATATGTGAGCATCTTTGGCAGGAGGAGGACATTATTCTTACCACATTTTATTTTATGGAAACCAAGAGAGGGAGGACAGACATCATGGGAACTTCCGTAACATGTCCTGGTTCTGTTTGCCCACTGAGCTTAACCCTTCATCCTTTGGTCAACTAAAGATGTGGCCACATGCTGTACAAGGAGAGGTTTGGTCTTTATCATAATTACTCTGTTCTCACACTCACGGGGTTGCTCTTCCAATGACAAGCACAACACTTTGGGGCTTTATCCTTGGACCAGCTATGAGCAGTTCAGACTGTCCTTATAAGATTATGAAATGGGTCAGAATTAGATGTTATTTAATCAATTCAAAGTCAAGTCAGTTAATCAGAGTTGAAAATTCATTTCCTGTCCTATTTCTTATCTCAATTTTGGACCAGTCATGTTGTTCAATGGAGCATATCATAAATTCATCAATCAGATTAGCTGACAATTAAAATCCCTCAATAGTAAAATAAACAAGGAGGGCACGATAGTACAACATCAAAACCAAAATTTTCTCAGTTTGGATCTAAACCTCACCTCATTAATAAATTCATGAAGAGACATAAAACTATAAATATAACAACGCTTTGCAAAGTAAAGTCAAAGACTAAAAATAATAAAGTCAAAAATCTAATTTTCTTTGTGTATTTAAAGTTCAAAGAATTTTGTTCTCCATGGTTTTATATTCTGTATGGCTTCAGCCAGAGATATTTTAAATGGCTGGTGGCATTGAGGTTTTAGAAGCAGCTGTAACCTGGACTGTCTTTCCAAAAGATCTGTGTACTTTCTTCAGAGTCTCAGAAGATGGGTTTACTTACTTCCAAGGCTCTGATGTTTCTAACCTTTTAAAGATTACAGAGAATTAATGGGACACATGAGATTTCCACAGCACTGGCCTCACATCATCACATTGAAGAATGAGCCAATCTACTCCTCAAGGGCAGTTATCCTAGGCAAAATCATGTTCTAAGGAACAAGATCTGTGATGCCAGAGACCATAGCAGAGACTTGGTGGCATTGGGGTAAGGACTATTGATGGAGAAAAGCTGGGTGTCAGAATTGTGGCATCACTGAATGCCGGTTAGTCATCTTTTTTCTGGAATGCACAATCTGTAAACTTAGAGACATCAGATTAGAGACAGATTAGAGACATCTCTTAGCAGAAGATTAACTTTAGCACTGCCAATTTACCCTATATGTGATGGGAGTAGACATACATGTTTACACAATACATCTTCTCTCAGCGAATGTCATTTTCCTGTCTTGATTTGCTTTCAAAATTCATCAGTTGGCAACGCTGACATCCTCAGTCTTCAGGATGTATCTAAGATGTCTTTCTTTTTCATCCAGCCTATTCAAAATCTCTCATTTTTCTATTTCATATTTTCATTGTCCTGCATGGACCTTTCTAATGATATTCTGACCACTTTCCCGTGAGCAGACATATTCCAAACTGTTTTCATCAGTTCTTGCTTAGGAATTATTTAGGTGTAAGACTCCTAACTCTGAGGAGAGGTTTCTGCTTTTTAAGTAGTTAACCAATTCAGGGTCAATATAAGAACCTTTAGTGGGATGTAACTCTTGGAGTCTGTGGACAGAGAATATCCCCCTCTTTGGTTCTTTCTCCTTGCTGACTATGGAGAGCAATGTTCTAGCGTTTCTCATTCACCATTTTGAGTTTTTGGCTACTGATAAGCCATATAACTCTATGGCTTTCACCACTATCTTTATTCAAATTTATCTTTTTGGCTCAGCCCATCCTTTTATGCTCCGATGGTATAATTTCAATTTTATAGTAGACATATACCCTTTGGTCCCTTACCATCATCTTAAATTCAACATGCCCAAAATGAAATTAATCATCACTCTCTCCCCTAATAGCAAAGTGGGTTCCAGATTGTTTCCTCAGCTTCTTCAAATAATGATGCCATGCTTTTGTCATCCAACCTTGAAATTTCAGCCTCATTTTTGACTATTGTTGATCTATGTAAAGCCTATCCATCCTTTTAAGCCTCCTTCAGCTTATATATCATCCTCAAAACTATTTTCCCAATTAATGTGTGTATGTGTATATATGGTATAATACATAATCATCACATTTTATATATAATATATATTATATTATATAATATATATATTAGAGAGAGAGAGAGAGAGAAGAGAGGGTAATCTTAAGTGAGCTCTCTTAACTTTTTTTCCTTCCATATCCAGAACTTATCCAAGTTCTCGTCAACCATTACATCTTTTTCTTTTTTATAGATAAGATGTCTCTCATTCTTTGCCAAGACTGTTACACTCATTCTCTTATTCCTCTATTCTCTACTTTCTCTAGATCTTTCATCTGTTGAGCAGCTCCCCTATTTTACATATTGTATTTTTTTTATTAAATCTGAAAATATGTTTAGTCTCAAACTTGATCCTTCATCCTATGTTAAGTAATGATGTCACCAGTGATGAAATTCCTCAAACCATGATCCAAGAACTTATCCTTGAAAATCTTCAGCTTTACAACTCATATCCAAATAGCTATGAGGCCCTACCTTCTAAATAACCCCAGTGTATTTCTCTTCTCTGTCACTTACCAGTTCATCTCTTCTTACTCATATGGATTATTTCAAGTTACCCAGCTGGTAGTCCTGACCTCAGATACTCCCCTGTACTTCAATTAATTTTTCACACTACTGACAGATTTGTTATTCCAAAATAAAGCTATGATCATGTTGCATCACTTCCTTGCTTAAAATATTTCAGTGGCTCCCTAGCCTACTGGCTGAAGTCCAAATTCCCTGATCTCTGCAGGGACCTTGAAGATCTGATGCTAACTTCATCTCATACCACTTCCTCCCATACCCCTACCAGATAAATTATTTCTCAATAAATCATTTCCTTTCATCTGCTTGCAGGCATATTGTTGTTCCTGCACATAAGTGGTGCTTCAGTATGAATCACCTATTCTTCCTTCTCAGCCAAGTACTTCAATATCAAAAAACTATTTTACCTTCTTTGGCATCCTAGGAAATATTAAGGATTTCCTCTTCTGGGCTCCTGTTTTTTAAAGAGCTCTTAATTCCTCTGTTCTCAATTTTTTGTGCTTCCCACATTTAGAATAGAATTCAATGTCTTTTAATGGTCTCTAAGGCCATGATCTCGCCTTTGGCTACTTTCCTGACCTCATTTCCTTCCACCTTCTCCCAGCTGACTCTGCTCCAGCAACATTGGCTTCCTTCCTATTTCCATGCACATTCCTATATTCGGTCTTTTATGCTTGCTGTTTCTTCTGCCTCTTGTCCTCCTCCCCAGATACTTGTATGGCTGGTGCTCTTCTTCCTTCACGTTGCTGCTCAAGCATCACTTCCCTCTAAAGGTTGTTTTTCCTGAGTGTGAAGTTTAGGATGACATGTGCCTCATATTGCCCAGGCATCTTGAATTACATTCACCATAATAGTACATTCCCAGCCTGCCTTCTAAATTATAAGCCTTGACTTCTCTGAAAGGGAATATGTATAACTTGTTGATCATGTTGTAAGCATTCTGGCATTGGCAAAGTATGGCTGGTGTTGGAGTTCTCTTTTGAAAATAATGCTAGAGCCAAGTTTTCATTTGAAGGTCATGATTAACTATGGATTAACTTAAACTCAAAAAAGCTTTTTGGAATATTTGACTACTGTTAATAAGGATAGTGTGTAGTGTAGTGGAATGTTTATCTGGGCTTATTGCATAAACAAACATACCTCAAGGCAATCAGAAGCTACTCACATTATTTTTAAAGCAAATTTCACAATATAGGCAGTAGCTTTATACGTTACATAATTTATAATATGATACACATAACTAAGGTGAGTTTTACAGTGGACAGTGGATTAGTACAATTGTGTTCTTATAGATTTTATATAAAAATGAAGTTTACCATCAAGAGTAGCTTTTGGTTTGAATTATTGAGGATCTATCTTAGACCCAAGAATGCGAAAGGGATCCTTACTCTCAGGCTGAATGTTGGCTTGTACTGACCAGCATACTAAATGTGTAACCAGGGATTATCCCAACATCTGTTTAGAACAGACAGATGTTGTCATTACAAACCTTCATCAGTCTGCTCCTTCATAGTTAAAAAGAATGATTCCCAGGCATTGAGCTCATAAAAGCAAATAAGAAACAGACAGAAAAAGTATAAGTCTCCAGAATGCTTTGAGTAAGAGGGTTGAAAACCAGAGAAAGAAAGAAGGAAACAGAATCGGGTGGTAGGGGGTGTGGCAGTGATGGGGGAAAAAAAGTATTGTGAAGAAGTCTCAAGCTCCATAAAGAGCCTTTTGTATAGTTTGTCTTATGTGAGATTTTATAACCATATAAAATCTAATACGCTTGTTTCATTGCAAGCAGGAGGATGCTGTATTAAAAAAAAAAAAGCTGGAGAAACAGCATGCAACTCATAAAAGACATGCAGTTTGAATTTACACATGCATTCATCATGGGGTAGTGTGCACCAAGAGGCAGACCAAGATGTTTAATAAGATGGTGTTCCCTTCTCTGTGCAAAAGTTTTTCAGCCATAGCCAGGCAGCTGATATATATAGGCATCACCAAGGAGAGTGACTTTTCAGGACAATAAAGAATAGCTGTTGATATTATGCTTCAACCAATGGACAAAGCAAGTTAAGTGAAGTCTCACTGCTAATGAGGAAAGTAAGGTCTGTGTATAGGGAAAGGCTGTCTTATTCAGGAGACATTTATTTAGTTCTTTTTCTACATCTTGTCTCCTTGGCCTTAAGTGTAACAGGTGGCCAAGCTCTCTATGCCAAGTTCATCTTTGACCACGAGCTGTCTCTGGTGGGTTTTGTAATTCAGGGTCCTAAGAAGAAGGACAGGGCATAGCTATCAACCGGTCACTGACATAAAAGTTAACATCAGCATGTAAATCTCAGGGCCTCCCCTTGGAGATTGGCTTTGACCCCAAAGCACTTCTATCTACTGATAACAGATTGTGATATTTGTGCTCCAGTTCCATTGATCAAAGCTGCCAGCAAGGTTCATCTTACTTAGATTTTATCTATATGACAAAGAGAGGGGCAGATGGACTTGACACCATGTGATTTATCGGGGTCCTTGACCCTGCCTACGTATGGCACCTTCTATGCTTTGGGGTTTATATCCAGGTCCTAATCCTGCATCTGCATTAAGGGAAAACTTCTTTAATGCAGCTCTGTGAGGTCAACCTCACAGATGAATGCTAGTATCAGAGACCAATAAGGGACAAATCAAACCATTTACTCACACAGACTGCCCTTTTCAGCAAGACTGCTATAAACTTTCCTAAAGACAGACTAATTACACAGATTAAAATTGTGATTTGGTAATTTTTAGAGAAATCTAAAAGCGACCGAAAATCTAAACAGTTTCGTAAGTCTTTAGAATGCACACTTACTCCAGCATAATTGAGGGCTTCTCTCCCATTAGGGAACTGGAGTCTGTTACATTATCCCCATTGACTCTCCTAATGTCCCTGGCTCAGCACCATATGCAACAGATGCAAAGGGTCACCAGTGAAGGGCAAAATATTTTGTGAAAATAATAGAGCTATGCTATCTACATTGCCAGTTTTTCCCACTCTGCACTTTGAGTGCTATCACCTTGTTTTCATAGAGCGATTTTCTTTTTATTTGCTGGAGTTTATTTTGTTGAATGT
Source organism: Canis lupus dingo (assembly GCF_003254725.2). Taxonomy (NCBI): domain Eukaryota; kingdom Metazoa; phylum Chordata; class Mammalia; order Carnivora; family Canidae; genus Canis; species Canis lupus. The sequence continues at coordinate 86,771,097 of NC_064245.1, forward strand.
GGCAGAAAGTCAAAAAAAAAAAAAAAAAAAAGGAAAGAAGGCAAGATCTCTTTGTTCTCCTTCAAGTATTAACCAAGCACTGCCCAGAGCCTGCTTCAAATGGGCTTTGTCATCCTACAGCATTGTGTTTATTTTACTTCTTCCTCAACCTGAGTGATTTGCTTACTTAATCGATCTTTGATAATGCGTAACAGACAGGGGAAAAATATCACTAAAAACTAGAAATGGCTGCAGTTGTTTTCTGCATTATAGGAGAACAGCAGAAGTCATCTCTGGAGTAGATGTTCTTTTGTTTAGGAAAACTTACTGATGGGGCTTTTAAGTTATGCAAAAGTAAGCCTTCAAGACCAGTCCAAGCTGGAAGCAGAGACAGAAGAGTGCAATTACTCTTCCTCACTAAAGGTCAAGAATTCTGCTTTTGCGCTCTGCTGGTTTTGGGGATGGGAGAAGGGAGTTGCAGTGTATTCTAGACCTAGGAGAAGACAGAAATATAGGCAAACGTTATATATACATAGTCACTCACACACACACAGAAACAAGGAAATATGGCCATCTGGATTCTGTGCAGAAAGAGATTTGGGAGATATTTCTGGGGGTAGAGATGGCTGAAAAAATTTAGTAGTCATGAATATAGCAATCTCAGGTCATTTCCTATTTTGCTATAATACCCTGCCCCAGTACTTCTGTATTGTTCCTCTAACCTTTAGTTAGAAAGTGTTACATTCTATACCACCTTGAATTAATGGTTCTTCTAGGAACAAAAGAGTTGAGGCTACATCTACACATTGAGCCAGGTAGTACCTAGAGAGTTCTGGAGATGCATAAATAAATGGGCATCTCAAAAGCATAGATGCACAAGGGGATTCAGAAGGAAGAAGAAGGTAGAGAACATCACACATATGAGAGGTGCAGGAGAACAACAGCACTTTTACCTTTGGAATCCTCAAGAAACAAGAGAAGAGGGCAGGCAGGCTTTTTCACTGCTGAGATAAGATCACATTTTTAAATTTGGATATGAAAAGAAAGGGTAGCCATAGCAGGTTGCTATCCTGCCACAAATAGAACTGCTCAAAGTGTCTTTTAGTGCCCCACACCTGAGCCCCACCATGTAAGCCATGCTCTGCTGCCCTTTTCCTACTCTCTCCAGACATTATCAATAACCATTCCATCTTCTGACTGAGACCATTTCCCACTGTCTAAGAAGCCCCTGGCTTCCATCTTCTGCTTACCACATTCTACCCATTTTTCAAGGCCCAATTAAAATTCCACCTTTTTTTTTTTTTATCAAGTTGATTCTGACTCTCAGAGGCTAACTTTAGATCTCCTGTTTCTTTCATATCAGAAAGTCATAAGACAGAAATCTTCTATTTTCTGTTTTTTTCTACCTTAATTTGGTTTTCTTCACACAGAAATGGAAATTCTTTAGGTAAAGCAAAGGTGTCATTTATTTTTCCTCTCATTCTTAACTCCTCCAGCTAGCCTATTCCTAGATATCTACTAACTTCTCAATTAGCATTTAGCTATTGGACAAGGAGCTGCAGCAGTCTTCAAAATACACATTTCATATTCAGAAAATGCTCAATATAGGGAAGCAATACTGATGCTTTAGTGGACATTCTTTAGGTGGGCAACACCATGGTAAAATTAAATTCTCAGAATGAAAACTTACAAGATCTTCTGATTTCTTCCTTTCTTTATGTGTCCAATCCTGCATAATATTTTCAGCTCTTTTCACTTATAAATGAAGTATTTTTTCCAATATAACTTCATTAAGAAAAGCCAAAAAAAAAAAGTACAACTGAACAAGTTCCTTAAATCAAATAGTGATTCAACTTGGGAGACCTTATGGAATCTTTTAATAATTATTTAAATGTTGAAAGTACAATTAGCTTAATGAGAGACTAATATTTCAAACCTCAGATCAACTTGAGTACTACAAGTTAAGGCATTAAAATACAACCACAGGCACAAATCAAGTGTATATTTTAAACAATTCTATTTCCTACATGAGTCAAGTGTATCAAAAGGCCTACAAAATTCATTTTGTATCTCCATTTTTATTGTTGGTTTCCTTTTTATCCTTTCCACTCACTGCATTTTCTCTCTCTTGCACTCTTTCTCTTTTGCTCCAAGCTTCCTTTTTTATGCATATTGTTCTGCATCTGATGCTCTGGTGGCTTCTCACAGCTATTTTTCACTTATGAGTTGTCATTGGGCTACTATCTGCAACAAAGTTGTATCAATTGAACACACTGGGAAATAAAATAAGGTACCATGTACATGAGAGCTGGTTTCTAAGGTCAGAGAATAAATAAGATGAAAATTCCATGTTACTGAATTACCCTTGAGACTCACTTTGGAAGGTGCTGGGTAGGAGATCTTCTCTAACAAAGTTGAGCAAAGTCAGTTTTTCATCCAGCATTGAAATCATTCATTCTTTATTCAGTTGGACCACAAAAGAAGTAGTTGGTTTCTTTACATAGGCTATGCTGATCCCAAAATGAGGTTCTTTAAACACATGTAATGGAATGAGAAGCTCATGTTCTAAGAGGCACATGGGAACCAAGGTCCTGACAGAAGGTGGGTTCTGGGAATCCACTTCAAGCTGGTTCTGGGATGTTTACACGTTGAATGGCTGTACAGGGGAATTTTCTGAATAAATTAAATGAATATTTTTCTTCTTCTCTGTTTGTTTTCCTCTCCCTTCCCTCTGTCTCTCTCATCCAAATACATATAATGAAATTCCATTTAGTTGAATATGTGTGTGATAGGACTCAACCCTTACATCAGGATGAAAGTGTCCACTTCCCTGGAAACAAAGTCATATCTCTATAATGCTATTGATCATTCACTTGAAAATAATTAAGGCCATTACACAAGGCTTCTGCACATCAAATCTGACAACTTACAGGGTCTGACAGATGGGTTTTGGTCTTAACCCTTCCTTCACTGTCTCTTATGCTCGAATTATGTTAATAGAGCTGGTTAAGCAGAAAAAATGTGGTAAATGTTTTGGCATCATTAAAATAGCTTTTCTTTGCCTTGATATTGTATGGAGAGATTTCTAGTCTGCATCCCTCAATCGGGGAACTAAGATGCCAGTAAATCTTGTTGGAAGTCATATGGATTCATCTTTCCTCATAGCTTTTTTTTTTAATTATTTTTTTTACACAGCTTTATTGAAATACAATTCACTTACCATGTAATTCATCCATTTAAAGTGGTACAACTCAATGAGTTTTAGTATATTCCAGGGTTCTACAGTCACTACAGTAATCAATTTTAGAACATTTTCATCACCCCGAAAAGAAACCTCATACTGTTTAGCTATCACACCCCAGATACTCACCCCTATACCACCCCAGTCTTAGGCAACCACTAATCTACTTTCCATCTCTATAGATTTACCTCTTCTGGATATTTAATATAAATGGAATTTGAGTGAGAGGAAGAAGAGACATAGCATTGGAAGTCTGGTAGCAGTTACATTAGGCAGAAAGAAACACTATGCAGATCTATGTACTTCAAAGCAGTTTAGATGACTCAGTGGATTGGGGTTCAGGAATAAAATCATGTCTCAGCATTTAATGATATTATACATCATGGGCATGAATGCAATCTATCTCAGAGCAGGCACTGAAATCAACCATGATGCTTCTAAAATATATATTTTGATAGTAGATCAACATTAGGTGTATATCAATATTTTCTCAATGACAGTATTAAATTTACGGACAGATAAAGGTATATCAGACAATTCTTTTTACTTGTCACCTATTGGTCAGATCTGAGGAAAATTTTGTGACCTTAATTTAATTCATTTTTTAAGTGATGGCTTTACTAATTAAGTTCATTCAAAAAAAATAGATTACTCAATGGAGAAAAGATTATCCTCAAATGTAAAAATGAAATGTATGAGGAAAATTTTGGCCTGCCAATAATTGTTCTAACTGTATCTCAAGGAAATTTTATCTGTTTTGAAATTCAACATGATAAATAACTGCAGTTGATTAACTTTGGGTTTTATTTGTTAATTCATGTGCATGTGTTAGCATGATTTTATTGGTTTAGTCACAGTAGCAGTGGTATAAGATTTAATTACTGACCCGAGGAACAAACAATATATATACTTTACACTTTAGCATATCTCAATTTATATTCATAGTAATTGGAAACTCAGATGTCTATGGAAGGTGTAGAAAGAAGGTTTTCCTCATAACTAATCTTTTAATCATAGCGATAGCACCATTTGCTAAATGCCTATTATAGGGCAGATGATAATATATTATCACATTAATCTTTACAACATCTCTGCGAGGTTAAGGGAGTTACCCTCCACTTTTTACTGAAGCTCCATATATCAAGAAAGCAGCTTCAGCTTATGCAGCCTGTTGGTGGCAAATCCAAACATCGCAATTGGTTTGAATTTCTTTCCATAGTTCCTGCTGCAACTTGAGTTTGGAGTTAATTCTTCAGTTTCTCAAATCAGAAACAATAATACAAATATTTACCGTGTCAAGCGTGGTGCTAATTTTGACCTTGTTTTAACGGTAGATTGAATTGAGCTGTTCAGTTGTAAAGCATTACCTGGAACATGGTCAAACTGGTCAGTTACTATCCACACATATCCAAGACTGTCCAAATTTCAAACCAGGAAGATTCTGGTATTGATAGTTTGCTCTATTCTCAGATCTCCAGAGAAATATAATGGGCTTCTTTTCATTAAAAATGTTAAAGAATCATGATCTGATTGTTCTTTATAATAGGCCTCACCTAACCTTTAGATACATATGCATTTTTTGTCTTTTTGGATTTGTTTTCTCATGACTTTTAGCTTCCATTGGTTTATTAGAGAAGACTATTTCACAGAGAAATGAAGCATTTAGACTGTCTAAACATCAGGCAGTGTTTACTAATTATCCACTATGGGGGATGTTATACAGGATTCAAAGGAGGATGCAAAATTAGTCTAACTCTTAAAGAAGCTTAAAATCAGCTGAGGAGACATATATAGTTGTGAGACGAATAACCCTGAAACACTATATGACTAAATGGAAAATGACTACTACAGAAAATAAGAGAAGCTTTAAATCTTGTGCAATTTTAAATTAAGAAACCTAGTTAAAATGTGTTTTTCTCTATAATAAAAGAAGTAATTAGTGTCAGGGAGATGTTTATACAAGTTTCCGACATCATAACATTAAATACACTGTCTTTGGTGTTAGATAGCCTGATTTCCTATCTGCCACTTCTCTGCCATTTATCAGCTGTGTTATTTTAGAAAATCATTTCACCTCTCTGTGCCTCACTTCCCTGTCTGTAAATTATTCAGAGCTTATGCTATTTATGTTGTGTGAGTTCTGCTCAAGTTTGCTATACTGTTCTAAGACTGTTCTGAGACTACGTATGCTGAGTCATTGATTCAGACAGTTGCTATCAGTTAGATACTTAGCAAGAGCCATTAGATGTTCATACTACTTGATTAAACAATTCTACTCATATGAATTTATTATAAGCAGGAAGACTAGGGAAAGGGTCAACTAGCATTAGTTGAGACTGGGTGAAGTGTTCTGGGTGAAGTTCACAGTATAGTCTTAAATTTAATCCCAATGAAAACCTTGTTATCTAGACCTTATGAGGCTCAGAGAGGTCAAATAATTTTCTGGTAAGTAAGGAGTGAAGTTAGCTTTCAACTCATACTTTTATGAGTCTAAATCTCCTAATGTCAACACTAGTCATGCCATAGAAGAAACACATTTCTAGCTACACAAATAAGTCTATGACATATAATCTATCATCGTAAAAATAATTGGAAACAATTTAAATGGCCAATGTTAGAGACCTAGTTTAATTAAATATGGTAAACAAACAAAATGAATGAAGTTATTAAAATTATAATTTAGTATAATTATTAAAAGCATGTATAAAGAGCATAATAAACTAATATATAAACAATTAGTAAAATTACATAAAATATATAAACATGGATGGCATATGCTAACAAAATCTTTGGTATGCATTATATATGATTTAAATTTAGTTTAATCTGTATTACTTTTTATACAAAACTTCTTGAGGCAGACATTTAAAGGTAATTTATTAATATGTACATTATTCAAAGTAATTAGTTTATAAAATTACTTTAAAAATATATAATGAATTACTATAAAAATATAAAGTAACTCTTTGATAGCCACTAAAGTCAGTTCTGTATGTATAATAATAAAAAGATGAAGTAGCTTCCTTGAAGGAGCTTACAGTCTACTGAATTCAGTAAAGGCATTTTTACTTACAAAATATATTTTCCATCTAGAAAAAAAACTGTATATATATATATATATGTATTTATATATATATATATACACACATTTATATAAATGGAAACATAAGTAGAATCAACATAGAACAATTTTCACTAAATGAAAAAGATATAACCATTCTAAACTTATGATTTATATTATATTATATATATATATCTGGATTTGTATAATATCCTTTCATTCTTTCAAATCTAGGTGGTTCAAGTATACAAGTATAAAATAAATTTTTTAAAATAATTTTTATTTATTTATGATAGTCACACACACAGAGAGAGAGAGGCAGAGACATAGACAGAGGGAGAAGCAGGCTTCATGCACCGGGAGCCCAACGTGGGATTCGATCCCGGGTCTCCAGGATCGCACCCTGGGCCAAAGGCAGGCGCTAAACTGCTGCGCCACCCAGGGATCCCTAAAATAAAATTTTAATAGAATATTTATTATATAAATCTGGAGTGTGTATTGTATTTTAAGAGGAAAAATCCTAACACAATAAAAGATATTAGTGACAAATTCAATTACATTAAATTTATTTTTGCATGGCAAAAATTATCATGCATGAAAACAAATAAAATATGATTGGGGAATAGTATCTGTAACACATAGGGCAAATTAGTTTACTATATAAAATTGGATAAACTTTCCAGGATTATTAGGGAGCTAGAAAATAGGACCAAACAAATAACATAATACAGCATAGAAAAATAAAATTATATATATTTTTTAAAAATGTCAATTTCAAAGAAATGGAGAAAACAAGGGCAAAATCTCTAATCCAAGAAATAGTGTCTGAATATTTTCTTGAATTGACAAACATCAGCAAGCTTCAGTTTCAGAGAAAAATAATCTTCTTTTCAGAGAAAAAATCTTACACAAATTTTTAAAAAGCAATCCACATATATCTATATATATTTTTTTTCTAACTGCAGTGTATCAAAGACAAACTAAAGATCTTTGAAAATACAGAGAAGAGACACAGATGTAACAACAACAACAAAAAGTCAAATGTCTATCTAATTTCTCAAGCTCTACCATGAAAGTCAAAACATAGGGAAATGATGATCTTAAAGTTTCTGGGATAGGAAATAATAACAGTTAACCTAGTTTAGGTCTCTTTACAGTTTTACCTTTAAAAAATAGTGGCCAGGGACACCTGAGTGGTTCAGCAGTTGAGCATCTGCCTTCAGCTCAGGGTGTGATCCTGGAGACCCAGGATCGAGTCCCGCATTGGGCTCCCTACAGGGAGCTTGCTTCTCCCTCTGCCTGTGTCTCTGCCTCTCTCTCTCTATCTCTCTCTCTGTCTCTCTGTCTCTCTGTCTCTGTCTCCTCATGAGGAAATAAATAAAACCTTAAAAAAATACTTTTAAAAAATAGTGGCCAGAAAAAAGGACATTTTTAGAAATACAAATGAAACCTTAGCAGCTAGATTATTGCTTAAGAACAAAGGATGTACATTGAGAAAAAAGAAAATAGTTTTAGAAGTGAATTTAGATATTCAAGAGGATTATGGGGAAAAAGAGCAAGGATATGAATAAATTAAACAAACACTGATTGTTAAAAAGAGTAAGAATACTGCTTGATGAATGTGGTTTAAAATACGAATCTAGATAATATGAAAACCTTAGCCAAAAATATATACATTGGAAAGCAGTGATTTGAGTTGAGACTTTCTGAGTCATTTTAATTTATTTGTATTGTTAACAATTTCAAGGACTGAACATAAAGGCTATGTAAAGTATATAATCTTAAAGGGAAGAAAATAAATCTTGGCGGAATATTCCACCAAAAATCAATCAATAAAAGGAAAAATGGAGTAGAAAATAAATTTAAAAATAAATCAGAACAAATTTAAATACAAAATGACTGTGTACAGATAAAACAAATTATGTGGATTATCACAATCTAAGTTTGTGGACAAATAGATCAGTAAAAGTTAAAGATTTTCCTACTAGGTTAGGAAAAAATTCTGGTATGTGTTATTAAAATAAACACAGCAAAAAGATCAGAAGAATGCAATACAGTTTTAAGTAGCTGATGGAAAAATTATAAACCCGAATATAATCATAAACTATGTGGCTATATTAATACAAGGCAAAATAAGGGCACCTAAAAATTCAGAATCAAAAGATAAATCACAATGGAAATTCAAAAGTACTTAAGACAATAATGAAAATACAGTGGCACCAACTTTTGTGGAAAGCAGCGAAATCCCATGGTAATCAGAGGACAATATATTAGTTTTAAATACTTACACTTACACCAGAAGGAAACTGGAATATTAACACACTAAGTGTGTACCCTAATTTAGAAAAAGAAGAGATTAAGCTCAAAGAAAGAATAATAAAACAAATAATGCAGATTACAGAAGAATCAATGAAATAGGAAAAGAAGATCTATTATTATAGAGGTTCTAAAACCATGGACAACATTTTATTTTAAAATGTTAATGAACATACAGGTGTATCATGATAACATAACTCAGGATGCAGTTGAGACTGAAAAGATAACCAAATGATAGTATCCATTAAAAAAACAGACTGAGGTGACCTAAAATTGCTGCAGAACGAACTAAACACCTGCGTCATCCTGTAACTATTAAAGAATGAGGTCAGTAGTTAAAATATCTTCTCCTAAAGAAAACAGTCTGAATGTTCTATATGAATTCTATCAAAAATTCAAGGAACAGATAATTCCAATCTTCTACAAAGTATTGCAGAAAATAAAATAATAGGAAAAAAACATCCAACGCTTTGCAGGAGCCTAGTGCAAACCTGATATCAATTCTAGAGACAGACAGTATTAGACAAGAAGATTAGAGGCCAGTCTTACTTACGAATGCAAATGGAAGAACAGAAAACAACCTATTAGCAACCCCAAATACAGCAGTACGTAAGAGAGATACTGCATCGTAACCAATCTGTTCACAAGAATGCAAACTTAATTCAAAATGAGAAAACCTACTATGTAATTATCCACATTAGTAGATAGAGAAAAATCAAATAATCATTTCAGTGGAAGTCTAAATATGTACGTGATAGAATTCCACAACAATTTATATATGTATAAATCCTAGCAAACTAAGAATAAAAATAAACCTCCCTAAGCTGATAATGGCAATCAAAGAATATTCTAATTATTAGAATAAATAAAATGTAGCAAGGTTTCCTGATAAAATATCAATATATAAAATGCAAAGTTTTTTGTATATATCAATACTGTTTTCCAGATAGACTATTAATACAGAAATAGATCAATACAGAAACTCAATTCAATTCATAAAATGCGTTTTCATTTATATAGATCAGTACCGTTTTCAATAGAAACAAAAACCCACACAAAATGTATCCAGGAGCAAAATGAAGTATGTTTAACAATTTAAAGGAGAAATTTACAAAAGTTTACATTTCCTCACAGATTAAGCACCCATTTCTGGCACACATTGACAGCGAACTACCTGAGAGCAAGACTGTGCTTTTTCTTCTCCATATCCTTTAACAGTGAGCACCCATAAGGGTTAGTAAATGCTCAGCAAATGCTCCATCAATGATTCATTATCATCGGAAGTTTCAGGATATACACTGTGAGTCATAATGGACAGGCCAAGAAATGAACATTTTGAATTATTTGAGTCAACAATTGCACATTCTATTTCTGTAAACTGAGGCCTGGGATGTTGATTGACACGTCTGTCCCCACAGAACCAAATGGGAAATCCACCCTGGTATCTCTCTTCTCCCAATCTTCTCATTCAAACACTTCCTCCTGTGGATTTGGCTACTTTATCTATGTTGAGTTGAATAGGGTCCAGTTTAAGAGTTTAATGCAGATGTGTTTGTCCAATCCATTCCCTGACTTGGGTGTTTTCCTTGGTGAATAGAGCTGAGGACATTTTAATTAATTTATTATGTCCCTTCAATTAGGGGACCCAATTAATAATTGAAATGGGTTTTTAATTGGTTTATATCCTCTAGGGTATCGTATTAATAACATAAATAAACTAACAGGTTTGCATTGAATTAGGATTCATCTATATGCATATCTGTTGCCTCCCAATACATTATCTCTCTTGGACCTCCAAAATTGAATGTAACTTTTTAAACAAAGACATTCTGATGTACTAGTTTCTTGTTGTTGTTGTTCCACTTTGAGGCAAGGTCATAGTATTCTTCAGTTGGGATGAAAAATGTTGATGTTATTTCTTCTTTTGGTCCTAGATTCATGATTCCTCCAGTTCTCCAGTCTCATAATGTTGAAATCACCTCTGAATTGTGTGTCCTTTTGAGCCTTCTGTTAATAGACATATTATATACCATCACAGGTAGGCAAATCCTTAGAAATCATTTGTTTTGCTCCAATGGGGGGAAAAAAAAAACAGAGAGGTTACATGCATGCCCAAGCTCACACAGCACGACAGTAATAACAGTGGTTTCTATGAAGACGCCCTACAGATTTTTCTTTCAAATGTCATTTATTCTGGCCCTTCACTTATTTCCCTTTGAGATGTTACCACATAAGGCCACACTTGGATTGGCTATCTCTTCTCTTGAGAGAAACCTAATGACTTATCTCATTGAAAAAAAAAGTCAAATTTCATTATGGTATTTCCAGGACTTAGCCAAATACTCAGGACAACATTGTCTTTGTTACAAGGTATTTGGAGTAAACTATCTAAAAGCTTCTAGCATTTTCTCCTGCCAGTAGCATAAATCCCATGCACCCTCAGGATGTGCAATCCTAGTACAATCCATCCCTGAATGTTTGGTCTGAATTTACTCTTCCAACCTTGCTCCTGATGTTTGCCTCACACAAGTTCTCTTCTATATGTGGCTATCTCCCTCTTCATTGAATCCCTCTGGCTGGTTGTTTCTTCCTTGCCTCTAGTCCTAAAGGTTTCTCAACTCTGAAACCTAAAGGTTTCCAGAATGTGGTCTTCAGACTGATCTTGAACTTTCTACAAATGTTTGTTCTTGTTCCTCTTCCCCCAGAAACTTGGGGGCTGGGGTCTAGCGATCTCTTTTAACAAGCTCTCCAAGTGGTTCTGAAGCAGGCTGAAGTTTGAGACCCACCACTCTCGCTTCTTGGATGAAGAAACGATCCCTCACCAGATCTAACACCTTTTTTTAAAACTCTGGGTTTTTTCCTAAATGGCAAAATGAAACCCTGACATTTACACCTACATAAAAACTCTTCCTTCAACAGAATCAGATTTGATATTTGATTTGATCTATAATCAGACGTACAGTTGGGGTGTAAATCTTATTATTCCCAAGTGACAGCTGAGGACAAGCATTCCTGCCTTTATTCCGAGCAATTCTTCCACATAATGCCTCACACTTGTTAATGAATTAATCAATGCTTGTTGAATGACTAGAGGCAGTAATAGTGATAGTGATAATATTATTTTATGGTGCATATTTGTCTGGTTTGTGGTTCTATGGCAATTCTTCTACTTTCTTTCTAAGTCTGGGAGTTCCTTAAAGTTCCTAAAGCTAGTGCATGGCTCTTCCAATCAGAAGACTTCAAACCTGGTGGGGCACCTGGGGGGCTCAGTGGTTGAGCATCTGCCTTCGGCTCAGGGCATGATCCCGAAGTCCTGGGATCAAGTCCCACATTGGGCTCCCTATAGGGAGTCTGCTTCTCCCTCTGCCTGTGTCTCTGCCTCTCTCTCTCTCTCCCTGTGTCTCTCATGAATTAAAAAAAAAAAAAAAGACTTAAATCCTGGTGCTGGAGAAAGGAAGGATTGGGGAATTCCTTTCCTCTCTGGTGGTGGTACAGTGGCAATACCTACATGTTGAGTTCCTGGCAAGAAGAGGCACTGGTGCTGGAGTCACCTGCCATGAATTCAAGTTCCTTAGAAATGGCAGGTCCATGGAGACAGTAGCCCTTGTCAATCGATGGCAGTGCCAGTCATCTCCTTGCCTTCCTCATCAGACCAGTTCCTGCATGATTGGCAGGCCTGGTTCTCCAGCTTGCTCAACGACTCTGCGGGCTACCCAATCCCAATATTGTTTCAGTAAACTCTGTTTCTTAATAAGAGAGACAGCGTTTGTTGCTTGAAAGATAGAACCCTGACTCACACAGTAATAATAAGTTTTACTACATTTGATTATTTGATATGTCTATTAAGCTGCCTCAGCTTCCCCAACATAACAGAAAATTGACTAGTATGAAAAGACAAGGATTTCAGAAAAGGTCATCTCTGTTTAGCCTCTATCAGGCCTCCATATACAAATATGAATGCCTGACAATATCTGCCACTCTCATTATTCCAGAAGGACAGCATGAGGTCACACCTAACACATTCTTCTACGTGGTAAACGAAACCAAATCATCATCCCTCAAGGAGTGATGGGCATTGTACGTGGGTGGGGTTAAGGTCTTCCATTTGTCAGCTCACATTTCCAATCTTTAAGGTCAAGGTTCTCTATTCTTGGCACATCTTAGGTGGGTGAAGGGAAACATTCACATACCAAAGTTCAAATAGCATGACTGGGGAAAGTCACCCTCTAACCCAGAGAGACTCTCTCCCTGGAAAATCACTGAATTATACGCAATGGTACAAGTTTGTCTTTGAACTGTCGAACGAGGTTCACCACTCTCTGGGGTGGGCATAGTCGTGTCATCCTCTCTTTACAGTGATGCTCAGAAAGGTGAAATCAGAGTTAGGGTTGCATAGCTCAAAGTTAGCAGAACTAGGACTTAATTTCATATTTATCTAATTTAACAGCCTGTGTTCTTCTTGCTGAAAATGCTGTCTTGCAGGGAAGGTCTTTTCTACCATGTTGTTCTGAATACTCCTCTTTTATTTTCCTCCCTACATCCTATGGAACACATTCTCCCTTAAGCCCCAAATATACTTTTGGCACACTGTACAGAGCACTTTACCACTCACATTTGTTTGCGTGCATATCACCCTATCTGAACTGTAAGTTACAGAGCGCACAGATGACACTTTATTCATCTTTGTTTCCCATGTTCCTATCATAGAGCGTGAATTATAGTAGTTGCTCAATAAATATTTATTACATGAATGATGGGTCAATAAAAACAAAGGAGAGAAAAAAAAATCCAATTTGGTATAGGTGACTGTGAAATATTCACTTAGCATTTCAGAAAACACACAACTCAAAGGGAGGAAAGTGCTCTGGCACTGCCCCTTCCACAAAATGCACTCACTGTGGCCCACTTCACAGAAAACTAACTCCGCTCTCCGAGCTCCTTCCTCATCAACCCCAAGTACTCAGAACATTCCAGCTGGCACGCCTGGCAACTCTCCGGATCCCCTCACAGTACTGCATACACAGTCAGTTGTTACTGACAAGGGGCCACGGAGCCACACAAATAAAGCTTTGTGCAGAGGCTTAAGTGTCAATACTGCTGTTCAATCTGCAGCTCAGGGCATCCTCTCCCATCCGAGACGATACTTCTTGAGAATGAACCCTAATATCCAGTCCCCATCAGGAGAAGTGAAGGCACCTTTCAGAGCCTGTGAGACACTTTGTTTGCGTTAGAGAGTGTCTGAGCTCTGGGGATTGGCACAGAACCAGCAATATATGCTACTGTCATTCAGGGGATTAAAAAGGCTGCAGCCATTACCCTTATGTGGAATTAAAAAAAACAAAAAAAAAAAAACAAAAAAAAACAAAAAAGAAATGGCCATGAAATCTGACTGCATTTCATTCCACTTGGTGCAATCCAATTTATAATGTGAGGGCAAGAAAAATACCGTCTTTCTTCTTTCCTTTCAAGGAGGTGGCAGAGAGGAGGAGAAGGTGCATGAGCTTTGAATTCTGAAAGACGAAGATCTCATATTGGCTTTCTCTCTCATTCATTGTTGACCTCCGGAAAGTCACTTCTTGTCCTTGAAATTCTAACCCCTCTTCTGCAAAATGGGTCGCATAACATCTTCCTCTCGCTCTGCTGGGACGGATTAAGTGAGATGATATGCGTGAAGTACCTGCTGCATTACAGGAAGCTGGTGGTGCTGGGCTTTCCCGGGGCAACAGGAGGCAGAAGCCATGGGAAAATGAGAATGTGTCAGTTATACAGCTAACGCCTTCCTGCCAGGGATAAACATTCTCAAGGATGGGAGAAAGGGATCTATATGGACCTGAGCTGAGGGAAACAGCTGTGCACTAAGGTTTGTGCTGGGAGAAGACACGTCTTGCTGTATCTTCAAAGCACTGCACTGAAGAAGGCCAGATGATCTTCCCTCTGCTGAGTGGGGCTGAGACATCTGCACTCATCTCACTGCATGTCTGGGAAGGGCTTTGGTGACCTGAGTGGCTTTGTGAGCAGTGACTTCACCATTGATCCTAAGCCATAAGCAATCTGTGCAAAGCAAATGGGACAGACTATTTCTTTTCCAATTTAAAGAACTTTCTGTCAGTAAGTGTTCTATTCCAGAGCTAGACCCAGGCCCATCCAAGTGCACAGCTAAGTGGGTCCGTGCATGTATATTAATGATTTCACTGGAGAATATTATGTTGTGTTTGAGACTAAACGTTTCTTTCCGTAGATTTTACAGTTTCCAGAGTCCTTAAATAAAACCACAATTAATACTTCTTAGAGTTCTCCACCTGCTATGATGTAATTCGATACTGAGTTACTTTATAAAGTTGGGTGGTAGGGATAAGTCCATTTTACAGGTGAAAAAAGTGAGCCTCAGAATACTGTCTAAAATGTTACAGCTGGTTAGTAGTAGCCTCAATGCCAAAATCATTGGCAATAGCTCACCAGAGGTTACATATTTGGGGGCTCCAGAGGTTAATTCTGTATAAATTAGAAAAAAAATATCCACTTTACACATTTTATAAAACGTGATTATATGAACACGCTTCCAAGGCCTCTCTCAGGATCATGGATGGGGCCTAGGCAAGTGAGGGCCCCAGAGGGTAAGTTTCACTATCTTCACAGAACCATTTCTGCTTGCCACAGTGCATTGTGCTAGCAAGAGACCTGCGTCTGGTACAGCACACGTGCTGATTAGCTAGTAATCATGATTATTTTTTTTGGCTTTAAGTCATCTCCACAGTGACTCAGAAATACATGTTTCAAGATGAGAGCCATGGGTCATTCTAGACTTCATTGCTGTCTTCAGAAAACCCACCCCCACCCCCACTCACCCTCACTGCTCTTCTTCCTCCATTTTTAGAAATGCAAATTATTTTATCATCTCATTGCTAGGGAGCATGACCTCTTTTTCCTCTGGTTCTCCTTCCACAGCCTTAAACAATGATTTTGTTTTGTTTTGTTTTGTACTTTTGGAGAACACCATGGAAGCTGTGAAAGCACCCATCTGCCTTTTTCCATATGTATCATAATCATCATTTAAAACACAGGCTGGGCCCATGCAGGGCGCAGAGTGAGCAGTCGACCAGGTGTCAGGAAACCCAAGTTCTAATCTTGACCTTATCTCTGTCTACTTATCTGACCTTGTATCATACACTTACTTTTTTGTATTCTGGAAATACTTCAATCACACTACCGTGTGTTAGGAGGAAACTTTAAGCAGTGGTTTCCATTTGGTCTGCATCACAAAAAACATGGTGCACTTTTAAAATTCAGATTCCCAGGCTCCATCTCAGGCCTTGATAATCATAGGAAGAAACAGATACCCTCTACGATGGTCCCCAATTGTATGTATCACCAACAGTCAAAATAGCAGATGGCAGTTCCAATACGCCACAGATAACTGAAGAATTCAGGGATTATTTCATTTCCTCCCTCTTTTACCAAGGGGATAGCATTATATCAACACTTTGAGAAAGGAGAAGAGAAGGCTTAACAATCCCTTTTCATCTTAAATCTCAGATAACTATCTTGTTGAACTGGAACTGTGGTCTGTTAGCCATGCACAGCTCTGACAGGCACCTTGGGGGCTCTACTTGGCCAAGCATCCCAATGCCTCCTTGCTGAGCTTCCAGTGGTGTTGGCTGCAAAGTTTCTGAAGACAGCAAGCCTCCCAGGCACAGAGTGGGTCTCTGAGATCCTTGAAATGCCATGGGCAGTGTCCTTACACATATTGGGGAACAAGTGAGGCAGGGATCTGTGTGGCGCCTACTCTGAAATGCCACTGCTGAGCCTGTGAAAGGTCCAAGAGTAGATCAGATTCCCAAGTCTCCAGCTGGCAGGTCTGTAGGAAAATCAGATTCCTGTGAGTCCTTAGAGGTCATGGGAGGGTGACTGGTCCCAGTCAGAGGCAGGGTGGCTCAGGAAGTGAATAGGACAAAAAAGGAATGAAATGTGACCAGAAGAAATTGACTCCAGTTATTAATTTTCCAGTTTGGCAATCCTAGATAGGGTATATGTCTATGAGTACTTAACAGAGAGAGTGGTCTTCAGCTTCAACAAGCACATTCACACACCAAGGGTAACACACACATACACACACACACACAAATACACACACCCCTTGGGTAAATGACTCAGCTGTCAGTCATGAAACTAGCCCAAAGTAGCAGCAGCAACTAAAAATTGCATGTGTATGTAAACACACACACACACACACACACACACATACACTCATGTACTTGCAGCACATTCACCGAGCAGAACCTCAAATTCTAACCAATTTTTAACCTTTTATTAGACTCAGTCTTTGGGCCAAGAAGTATAGTTTACTCCTGGTTATATTTCTCCAAGCATAGTGCCTGGCATCCTGTGGCAAATGTTTGTAAGGTAAATTAATAGATGTAGCAGCAACTATCAGGTATATTACTTCTTAGTACTGAAAGGTGAATATGATAAAAGCTTTCAAAATCATAATGGATTGTAGCTCGGTAGAAATGTTTATCGTACTTTTAAATGGAGAACCCTAGGCATCCATGAGATCTGAGAACTGAGAACTCTTAGCTGAAGGCTGGTGAACTTAGTAAAACCTATGAAATGCATTAACTCCAAGGCAGATATGTATATTGATTAAAAATTGCAAAGTCCTCTGTGTTGAATAACATGACAAGGATCACATAATTCTATTATTACTTGCCTTAAACTATCTCTTCCACTAAACAGTGACTACTTGAAGGTACTAGATCTGTAGCACTTGTGTTTGTAGCCCTGGTGCCTAGCAATGTGTGTCAGATACACTGTAGAGATGATTATGTCCTGATTAAAGTGCATGGAAATGTGAATATTGACAACCTATTTGAAGTGTATGTTTACTCCAACATCCCATATGTACCTCTTTCAACTGACCTTGTAAATGAAATGCTCTGCAGCTGAAGGGGAATAGAATGTGTACAGAGATTTTCCAGTGTTTATTTTTACATTGAACATCAACTAGGCCCCAAGGCTAATGCTATTGACCTGTAACACGCATAGAGATATGGCCAAGCAACTGGTCACTTGGTCAGTGAGCTGAAAGGCCAGGAGGATCCTGTCCTCAATGGGACACTGCCATCTGGTGTATACCCCAAGTTAGACAGCCAGGGAAGGGATGTTGCTCAGGGTCAGGAAAGGTAAGGAGGCAGAGCTAACACTTGAGTGTAACATATTGCAAAGGTACTCTGTACACAAGAATGGTCACCTATGTGTTTGGGGTCTTGGAGTCAAGGACTTAAATTATCCAGAAATGGGACAGAGAGGATGATAAGTAGGAAGGGAAAAAAAAAATCTTCAATGTCTGCAATAGGTTGAGTATTTCACATTGGTTATCCCATTTAGCTCTTAGTCACCCAACAAGGGAAGTATTAAAATGCTTACATCACAGGTAAGGAAATGGAGGACCAGAGAAGTTAAGTAACTTGCCTGAGGTCACATAAGAAGAACTACTCATCAAACTACTGCTCTGTTCTCTATATTTTGTGGCCTCTGTGACTTTTTCATTTTAATAAATAGCATCTTAAGAGGAGGGCTGTTCTTCTCTTTGTCCAAATGTAATTTTAAATAGAAGTAAGTAGTTCTCAATGATCAGCAACCTACTGAGTAGAGAAGCACACCAAGAATTCCTGACTGCTTGTAGCTTACTATTTCAGTGAAGAGAGAGAATCACATATTAAAGAGAATTAACACTTAAAAATTAGTGCAACATCAAGACCAAGTAATAGAAGTAGACATTTGACATTGATCTATGAAGAAACGCAGGAGTCGAGGAAAAATTAGTAATTCTAATCCTGTCTTGATTTAAAATTTTGAAATTTTGTTCAGTATATTTTTTTGCATTAATTTTGACTTCTTTGCTATGGAAATACATTTTCCAGCCTTATAAAATAGAGAGATAATTGACATATAAGAGTATGTAAGTTTAAGGTGTACAATGTATTGATTTGATATTTATTTATTGCACAATAGTTACCACCATAGCATTACTAACACCTTTATCAGGTCTCCTCCTCCTCCTCCTCCTCCTTCTTTTTGTTTAAAGATTTTATTTGTTTACTTGAGAGAGAGACAGACAAAGAGCACAAGCAAGGAGAAGGGCAGAAACAGAAGGAACAAGCAGACTCCCTGCTGAGCATGCCCCACCCCCAGCCCCGCACTCCGCCTTGCCAATGTGGATCTCGATCCTAGAGCCCTGAGATCATGACCTGAGCCAGAGTCAGGGACTTAACTGACCCAAACACCCGGGTGCCCCACATACTATCTCTTCTTTTTTATGGTGAGAACATTTAAGATCTACTCTCTTAGCAACTTTCAAGTATATACTAGAATATTATAATTATTTTTTAAGATTTTATTTTGGGATCCCTGGGTGGCGCAGCGGTTTGGCGCCTGCCTTTGGCCCAGGGCGCGATCCTGGAGACCCGGGATCGAATCCCACGTCGGGCTCCCGGTGCATGGAGCCTGCTTCTCCCTCTGCCTGTGTCTGTGCCTCTCTCTCTCTCTCTGTGACTATCATAAATAAATAAAAAAAAAAAAAATTAAAAAAAAAAAAAAAAAAGATTTTATTTTATTTATTCATGAGACACACACACACACACACACACAGAGGCAGAGGGAGAAGCAGGCTCCATGCAGGGAGCCCGACATGGGACTCCATCCTGGGACTCCAGGATCATGCCCTGGGTCGAAGGTGGCACTAAACTGCTGAGCCACCCAGGATGCCCTAGAATATTATTAATTAGAATCACCATGAGGTACATTAGATCCCCAGAAGCTATTCATCTTCAAACTGGAAGTGTGTACTCTTTGACCAATATTTTCTCAGCTCCATCAACCTCCAACCCCTGGTAACGACCATTCTAGTCTCTATCTCGAGTTTGGTTGTTTTAGATTCTAAATATAAGAGACTTCATACACTATCTGTTTTTGTCTGATTTATTTCAGTTAATATAATGTTCTCAAGGTCTGTCTATATTACAAATGGCAGGATTTCCTTCTTTCTCACAGCTGAATAATACTCCGTTATGTCTATTCACACATCTGTATGTTACATGTATGAATACAAACACATACACACATATATTTATGCACATCTTCTTCATCCATTCATCTTTTGACAAACAGTTAGGTAGTTTCCATATTTTGGCTATTGTATATAATGCTGCAGTAAACACGAGAGCATAGATACCATTCTGAGATCCTGATTTAAATTCCCTAGGATATTTACCCAGAAGTGGATTGCTAGATAGTTCTATTTTAACTTTTTGAGAATCCTGCATACCATTTTCCATAGTACCTATGACATAATATTTATTTTTTAAAATAAGCATAAGATATTATTTATCTTGATTACTGAGTTTTTTTTGGAGCCCCGTTAAGTTTTGTGCCTTGGCTAAGAGTCTAACTAGTCCTGATTCTGAAGGATTTATAACTGAAAGGATGGAAACAGTCTAGAAAAAAAATGTTACTTTGGCATCACGTCTGTCAAGGAGATATTGGCTTGCTTACTATTGTTATAATGCACCTTGTTTTCTCATGTGAAAAAGTTATAACAATCATTAATAATAAGACACTGGTAGAAACACAATATGATAATTATTATGAACCCTATATACTTTGAAGTTTTATGTGTTTTATATAACAACCAGTTTATCTCTACTCAAGGTTAACTAGAAAATTAAGTGAGCTATTAGATATAACATCTCAGTTTTGAAGCATGATATGTATGTGTTAAAGCTGTTAATCACAGAATGAAAGATACTTGTTTTTGTGGGCTCCTCAGGAAATTTTTGTGTACGTACATGGTGTTAATGCATAAAAATGCTTTTGCTTCTGATTTTTTAATTAAACCATAAATATTACACGGGAAATAATATTTTCTACCAACATATTGTCAATGTAGATTGACTAGTATTTGGCTCTAGATTTTCACTAAAAACACTTTAGTGGTGAAAAATCTCATTAAACTGAACAAAATTTTCTCTAATGGGAGGTGTTTGGGAGACCTTTCATGCAACAAGAAGTCAAGAACATCATTAAGCCATAAGCCATTCCAGATGTGATCTTGCAGAGTCTCAGACACAGATTTAAAATATTTCCAGGGGAAAATGGGTGGTGCAGTCAGCTAAGCATCCAGTTCTTGATTTCAGCCTCAGGTCATGATCTCAGGGTCATAGGATTGAGCCCTGGGTCATCCTCTATGCTCAGTTCAGAGTCTGCTTGAGATTCTCTCTTCCTCTGTCCCTTCCCCCACTCAAACAAATCTTTAAAAAAAAATATTTCCAAACAACATAATATCCCCAGAAAAGTTCACTATTGATGTTTGGGGATTTTCCCCAGAAGGCACAAATCATAAAACTGAAGAGACAGTGTCAATGTTTTGTGTCTTAAGTTAAGGCTTAGTCCTGCTCAGCTTAACTTCTATTAATTATATTTCAACTCATAGCAAGCAGAAATTAAGAAAGATGTGTCATGGTAAGTAATTTGCTCCCATTCCCTAATGCAATGTCACAATCTAGATCTTTCTTCTGAGAAGATTTAGTTGAAACTTCCATTCCTCACCTCTTGGTAAGAATACCATTTAATGTTCCATTAGTGAAGCAGAACATTTGGAAGACATAATGAAGAAAATTCTCAAAAGAACTCGAGGAAGACTTGAGGGAGGGCCCTGTTTTCATATTAATCTTGTGGTTAAGTTGGAGTCTGGGTAAAGTGGTAGAAATTCCTTTGTAATTTATCTGGCAGAGTAAGATTTCAGTCAGACAAGGTACTTACAATTGAGAAACCAGCTTCTCTCCAGCCATAAAGCATGCTAATTGGAAAGCTGTGGGCAGACTTCCTGCCAAAAAGCAGGGAATCTTCTCAAATATTAATGATACCCTCCTGCCAAACTTTTGGATGCTATCATGAATCTGGTGGCTTACAGCTTTATGTCACTTCATCATGTCTTTGATCTTGCTGTTGGTGTACCCCAAAGAAGTACTACTCTCTGTGGTGGGGCTGTGAGACACAGTGTAGAAGCACTTATGGGCTTGGGAGGGAAAACTGGTGTCTACGCAGGTGGACACATCCCATAAAGATGACCTGCATTACAAGCTGAAACAGATATTGATGAATACATTCCAGAGTCACACCAAACTCAGTAAGGACTTTAAATTGTTCTACAATCATAGAATGTGGATGGCATTGCTAGCAAACATAGAAGACAATGGGAATAAAGTCAATGAGTCATTCATTCAGAGATTATAACAGAAAATGATCATTCGGGAGAAGCAAGAAGTCTTCCAACTATGTTGGGAAAATGTTTTAAGGGAAGGATAGCATTGGCTATAAGGTGCAGCTGAGTGATCGCATACACAGTTTATGGGATGTTCAAGAGCTCCTAACTTATTTTTGAGCAGCTTAACGAAATTAATGCTGTTTCTCCAGATGCCTAATTCACTCCACAGAAGTGGTCTCCATCTCAAATCTCAACCAGAAGTTGATTTGGAAGCTGGCAGGCATGCATCCTTGGCAACTGAGACATCAGCAATGAGAGAAGAGCCTGCAACCTTCCCCTCTGCCCAGGAACAGGTCAGAACCTTGGCACTCCACTTTGGGAAGATTGCCAATTTCGAGTTTTAGGCAGCCCATATAAATGCTTTATCTGAACTGCCTATTACTTCATGGCTAAGGGCCTCTCCATTCAGCCAAAGTGGTCAGATAGACACTTGATGAGCATTTGGGTTGTTATGCCAAAGTCATTTTTGGCCTTCGTTTTTGGATACTTGTGAGAGCAATTGTCAACTCAGTTCCTTGAATAATTGATTGCAAAGAGGGTTCCTGTAGATGGAACTTAAAGTTCTTATGAAGGCATTCCAGAGCAGAAATTTCCATGGGGAATAATGGTATAAGAAAAGGTATAATAAATCCTCACATTTATATAGTACTTTATAGTTTAATACAATAGTTAAGAGCACAGGCACTGGAGTCAGACTGAATTAGGTTTTTGAGTTATGTTAACTCCTATGAAAATCAGTTGCTGAAATTCAGGTTCCATAGTTTCTTAAGGGCTTTGCTACTTACTGACTGTGTGGCTTCAGACAAACCTAACCTCTCCAATGACCCTGTTGGTAAAAATGGGTATAATAATGTCTATATAATAGGGTTGGTTTGAGAATTCAAAAATATACTATATGCAAAATAATACATGTAAATATATTTTATATTACAGCTCCTTGCAAGTAAGTAATCAACAGTAGGTGGCAAATCTATTTTATATATTATGAAGACCTGCACATGAACTCTCTAGAGTCAGAGATGGAATTTTATGAAGATGGTCCAGACAAATTTATCAAGTGAGCCAGGCAATTTAAGCTATCTTGAGATTAAACAAACAAGCAAACATGTAAATGGACCACGATGTCCATTGGTAAGGGACACCAATATACTCCAGCTTTTGGAGCATGAACAATATATTAGTCATCTATACATGCATGATTCAAGCTCAAGAGAGCAATTAAGTATTTCCTACTGCATTCACTATGTATGGCAAAGTAAGGGATTATGGTGTCAGGTAAACCTAATTTACATCTTGATTTGACTGCTTACTGACTGTGTGATCTTGGAAAAAATAATTTAACTTTTCTAATCTTTATTTATAAAATGAGAGTAGTAATAGTTCCTAGCTCACAGGGCTGAGAAATTCAATGAGACAATGCTTATACAGTGCTCAGCATAGAACCTGGCGTATGGTAACAATACAGTAAATATTAACTACTATTATTACACATAGAGAATAAAAGAGGACAGGAAGCAAAACAAAAATTTATTGACTACTGACTTCATGTAGGCCACTGTGCCAGATCCTTTATGTGGGTTATTCTTTTTTATTCTCTCAGCTTCTCTGGAGGATGGGCAGTATGGTTCTTATCTTTATAAACAAGGGATCTGAGGCTGAAAGAATTAAACAGTTAAACAGAGAGAGAGGCTAGACATATAAACTGCTCACGCTTTGCTTTAAAGGAATATGTACTCAGAGCCTACTCTTTGCCAGATACTATTCTAAGTACTAGAAACACCCCACCTCCTGTTTTCATAGCGCTTATTTGGTAGTGAGTGGAGAGCTGAGTTCAAAGAGGTACGAGGACGAGGAGTGTGAGAGCGTGGAGCATATGGATCATGAGAATCTTGTGGGCTACTGTGAGGATCTTGGCTTTGACTTAGGAGAATGCCACCTATAGGACCTCTGTACTTGTTTTAAAGGTATGTTAATTTTCTTGACATCTTTTGTTTTTTTTTTTCTTTAAAGAATCATCTTATTGGCTTTAATGTTTAGATTCTGGCTCAAGGGTCTATAACCCAGAACCCTTAAGGGGTATTGGAGGACCATAGAAGGCAACCACTGTGCAAGAGGCCCTGTGTGCATTCCCGGGTGGGCAACAGTGCTCCAGTTGGTGCCTCACCACCATGAAAGTTGTCTCAAGACATTGGACAGTCTCCTAATGACACTTTGGCTGAGTGACACAAGCAGTAGTCAAGATAAACCACAGGAAAGACAGAGGTGGGACACGACCTTGACTCTTTGACTAATAACAATATTTCATTTCATGATTCTCACCATTCTATTCCTGACTAGACTTGATTGCGCTTTGTGCACTGGTATGCCTCATATGGTGCCTGCTGCCTTCACGAGGCCTAAGATTAGCAATTAGCTTCTCCTATGAACATTCAACCTCCACAGTGGAAAATCAATAAATCATGTTCGATAAAGAAATAGGGAATGCTTGAATAAATAAGTGGTTGAATAAATGCATCCTCCCTGCTATCAATCAAAACTTACATGCCCTGTGCAATTTCTTTAGTGAACAGACTATTTAGATATACCAATTTACTCAATAGCGTCCACAAAGACACAACTCTTAATGTCTTCACTTTATCCAAGACATATATTGTTAGGCATTCTAAAAACTGCTACAACCTAAAGGGATGATAATGCTCAGGGTGGAAATTATAGGCATCATGGAAGAATGGACAAAGAAATGGATTTTTCTGAACATAAATATATCTTTAAGTCAATTTTGGAATTTGACCATAAAATTCCCCTTAATAGGTACTTTCAAAAATGTTCTCTAAGACAAGAATATTTCCTGTATTGCCTAAGTTTATAAAATAAGAATATCTGGAACATGAAATCAATGGCTTGTTGTTTGGCCCGTCTTAGTTGTCAATTCAGAACACTCCATAGTAAATGTCTAAAAAATTAATAGGAAGAACAATCAAATTGGCACACAAAGTGGGGGGTCCTGGGACACAATCACGTTCTCAAGCCGCCCTCTTTGAAAGGGAGGAAAGGACTACTTGAATAATTGACTGGTCATCTGGCAAGATAGTGTTGCTTTCTCAGCTTTATAAATTAAACATGAGTGGCAGTAAAAGTACATAAAATATATGTTTGTATTCAACACACATGTATGAGTACATGCACCCCCATATGCATACTGGAGATTCTATTTGCTGCCATCAAAGTAATTGATTTTTCATTATGAGTAAGTGACCTTCACTGTACCCTCCAGGTGACTTGTTTTCCCAAGCACCTGAGCATTCCTTCCCCTGCTGAAAACACTCAGCACTAATCCAATGCCTCTCATTAAGTATGGTGAATGTTCCTTTTGACATAGTAAAACTAAAGCTAGTATAATTTGTGCATGCCAACGGGTAGACTTCCTTGCCGAAGGGGTTTTCCCTGCTGCATATGGAAGGTGCTTAACTTGTGTCCTCTTGCCAAGAGATGATGATCACGCACTGTATACAAATGCATAAACAATTTTATGGAGCGTGACATTCCCTGTGGGTCTCTGGAGATATTAACCAGAGTCCTCTCTTTTCCAAACTTGAAGTTTCCATGAATTGAGGAACATGTAACATCCTTCTCAACACAAGCACTGAGTCCTACATCTGCTATGACTGCAAAAGAGAAGCATAATCCATGAAATATCCTTTTAAAGGATATTATGAGCATAACCATTAGCATGGCAGAGAGTGATGTGATTTCTATAACTCTCTTTATCTCCCTCTCTTGACAGACATATATAGATATAAAGATATAGATATAGACTTAGACATTCAGAAAAGTTTTTATGCAAGCTAAAATTTGCCTTCCCCAGAACCGCAGAATCATTGCCAAAGTTTTGAGCATTAATGGTAATTCTGATGTGTATCTAAAATAGTTCTTTAACCTGCTAAACTTCAACCTTTCTATAAGGTAAAAAAGAAGAAGAAAGAAGAAGAAGAAGAAGAACAAGAACAAGAATAAGAACAAGAACAAGAAGAAGAACTTCTTTCACCTTGTCTCCCAAACCAGATTAAAGGATAAAACCCATAATGTGAAAGTACTTGGAAACAGGCAACACATTTCAGATCTTAGGGGTTAGAGGATTCGAATGTAAGAATGTAAATGTCTATAGCATATTTGCATGAGTTTCAACTTAGTAGAACCTTTAAAGAGAAATGTGTTCATCTCCACCCATAATTCTTAAAATTACTTTAAATTCTGCAGCTTGGTATTTGGTGCATTATACATGAGGTAGGACTAGTTTCGCAGCTGGACTTTATAGCATGGCAGTACTTAGAATATTTTTGTGGATAATGTAGTTCTCTTAAAGTTTTCTCTCCTTAAATTCTGAAAAAAAAAAAGATGATCAAAATATGAGTTTTCTATTTCCAACAAATCCTAAGTTGGTTTAGGACATATTTCAAGTAATGCTAAATGTCTTAGGTTCCCTTTTACATTTACAATGAGACCTTCACAGATTTAAACTCCAATTCACACTTAGGCTAATGTGAAGGGTCCAGAAGTGAAGTCCTGAAGAATGGTGTGAGAGAACAATCTAGTTCCTTATTCAGAAGAAGGTTCTCAAACATTTGGGAAAGTTAAAAATACTTCTGTAAGTAAACCCTGATTCAGCCAAATGACAGGTTGAGATTCAGAACTCAGTGACAGTGGGGAGGCCAGTTTCAGGGTGATAACCCTGCCGGGTTTCATGAGAAAGGGTTTTTTTTTCCCATATAATCCTCTCAAAGATCTGTTTGTAGGTGATATCGTTTCTATTTTTCAAATAAGAAAATCAAGGTTCAGTTATGTGATTATCATCTTTGATATCATTTTAATTTATATCCATCCTTGCAGATGAAATAACTGAAAGCAGCTAAATAAATACAAATATCTGTGTCCTAATTATTTTACAAATGATAAAATATAAGAGTTCTCGGGATCCCTGGGTGGCGCAGCAGTTTGGCGCCTGCCTTTGGCCCAGGGCGCGATCCTGGAGACCCAGGATCGAGTCCCACGTCGGGCTCCCGGTGCATGGAGCCTGCTTCTCCCTCTGCCTGTGTCTCTGCTTCTCTCTCTCTCTCTGTGACTATCATAAATAAATTTAAAAAAAATTAAAAAAAAAAAAGAGTTCTCACTAGTCAGTGTCTCAGCCTCTAGCTTCTTACTCCTCTGAGGCACAGCAGCAAACCATGTCAAGGCCATTTTAAACAGCCATATTATAAATTATTTTAAGGTATGTAGACTATACTAACTGTTGCAACCACTCAGTTTTGCGACTGTGGCATGAAAGCAGCAATTGACAATTCATAAGCAAATGGACATGACGATGCTCCAATAAAACTTTTTTTTTTTTTTTTTTTTTTTTTTACAAAAACAGCCAGCAAGCCAGACTTGACTATAGCTTATCAACCTTTGATCTATGGTCTCTTGCAAATGTCCTAAGTTCTTTCCTTCCAAATTCCATTTGAAGCTCACTTCCACCAAATGTCCTCTAAGCAGCTATAACTAATAATCAGCCCAATAGGTCAAAAATGTTCACACTCTCACATGTTTCATAAACATTTTTTGTGAGTTTATCTGTGTATTGTTTTATTGCCTGCTTTACAAAATATTTTATAACTTACTATTTTTCTTTTTAGGTTGTATCTTTAAGGACATAGGGCCTGTCTTCCTACATTTACGGAGATTGCTCATATAATAAATCCATTACGCTGCTGAGTATTCAGTAAATGTGGTTGAATACTGAAAGAGAATAAAAGGGTCCAAATTTATTGTGAATTAAAAGAAAAATAAGGATGCACAACTTGTGTGGGAACGATTACAGAAACCCTTAGAAATCTGAAAATAATGGAATTATATGGTCAGTGACATTTTCTTTAAAATCCTGTGTTTGGACAGAAGGTCTACAAATACTTTATTTTGGAGGAAATTGTTCTTTGTCCCATAATAGTCACTATGTCATTGCATTACCACCTCCGAGGTATACCATTGATACTGCTTTCTATGTAAAACCATCATGAGTAGACAACTACTAGTCGATTTGCTGTTTTAGGTTGTCTCTCAGTTTGGGAATATTTTTGGCCTTCATTAAATGCCAATATAATACACTATGTGGAATCCTATAAATAAAAAATGTACTTGGGCCAGTTTAGCTGTAGTTCTTGGTATCTGTCAATTTGATTCAACTTCAATTTCAATAACTTTATTGTCATGACAAAGTAAACATGAGCTCAAGAGTTGCCAAAGTCAATAAATCAACATTTGGGTCTGGAGAAAGCCTCTGTATGGTTTTTCTCACAATTTTAAATGAGGGATAGACCAATTGACACATATTTAGAAAAACTCTTTTAGCCTTGTATAAAAATACTGCATTAAGGTGAATTCTCTCCTATAGGCCAGCATAGAGAAATGCTCTCATATGTTAGGTTTGCTTTCATGGGCCAATCAGATACAGATTTTGTTGCCATTGCCAACCCTATGACCAGGAAGAAGAGATTTTCATGCATATCACACTTAAAAGTTATGAGTATTCCTGTGGCTGTTGCTGCCATTGCATAGACCTGAGGTGAGCAAACATTTTGTAGGGAACCACATAGTAATACTTAACCTTGAGAATCTTTATAGTTTCTAGCACAACTATTCAATTCTGCCATTATGGTAGGAAAATACTCATAGAGAAAACTTTAAAGAATGGACAAAAATGTGTTTCAATAAAAATCTATTTACAAAAATGTACAACTGACCCATAAGCTACAGTTTGTGAACTCCTGTTATAGATCTTCCATCATAAATTGGTCTAAGAACTTTATAAATTTTTCACTTTTTTATCGCCTGAACCACATTTTGAACTCCTATATGTTTATTTTTACATTCACTTTGGTAACATGAATAACACTTGTAAATTACTTGACCAATATCTGGATTGTTTGTGTCTGATCCTAGACCCTAGGATCTAGTTGGTACATCATAAATATTTGTGGAAAAAATTAGTTACTGGGTATATGTACTATTATAGGACCTAGAAGGTAAAGTACATCACTCAAGACTAAAAGTGTGCCCTAGGACACTGGGAATACATAATGGGTCTGTTTTTACTTTTCTCTATCCAGAAGCATTCCTAGGATAGATAGAATTGTATATGGTTCCTAGGCTTTTTGTTTTGTACCCCCTTGAAAGTTTAGCCAAGAGTTGAAGAAAAAAGGTGGATATTAGCAACTAATCTAATTTTTAAAGGATCTATGGTTCAAAAGCAATAGTTCATAAAACAGTTGCAATATAACCATGAACAGGAAAGAGTGTAAGACAGAGTAAGCAAAGCATTCTACTATATTTCATAATGAACCAAGAAGCAATAATGTGATATCTTTTTTTCTCTCTAATTCCACTTTTGGTAGTCTCTTCAGTTGATATCTTCAATTGAGCACATACTCTGTGAGAAGCAAAATTCTAGACTTTGAAGGAAGTAGAGAAGGAAAGAGATAACTGCTGCCTCTGATATTCTCTATTTACTTGTGGAGGAAGTTAAGTAATGTAATGATTAACATAGAAGTAACAAAAGAGTGGAAGAGCAAAGGAGAAAATAAGCTTTAGATTATCTTGATTTCTCCTACTACTGAGGGAGAACCCTGTCCACATCATTTAAGTTTTCCTGTAGCACAGCAGTGTCTTTTGTCAGTCTTTATTTTTTATTCCAAGACCCAATTAAAATTCTTATTTGAAAGCTAAGCTATAACAAATCTTATTGGGCCTATCTTCAAATATCAAGAATCTAATCTCTCCTTACCACTTCCAATGGTACTGTCTTGGTCCATGCTCCTGTCCTTTCTCACCCTGAACAATGAGATTCTAACTGGTCTCTCTGCTTCTGTCTTGCTCTCTTCCCAAGTCTTGACCATTTAAAATGTGAGTTTGATGATATCATCTTTCCTCCTATCTCACTCATAATCCTAATCTTCCTATTGATTGACCAGGCCCTATATATGTTCTTCCTACCCATGACCTTTCTAGCCTTACACCTTACCAATCTTCTCCAGCCACATTTTACTTAGTGTTCTGTAAGAATAATAGGAATGCTCATGCCTATCTCCATCCATGTTTCTTGTCTTGATATTATCCATTACATGCATATCTATGACATACTTTATAAGCATTAGGATATTACAACATTATGAAAATAGAGATATATCTATTAACTCCTATGTCCTAAGTGCATAAGCCATTTCTTTATACACAGTAGGCTTTTCTCATGTGGAGGGGATGAAATCAACTAATAAGTAATACATATTATTACTGTTCACCAACTATTTCCATTTCCCTTCCAGGCACATGGTTAGGAGTTAGGGATGACTATGGGATTTGCTTTCACACAGGAAATGTAAGCAGAAGTAGCATATGTCTCTTCTTGGCAGAGATTCTAAGATACAGTGTGCAATTTATGCAATTCGCCATACTTTTTTGGTGGATATGTATATCAAAGGAAAGCCCCTTAGGTTATCTCTGAATGACTATTGAAGAAATTTCTTGCCTGATTACATAGGACATGTAGTTTGAGCAAGAAATAAACTATTTTTAGCAACTGTGATTTGGGATTATTTTGTTCCAGCAGCATAACTTAACCTAAACCTGATACAGGAACATTTTTAATATTTCTTCATATATAGAGCATCCTCCCTATATGCTACCCCAGTAATCCTCTGATATTTCAGGGGCCTGAAAATGTGTATATACTACTTAGAAAGCAGAGCTAGGAAAGCCTTCACCCTGTTTTCTTTAAATCAATTAGACAAAGAGAGAACTTAGCCAGCACTATAGAGTCTAAAGGAATATCATTCTTGTCCTTCTTAATCCCACCTAGAAAGATGAAAGTAATATCAGACAGAGCTGTGCAGATATCTCTGATGTATTTGGGAGGCTTTTGTGAGTGAAATGAACATGCATGGAAGTAATGGAGGATGTTGCTTTTTCCCATAAATCACAATACATAATTAATATTAATATAGTTTCCATAAATGACTACTGTATAGTATGAATAGAGCTTAAAGATTGCTCTTGTCATATGAAATGTTATTTAATAAAGTTTTATAAA
Organism: Canis lupus dingo; assembly: GCF_003254725.2. NCBI lineage: Eukaryota > Metazoa > Chordata > Mammalia > Carnivora > Canidae > Canis > Canis lupus. The sequence continues at coordinate 86,802,133 of NC_064245.1, forward strand.
TAATGATTATCCTCATTTTAAAAAAAAATATGTAACATGAGCAACCAGGGTTGTACAACTACTAAAAATCATAAACTAGACTCAATTACAAGGGATTTTAACAGCAATATTTTGTTCTCATAGTTACTCATACACATATATTTATTACATACTTGCTATGTTTAAGTACTGGGCTCATTTATAATTTAAGTATTTGGGTCCTTCCCTATGTCTACAGAAGAATAAATTTCAATGAGAGCAGATAGAACAGATTGCCTAGTGCAGAATTTCAATATCCAGAAACCACAGTTAATTAGAAGCTCTGCACATTGCTGGGGTCTTATGATCCTACAACTCCTAACAGAGGGCACAGAGAGAGTGCTCAATAATCCTTGCTGATGAAGATAACCCTGGGGTTTCCATGGTCATAAAGTGCCACCCGATAATGCAATAAGCACCAGATCATTTGGGTTCAAAGTTGGTGTTAAGAACTGAACTGGGTCCCCTTTAAATTCATACATCAAAGTCCCAACCCCCAGGACTTCAGAATGTGCCCATATTTGGAGATAGGTTTTTTTAAAGAGGTAATTAAATTACAATGAAGTCATTAGAGTGGCCTTAATCTAATATAATTGGTGTCCTTATAAGGAGAGGAAATTAGAACACAGATGCACACAGAGGAAAGATCATGGGAAGACACACAGAAGAGATAGCCATCTACAAATTAAGCAGAAAGGCCTCACAAGACACCAAGTCTGCCAACACCTAGATCTCAGACTTCTAAGTCTCCAGAACTGTGAGAAAATGAATGTCTGTTGTTTAAGCCACCCAGGCTGTGGTTCTTTGTCATGGCAGCTCCAGCCAACTAACACAATTCAACTGCTCAATTGACACAGTTGAACTCAAAGGTATGCATTCTAATTCATAATAAAAATGCTTATTTACATGCCAAAGTGCTTAAGGTAACACTCATGAGGTCTGAAGAGGCTGGAATATAATCAAACAGTATCAGGCTCCATAAATATTCATCTGTCTCTATGCACAGTCTTGATACTGACATGTAATGATACATTCCTCCTTTCACTTACACGTGTAATTTTTACGAATCCTGGTCTACAATCCTAGATGTGAAAAAAAATTTACCTTTATTCTTAAATTGAAATGAATCTCTCCACCTCATTTGGTTATGATGGAATAAAATGAATTTCAGCCCAGCTGGGGCTCCTGTACCCTTTCCCTAGAATTGTATCAATTTTTCAGGGATTTAAGAGGTATTTGGTGATGGGTGGGCTTATACAGTATTACAGAGAAGAGAAGATCATTTCTCAACATGTTCATTTTCATCTGTTATGAAGATTGCTACTATATTGTACCTCCCTCCTGGCTTTTGGATCTTCTGAGTCTGAATATTTTTCAGCTAATATTGGATCATCTGGCATTCAGGAATCCCAATATTATTGGGTCATGCTGTTTCTTGGGAACTACTGATTGAAACTTTTAGTTCATGCACAATACTGATTTTCTTCCTATCAATGTTAAAGAACATTTTGTTTAGGATGCCTAACAATAGAATATACTTCCCATCCTTGCAACCAAATGTAGTGATGTGACTAAATCCTGGCCAATTAAGATATATGTGGAAGTTGTTGGATGGGACTTTGAAAGGGGACATGTTCTTTTCTTATCTCCTTTGTTTTTAAAAATATGAATCTGATGCTTCATGCAGTCATTTTGGAGCACAAAAAAAACCTGACAAGGATGGTGATAAAGAAACTTGACCCAATGATCATGGGGCTACTATAATTCAACTTCTTGAGTAAACAAACAAACAAACAAAACTCTCTAATTTGTCTAAATCTCCCTTATTTTGGCATTTTGTAATATACAGATGAATTAAATTCTAATTGACCTCTGTTTCTTAGGAATAAACTCTTAGACCTACCATGAGATGATTTTTACTCTGAGATCTTGTCTTATCTTGGATCTACTTAGGAATGGAGCACAAATGCCCCTTCTCTCAGATTTTTTTAAAATATACCTTGTTTTGTCTTTGTTTTTTAAAATGTGTTCTTCCTAAGGCATGGTCCCTGAAAGACTGAGTAGCTATTGGCCACCTTCTCAAGGAAATACTGGCATACAATTCCTTATTCCTTCCTCTGCAATCGACCCTCTCTGTCTACAACCAATGTTATCATTTTCTATTCTTCAGGGTGCAGGTACTTAAGAGCATATGGTATGGGGTCAGACTGCCAAGGTTGAATACTGGATCTGCCATTTAGTGTATGTGTGAACTTGGAATGTCTCTCTGTGCCTTAATTTTCCCGTCTATAAAATAAGCAGTACACAATTCATACAGAAATTGTAAGACAATCTTCAGAAAATACTTAGAAGTGTGTCTGCAATCTAGCAAGTGCCCAACATATTTTAGCTATCATCATCCCGTCATTTTTGAGAACATAAACTTGTATTTATACATAATCAGGTATAGCATCAAAAATATCGTGTTTTTAAAAGACTTTGCAATTGCTTAGAGGAACTAAACCTGAAATAGACAAAGAAATATGTTATTCCCTATTGAACACTCCCTCGGGAACAATGAGAATCAGCATACCTGACTAATTGTAAGAAAGACCACTGTATATAAGCAAACACAAAGGGGGAAATGGTAAACTTAAAAAATAATATCTACTTCATACTAATATTTTCTTTTAAAATATTTAATATTTAATATTTAACACAAATCTATTGAGAAAGCCATTGCATGAACCACAATACGGTATTGTAGAAAGAGCCTAGAATTTAATAAGGGGATCAACTCTCCCAGTTTTCCCAGGATTGACAGGATGCAACACTTTCAGTGTCAAAATGGAAAGCTCTGGAAAACTGACCACCCTGGATTTATATCAGATAGATCTGGGACTAAAACCTGGTATCTCCATTTCCTAATGGAGGGATCTAGTATAATTCTTCTCTTCATGCCATTCCATACCGAAACTAATATGCTTCACCTATTTGGTTCTCAGTTTATTCATCTAGAAAATGGGAATAATATTATAATGAATCTTGTGCAAAGAATTTCGCATAGAGAAATGATAATTATTAGTAGTAAATATTATTTCCCTCCACTCTACATTCTTGAAGACTACATTCCCCTCATAATAAAACCAAGGAATTCAGAGAGAACTCACTATCCAGGTGTTTTTAGTTACGTACGACCTGAATGAAACTTTTAACAAAAACAAATGACATGCTGCTCCTTCAATGATGATATGCAGAAACCTTCCATAAAAGACCCTATTTTAAAACCAATGAAAAGAAACTCCATCACTCTAGTTGAATGAATATAGTCATCAGCAACTGAAAATGGAAATTAGTTAGCAGAGGGTCCCTGGAAACCTGTGGAGAAATGACTTAATAATCACGGTGACTGAGACAGAGGTTTCCTTTTTTACCATAGCAAATAAAAAGAAATGTGAAAAATATACTTCCTCGGGCTTTTAGAAATAGCTTATTTAAAACTAACTTATTTATAATAGATACTTACAATTGAAAAGTGACTAGGGAAAAAATAATCTGAATTCAGAAGAGGATATTGAACCATATCGTACTGATCTTAGTACATCTATTTTAATAAGTATAAACATTCAGTTACCCATTATGGTCATGAGGTCCAGTTTCCCTCTTAATCAACTATTCCACCTATTGAGAAAATACTCTTTATCTGCCACTAATTTTCCTAAGAAAGACGGTTTTCTATACCATTCATTCCCTTGTCCTATCTTTGATTTGTTATGGGACCCCAACTTAGAGGAGAATTTACTTTGGTAGGTACATAGTAGCCCCTCCCCCAACCCTGAACTCCTGACTGCCCAATATACACACAGAAATGAGATCTTTCTCTGCAAATTGAACTGTGCAACTTATATAGGATGTATTTGAATAAAGACATACCAGGTCATCTTAGAAAAATATAGTGGGTCTCTGGTTGGTAAAACCAAACTATAACCCTGTAAATTATATTTAAAAAGATAAAGAATGAATCTACCAAAAGAAAAATTGGTCAATCACAGAAGCAAAGGAAAAGGAGTCAGTGAGTCAATCTTTGGAAGTATCCATATAAAAACCTTCAAAATCAGAACACTTGGTTTGGCCAGTCTGAATAGTCCTCTTCACAGAGCATGATGAAATTAGACATTGGTCTTATTGTAGTGATGAAGCCCAGTTTCTGGAGAAAATATTTTCCTCATACTAAAGACCACCATATTGATTTTATTGGTTACTTGCCACTTCTTTTAAAAATATTTTAGCTTGTTTGGTAGTCTGCTCAGGCTACTATATAGAATGCCACAGACTGTGTGGCTTAAACAACAAAGATTTATTTTCTGAGTTCTGGAGACTAAAAAGTCCAAAGGTCAAGGTTCCAGCAAGGTTGGTTTTGGTGAGACCTCCCTTGCTGGCTTGTAGGAGGCTACCTTCTCACTGTATCCTTACATGGCCTTTTCTTCCTACACACACACTCCTGGTATTTCCTCCTCTTTTTATAAGGACACTTCCTTAATCTTTATTATCTCATTAAAGGGTTTATCTCAAAATATAGTCACATTGGGAGTTCAACCTTCAACATGTGAATTTAGGGAAACATAATTAATTTCATGTATTATATAAACTGTGATATCTGTGTGAGTTGGCCCAAATCATTTAGGTCAGTTTATTTCTTATTTATTTATTTATTTATTTATTTATTTATTTATTTATTTATGAGAGAAAAAGAGATAGTATGAGTGGGAGGGGCAAAGGGAGAAAGAGAGAGAGATAATCCCAAGCAGATTCCATGCTGAGATCATGACTTGAACTGAAGCCAAGGGTTGGATGCTTAACTGACTGAGCCACCCAGGCACCCCTAGGTCAGTTTATTTCTATGATGCCAAAATAACTTATTCTACTAATTTGATATTAGTTAGATACTTTTGATCCAGTTAATATTTTCAAAATACTGCCCATGTTCACCAAAACTACTGAGAAATTTGCTAAAAATTCAAGTTTCTGGACCTCACTCAATACCTGCTGAATCAATCTCTTGTGACTTAGGGAAAGAAATTATTCTTTTAAATTACTTTCCCAGATATTTATAAAATTATATGTCAAAATATGGAAAACCAACTATGGATAGATTATTCTAGGTTCAGTTAGTTTTGAATTTCAAGATATTAGTAAAAAAAAATGTTCCTAGGACACAAAATAGAAATATGAATCATAGACTACAGGCCTGGATATGTCTGGATTTATATATTAAGACTTCCAGAATGCACCCCATACAAAATAAGTTCCTTATCATGGTATGCCATATCACTTAAAATCTGATAATCAGGTCTTGGTTACCTCTGAGTTTTAGAAAGCTCCAAAGGGCATCTTCCTTTCATGTCTCAAAAGGAGGAAGGGTCTAAACTCATAAAAATAATATCTGATTATTAATCCATTCAATATCATATATCCTGACAACCTTCCAATAATCCAAATGGTTAAGTTACAGGAATAGAAGAAATGGAGGATGAGTCTTATCATAGACTAGTGGTCAGCATGTAATATCAAGTCATAATTTTCACCCAGAGGTAACCAATATTTCCATTGAGTTTAAGCAGCTTGCAACAACCCAGCCTTAACTCTGGGCAATCTTACCCTGAACATTCATCGAGTATAGAGACCTACATTCACAAATCTAAATGTTCAAAAGTTTTATGTTAAACTCATAAGCCATTAAATAAAGTATATTTAGTGCAGTGGTATGAGAATGCATGTTTAACAACTGGCTCTCTCAAGGGGATGTAGAAGTGACAGGGACGTTGATCTGTAGCATTTGCTCATTTCTATGCTGTAGATATTCCCATTGTAGCCAGTTTCAATGACCCAACATGACACCACTGAACATGGGGCTTAGAAACGGTGGTAGTAGTCACTTCCTCTGAAACTTTGTAAACTGCTTCTGGCATACCGCTGAATCCATCTTCCTTCCTTAATGGACATACCTTCACAGCAACCTCTAATGCCAAGTTCAAATTTTTTGGGTCATGAACTTCTGATAATTCTATACCAGAAAAATGGGCCCCTTCTACCACTGGCCTCTGGCAATACACCTTATGTCCAGAAATGATCTGCCCCTTCTTCTTCCACACCTGGGTCCATCTTTTACAGTGAGGAGTCCTACATGTTATATGTTGACAACCCAGACATATCCCTATGCTTCATCTGCACTGATCCTATGCAGCCCCCTTTCCTGCAAACGGCTGCCCCTTGGACACCTCTTGTTGAAAGCACACATGCATCCTGAAACAAGGATTTGGGACCACTTGGAAGGAAATCCCAGGACTTGAGGTACTTGTGATTTTTTTTGGTGAGAGTGGTGGTATTATGGGCTCTTGTGCGGTCATGATGCTCCCTAGGTCCTATGGATATCTCACTTCATGGAGAAAAGTCTGACTCAGGATGGTCAGAGAAGAGGTTTTTAAAGGTTGGACCCAGGGCAGTGTCCCCTTGCCTGAATCTGAGACTGAGACTAAGGCCCCGAGAGCAATAAACCTCAGGCACTATTCCATAAATCTCCAGGCACAAATGCTCTCTACAATATTGATTAATCAACTTGAGCATCTGATTAGCCAGTGATAAGACTTTCTGAGTTATGAGAGCCGCAGCAACATTAGGTAGCCTGGAACTCCTTAAATGTGGCAGTAGGACCTGTGAGAAGAAACTGAGATTCCTACATGTTCTAGAGGAGCCCTGTCTAATCTTAGGAATAATTTCTAATATGCTCTCTAGTTTTATCCCACCAAGTTTTCAACCTTCCTTATGCTTCAGCTGTTGCCAGCGTAAGCAATGTCTAAAGGTGCCAGGATATTTCTTAGTATTCTATCCTTGCAGGAAATGCTAATTCATCTGAGGCCCTCCTTTCTCTCTTGCCTCTGGTCCATGCTACACCTCTGCCTGGGTGATCCCTATTCAGCTTTCCAGATATTATGTAGGTCCTATCCCAAATTCGAGAACTTCTCAAATTTTTGAAACAAATTCCTTTAACCCAAAGCAAACTGACCATAGTTCTAAAGACCTAGGATACAGGCCCACAAGGGTGAATTCTGCTTCTTTATTTTTTTTTCTTAAGATTTCCTGTTTTATCTTTTAAAAATCAACATTAGCAATATTAAAAATCATACCCTCATCATGATTGTTTTTACAGCCTTATGTGTCTGTCTTATGCATTTGATAGGCTCTAGGTTCCTTGAGGAAAAATTTTCTGTCATACTCATCTTGTATCATCAGCATTTAGCAATGTCTGGTACATTGTAAGACTCAATAACTCTTTATCAAGTGAATAAATAAATGAGTGATTGAGCAATTAATGAGGAAGGAAAGAAAGAAGCAAGAAAGAAAAGAAGGGGTAAAATAATGGAGGAAAAAAGGAGAAAAATTATATCAATGAATAAATTAAAGGATCTCAGAAAATAATTTGTTATAGTTTGGGGATAATTACCACAAGGACTTTTGTGAAGTATCAGGAATAATTTAATCTTGCAATCTAAATAATTAGAATTTATAATATTCTATTTCTGTATATTGTTGAGTAGCAAAGTACTAAACAGTATAAATGTTCGTGGATAGGATGATTTTAGTGTAATCTGACAATGTCAGTAAAGCAAAGTTAAAGCATAGGCTGCTGAACGAAAGTCCCAAAGTCCACAGATGACAATCTTGGTGGCCTCATTTTGTGAAAAGTCCTTGATGAAAACATAAGGTGTCATACTGAAGAAATAAAAATTTAGTGCTCACTTTTTCACCATTAAATATCATTAAGGAGTCTTGTCAGATGCTGTTTTGTTGGTACTTCTGTTTCTAAAGCATGCTTTTAAGGGCACTGGTATAAGTTGACAAATTACTAACTACTTAGCAGACACATGGAAGTTAAGAAAATTTAAATTGACAAAGAACTGATATCTAGATAATCAGAAGTCTACACAAATAGTTTAAACAAAACCACTGATAATGAAGGTACTGGAAACCCATTTTCCCCCAATAGAAATATATTTATTGTTGATATTTTTAAATGATAAGTTTAACATGCACTCATAAAAAGTGTCAATAAGAAATAGTTTTGTGTATTTCCTTCCACATTTTCCTGTGCACGTGCTGCATGCATGTATATTCAATTTTGTTTTTAAAGATTTTATTTATTTATTCATGAAAGACAGAGATAGAGGCAGAGACACAGGCAGAGAGAGAGAAGTAGGCTTCCCATGAGGAGCCTGATGCCAGATTTGATCCCAGGACCCAGGATCACCCATGCAGATGCTCAACCACTAAGCCCCCCGTAATAATAATTGTATCGTATTTTACCTTCCAGTTTATTGAAGTACCTTCATCTTGAGGGATATCTAAAAATTCCCCATTTGTTTCCCAATCTATTTTTATCTTGAAACTGATGAATATTTTTGTTCATGTACACATCTCTCTGGACTAACCCAATTTAGATAGATTTCTAAAAGTTGAACCCTTATCACATGTAAAATTTGACTTAATATTTAAGATTTCAAAGATTATTTTCAATAACATGAAGTCACCAGAAATGCCTGTTTTCTACCTCTGGGATATATCCTGCATATGACTCCTTATCACCACTTCTGCCATTTTCACCCTGCTCCAAACCTTCATTATCTCTTTCCCGGACCCTTGCAAGTGCTGCCTTCTACATATGTTTCCATGCCATGAATTCTCAACATAGAAGCCAGAGTGACTCTTAAAAATCGTGAGTCAGATCATGTAATTTCCCTGTGAAAAAAATCTCCAATGGCTTCTCCTATCACTTAAAGTATAGCCCGATTCCCCTATTCTGATTAAAACCCTGAAGGATCCCTGTCTAAATCCCTGCTTAAATCCTTAACTTTTTCTTGCACCATTCTTCCCATTCTCTCAATGGGCTTCTTTTCTTTTGTAAAGGAAGCTAAAGGCTGTCCCTCCCTTTGGTCTTTGCACTTGCTCTTCTCTCAGCTTTAGATGCTCTTATCCTTCCTTTGAAGATGGCTCAGTCCACCTGGTAATTCAGATCTTAATGTCAACTCCTTAGAGAAGTCTTCTCTGACCATTCATAAAAACAGCCTTCCGGTCCTTCTCTAACATGTCATGTATTCTGTGTCTCAGTTAAGCATTTATCACTGTGTGCAATTTTTGTGTATTTCTTTATTTACTTGTTTAAAGGCTGGCTCTCTCCCCAATGGAGCAACATTTCTATAAGAACAGAAAGTGTTTGTCTCTTTATTCTTTACAATACCTGGAAGGTCGTAGGAGCTCAATATTTTTTAACTGAATTCATGTTCTTCCTGGAGTGTTTCCTCTTAAACTTAAGAGGTGCATTGAGATGAAGAGTATAAGCTGGAAAATAAGTGTTCATTAAAAACAAATCAGATCTGTATTGGAATAAAATTGTTTTCATGAAAACATTTATCCAGGAAGGGCAAGGATAAGGTAGTTAAGTACATATTAACTGTTATACTTTGTGAGCATATGGCAACCTTTATAATTGAATCTGGATTTTTAAAAACTCTTCTTTAAATGGTAGGCCATTAAGGGACACATATAAGAACCTGTAGTCCAAACTTTGGCACACTGATGACATCATGGTTCATTTTATGGAGATGCCATGCAAGTTTTGTGCAACTCTGGATTTAAGACGCTGCAGGTCAGAGTTATTTCATTGTACTCAAGTGAATTGGATAGCTTTATATGCTTCAGTGGTATTCCTGATTTGGAGAAAACTCTAGAGGCATTCCTCAGAAATATCAAGGATCTCTTTGTTAAGAAGATTAAGGAGATTGTTAAGATTTGCCCATTTATATTTTTCTTTACTAAAATATTGTATGCTCTTTCAAGGCTAGAACCTGTGCCATATATTTCTGGTAACAGAAAAAAAAATAATTGAATTAAGTACATTGCAATTCTTTATTCCTTGGCATTCACATTCTAATGATCAACCAGGCATGTTGTTTTCTATATTGTGTGTTATTATCAATCAGCACTCTATCAGACCATCAATAAAATAGTCTAAGAACTACTCTGCAGATGGATCTAGAGAGGTGGGTCAGTAATGTGTGACTAACCTCTTTCCTTTAGTCCCCACATGAATGATCTAAATACCACAAAGAAATTCAGCCCAATGTGGCATCTCAATAGTCTGGTTCTCTTTGGTTTATCAGAGACCCTGAGCTTGGGCATGGCTCCAGCTCTGGGAGTAACTTATCCTAGTACCTATTAAGCTATGAGATGTGAGTCCTTGTCTCACTTTCCCGCTTGAAGGCATCCGTTTATGCTTATTTTCATCCTTCAATTGATGGATTGATATAGAAACTTAAATACGTCATTTGTTTTCCATCCATTCCCTTTGTAGCAGTTGTGGATTCACTTCTGGAGCCAGAGTGAGTCCAGGGTGATTTTAAAGTCTAATAAAGCAGGGAAAATCTCTTCTCCCGGTTGGATTTTTTTTTTTTTACATGTTTGTTAATATGCAGCAATCGGGGGAGAGATGAAGTCTGTGGCTCATTTTCAAGGGAGGAATCCAATTTGGATTTTATAGATGCTGCTGTCACTGGTCCGACATTGCTTTATTCTTTCACCAAGGATGAAGCATCAGGGTTTACTGCTGTTGCTGCTAATGGAGATCTCTCTGGCTGTTTGGGTTGAGAGCATTTCCGTTTTTATGTATTGGAGTAATTAGCCCTCCTGACCATATCTCAGGAAATGTCTGGATTGGAGGATTAGGATAAACATCTTCAGTCAGACTTTCTGAGTGTGATCAATGTAGGGCGTTAGCATCTCATTTGATGTGTTTTTATCAAGGCTATGGGGTTTCCTAGCTCTCTCTTTGAAGGGGCGCTCTTTCATTTCTTGAATCGCCAGGGCTGGGCTTAAATAACTGGGACAAAGTTGAAGATACTCTTTCAAGCAATTTATAGGTCCAGGGCCTCCCTTAATCATGGCCTCTGCCTGGGCCCTTTGCTAAGCACCCACAGGTGGGTATGAACTCTGGCTCCCCTTTGCTTCATAGAACTACAATTTCTCAGGGACTCTCGAAATTTACCATTTACCAAACTCAACTTCTGTGCCTATCTTAGAATTGAGCAGGTTGTCTATTCTTTGAGGGCAGACACCATGCCCTTTATCCCATGTATTCTTTCTCTGAAGAAGATATTTATGGATCACCAGATAGTTACTAGATATTGTTCAAGGTGCTGAGGATATAGGATAAGCATAAGAGATGCCCATGCCTTTATAGAGGTTACATTTCAGTCAACAGAATAGGAAATAAACAAATTAGGGAGAAAATAATAGTATTGGTGATAATTACTTTGAGGAAAAGAAACCAGGGTCTTATAATAAAGGCCTCTATAACAGAGGTTTATAACATTTAATGTGAGACCTAAAAGACAATAAGATCTCAATGGAGAAAATTCCAAGCACCCCATCCGTTTCTACCAATGTGCTTGTTCTTTCTAAGTCTTGATTTCTCTAGTTACTATCTGAGGATAAGAATAATAGGTTTTAGTAGTAAATAAGTTAATGTATATAAATCAGAATGTCTTATACATGAAAACATTCAATAACTGCCACTATATCATCTTATTATTAATATTATTTCCCCTATTAAAACCCTTATATTTTATTCCATTTTCAAAGTAAAGTCATTGTCATATTTTTCAGCATGATATGCACTTGAATCCCTAATGAGGTTTAGCATAGTGACTGCTAAGTAGTTCATTTCATATCCTATAATTTCCTTTCTGAAATTTCTAAGTAATTTAGATGAGCTCCTCCATGGCTACCTGGTCTGCAGTTTGCATTGCAGAGAATATGAAATGTAGGACACAGTCTTGGATTCAAGTATATTCCCATTATTTGAGGGTGTTATACAGTTTGTTTGTAGCTCTTTTTCTGGAATGCACAGAATTGGCTCCTCTCATGCCATATCAGTTCTTATTCTTTCATGAGAAATGATAATACGGTGAAAAAATTTGAAGGAAAAAAAAAGCAATGAATCAACCATATGAAATTGGTAAAACAGATTATAAGCATGAATACATCTACCAGTAAAAATCAGGTTCGGGCAGCCCAGGTGCCTCAGCGGTTGGGCGCCTGCCTTCGGCTCAGGTCATGATTCTGGGATTCAGGATCAAGGCCTGCATTGGGATCCCTGCATGGAGCCTGCTTCTCCCTCTGCCTGTGTCTCTACCTCTCTCTCTCTCTCTCTGTCTCTCATGAATAAATAAATAAAATCTGAAAAAAAATCAGGTTATACAATGAACCATATGATCAATTTTATAAAAATACAGTAGATTATAAAAAATATTATGGAAGAAAATGTTTCAAAATACTAACAGCAAGTCTGCATAGTAGGCTGGTAGATTATGGATTACTTTAATTTCCTTCTTTGAATTTTTCTATATTTTCTGAACATCTCAAGAAAATATTCTTTTGTTTTAGAATCCAATAAAGTAAATTAATTATAAGCAAGATTAAAGAAAATAAGGAGATTCACAATCACTATGAAATAAATTCAAAGAGAATGACAGATTATATAATTTAACAAGATATATCCCTAGATTAAAATATGGGTGACATTTTCAGCTAAATCCTGGTATCTTCCTTGTTTTGTTTGTTTGTTTATTTGTTTGTTTTTAAAGGATTTCTTTCTTTCTTTTAGGAAAGGAGAGAGTGAGTGGGGGAAAGGGCAGAGGGAAATGTAAAGAATCCCAAGCAGATTCCCTGCTGAGTGTGGAGCCTGATACAGGGCTTAACCCCATGACCCTGACATCATGACCTGAGCTGAAATCAGGAATTGGATACTCAACAGACTGAGCCACCCAGGCACCCAGATATTTCCCGCTGTCTTAAGACAATGGACTCTAGTTAAAAAAAAAATAGAAAGTATCTTATAGTTATTGCCTAAACATTTCCCAACCCAACATCATACAGATGGGAAATTGACTGTGTACTTGTTACAGAATGTGTACTGTCTATACTCACATCATCAAAATAGACTTGAATATGAGGAGACATGATTTTCTATTCCCTTTGTCTCTTTCTGCTCTGAACTGCCCTTCAATCCCTTCCAACTGTACTGAGAGTGTACTTTAGTTATAGTCACTAACACATCAATTGTTCTTACCAGCCATTGGGCTCCATGAAACCTGAGACATTCTAACTGAATTCCATATCCCTGGTACCTATATAGTGCCTGCCCTATTAGTGCTTGTAGAATTTGTTGAATTGCCGCTATTTGCTCCCCAATTCTCTTTAGATGACATAAGTGAGGGTGCTGTTCAATTCTTAAACTCTGGACTACAAAAGAACCAAACTGTTCATTTCCTTAAGGGCACCTTTATATTTAACATTTCAGGGAGTGCCTTGCTTTCTGGCTTTCTTCTGTTTAGAAAGTCCTGGCAATGAAATGCTTTCGAAGCAGTCTGATGTCTGCAAAATCTTTGTTTTCTGACCTGGAACAGAAATTAAACTCTCAACAAAAGAGCAATTCTCTACCTGCAGGCCAGAGTACAGAGCTTCAATGTAAATGACAATTGCAGGGGATCTTAAAAAGGAGATTGGAGGGAGGGCGATGTCATGTGACAGGATTTCTACTCTGTCTCAGCCCTTCTCTTTGGCTTTTAGATGGGTTGAATGACAGGTAAAGCACAGGGCTGAGGCTGCCAGGAAAAATAAGTGTGGGTAATTTTAATCATTTGTGCAAGTCTTTAAATATCCTGTATAGCTTTCAGGCACAAAGCAATCTTCCTATAGAGAAACAAACTCAGGATGTGGTTACAAGGTAGAGTTCTACTCCTTTGTGTTAAAGTGCCTTAATGATCTGGAAAAAAATAGATTTGCATGAATGCTACTTATGGAGAGCACTTAACACAATAGTTACTCAAGACAAACTTCAGCACAAGTAGATGTAACCGATATGATGAGTCATCCTATGTGGTTTAAAGCCACCACAAGTGAATGTCTTTTAATTCAGTCTTCATGAGCCCAGACTATTTTTTATAAGACTTTGAGAGTATCCATGGCATTGACGAAATGCATTTAGCTATTTAGCTATTAGATTGAATCATAAGATTGAAGGACAGTCTGATTTAAAAATGATTCAGGTGAGTGGCATATAGATGCCAAAGCCTCTATTCAGATCAGCCTAGATCTTTTCTTTTTCTTTCCTGGTCTCATGTCATAAGATATACACAAACACACAGAGTGACATCATCTTAAGATCTGAGTAATATAGTCAGGATAGAAATATAATTGGCAGCAATATCTTCCCATGTAAGCACATTAGTGATGCTTACATAATCTTTTGGCATTGACTCATTCTCTGGGGTAAGAAGTATAGTTTTCTGTTTCAGTATCACTGTTCTAGTTTGGAGAAACCTTTGCTCTCTGAAGAAAACTACAATGTGAGATGTTTATTACTATACTGGCTGTATCTTTGATGCTTTTCTTAAAATTATTTAGAGATGCTCTGGGATATCTAGACCATGTGTGAGAATATGTCACCTAATTTTCATTACTATGTCATGACAGTCATTACTAATTGATCATAGTGTGTCTTTCTGTTGGCATCAAATAGGATCAAAATCCTTCTCGGTAGAGTGCTCTAGGAAGATATAGCAAATCAACTAGAATGATAATGGGAAATTAAATCTACTTTTCATTCACAGCTTACATCAGAAAACCTAAAAATCAAGGCTATGATCTTCAAGTGTCCACCCTTACCTGAATGAAAGTTTGGGAACACTAGGTTCTGCAATAGCCACGTATTAATACAAGTTCTCATTCTCCATGGCTTGATTACTATATTTTTCTAGTATTTTAATGCATTGTCTCCATATTATGTATTCTTTTTATTTTTCATTCCTTGTAGAATCCAGCACAATATGGAGCCACTGTAGTGCAATCAATAAAGATTTGTTGACCAATTAATTCATACAGTGGTGATTTGTCTAAAAGCTGTATTGGTTTAAAGGAAAGAATTTTGTAGCAGGAGTCAAAGCATTTGAGTTCTATTCTCCTTTACACCTGCAAATAGCTGTGGTCTGGAACAAGCTCTTCAACTCCTCTGGACCTTGGTTTCCTCATTTAAGAAAATGGAGTGATGAATTAAACATTTGCAAAAACCTCTTCCACTGAAACATATATTAATTCTTCTGAAGGGGTGACTATTCCAGCATTTTTAGAGGGAAAAGGTACAGAAAATATCTATTTTCAAATATATAACTCTTTCATTTGCCTTTCCACTTTTATTCTCACTATCTCTCACATTCGTTTCTCAATTTTACTTTGACTAGAGAGTTCCAATATCGGGTAGTTGGCCTCTGAGAAATGGCAAAAGCATCCCTGCTCTATACACACTCCATCAACTACACGTACAATGATAACTAATAAGGCAATCCCCTTGAGTCACTAAATCCGTAAAATTTGGGATCTGTTTTATTCACTACCAAAAGGAATTAGTAGATCTCTAGTAATCCCATTAGACTCACATCCAGAGAAAACTTCCCCATTCTTCAAATTACTGCCCACCATGTTTGCATATACTATCCACTTTCCCAGAAAAAACTTTCCCTAGGCAACTTTCTGTGTTGTCTTCAAGACCACGTCAAAATGCCAGCTTCTCGATGAATACTGTAGTTCTACTTGGCAGTTGGATACTCTGTCCTTAGTTTTTTAACTGTGACTTTGGAAGCAGGTGTGTATTATAATTTGTAAAATGTCTGCTTAAATGTATGTCCCTCTCCACAAAGTAAAAGCATCCATAATTTAGGTAGACCTAGTTTATCTTACAATGATCTATGAGCCATGCTCTCATATGATTCTGCAGCCTATCTAACCTCCCATTTTAAGATAAGTCTCAGAATGCTTTGCAGAGACATTGTTGACCTCTTTCAGTTACTATAAAAACTAGTCTCTGATACTTATGTATTTAAAGTCCAGAATCTCCCTCGTAAATCTCCCTTAAGTTTTCAGTCTTTTAAAAAATGAAGCTTATCAGAGAATATGGTGAACGAGATGGCTTTAGGTCCTGTGATATCAATTATTTTTTTAAAGAAGAATAGATTATCATATTTTAAAACTAAAATCATAATTTTCCTTCATGTTTCTTCTCTGATTATCTGCATATATTACTAAAGAAACTGGTCAAAATTCTTAAAGCCTTGTTCTTGGTTTTAGAGTCTTCACAAAAATGCTGACTTAGACAAGTAACTGACTGGCATTTGACAATTCCCAGAGGATTTACTTTCAAAGTATGGCATTTTTGCATTAATTTTCTCATCTTTAAATTTACTTCAGATGTCTGTCTTTACATGGGTATGAGACTCTGTGTACTGATTTCATATTTAATAGTACATTGGATTACAGGTTTAAAGCATCAATTAGTAACTAGTCCAAAATAGCAAATGCATTTGCCAAACTGTTGGAAAATGACTTTTTTCTTTTTTTACCTCCACCAACACCTCTTCCCAGACAAATTACCATTACTGGTGATCTCTGATAACAGACCTTTCTATGTCTGATTCTATCATCTACTTGGTAGACATGTTGAGTGCAGCAAACAATCCCCTACCATCAAGTTTTCCAGATGTTTGCACAGCGGGTTCAGTGTTTTTAAACTATCTAAATGACGGTCCCAAATGACAAATGTTCATTTTCAAAATTAAAGCTTATTACGAATTACCTGCCAAGTACAATGTGTCAGGAGAGACTGAATGAATTAGAATTTTTGTCCATTGAGAATGAATGAATAAGAAAAAACATAAATGAGGCAAGCTATTACACATCCTGGAGGTACACAGAAAGAATTTTAAATAACAGTAATTTATTGAAAGCTGTTGCATTAATACTTATGACTTACTTTAAAAAGGCCCATCCCTACCTTTTGCCATGAGTCAGGCTTCGTCTTTGTTAATGAAAAACATAATGGCTAGGAAAGACAAGAATAATCTCTAATGCAAACCTACTTTTCTCTTGTGGTCATGATCCACATGGGCTCAGCCTTGACATACTGGGAGGAAAGTGCATGGCCCGATACAGCCAACAAAGACTGGACTCAGTTCCCTCCTTAGTGCCTTCTAGCTGTGTGGTCTCTTGCTGCCCATTTATCCTTGACCTCCACTTTACTCATCTATAATGTGGGAATAATAATATAGAGGGGTTGTGGTAAAAATTAAATAAACGAAAGTAGTAATTGGATATGCTTTGTAAACTATAAAGTATCCTGAATATATACTGATGTCAGAATTACATTAACTACCACATGTTAATGATTTACTATGTGCCAGATATGATGTAAGGCTTCACATGTATTCAATCTTCTCCAATGTTCACAATGGTTTAAGGTGGGTAATATAATCCCTATTTTATATATGAGAAACAGTCTTAAGGTTAAGTAACTGGCCTACGTAATGGCTAACTTGGGTTAGACAGGATAGGATCCAAAATGTGTGAACCCAAAAACATACACATAATATCTATGCCATGCTACCGATCTTTAATCATTAAAGCCTAAAGCCTGGTGATGCCTCTTCAGCTCAAAATATTTTTTTGCTGCCATTTAAAATTGCCTTCAGATTCAAATTTATTGATGCACACAAAGGGAGCAGCCTGCTGACACTATAGACAACTTTTTTTTTTAACCCCAAAGAGCATCAACCAGTCTGATCATCCTGCATTCTAGGCAGGAAGGCAATGAATAACCATAGCCAAGAATTCTATCTTTTAGAAGACTCTACAAGATTGAAATTCCTTTTCAAGATGGATGTGGATCTCTCTTCTTTACATCCCCATAGCTCTGTGTATAACATCAAATGTAATTCTAAACACATGATATTTTAACTGTTTGCTTATAAACCCAACTTTCAAGTAGCCAGAATTTTTTAATTACTGTATCCCAGAACCAAGAATAGAAGTTGCATAGTAATATTTGAAGAAAGAAATGATGCACATTTTCTTGTTGCCTAGGAAAATTATGGTCCCGGATAAATATGACACCAGGCTGACCACAGAGTCAGAGATTGTTTCATAGGACAAAATAGAACATCTAGATTTTCCATCTTTAAAATTATAATCAGCAGCAGGAAGCAGAGCAATACCACTGTCCCTGTTATAGGAATCCAAAGGCTTTTTATAGAATGCACAGCAGCAAATGTTATCGCTATGCTTGAAAAAACCATTTTCATTATCAGATGCCTTTTTTTCCCAATTGATTATGACTTTTCCTTTAAAAAATGCATTTAAGCAAAAATTTTCTATGCTTGATTTAGCCCGAGGGAAAGTTTTGGGGACTAAGACGGGAGAGAGTAGTCTGTACAGAATTCCTTCTGCCTTTAAGCCATGCACACATGGACAAAATATATCGCATTCAACTGAAATATTTTTTTAAGAAAAAATCCTATTACTTAGAAAGAGCCTAACAATGAAAACTCCAGCTTAATGGTATAGTCACTACCATATAAGCCAATGGACAGACAAGGGTAAGTTTTGGTTTTTGTTTTAAAGTTGTAATGTTTTTAAATTCTTTCTTCCTGGTGGAAAGGGGTTGCACTGTACTAAAGCTTCTTCTGTATACTTCTGAGGATGCACCAATTCATGTTAGAAACCTTCAAGGTGGGATCCCTGGGGGGCTCAGAGGTTTAGTGCCTCCTTCAGCCCAGGGCATGATCCTGGAGTCCTGGGATCGAGTCCCACATTGGGTTCCCTGCATGGAGCCTGCTTCTCCCTTGCCTGTCTCTCTCTCTCTCTCTCTTTCTCTCTCTCTCTCTCTGTGTATTTCATGAATAAATAAATAAATAAAATATTTTTAAAAAAGAAACCTTCAGGATGAAAGTCATTGGAGTTAAGGCTAGTGTTTAGTTAAGACAAACTGAATTAATGGGGCCCACTCAAGGTGGACTATGAATCTATTTCTATGTCTGGCTTAGCTTAATGTGTCTCTTGCCATGAAGGGAGGGCTAGAGATAAGGATTTTTTAAGCTGATAAAAGCTCTTTAAGATTCTTCAGAAAAAAATTACAAAGATGAGAAACCTGAGGTTATACCCAATATGCTAAACAAAAAGGTAGTTCTCAGAGCAACCACTAAGACTTGTTTGAGAGAAGCAGGCAATTTACAAGTCTAGGACAAAACAGCCTTTTCATTTCATAGAAAGAAAAGACAAATAATTTTAGAACAACATTTTGATTTAGCATCTGTAAAGGATCTTTGAATTTAAATTTCGATATATAAATCCCAATTTTGCCATGTAAAATTAATAATGGATTTCTCTAAAGCCAAACTCTCTTCAACCTCCGCTGTAATTCTCTTAAGAAAGCATTAAATGAAAGCATTTCACTTTAGTTGAAAATCAATGGCACTTCAGTGAAGCATGCATCTCCCAAGTATTATGAAGTCAAGAATCATACAGTTCCCCTAGTAAGACATGGGGCCCTGGATTTGATGATAATAACTTCATAGAACGTATGAGTCTTTGAAAAAATTAATACAAAATGGAAATACTGAAAATCTAATGTGTTCATATTTAAATTCTCTTTGAAATGTCAACCTAAATGCATTATAATAAATTAATGTTGATGATACAATAATAATAGTAATAAAGATAGTAATAAGTAGAAATAACATTTAATTACTGCTTACTATAGACCAGACACTTGCTAAATACTTTATATGCATCATTTCATTTGATTCTCTCAAGAATTATGTGACTTGATTAGTATTAGTATTAGTTATTAGTATTAGTTATATTTTTAGAATAGACTTAAGGAAGATCAACGTGTCAAGACAAAAAATATATTTAAGATGGATTAAAATATTTCATTACAGGGATACCTGGGTGGTTCATTCGGTTAAGTGTCTGACTTCAGCTCAGGTCATGATCCCAGCGTCCTGGAATGGCCCCACCTGGAGCCCCGCCTTGAGCCCCGCCTCAGGCTCCATGCTCAGAGAGAGTCCGCTTGTCCTTCTCCCTCTTCCATTACCCTTCCCCTCCATTCATGCTCTCTCTCTTTCTCTCTATCTTAAGTAAATAAATAAAATCTTTAAAGAAGGGCTCCTGGGTGGGTCAGTCAATTAAGGGTCTGTCTTCAGCTCAGGTCATGATCCCAGGGTCTTGGGATGGAGTCCTACATTGGGCTCTCTTCTCACCAGGGAGTCTGCTTTTCCCCCTCCCTTTCCCCTATGCTCCTGATCTCTCTCTTTCAAATACATAAATAAAATCTTTTAAAAATTAGTAAAGTATTTTTTTAAAATATTTCATTATACATTAATCTATGGCAATGAATCAAAATGTATTATAAATTCCATCTATTTGAAGTTTGCATTCCTTTTGTAGACTGATAAAAATGTGTTTGTCTTTCACTGTGGTAATTATAAGGATGAAAAAGATACAACCCTGCCCTCCAGGGACTCACAGTCTTAAAAAGAAATGAAATGTGCACTAAAAATCCAAATATAATTCATGGCAGTTTGTAGTAAACTGTAAGACAGTGTGTTCAAAGCTTTGGGTAGTTAGAAAAAAGAAAACAATTCCTAGAACTTGGGAAAGGATCAGGAAGTCTCCTTAAGGAAGAAGCAGTTCCATTGGGTTTAGAAGGTAGATAAAGTTTCAACAGTTAGATAGATATGAGGCCTAAGAGAAATAGTAATGTGCAATGTCGTCAAGAATAGTGTCTCGGGGTGCCATGTTGTTGGAATTTTTGACATATGGATAAGCAATAATATGGACTCAATTACACAATACTTTCACTGTCTTTCAAAGGAGTTTAAACTGTATTTGGAATTCAGTAGAGTTTTGTAGTGAAGGTATAATATGGTCAGAGCTCTCTTAAGGAAGATTAGTCCAGCAATACATTACACTCATTTATACTTTTTTTTTGATTACTGCACTGATGAATAATTACTGTCTTATTACATGTGCCAAGACCTATATGAGGCAATGCGGATATAATAATGAATGACTCACTTTCTGCTTTCATAGTTTATAACTATGAAAGTTAAACATAAAACTGAATAGTGTCACCAATACTATAAGAGAGGAAGTATACAGTAGCACCTAGGAGTACCTTCTCTAGCATTGGGATTAAAAACAACTAAAACAAACGAACAAAAATTCGCATATAAAGTAGCTTCAAATCGTGTGTATTTGTGTGTGTGCGTCGGGGGAGGGTATAGGTTTACTGGGTAGGAGGGTCAATATATGAAAAGGCTCCCAGGGGAAAATATGCTTTGGGAACTTGATGTGGGGTTATTCGCTTTCCAACCACCTACATTCTTAATAACCTCAGTTATGTGCACAGGGTTCCTGACTGTTTCATCCTGCAGAGAGGGTCTGACCATCAGTCAACTTGCAGGAGAACCAATGAAGCATTATGAACAAGGGCCTTATGAAAGCAAATTCTGTTGAACTGAATTGGCTCTCTTCATAGACCTGGAAATCATCTGGTCTGACTTTAAAAAAAAAAAAAAACCAAATATGAATAATTCAGTCAAGCCTGAAATAAGCACCTTGAATGAGTATGGCTTTTAGTGTTCATTTATTCACTCAATTATTTAGTAATTATTTGTTGTTTATCAGAACCATGGAACCCAATGTACTAAGCATTTACTTTATCCAATCC
The DNA here is from genome assembly GCF_003254725.2 of Canis lupus dingo. Taxonomy (NCBI): domain Eukaryota; kingdom Metazoa; phylum Chordata; class Mammalia; order Carnivora; family Canidae; genus Canis; species Canis lupus. The sequence continues at coordinate 86,823,800 of NC_064245.1, forward strand.
TTTGGTTATAATTAATTATTCCCTAAATGCTTATCCTAATTTTCCTATACCTCTTTATAATGCATTTATAGTTTGTTTCTGTCACTGTGTGTTGTGTATATAAGTATCTACAGGTAGATTGTGGCATTCTGAAGGAAAGAATTATGTTATCATTCCTATGTCCTATCTATCTATCTATCTATCTATCTATCTATTTATTTATTTATTTAATTTTATTTTTTTTTAAGATTTTATTTTTAGTTATTCATGAGAGACACAGAAAGAGAGGCAGAGACATAGGCAGAGGGAGAAACAGGCTCCATTCAGGAAGCATGATGCTGGACTCGATCCCAGGACTCCAAGGTCACACCCTGAGCCAAAGGCAGACACTCAACCGCTGAGCCTCCCAGGCGTCCCCCTATATTGTATTTAGCTAATGGCACAGATATAATAGGGATTCTATAAATGGTTGCTAAATGAATGAATTAATGGATAAATAGATGGATGAATGGGTAGTTGGGTGGATAAATGGATGGAGACAGACATGAATATAAACTTTTTCCTGTCTTCATGATTCCTACAGTTTAATGCAGATCAAGTATGCATAGTTAATTAGAAATATTTTTCAATATCCAAATCATAATCTCTTTTCAATTTATGTTTACTGTAGTAGTGTCACAGTCTTACCATGATCCTAAAGATACCATGAAAGAGCTCTATAGGATACTTAGAGTTTAAGTGTTTATCTCTTCTATGTTAAGTTTGATTTTTAAGTCCCCCAGAGTACCAATTTGTAAGTTTTCTCTTAAAATTCATTGAAAAAGCACCCCCAAATCCCTCACAAAGCCATTTTAACATGCTGTTTATTTCCTATAAGTTAGATGTAATTGAAGTGGATAACATAATTGAAATTTTAAAGAATGTCTGCAGTCATCATTAATCTAACAACAATAGAGAAGTATGCCTCTTCTCTATTGCACATAAGAGCATTAGCATAATTTCCAACTCTCCTATTCGGTGGTCCTATGTGATTGTCATTTTCCCAAAAGTCCTGCCATATTTTCCTCTTTCCTTTCAGCATATTCGGGATATCTTTTTTGACTGCTTCATGCCATGGACATTGATCTGGTGGACCATGTATAACGAATTTAAAAACTGCAATGGAACTGTCTACACAGACATCTGTTGCTCAACAACTTATTTTGAGAAAATAGGTAAGATATTTCTTATATTCCCATGCATTATGGAGAAGCACATCTTTATATTTCATTTGAGTAAAGTGATTCAATAAAACAAAGAATGTTTTCCCTCTTAAAATCATGGAATGTTAATGATATAGTGTAGTCTAGAAGTTAGGAAATCGCATGATGTAAGATGAAGATGACAGAGGTGGGAATTACAGTTTACAGTCAGAGAAACTAAGTTTTGAATCTCAGATACTCTATTATTCTCTTTGATCTGAGACAAATTCCTTAATCTTGGTGAGTCTCAGATCTCCTTTGTATAAAATAATAATAATAATAATAATAGCCTTCTTATATTGTTACTATGTCATTGTGAAGCGGATATCAAAATACCATCCATGTTCTAGTATGTGGAAAACTATCATTCGTGGTGATTATTATATGGAGGTGGTACAGTGCCTTCTGCCTGCATTTTCTCATTTAATATTTCTCCAAACTCTATGAAGCAGATTCTGCTTTAATCATTATTTTAAAATGAGGAAACCGATATTATAAATAAGGTAAATTTTGATGTAGATAATACAGCTCTGTAGCAGACCCAGATTCAAATCGCAGGGCTAAAAGGAACATAGTGTGGAATACTATGGGTTGTGTGATTTGATAACAGAGTAGAGAATGTTTTCATCTGAGGCCAGCCTATTCCCAGGAGGAGGATGTATGTTGGCTCAGGCTGAGGGTGGCTCAAAATCCAGGCGGGGGAGGGGAGGAGAGAAACTCAAAGTTGGATTAGCAAATACTTTGTTCCAATTGATCACTGGGAATAAGGAATTCAACTAGTTATCTATGAGGCAAAGAATAAGACTTTAGATTCTGTGTCTAGCCCTTCTTTACCTGTTTCATAGGTAAACCAAGGGGTATTCATAAGTCCTATGTAAGTCATATTGGAAAGGTCATTCTTTCCAGTCTGTCATTTCTCAGAACACAGAAGTGTGAGGGGGATTTCTTAACTTTCACTGTTTTCCAGAATCATGGGGCTTGGGTAAAGTTCAACGTTGTACTTCCCATTGGTTAGACATGGTGAGATGAGAAAAGTTTTGGAAGCCATTTGTTGAAGGTGCCAGATGACCTTGTGATCTCCCTCCCTAGAGTGTTAATTGAGTCAGTATGTTTTAGAGATTCTTTGTTATAGCAGCTTAGAGAGTAGCCTAAATAGTAAAGTGCTCCATCTAAAAATACACACCCATTGTGATTTCAGTCAAGTCATTTGATTTAATGAAACAGTTTCCTTGTCTGCTAAATGATGGAGTCATAATATACTAATCCTTAAAGAGTCTTTTAGCTTTGACCTTCAAACTTTTTGAAGGCATAGAGATTTATCCAAGTGCCTCGTGATTTGATATGTGGAATTAGAGCTGAACCACTCCTTATTCTTCCTCCCAATACTCAGACAGCATCAGTATAGGAGCCACTTAGGAATGCTCCGGCTTTGGATGTCATATAGCCTTTTCATTAGCAATTCAGAATAATGTTATCAAGGCTGCTTTTGTCTCCATTCTGCCAATCAATCATTTGCTCTTCCTAAATTTGCAGGACCCCCCTTTGCATTACCTTGCATAAATGGGGTGATTCTTGGATATTTTATTTATAACCCTTCTGATTTTCTGTATTTTCTTTCCCCTGTCCATCCGAAATTTTTTGTGTCATGTAAACTCTGTTTTTTGGTGTTGTTTCATACCTTCCCAAAGTCCAGGTTCATTTTCCTGCTTAATATTCAAGAAGTATTCTTGAAGCTCATCTTTTTTGAAAGAGCTCGCAAAACTCACCAGTGCTCAGCTGATGACTTACTTCAGGTTCTGTTGCTTCTCTACATTCAGATTTTAGTATGTCAGCTAGTTGAAGCAGACCTCTGTGGATCTTGTTTACCACCCAATTCCTTGGACATAACACTGTAATACATGTAAAAATTACACAATTACTAAACCTTAAGGAATATTTAGATTAGAAAAAAGTAATGTTATTAATAAATGAGTTTGTACTATAAATCTGAGTGATAGCCTAAAATGAGCTTTCAGTGAAATAAAGATAAGTTATAACTTCAATTAAATAAAGCACCTAAACTATTATTTTTGTCAAAATTGGAAAGCATCAAGTACAATCTTGATACAATTTTGGTAGATAGTGAACATATGACAAAGATAGTAGAGGAGGTACAGAAACTATTTTAAAACATTTAGGTAGAACAGAGTGAAAAAGATCCAAATCCAAAAACCTGTAGGTAACAAGTTACCTGGGTAATCTTGAAAAAGTTACTTTACCTCTCTCACCTTAGTTTCCTCAATTATAAACTCAAAGATAACAGTTACCTTAAAGGACTGCAGAAGGGAATGAAGATAATAACGTATAGAAAATAGTTGTGTAGGCCTATGGTAGACATCCAGGAATGCTGGAGTTATTATTAATCTCATATAGTAATTAACATTGATTTACCCAACTGGACATAAAGATTCATTAGTGAGAACTGTTTATAAACCCAGAAGGAAAGGGATGGAATCTCAGAGCTCTGCATGTGGACCATTCACTCTGTGGATTTATAAGAGAAATGTTCCCTGTGGAAGAGAAACATAACAGAAATCTGAAGAGGAATGTCTACAAACAGCTTTTATGTTTGGCCAGTTAAAATTGTCTCTCATCTTTTCATCACAGTCAATATCAACATTTTCTTTCCTTTTCTTTCCTTAGTACCTGTCCTACTCATATCACTGGATTCCTGTCTATCCTTGCCTTCTATTTACCACTTACTAGAATCCCTGAAGGCTACTGCATTTGGGTCATGTTTTCAAATGTAAATTCTCCTCCTTTATCTTGATAGAGTTCTGTGAGGAAGCAACTAGACAAGTAAACACAAGAAAATCAAAGTTCAAAAAAGAGGAAAATATATAAAAAAATATAGAAATAAGTACAAAAGAGAGGCCAGAGATAAAACATGTACAGATGGAATAGTTTTAATGTGACAAAGAGAAAGGGAGATTGGCTTTTGCTGGCTCATTTGGTCAAAGAGGATAATTTGGATGATTGAGTTGCATGGTTTGGAGTTATACAGAGCACATATTTATTGGATAATTGAAATCTCTCCCACTTACTTTGAGCTAATAGATTCCATCCTTAAAGCTTAATGCTGTCAAATACTGGAGTTATAGAACTAAAAGGAGAAACAATAATCTTAGAAAAAAAAGTGATTCATTAAACAAAGTAAAAACTTTGTCCTTAGGAAGTTCATAAGTATATTTGGCTGTCCATTGCTATATGGGAACTTTTTGAATGTTCGTGGCAGTAATGGGACAGAAATTATTCAGTTGGGGCTGGTTTTAAGAAATGGCTTCAGCCCCTAAGTGGTTTGCCAAGTTTCTGTTAAACATCTCACATTATTGAGGATACAAGTCAAAATCACTTATCAGCAGTTCTTCTAAATAGCAAGGAACATGTATCAAAGAGGCCATGAAGGAATTTCTAATGAGAAAAAATGCTCTTACTTTTTGAGAAATTAACTGCTCCAATAAATTGCAAAGATAAAGTAGGAAAAGTTATCACAATAATGTCTGTTGTAATAAAACTAAACTGTACAGCTGATAACAGTTAAAATGCCAGAAGGTAAGTTAATGAAATACCATTCTCCTAAAAGTCCCCTTTGGTCCTTACTCTGAAATATAATTCTGACACTCACATATAAAGGATATGGTGGAAACTACATGGAAATACTGTATATGCATATGTTCTACAGATTCATTGCCTATGAACTTTTGAATACATATAAAGTTTAAAAAGCAGAGTATATTAAATGAAACTTTCAGGAAGGTGAAATAAAATAATCCTAGGACCTAAAATTGATTCTTAAAGTGTAAAAGAGATGAAAGTCTGTGGAGAGAGAAATCAGACTGAATTGCTAGCTGGCATTAGAAAATTTCTATCAGAGATCATGGAAACAGGGCAAAGATGGAGTCATTGAAGTCTCCCTAATGCCTTCCATGGATTCATGAAGGCAGGAGAGGCCTGAAGCTTCTGTTATGATTTTCTGCAGTCAAATTCCTAGGCAAGCTGGAGATTTGTAGTAGTGCGAAGGAATTCATAAGGCTAATGAGAGCAGAAAAGAGAACATACAGAAATAGCACATGTAGAAATTGGAAAGTAATCTTTTGTATGTGTGTGAAAGTAATCTTAAGTAGGAAAGTTTGGGGTAATAGATTTGCTGTTTATTACTGAATTTCTCTTATACATAGTAATGATCAAAATGGCAATGAATGGTGAAAACTGTGTGTGTGTGTGTGTGTGTGGAAAGAGAGAGAGAGAGAGAGAGAAAGAAAGAGAGAGAGAATCACATGTGAGTAAGCGGGGGTTGGGGAGAAAGGGAAGGAGGAAGGGAGAAAGCAGGAGAGAGAGGATAAAGACCAAAGCTGTAAAAGCCTTAGAAAGCCAGACACCATATGCACACATGCTTAGATATGGGCTGAGAATCTCAGAACTCAGGGCCAGCTTCTTGCCCCATGGTGAAAGCCAGACAGTTCAGGGCATCTTCCAAACAGCAGAAGGACAATAAACAGAGCCATCTTCAGTTACCATGAGTTCAATGCAAGCCAGTCAAGGGCCCTATACACATAACCACATCCTGACTAATTAAGTAAAAAGAACAACAAAAACAGTGAAACAATTACATGAGAAATAAAATAAATTGAAATCCACCAAAACTCTATAAGAAAAGACATGAAGAAATAGTGTAAACCATGACAGAAACAAACCTCTCTGCTCTGAGCCATCTGTGCCACCCATCAGCTGGTAATAATATGACTCTGGGTAGCAATAGAAATAATCAAAGAAAGAGCTTTAAGAGGGCATGGCAACACAAATAGATTTTTTTCTGGGTTTCTGGTCTTTGTTTATGGATAATTATAATTTGGCAAAGTGTTCAGAGGCCCATATATGAATGTGTCTCCTGCGTTTTACTTAAACAACAGCTCACAAAGGACTTGTTTCAGTTTACCATCATACCAACTAAATGTTTATGAAAGGAGAAAGCCACCAAGTAATGGGTGAATTTTAAATTATAAGTTGATTTATTACAGCAAATTCTCCAATCATAATTCTAAATAAGTGTACTTAATATGTTTATTTGTCCTGTGAAAGCAAGTTTGGTTACTTTAACATATTTGAAATAATTCTTGCTTTCAAGGTATAGCTTTTTGATCTTACTCTATTTTAGACTTTACTTTCAAATATTCCCAAGCACATCTTTATGTATCCTTGTGTTTGTTGAAATCTTAAAGACATGGGAAGTGAATAATCTTGGCTTTAATGTACATAAGAACAGCCTATTCTGAGAATAAGGAGATGGTTAATGGAAATGGTATGGGAAATTATAAGCTGGTTAAACTACCCTCATTTATTTCAAGTCAGATCCAGCTTCAAATATGGCATCTCTTTTTATTAGAAACGACTTCTCAGAATATCAGTGTATCAACTGATATTCTTTGGGTGCATGCAACAGAGATAAATCCTGATTAATTTGAGCAAAACTGGAAATAATTATTAAGAAGAAAACAGAATTGCTCTGTGATTCGAAGGAAGAGTTGAAGAAACATACCAGCAAGAGACATTAAGGCAGTTATAGAAATCTAAGCAACAAGAATTAGTGGGCAGTTTGTTCAAAGTATTAGCGTTGGGATGGTTGACATCTGACCATTTTCAATCCCTGGATTGCTCAGCTTGATATTCAAATTCCTGGAAGGGAACTTGGTTATGGCTTCATTTAGATCATTTATGTGCCCTTTGCCAATGGTAAAGCTGAGTGACATGATTGGTCAGTTTATCAAGACTGTAGCCAATGAAGGGAATAGAACTTCTGTTACTGGAAGGAAAGAAATTGGATGTTGGGAAGACAAAAAACAATCCTAGACTTCAATACATTCATGGGAAGAGATTACCATTTAAAATAGTATGAAAAACTCAACATGACTAATAGTTCTATGGATAATTTGTCTTTTAAAATTTAATTTATAACTGCTACATTAAAAATAATGAAGGAAATTATGTTAAATGCATTGATATTGAGCCAATATTTATGAGAGATATACTGTGCATTAGGTATAAGATTCATATGTATTATCTCATTAAATTACCACCTGAAATTCCTGTCAGAACTAACATTTCTACCTTGTGGTTATGAAAACTGAGGATTGAAAAGTTATGTTGACTTCTTTATTGTTACTCCACAAGTAATTTTGGTCCATTTTGGTTATATTTCTGTTATTTGGGCAGAGTGTCTTCGTTGAACTAATTATTTCGAAGCATTAACCTTGTAACACTAAGTAAAGAAGTAAGACCTGGATAATAATGCAAAAGCAAGTAAGCAAGCAAACCAAAACTGCACAACACTGTCTTTAAGATTAGGGCTGAAACTACACCTATAGAACCTCAGCCACAGTATGATGAGTACAGCTATACATAGCAGATTGAACATATCCCACCACTCCTCCTAATAATCTCACTGAAATGAAAATAAAGGAAGGGTATAAAATCTCCAGTGGAGCTACCAGTAATCCTTACAGGACAACATATTTTTGGAACATAGAAAGCATAAGAGGAGTTAACAAGACAAAAAAAGTAGAATACTAATATATTTTCTTAATCTGAGTTGCCATTTATTATAAGATGCACCATTAGTTTGTTTCATTGAGAAAGAAAAATCACTGTCAAATATAATTATAAATTTATGATTATAAATGTCCACTTATCTATTGCTATGTAATAATCCATCCCAAATTTAGTAGCTTAAATAAACAATAATAATATCATTATTAAGTCTCACACTTGTAGGGGTTGACTGGGTCTGGTTGGATCCGGGCATCTCATGCAATTGTGACCACATGCTTGCAGGCGTTGGCACCCTCTCAGTCTTCTTCACTTACGTGGATGATGGTTACTGTTAGTTGTCCTCAGGGACTTCAACTGGGCCTATTGGCTGAAACATGTATACGCAGCCTCACATGTAGCCTGGGCTTCCGCAGAGCATAGTAACTTTTACAAGAGCAGATATCACAAGAGAGATAGCTGGGCAGAGTCATACTGCTCTTTAGGACCTATCTTCAAATCACACAGCTTCACTTACACTCCACATTATTGAATGAGGCAGCCATAGAGGTTCAACCAACTTCAACATATATAGGGAAAAGAGGTATATTCATTACCTTGATGGAAGAATGGAAAGGTCACCATGAAAAAAAGAGCATGGGGACACCCAGATGGCTCAGTGGTTGAGCGGCTGCCTTCGGCCCAGGACGTGATCCTGGAGTCCCAGGATTGAGTCCCGCATTGGGCTCCCTGCATGGAGCCTGTTTCTCCCTCTGCCTGTGTCTCTGCCTCTCTCTCTCTCTGCGTCTCTCATGAATAAACAAATAAAATCTTAATAATAAAAAAAAAGAGCATGTTGGATGAAGATATCATTACAGCCATCTTTGGAAAAGACAATCTTCCATAATGTGATTGACTATAATGTGGTTCCCCCACATGCAAAAATATTAAAATGAGAAAAAAAAATATCCTAGAATCAATAAATATGGTAACTATCTAGAATTGAGATATCAAAGGAGAAGCAAGTAAGTCCATGTTGTAGAACTTTAGAAAGCTCAGGAATTTGAGGCATCAGATACCTTAAAAGGTTTCTTTATGACCTTTTGGTTTGGATAAAGAACAGTTTGGATAAAGAGCAACTAGTTCTTATGTCTCTTTCTTCACGCTCTATAGCTGGGTAAGCATCCCTCTCTCTCCTGGCAGGAGATAACTTGCTACGTGGAGAAATTCAGCCAAGATTCTCAAGATCTGGCATATAAGAAGCACAGTTTTGAAAATAGAGGTATTTTTAAAAGTCTACCTGTAGGACCTAAGATCCTCATCCTTCTCCTTGTTACTTTCAAGAACTTTGGCAAAGAGATTTATTCTTCATCCTTTCCCCTCTACCGTTATAGGTGATAGATTTGAAAATTGAAATGTTCTTCCCTGGCACTATGAGGATGGCTACAAAGCAAGTAATGGGCTTAGAAAGTGCACAGAGGATATACAGAAATAGACATTTAAGTTGTTGGGACAAGGAGTGCTATCATCCCAATGAAGTCTTACACATGGAGCTTCCAATCATTTTTTTTTAGTGCTTTATGGATGAAAAAAAAAAGTATGAGTCAGTAGTCAAGAATGATCAGACATGTATGGAGAACCTCAGCACGAAAGAAGGAGATTGAGGCACATAACAGTGAGAGGGAACTTGCCATAAGTAGAGAAAAACAGGGATCCAAATAAATCTTAAAGCACACAAATTACCCTAAATTTTTAACCTTAGAGGTTTTAAAAAGAGTGCATTCCTGAAATGAGAACAGAGTTATAGCAAAGGGGAATTTAAAAAAGTGGAAGGGGATAGAGAATAATAAATGATTTGAAAAGATAGTTTCAATTAAAAATTCAGCAGAAATCTTTTTTTTATTACTTTGATGAGCATACTTAACATAAGATCCTACCCTCCTAATAGAATTTTAGGTGTGCAATATAACATTATTGTCTAGAGGCACAATGTTATACAATGTTATAGGATCTGTTATACAGATCTCTAGAACTATTCATCTTTCATAATTGAAATTTTATACATATTAATTAGCAACTTCCAATTTCTCTCTCTCCAACTTGGCAATTACCATTCAATTTTTTTAATTCTATGAGTTTGACTATTTTAGAAACCTCATATAAGTGGAATCATGACGTGTTTGCTTTTCTGTGATTGCTTTTTTTCACTTAAGATGTCTTCAAAGTCCATCCATGTAGTCATATATTATAGGATTTCCTTCTTTTTTAAGGCAGGATAATTTTCCATTATAGATAGATGATAGATAGATAGATAGATAGATAGATAGATAGATAGATAGATCTTATATTTTCTTTATCTATTCATCCACTAATGGACACTTAGGTTATTTCTACATCTTAGATATTGTGAATAGTGCTGTAGTGAACATGAGAAGGTTAATATATCTTTGAGATCCTGATTTCCATTCTTTTGGAAAAATACCTAGAAGTGATATTTCTGGATCATTGGACATTCTCTAATTTTGAGGAAGCTCCATACTGTTTTCCTTATCAACAGCACCATTTTGCACCATTTTGCATTCCCAAAAACAGTGGGCAAGGGATTCCATTTTGACTAATATTTGTCTTCTTTTAAATAAAAACCATACTAAGAGGTGTAAACTGATATCTCATTGTGGTTTTGATTTTCATTTCCCTGGTTAGCACTGTTATTGAGCATTTTTTTTAATATACCTTTTGGCCTCAACAAAAATCTTTAAGAAAATAGAATCAAATGGCCAAGATTTTCAAGAAGTAGATAAGAAAGGGGATTTTTTAAATGACAAATGATAAATCAGTAGGTCCGTCATCTGACTAATATAAATGCCAGGGAAAAAAAAGAACAGAGAGAAATTGAAAAAAAAAAAAAAAAGGAAATCATCAAAGAAATAGTGCAAGGAAACTTGTCAGAATTAAAGACCCACTGGTGTGCAGAATAATGAGGAGGGAAAAGGAAGGAAAATAAAACACCCACACTAAGGCCTATTATCATAAAATTTCTGAAACTAAAATAAATTAATATCCAAATACTCTATGAAGAAAACAAACAAGTCATTTCTCAAGGATGGAAACAGAGCATGGCAATTGAAATCTCAAAACTAGAAACTGAACAACAGAGGAGTAATGATTTAAAATCTAGAAAACAATGTATTTTTCTTTTTCAACAGAGAATTCTATCTGTAGCCAACTATCAATCAAATTTGAGAGTAGACAACAATTTTGAACAGGTAAGCTTTCAAACTGTTTATCACCAGTCACCTCCTTTTTGGGTAACTATTCTAGCATCTTAAACTATGTTCCATCAAAATAAGAAGTAACCAAGAAAGAAAAACCTGAATCAAGGAAAGCATGGATCCACCATAAAGAGGGAAGAAAGGTAGTCCCTGATGAGAGCGGCACAGCAGTTCTGAGATGCAAATTGAGAAGGGAGTAGGAGAGTGGAGGTTTTGGGAATATTCTCCAGGGGGAACAGAGGGAAAAACAGGTAATACAATGTTTGATCACACAGAAAAGAGAATTAGAAAGTAGTTTGATATTTTTTGAAGAGTTAATGAAAAATTAATGACAGGGACATAGAAAGTTAAGCAAAAATTAATTCAAGAAAATTATTTAAATCTGGAAAAAAACAAAATATTGCACAGGAAAGGTAATTGAAATATAGTGCTTGACTTGGCTCAGGAGTGAAAAATAATTACTTAGCAACTATAATATAAACACTGAAAATTGCCTTATCTGAAAAATTTTGATAAAACTATTGGAAGACGGAAAGAATGCAAAGTAGGTGGTGGGGACATTTGGGTGTTGTCTTCCTATTTCATGATAGGAAGGCAATAAATAATGTTTGAAGTTAATAATCAAGTAAGAGGCATGTTAGCATGTTATTGGAATTATGAGTGAGGAGGAAAAGGAAAAAGGTTACTGTATTTCACATTCATTTTAAGTTTTATAGTACTACTTAAATTTTAAAAAAGATGTAGAGCTATTATGTGGGTAAAAATAATTTTTAAGGAGCACCAGGGTGGCTCAGTCTGTTAAGCGTCTGCCTTTGACTCAGGTCATGATCCCAACGTCCTGAGTCTGGCTCCCTGCTCAGTGAGGAGTCTGCTTCCCCCCTCCCTCTGCCCCTCCTCCTGTTCCATCTCTCTCTCTCAAATAAATAATAAATAAATAAATAAATAAATAAATAAATAAATAAATAAAATCTTTAAAATTTTTTTTTAAAGATAAGAGACTTTCAACTTAGAGAAATACAGTCTATATCCCCACTCCTCTATTGATTACCTATTTGATGAAAAGTGAGGTATTTTTCTTTCATAGCCTCAGTTTTGTGTATATACAGTGCAGCAAAAAGAACAGCAGTTACTGAGTATAACACTTTGCCTTGAGAAACACTTGAATACATTATTACATTTAAGTATCACAGAGTTCCCATGACTTTTCATGTTCTTACTATCCCATTTTATATATGGGTAAAGAAGGACACAGGAAGGTTAAGTAATTGGCCAGGTTAATATTATAAATCATTGATTTATATTCCATTTATATCAAGTGGAATTTGATCTTACTAGAAATATCCCCAACTCTTGCCATTGTAAATAATTTAAATGAGAGCACCCAGCACTGAGCTTGCAGGAATAAGTGCAATAAATATTTGTAAATGAATGAGTAAATGTTCACTTAACAATTTCATTAAATGCATAAAACACATGTGATCCATTTTATAATGCTGATGTATTGAACCCACACAGTAGTTATTCAGGCATTACTAGAGTTTTAGTGTATGATTGGGCCACTTGGACTGAAATATATAGCCATACGGCCACCAAAGGATCTACAAATAAATAAATTATACTATAATGATGCTTTACTATTAATTTATATAGTTACCTTGGTTTAAAAATATTTGCAGATCATAAGGGACATTTTTCATTATGATGTTTGGGCAGGTAAAGAAATTTCTACTTTAAATACTAGCCAGGAATTATATTTTTTGAATCTGTTTCAAGAAGGAAACCTTCCTCTGTCAGTTCTTCCTTCTCATTTTTGTACTGGATCAGTTTTCCTATCAGTTATGCTAAAGTGCATTACATCGGACTTGCTACCCAAAAGGGAGAATGTGTAGAAGGGGAAGTCTGTGAAAGAGTATGAATGGATTTCTTATCACTCTGGTTAGGTTAGCCTTCTACAACATTTCATCAATCTTTGAAGGAGAATGTTACCAAATTCAGACTTCATTTCAGTCTGTAGTTAACTATTATACATATAAACAGTTCTGTCATCAGGTATTTAAAATCTTAAATGCTTCCAAGAGGTTTCAAAGAATGGCCCCCCAAATTAAAGATTTTTGAAGATATAAAAATATTCAAGGAATACTTTGTTAGCTACATATAGAATTCAAAGCTCAAAAATACTGTGTTGTTCAGGATGCGTGGGTTCAGCGGTTGAGCCTCTCTCTGCCTTTGGCCCAGGGTGCGATCCTGGGATCTAGGATCGAGTCCCCTATCAGGCTCCTTGCAGGGAGCCTGCTTCTCCCTCTGCCTATGTCTCGGCCTCTCTCTCTCTCTCTCTCACTCTCTCACTGTGTCTCTCATGAATAAATTAATAAAAATCTTAAAAAGAAATGTGTTTTTCTTTTTTTTTAAGATTTCAAAAGAAGTGCTGAAAAGGGCTTGTATATTAAGAGTTGCTTGGTGCACCAGAGTTAGAAAGTATAAGTTGAAACACAAAACTCTCAGTTCTAAGTCTCATGTTTTTTTTTTTCTATAATGCCATATCACCTGCTATTTAGAAAAGTCTTTCTAAATTTTATTAATTGCACAAATGATTAAAGATGAATAAAATTAGATATTAAATAAATAACACTGTCACTGCCTGCCTACCCATATGTGTCTCCATGATACCTTGTTCAAAAATCCCAAGGGTTTAAAATGGCAATCTGGCTTTTAAAAGGGTTTCTATTGGGGCACCTGGGTGGCTCAGTTGGTGAAGCCTCTGATTCTGGTTTTGGCTCAGGTCATGATCTCATGGGGCATCGGATCAAGTCCCAGGTGGGGCTGTATGCTCAGCAGGGAGTTTATTGGAGATTCTCTCTCTCTCTCTCTCTCTTTCTTCCTCTACCCCTCCCCCACTCTTTCTCTAAAATAAATAAAATATTTAAAAAATAAAATAAAAAAATAAAAAGGTTTCCGTTACCAGACATGCAAACTAACTTCTCATTACTGTTTATGACTACCAAACTCTAAGAATTGATTTTATTTTCATATAAGCCTCAAAATAATTAATTTTAAATGAAGAAAATAGAACTAAGAAATAAATCATGATTTTAAAAAGATAGGCATTAGAAAATATTTTTTTAACTTAATTTTATCTTACTTTGTTTTGTTCTGTTTTTATGAGACTATTCATACTGCCCGAAGTTTCTTTGGAACACATGTTGGCATTTTTTTATAAGATGCACATTTTAGTGTACATGCATTCTTACTTCTTTTAGGCAAAAGAAATAAAAACCTGGAATTTCAGCAAAATACATTAAAGATAGTAAACTTGAAGTCATTTTTGGTTTAATACTTGTTGATTATAAATGGCTTCCAGATGCTAATAAAAGATCTGGTTGATTAGTCAGGAACTTTCAGGAACATATCATGAGTCAATTTTTTAACGTATTGAATCTCTTTTCCATCCTTAGTAAGGCAAACATTACCAATTATTATAAATCATCTTTTAGCAATTTTTGGGTACTCAAAATTTAGTAGAAAACTATTATACTTAAAAGAAGGTAGACTGTTAGCCTGAATCATTCAGATTAAAATTCACTCCCAACATCATCACACAGCTGTGACTATACCTACCAAGAAAAAAAAAAAGATAAATTTTCTAAGTGTTTTCAAGATACATCTGCTTTGAGAGAACATGATATAAAAAGTATATGTAGGATGATCACTTCTTTGGGATCTTATTATTTGAACATGTTTAATCACTTTGAATGGTTTCAGAGAACTGAACACTAATAAAATTCTAAATATGTGATTCCTTGGGCCAAATGATTATAGAAAAGGAAAATTAAAGAAAAAAGGAAAAGGTCCAAAACAATGGTATTTGAATTTGGTTCCTACCCCTCCCAAATGTCACCATCACTACTGTTTGGGAACATCTCATAATAGGAAAATTAACTGGTCTAAGAAGGATAAGCTTAAGGTAGTATTCTAACATTGAGCATGTTGCTTAGGAATTTAGACTGTAGGTCAGGTTGTAGCTTGATAAATTGGTGAGATTATTCATTTGAGATATATGCAGAAGCAGACCAGGGAAGCAGGAAGATTGCGTCATGGTGCTCCACAGCATGCCTTTATAATTTGTATACAAGTTGGTGCAAGAGCACTGAATCAAGAAAACTTAATTTTGACAGGTCTGATATATAGTCTATTTTGGTTAACCAAAAGGAACACATACATTTACTACATTAGAGAAATTTCCATTATTTTTCTCTCAGCCATGAAAATCGATTTTGATGTGATTACACTCAGAGGCTGCTTGATGTGCCTCTGACAGCACAAAATGGATAGAGACAGTGGGTGGTATAGAATGTGGGAAACTGTGGCTAAGCTGGACTCTGGCTAAGTGAAAATTGTAGGATTCAAATACCAATTAGGATAATTTGTGTGAAAACAGACCTAAGATAAAATAATGATGACTATGCTATATTTAAATGGTAAGGAAAAAATACTTCAATAGATCAAGTAACCAAGGGTTGTCATCATTTAATTCTTACTATAAGCTTTATTTAGAGAAATGCAAGAATATTAGTAATTGTAACTAGTGAATATTTTATTTCTTGAATAAAATATTGAGCCTTTATTACACGTAGGGCATTTATTTAAGAAATCTTTATTAAGGTTTATATTTGGTAAAGAAGAGAGTATGAATTAGAGACTGTTTGATTTTAGCTGGAAATTTCATTTCTGTTCCTTTTCAGAGCTCCTCTCTTACTGTTTGTAAAACTCTCCTTACTTTCTTCATTCATTCAATAAATATTTATCAAGTATCCAAAAGCAAGGCACTTGACTAAATATCTGGTACACAAGAATAAACAAAGTGGATAGTACTTGTTTTCATGGGGGATATAGTCCAGTTGGGAATGCAAACAAGTAAAAAGAAATTACTATAAAGTGTGGTAATACTATACTAAAAGACTAAGTTCATCCATGGAGGATGCATACAGTCTATTCAGGAGTGGCTAGTCAATAATGGGAAACTGAGATGGGGTTAGGGGTCTGGAAGGAGGGAGGATATCAGGAAGCTGAAATAGTTTAGTCAGAGGTCAAAAGGCTAGAGAATGCATAAGACAAGAAAACAAGGCAAAGTGTTTAGTTGATGGTAGTGTAGAATGTGAGATGGATGCTAATGAGACAGATAATATCAAAGTGTAAGCAATGGTCATTTAATCAGGGACCACAGGAGAAAACCATGAAGAACTTGTGTCTGAAGGAAAGAGAGGGTGTTGAATGGTTTTAAGTAGCAAATATATATGTTTAAACTTGCAGTTTAGTAAGGCAATTCTAATTGCATGGAAGACAATGGATTGGATATAAACCGGATTGGGACTAGGAAGAAAGTTAGGACACTGTTAAAGCAATGCAGGCAGGAAATGGTGGTAATCTTAACAAGAATATGAGGATTAGGAATGGGAAGAAATAGTAGATTTTAGAGGTTTGTGGCTTTTGACCTTTTGTTTGTTAATTTTTTTGGAAGATACATATATGGGGATGCCTGGGTAGCTCAGCAGTTGAGCATCTGCCTTTGGCTCAGGGCATGATCATGGATTCCTGGGATGGAGTCCCACATCGGGCTCCTTGCATGGCGCCTGCTTCTTTCTCTGCCTGTGTCTCTGCCTCTCCCTGTGTATCTCTCATAAATAAATAAATAAAATCTTTAGAAAAAAGAAAAGATATATATATATATATACATACATACACACACACATATATATATATATATATATATATATATATATATATATATATATGGTTGATTGGATCTGGGGATTAAGGAAGAGTCAAAATGACTGCAGCAAAACAACTAAAGCCTGCAATGAATATATTTAAGGCATCTCCAGTTTTTCAAGAGGTAGAGACAGTTCCTAAATTCCCTATTTCTTCTTTCTTTATTACAAAGAAACACAGGAATCAAGGAAGATAGAAGATGCAAGAAACCAAGAGCATTTATAAACTGAGACTGAAGACAGAGCTGAGGCTCAAAAGGCAGAGGAGACTAGCTCTGCTGGAAGATCAGTGATTTTGGACTCCTCAGAAATCAACAATAGCAACAATGCCATTGGGGAATTTTAAGATATTGGAAAAGGGGATTTGAGTCTGTAGTGCTGAGCCTAGGGCTTCAGAAGGGGCTGAAATGCTTCCCATGCCTGAGTATCAGCAAAAAGGCAAATACAAGAAATTAAACCAAAAAATTCCTGCAGTTGATGGAAATTTTAGACACTGAATACAGAAGTTCATGTACTTGAAACATAATTAGACACTTCAGTCTTAAATGTTCTCAATTAAAACTTTGTTAGAAATGGACAGATACATTTTTAACTATATAACTTCTAAAACTAAACATACAGTGGTTGAAATAAAAACTTCAGTTGACTAAATTAAACAGAATGATTACAGCTGAAGAGAGAATTAGTGAACTAGAATATTTGTCCAAAAATAGTCCATAGGAACCAGAAAGACCAAAGAAAAGGACAAAAAATCTAAAGTATGAAAGATATAAAGGATAATAGAAGTAGTCTCAGCATGCATATAAATCAGTCGCAAATGGGGAGAATAGAAGAGAGGCAATATTTAAAGAGATTATAGATTTTTTCAGGATTGATGAAAATAAAGATCCACAAATTCAGGAAACATCCTCATCCTCAAATAGGATAAACATAAAGAAATTGAAACAAGCAAGTTGCAGTAAAATTACAGAAGAATAAAGACAAAAATCCCTTAAAAACAATTTGAAGAACATAGTAAGTATCCAACAATGTTAGCTATTTTGGTGATTGATTTATAACCTTATCAGACTGCTTTCCTGGACTTTTACAACTCTAGCAGCTCACAGATGGTGCACGACTGACAATCTAAATTAGAGGTTAAGGAAGTGTACTTTAGTGTACTTTTCTTGACTTGGCATAATCTCTTGGGTACTTCTTTGAACTAGGCACTGAGCTCATTGTGTCTACATGCTGTCTCATCTGGTCTTCTTAACAACCCTCTGAGGTTGATATTGTTATCCTTACTTGAATGAGGGGGATTCTGGGACTCAGGGAGGTTTTGTGACTTGTCCAACATCACACAGCTAAGAAGTGACAAAGCAGGGACACAAATCCTAGACTTCTGATTTCAGATCCATTTTCCTCTGAACACTGTCCATTGTGACTGCTCTTTTCTTCCTTATTTTAGTGTGTCTTACATTAGAATATCTTCAACTCAAAAAGTAGAATATAATTCTTGTATAACTATGAAATAAAAATAATTTAAATAATTCAAAAACAGCCAAAGAGGAAGAACAGATGATCAACAAATGAATAATTAGAACATCATTGGAAGCCAGAAGGTAGTTGGAAGATATCTTCAACATGCCAAGAGAAATAACTGCTAACTTAGAATGGTATAACCAGCAAAATCTACCTTAGAGAACACTATATAAAAATAATCCATGTGAAGATGAATAAATCTGAGAAGTCAACACAAGGAAACAGAATTAAAGAAAATTCTAAAGAATTTTAAATAGTTCTTTAGAATACATTGAAGCAAGATAGAAAGTCAAACTAAAACACAACATGCACATATTATGCAAGTCAGGAGAATGATCAATTTAACATGTTCTATGGTAGTAATTTTGAACTCTAAAACTAAATTTGAATGATAAAATTCCAAGGGTATTTTTAATTTAAAAAATGAGGAAAAAATAATGAACTCAAATTTTAAAATAGTAAGAAAAATGGTAAAAGAGAAACAACTAAAAATTAAAAAGTAAGATAATGGAAACAGGCATAATATATGATAATCATAGAAATAAATATGTGTATTATACTTATCAAGAAACAAATTAACAAACTGGATTTTAAAGTGAAGCTATATGCTGTTTATAGAGAAATAGCTAAAAGCTAAAGACTTGGAAAGGCTTAAAGTAAAATGATAAAAAAGATATATAAAACAAATACTAACCAAAAGAAAACTGACATAACTATCTTAATAGGGGAAAAATATATCTTAAGATCAAAAAATATTTTTAGGGATATAAATGGTTATCACAGAATGATAAGACTAAATATATTCAGATCCTCTAATAATTATATATTTGTATGCTCCAAATAAAACTATTTCAGAATAAATATAATGTTGATAAAGCTAGTAAGAAAAGTTAATAAATCCTTCATCCCTGCAACAAATTTAACATATTTCTTTTAATTCTTGCCACATTAACCTGGAAAAGGTAATAAATAAAAATGTAAACACTTGGACAAAATTATAATCTAGAGATAAACTTCTATGGAGTCCTGCATCTGAAAATAATGGAATATGAACTTTTTAAGCATCTAAAAAATTTATAAAGATTATATATGGATAATTAGGTAGATTTTAACAAATTCCAAACTATGGTCAGTATAAGGCTATTAATTGAAAAAAGACATTACACACACACCGACAGACACATACACACACACATAAAATTCATGTATTATTCTAAAATTGTTATAATTTAATTATAACAAAAATACTACATATTAAAACTTTTATTTAGAAGGAAATTTGCTAAGTTCTTATATTTTAAAAAGCTGAATATTAATGAGTTAAGTGTGCAACTAAAGAAAATAGAACAGAAGCCCTAACAGAAAAAAAAGGACATAATAAACTTAAGAGCAGAATCAAAAAATGCAAAACAATTATAAAATTATTTTTAAAACACATAAAAGTTGGTTCTTTGAATACATTAATAGACAAATATCTGTGAGGATTGTTCAAAGTAAAAGAGAGAAGAAAAAATAAACAGTATGAGAAATGGAAAGGGCAACATAACTAGAAATGCACAGATGTTAAAAAGATACCAAATAAGAGGATAATGTTGGGAATAAAGTTCTTATTGAGAACTATGCCACCCAATGAGTTAGGAAATGCACAAAGAAAAGAGAGCTTGGGAAAATATATCCAGACTTAGCATTCGAGGACTTCATGGGAAATCTAATGGTTTTGTCAAATAGCCAGTTGTCATACAGGCTAATAGAAAGACCTAAAGGTACCAAATAAATAGATAAGTAAATAAAAATCTAAAGGTAGAGGTAATCAGCAATAGATGAAAAACGTTAAATATTTTTTAGACATCATCAATTCTTTTAAGCAATGTATACATGTTTTCTTATTTAGTATATAAAGCAAATTATTCTTAACATCATTTTACAAAGAATTGATCCGAAACTTAGACAAGTTAAGTGATTTCTCCATCACATATGTAGTAACTGGCAGAGTAAGAATATACACTTTGAACATAAGTCTACTATCTCCAGAATTCATGTTCTTAAATACTGTCTAATACTCCCTCATCTGAGCTGGAGATTGATAAACTGGGATCCATCATGTTATACATGGAAACTGATGCCCTAGAAGCAGAAAATATTAGCCAGAGAGATATTTTAAAATAAGAAAGTAAAAGGGCTTAGGGCAGAATTCTGAAGATTGCCAATAATTAAAGGGTAGACCAAGGAGAAAGAGAAGCTCACAAAAGAGACGAAAATGAAATGGTCAGAGAGGTATAAGGCAAACAGGAGAGTGCAGTAAGAGATAAGTCATAAGAAGAGGGCATTTCAAGAAAGAAGAAGCAGTCAATAGTGTCAAACTCTGCCAAGTGTTCAGGTAGATAAGGCCTGGAAATTATTTATTGGATTTAACTACAAGGCCATCATTGTTGACATTGACAAGAGCAGGTTCAGCAGAGTGGGGGAAGTCGAATCCAGATTTCAGAAGGTTGTGGAGTGAAAAGGAGAAACAGATGTGGGGACGGAATTCAGACTTTTCTGATATGTTTGGCTCTGAATGGGGAGAAAAAAAATACATTGGTTAGTGAAGGAGAACATGGAGATGCTATCGTTTTCTAAAGACTGTAGATGCTGAATAGAAGAAGTGAATATAATCATAGAAATTAAATATATAAGAATGAGAGGATAGTTCATCAAACACTGTTATTGTGCTTTTTCTTCTAAAGTCTTTATAAATATTAACTTTTAGTTTCTCACCACCACTCTATGCAATAGGAATATTTCTATTCCTCCATTTTACAGTTAAAAATTGAGTATGAAAAGTTAGGTCAAATGCTTATGGTCACTTAGGCAATTAGTGAGGAGCCATAGTTAAACCCAAGCTGCAACTGCTCCATTAGATTAATCAGCTAAGGATAAGTAGAACAGCAAAGCCATTGAGAAGAAACCAGAGGGATTTAGCAAAGAACTTGAGAGGTGAGCCTTGGATAGGACACATTTTAATTGCAATAGGAGGAAAGAGGCAATCTTGTGCAGAAGCATATTATGATGTTGTGGTAGTTCAGGGAGTTTCCATGGAAAGGATTCTGTTCTTACTGTCAGGTTGTCATTTAAGGACATCAATGAAAGATGGGTGAGGCCATGGGATTAGAGGTGTGGAAAAAAAAAAGAAAGATGGAGATGGCTCCACATTGTATCACAGAGAAAAGGAAAAAAATGAGCTTATTGTGGACACAGTGAGACTGCAGAGCAGCCTGTATAGGTGCAGGTGTATATTGGTGACTACAGATTAGTGACTGATACCAGTGAGTAAGATTGTGCATTTTCCCTCTTAGCACTGTGTAGAAGCTCAGGGCATTAGTTTTCAGTAAAGGTTAAACTTTACCAGGTAGAAACAACAAAAGGGATCCAGAAGAAGGGAGTCGAAGCGATTGACAAAAGAGTAATTTCACGTGATGACACTTGGAATCTAAACTGGATAGGAAAGGCAGTGAAGAGAGAAAAGAAGTAGACACATAAGTACCCTAGGGGGGTGGTTCTTATAACCTGCCTGCACAGTACTTAGGCTGCTTTGGTAACACCAACGCCCAGAGGTTCTGAAACAATGGCATCCACACTTCCTTAAAGCCCCCTGGGTGATTTGAATGTGCAGCCAGTCACAGTCACAGCCGTGGGTGTTCCAGTTGGGTGGAAGAAGAGATCTAAAAAGAGTTGAGATTAGGAGCTGGAAGTATGGGAGGGGTCGGGGAGACAGATTGAAGGCACTAAGTTAATTATTGCAGAGATAAGGTTTTCCCTGATGAGGACAAAGTCCAAGTAGCAGCCCTGTTGCGCTTTTGGCCAGTATTGGGTGCGTTCTCCACGTGGCCTAGAAGTTACCCTGGATCATGGTAGGATTTCAGATGGAAAGGCAATGAGAACAAGGGCCAAAGTCTGTAGTTGAATAAGAGGATTAGCCCAGATGTTTGCGGATGATAGCAAGGAAGAGGAGTATAGAATGATTTAGCCAGATGACACTTGCTTTGAAGTAGGAGGTTTTGGTTTTGTTCTGTTTTTTTTTTTTTTTGTTTTTGCTTTTTTTTTCTTCTCTATGGAGTCAGAAGAAGTATATTAGAGGTAGTTGCACTCTGAATCCATAGCTTGAGATGCTTTGTTGGCGTGTTTTGTAGCACCTACCACTTAAGAAAGTGGAACCCTTTAGGAAGGGCCATGTTGTAATTAAGATGTTTCTTCTTAAAAAAAAAAAAAAAAAAAAAATGATGTTTCTTCTTTGCCAGTATTTGTGCATCCATTTCTCTTCATGTTGTTTCACTATTAAGGTATTTTTGATATAGATTTTTCCTTACTGTATAAAAAAAGTAGTCTTCTATTCAAAATGCTTATAAAAAGTGAACACTTAATTTTATCAAATGTGTTTTGAGCAAATTTCAAAGCATTTTTTGAATAACTGATTATATATGTATATATTAATATAAGCAATATAATCCTATATAAGCAATGCAATATAAGCCCTTGAATTTTGGGGGTCCAGTGCATTTCTCTTCTTATATTCCATTTTTAACATATCACTAGGCCCAAGTTGGTAGTGTTTCCTTGAGGATCTTCAAATCTATAATCTTTTTTTTTTTTTTTTTTCAAATCTATAATCTTAAGCACAGCAGCCACATGGTGTTTTGAAAGTTTTGGAATCCATCTTTTGTCCACTTCAAAAACTATTTTCTATGTTCTGAAACAGTCTAAATAACATAAAAATGATCCTGACATACCTTTCCCATAAATTCATCTGAATCATATTTCTGTAGCACACTTTTTTGAGATATGTTTGGTTTTTGTTTTTAAGTTTTATAATTATTTGTCTTCATGTGATTTAACTTAATCTTGATAATTAATGTATTTTCATATTCTATGACACTTCATGTTTCCAATTTTTGGCTCATAATGATTTTACTTTAAAAATAACTGCGTCTGTGTGGCTCAGTCTATTAAGTGTCCACCTTCGGCTCAGGTCATGA
This sequence comes from Canis lupus dingo, assembly GCF_003254725.2. Classification (NCBI taxonomy): domain Eukaryota; kingdom Metazoa; phylum Chordata; class Mammalia; order Carnivora; family Canidae; genus Canis; species Canis lupus. The sequence continues at coordinate 86,847,151 of NC_064245.1, forward strand.
TTCCAGGGTCCTGAGATCGAGCCCTGCATCTGCCTCCCTGCTCTGCGGAGAGTCTCCTTCTCCCTCTGCAACTCCTCCCTGCTCATGCTCACTCTCTCTCTCTAATAAACAAATAAATCCTTTTTAAAAATACCGTCTGTAATTTTAATATAATTCTCTTTTATTCCTAATGTTTCATAGTTGTGATTTCTTCCACGTCCATTTCCTCTTTTTCAACTGACATTGCCAGGTTTGATTGTTTTATTTTTTTAATCATCTTTTATATTTATGTTCCCATTCTGCTACCTTTTGGCTTTCTAACTCTTCTTTTCTGTTTGTATTTCTTATTTATTAATTCCTTTATCCTGCTCTACTCCTTAATGTTTGTTTTACTTTGTTGTGAATACTTGAGCTGCATGTTGAGTTCTTTCACACCTAGTGTTTCTTGCATAAAATATGTGCATTTAGATTTATAAATTCTCATCTAGGTGGATATTTGGCTGCATTCCATTAATATAATATGTGGTACTCTCACTTACATTGTATTCTCTAGCTGCTATGACAAATTTAATTTCTGCTTTGACCTCAAAGTTATTTATGATATTTTTGTTTATTTTCCAAGCGTTTTTTAACACAAACTTTTCTTGATAATATCTAGTGTCTTTGTATTATTATCCAATAGTATGGCCCATTAACTAACTTCTTTTTGAATTTATTGAGGTTTTTATTTTTTTATTTTTTGGTGACCTACTACATGTTCAGTTTTCATGAAACTCTGATGCTTAACAAGGTGTATTTTCTTTTTATAGGTTGGAATGTGTGGTATGTGTATATAAGATATATATATAATAAAATAGCATATAATGATTTTATCATACAATATAATGAAATAATATATAGTAACATATAATTAATTATATAAACACAACATGAGTTATGTAATATAACAAAGTAACAGGTAGTACATAGTGTACATTATAAATTCATGGCTTTCATATCCTCAGTAACTTTTGCTAATGAGATTTGTTAAAGATATAGATAAGTATGCTAACTCCCATTCATATATTTTAACTTCTCTTATATAAATTTTGAGATAACTTCATTTACTACCAGATATTTATATTATTGTGAACTTCTATTACTATAATTCATTATTTCTACAAATAAGTATTTTGTATTATAAAATGCTTTTTGCCTTGAATTTTATTCGACTAAATATTCCTAGTGCAAACTCTGTTTCCTTGAAATTTACACTTATCTGAAAACATATTTGCTTATCACTTAGTTTCACTTATCTCTAAATATTTTATTTTAAATTTAAATCATGGGGCAGGTCTTGCAGTTCTACCATGACCCATGCAGTACCAAGGCTCCAAGCCTTTGCCCTGCTGCCTCTTTGGTCTACAATATCACTTTTTGAGATTCTTCCATAAGGTGAGCTTTCTTGGCAAGATTTAATTTTGTCTAGTCGGCCCTCAATTGTGTTCTCTCTACTTCAGTAACATTTTTCTCAAGTAATATATTTTATTGCATTCATAGTTTTCCATTTGCCTTCCCACAGTAGCTCTGTTTTCCTTGAAGACAGGAATCGTGAATTGTTGTTGCTTTTATCGGAAGCACCCAACAACAGATGCCAATAAATGCTTATAAAAGAAACGAAGGAATAAATGAGTAGATGGTGTCTATAGGCAATATCAGGAAATGATGAGATTTTTGCTCTCAGAAGAGGTATTCCAATAATGAATAACTGGATTCTATATATATAAAATGAGAAACACATATATCAATATTTACGTTATTTATATATGTGTTCCTCATTTTATGTATACATACATGTAATATAGAATACATATTATATATATATACATATATGTGTATATGCATATACATGCATAGAAAGAGAGGGAGAATATATATTTCTGTATGTATCTAAGGTGCTTTCAAACCCAAAGAACCTTAAGAGAAGACAGAAATATTTGTATAGTGAAAAGTTTTCTTTTATGTCTTAGAGAACCAAATTATCAGGAATCTCTTTTTGTTTCTTATAATATTCCCGTTAATCCTCTTATTCTTGTTTTCTAGAGAAACAGATATTTTTTTTCTTAAATGTCAACTTATAAACATGCTCTGCTTTATTATTTTCTAAGCCATTTATGGTTACTTCAGGTTACTTCAATCACATGGGAGGAAAAATATATCCTTATTGCCAACTCATTAAATTTAACTTATTGCCCTAAGTCTTATGCAATTAGAACCTCAGCAAGTTCCTATAGTTTATATTCACCTGTTCAGATCTTTAAATAAAGGAAATGAAGAAAAATGCCAACCAAACAGTGTAAACATCAAACAAGAATGAAACATTTTAATAACCAATAGATACTGATTTTATATTGTGTAACTATACTCCTAAGTTAAAAATACCGTTGAGCTCTCTCTGAGATGCCCATGGATATGTTTTCCCTTAACAGGTACATATTAAAATTAATGAGGTTATATTCAGTATTAAAGGGAAAAAGGAAATCACCTACTTAAGATTATGCCTTTCATAATATTTTGCAAATCACTTCATAGTTGAATAGGAATTTGATCATCCAATTTCCTTACATACCTGCAAATGTATCATTTAATATTAAGAATTATCATATATTATGCACTTTTAGGCTATCTCTGCATTAGCCAACTGCTATGGGGTTTTCTTCCATCTACTTCATTCAGCATACTTGGGAAAACATAAATATAGCAGACGGCCCTATAACGTTTGCCTCTGGTTTGATAGTAACTATAATCTAATGGGTCTCTACTAACTATTCTTGTTCCTTATGTTGACCAGGTTATGCATGTTCTGGCATTCGTGATGGATAAGGTTGTTCTCTATCCTGGAGCAAAGGATGCTATGAGTCACAGACTTTGTGATGCTATGGAAACAGTCTTCTATATTCTAACCCGAATGCTTCACCAATTGTGTAAACTTACATTGTCTTCTTACCCCTAAGTTTTAGCTTCTTCAACAGACATAATGGTAAGTCTGTAACAGAGAAATTGGGATCTTGATGGAGTGTTGAGAGATGAATACAAGGAGAAATCTAATGATAGGCAGGTGGAGGTGTTCCAGGCAGAATGGAAGGCAGAAACAACTACTGAGAGGTAGTAATTCACTGGGAATATTAACCAAAAAAGCTAAGCAATGGAAAATAGTGTAGAACATTTTACCTGGGCCAAATTATGAAAATGTGAAATGTCACATAGCTTTATAACCTAGCCTACTTATATACTGATGTGAATTTGATCCTTTTTTTTTTAAGAGTTTGTTTCAATTTACCTCTCACTTGCACCTATATATACCTATATATTTGTTTGACTTTTTCTTACTCATTTTCACTTTCTTCTGCTATATCCTGTTTTTGTTGTTTGTGTATTTGTTTTGCTTTCCTGCTTCCTCAATATTCCATCTCCAAAGCTCTGATGCCTTCTTTTCCTTGGATATAAAAAAGCTATAAAAAGTAAGATGTCATACTTGATATTCAAAATATGTTGTTGCTGGAAATTTTAAAGTGTTTTGCCAACAATATTCCATGGATTTATCCAGTACCTCTATGTAATGGACAAGTAAATAAATATACAATTTATTGTGTTGTCTTTGCTGAAGGCAAATCTGTCAGATGAGAATGTCTGGAGAGAGTAATAATGTTTTTATTTCTCAATAAACTCACCAATCCATTTATTCATTAAATTGATATTTATTGAGCCTTTACTATGTGACAAGTCACTGTGCTAGAGGGTTGAGACTTAGTCTCTATTCTCTAGACACTTAAGATCTAGTGTATAAAACAGACAGTGGACAAGTAAACACAAACTTAAATATATAATTATAAATTGTGATATGCTCTATAGATGCCACTTGCTTTATAGATGCTATAAAGCCAAGAACAAACTGCTATAGTAGACTACCGAAAGTGGACATAATTTATATTGAGCGTCAGTACAGGCCTTGCTGAAAAGTATGTTCTTAATTACAGGCCACGGCTTTAACTTCAAGACAAGTAATTCTTTGGAAAATACTGATCTCGTTTTGGCAACTGTGGTGACTACTATCCTTCAGGTCATCCACTAGAATAATTTTTTAAAAATTTTTCTAGTGATTCTTTTTTTTTAAAGATTTTATTTACTTATTCACGAGAGACACACAGAGAGAAAGAGAGAGAGAGGCAGAGACATAGGCAGAGGGAGAAGCAGGCTCCATGCAGGGAGCCCAATGTGGGACTCCATTCCAGGACTCGGATTGCGCCCTGGGCTGAAGGTGGAGCTAAACTGCTGAGCCACTCAGGCTGCCTTTCCTAGTGATTCTTGAACTGTTTATGTCATTAATGGGATTGACTCAATTCAACTTTCTGTGGAGTGTATGTGGAAACATCTTACTATGGAGTCCTGAGCTTAAAATAGGAAAATATATCTATTTCTTGTTTTAATTTAAGCAAAAATTTTTGACTCAGAATTCCTATTTTTTCCTAAGGTTGGATGATAACTTGCAATACCTTTTTATTTAGTCTGATAATTAGTTTTTGACTACCGAGAAAATTTATAAGAACAACTGAATAAGAATTTGAGTTTCTATGTACTCCCATTTTATTTATATTATTTCTGTCTTTACAACAGTTCTGCAAAGTAGGTGAGCTCACCCATTTTATGGATGAGAAAACTGAGTCTAGACATTTTTAGTAACCTTCCTAAGATAAACAAAACAACAAATAATAATGCCAAAGTTCAAATAATTAGCTGTCTACATTCCGTACTCTTTCTACTTGGTTTTATTTATTTATTTTTCCTTTTTATTTAAATTCAAATTAGTTGACATATAGTATATTATTAGTTTCAGAAGTAGAATTTCGTGATTCAACAGTGCTCATTACTTCAAGTGCCCTCTTTATTGTCCATTAGTCAATTGCCCCACCCCCCCACCCATTCCTTTCCAGCAACCCTGTTTGTTTCCTCTAGTTATGAGTCTCTTATAATTTGCCTCCATCTCTGTTTTTATCTTATTTTATTTTTCCTTCCTTTCCCCTTAGGTCGATCTCTTTCGTTTCTTAAATTCTGCATATGAGTTAAATCATATGGTATTTGTCTTTCTCTGACTGACTGATTTCAGTTAGCATAATACCCTCTAGTCACCTCTAGTTGCTGAAACGAGATCTGTATTGGAAAAGACAATGCAAATGACAAGATTTAATTCTTCTTAACGGCAGAATAATATTCCATTGTGTGTGTGTGTTCCTGTCATTTTTTTATTTCTTTGTTACACCTTATTTAATATCATATTTCCTCCCTTTCTTTCCCTATCCTTCCTCTTTCTCTCTCTCTCCCCTCTTTAGTTTGTTCCTTCCTTTCTTCCTTTGTTGCTTTATTTTTTTTTTTTTGTCTTATTTTCTCTATCTTATTCAGAGCTGAATTCCTAGCATCTTGAAGATTGTCTGGGTCCACGAGCATTGGACTCAAGAAACTTGGGTTACATTAGAAAACAGATGTAGATGTTCATATATTTGAAGGAAGATATAAAATACAAGTATGTTGGGATCCCTGGGTGGCTCAGCGGTTTGGCGCCTGCCTTTGGCTCAGGGCTCGATCCTGGAGACCCGGGATTGAGTCCCACATCGGGCTCCCAGTGCATGGAGCCTGCTTCTCCCTCTGCCTGTGTCTCTGCCTCTCTCTCTCTCTGTGACTATCATAAATAAATTAAAAAAAAATGTGTTTAAAAAAGATACAAGTATGTTTTATGTAAATTATGAAGTTTCAATAACATTGCTTTATAAGGGTTTGGGTCATTAGGAACAAAAATAAATCTTTTTTTAAGATTTTATTTTATTTATTCATGAGAGACACAGAGACATAGGCAAAGGGAGAAGCAGGCTCCATGCAGGGAGCCTGATGAGGGACTCAATACCTGGAACCTGGGATCACACCCTGAACCAATAGGAGAGCTCAACCACTGAGCCACCCAGGCACCCCAAGACCAAAAAGAAATCTAAACAAAGAGCCACATGTTTATATAAATCATAACATGTTTACAATGAAGGTAATTTTTGTAACACTTTATGAGCAATATAGATGCAGTGAAAACGATAAACCAATGGCAAGAATCTAATAAAATAATGCTATTCTCATTGAAAAAAAAAAAAGTCTTCAAACTTGTGAATAGGTGCAATGTTTAAGCAAAACAAGGAAAGTGGGTACCCTTGAAAGGTACCCTGCAATATATTTCAATATGATTTTTACCTTGGGCTTCTATATATTTAAAACTATTACTCTGGGAAGGTTTCAAAATACTGCCCAAATGGCACAAAAAAATGTTAAAACTCCTCACCTAGCATGACCTGTGATGACGGTGATGGGCAGTTCTAATGATTTATAGCTATGACTCTAGTTAACACATAAGACTGAAGTCAAGTACTGCAAACTGTTTTGATAATTTTAAGTGAAAGATGTAAAGCAAATGGATAATATGCTATTATTGTCAGTTTGAAGGGTATGCTTTTGGAAATTACAGCATTTTTCCCAAGTATTCTTGGCTGAGATGGAGATCCTCTCTGTCCTCTTGTGTCAAGTTAGACTTGATAGATATTTCCAACTGTTCATTAAATAATATCTAAATCATAAAGCAATAACCATCATATGACTCTCACATAACTATCTGTTTCTAAAAGAATTATAGCACTGATGGCTTTTAATGGCCATTTACAATGCTAGGATACTCTTAGGTGATCGCCAGTGGAATCAGTCCAAATTGGTTACCCAGTGGAATTGATCTTTAGTTAAAGGTCAAATTCAATTTTACCTTCAAAATTGAGAAGACTTGGATATGAAGGTTGCTTCTTAATAATAATCTTTAGTGTAAAATTCACTCTATATTCATTTTTTTAAAACTTGAGATTGAAGAACAGAAATCATGCCAATTTTCTCCCATGCCCAGTATTCAAAAGGACCAGTAGATTGACATGAAGACTATCATACAGAAATTCAAATGATTACTTTCATTCCCTATAAAGTTCTTTGGAGAAGACCTACAGCAAATAAGGCTTACTAACACTTCACTAAAGATTTAAGTTTACTCATCTAGTCAAGCACAATTGCTTACTAAACATAGACACCTCCACTAGGCCTTGAATCTTTAAAACTTACGTGGCAGAGAGTTGGAGAATGCATTTTTCCCCTGCAAAATAAAAGAGCAAAAGAGCTGGCTAAGCTGGGCGTGTCCACTTGCTTTTCCTAAATCCGTCTGTTAAGTAACTTACTGCTTTGAAATGATAGAAATTAGAAGTTCTTCCTCATGAAAAAAAATGAAGAATGAATATCTGAGAGTGTTTTGCTCTTAATATGTCCAATACCGAGATCTGAATCTTCCCACAATCCTCCCTATAACTTAATTTCCTCCACAGTTTTGCATATTGTTAAATGGCATTTCTATCTGGTTCTTTTTTTTTTTTTTTTTCATATATCCCAATTCAGAGCAGGTCTTCCTGCTTCAAACTTGACATTGAGAGCCTATTCTTAATCTTGCAACTTCAATAATCCTATTAAAAAATAAAGGGTAGATCTTGTCACTCCTCCACACAAACCTTGCAACTATCCTTACTGCAGAGTATGAGCCCAAATCCTTACAATGGCTTATGGAGCATTCTAAAGTCTGTAGCCTGTTACTCCTCTAACATCCAGTCTTAATACATTGTCCCCCACTGATGCACTTCAGCTCCACAGCCTTCTTGTGGTTCCTGGTGTGCCTACATTATGGCTTTGCTTTAGTTGTTCTTTCTGCCTAAAGAAGTCTTTCCTTAAGTTTGTTGATTTCCACTCTTCCCTCAACTGTTTATTGAAATATCACCCACTCAAGGAGTCATGCCCTATTAACTTAACTCACCACTATTGTCTTTCTTCACTCAAGACCTTTTTTTCAAATAGCACTTAATAACAGATAACGTACTATATGCTTTATTTATTTGGCTCACTGTTTATTGCCTGCATATCATCGTTATATTTTAAGTTCTGTAAGAGTAGGAATCTTCGTTCTCACTCTGCTATCCCAGGCACCTAACAAAATTCTTAGCCCATGGTAAGCCTTCAACAAATACATGCTGAATGATTGAATCCATTAGAAAATCATGCTGATTCCAGTTTCAAAATCTGTCTTGAGTCTATTTCATATCTCATTATCAACAATTCCATTGCCACTGACATAGTTTTGGTCATTGTTACCCTTCTTCTGGAATGATATTAAGTTCTTAAATTTTTTTAAAAGATTCTTTTTCTATTTTTAAGTAATCTCTACACCCAACATGGGGCTTGAATTCACAACCCCGAGATCAAGAGTCACATGCTCTACTGACTGTGCCAGCCAGATAATCTATAAATAACTTTTATTTATATCTTTGCTGTTCTCTCCTTTATTCTAAAATATGCACCCATGCACATACATACATTTTGAAAAAAAACAAATACAACAACCAATGTAAAATGAGAGTCAACTTGTACCATAGCTCCAAACCTTCCGACACCCACTTTTTTTTCACTCTGAGTGAAATCCAAAGTCTTTACAGTGGCCTTTGGGATCCTACGGGATCCATCCTCACTCAGGTCATCTCCTCTTCTCCCTGACTTATCCCATTCTATCTATCACCCTGGCCTTCTGATAGATCCTTGAAAATATCAGGCCCACATGTGACTGGACCATTTGCTATTTTCTCTGCCTGGTTATGTTCATTACCAGAAATCTTCACGGTTGGCTTCCTTACCTCTTTCATTTCTTCACTCAAATGGAACTTTTTCTGTGGAACCTTCCCTGGCCACCCCATTTTAAATTTCAGCCTCCTCCAAAATTGCTCTCCTCCTCCTCTGCTTTATTTTTCTTCATAATCTGTATCGCTATATCTCACATAATTTTGCACATTTATTTTATTCATTGTAATTATCAACTGGGATGTAAGCTTCACAAGGGCAATGGTTTTCATCTATTTTGTTCACTGCAAAGTCCCCGTGGTCTGTCACAGTGCTTGGCACATGGTAAGCACTCAATTAATAATTGTAAGGGAGAAAATGAAGTATGTACTCTTGGCAATTGGAAATACTCAAAGGAAATACATATGTATTAGTCAGTGTCTCAGCAAGAAACAAATGGCACATTCAAACTAATGTGAGCAGAATTTAATAAAATAACTATTTACGAAGGTGAGGTCAGAGTGTAGAGAAACCACATAGGAGAGTGTTTTGTCCCCCAAGCCAGAATCATTGTCAATCCCTGCCATGCTCCCACAAGGAAAACAAGAGAGCCCTTTGACGTGGTCAGCCACCCAGGCATCAAGCAACTGGGAGAAGAATGTAGAGTGCACCGAAAGGGCCAAATAGATGATATTCAGAATAAGAGTGCTGATGTGTAATAGTATGACTGACTGCAAGAGAATCACTGACACTCCATCTATTCTCCACGTTCTCTATATATTTAAAATTCTTTAGTATTTGCTCACAAATTACCACTATTTACCAAAATAAAGCCTAATCCATGCTCATCTTCTAACACTGACCTCAAATACCTTCGTATACAACACTCCCTGGATTCTTGGAGGCCTGGATTATTGTGGTACCACTGAAGGAGGACTCATTTAATAGATAATTATGGTGTAAAGTTGATGACTTTGTGAGCAATTGTAAATGACTTTTCCAAACAAGTAATATCAAGCCGTTAAAATAATTGGGAAGAAAATAATTAAGGCAAAGTGCTAGAGCATAACAACAGGTCACTTTAGATAATGTGGGGAGGACAGCTCTGAAGAAGTGATCTGTGACCTTAGATCCGAATGATGAATAGGAACCACATCAAGGGAGTGCCAGAGCAAGAGAGAAGAGAGATTGCACAGCCAAGTTTGAGGAACGAAAATCTCAGTGAACTGAGAACATAGTAAGCAAGGGAAATTGGGAGAGGAAGAGACAAGATATAAAGTCAGATGGACCAATTAGATGATTTGTGACTTTGTAGGCCATTGAAGAAGGAGTAGATACCTCATTCAAAATGTAGAACCAAGTCATTGGAGGGTTCTGAAACTGAGAATTACACCATCCCATCTGCACTTTAAAAATATTCTCTGGCCAATCTGTGAAGAATTCTGCAACTATTCATTTTTCTTAAAAATGTGACTATTAATCTCTTTTCATTACTTTACCTCCCATATTCATACAGCACTTGTTTCAGCTGTCTCTTGACTGGTGTGTTGTAGGAATTCACTTTATTTTTTGTTTTCCTTAAAATTTCTATATTTTACTTAAATTGATAACAGCCATCTTATTTTGATTTCTTCTCCATGCTATCTCTTTTCCTGGAGATATCTCTCCGAACTTTTCCACCTTCTCTAGAATTGTTGGAGCACTCTTTGTTGCAGTTCTGTTTCGCCTTGTAGTTTGGATATCACACATTTCACTTCTCTTCTTGTATGTAATTAATTTGTAGCATCGAAATTTAACAAACATAGTGGTTAAGAGCATAAATTCTAGAGCTAGACACAGATTCTAACCCTTGCTTTACCACTTGTCAGCCATGTGGTCTTGGGTAAATTACTTAAACTCTCTGTGCCTCAGTTTCCTTATCAATAAACTAGAAATAATAGTACATAGTTCATAGGGTTATTGGGAAAGTTACATCAGTTAATACATCTAAAGCTAGAAGTGTTTGATATAAGTACTACAAGAGTTAATTTTTGTTTTTTTGTTTGATTTGTTTTTAAACATTTTATTCATTTATTCATGAGAGACACAGAAAGAGAGAGAAGCAGAGACACAGTAGAGGGAGAAGCAGGTTCCATACAGGGAGCCTGATGTGGGAGTTGATCCCTAGACTCAAGGATCACGCCCCAGCCAAAGGCAGGCACTAAGCTGCTGAGTCACCCAGGGATCTCTATTCTTGTTTTTTAATAGATGTGAAGGCATTGTAGTGGGTCAAGGCATATCCATACCTATGAATATACATACCTATGAATATAACCTTATTTGGAAAAAGGGTCTTTGTAGGTGTAGTTTATGTAAGAATACCAAGATGACATCATTCTAGATTGGGTGAGCTCTAAATTCCAATGAAGGGAATCTTTACAAGAGACCGAGACACAGAGGGAAGGATTTATAAAGATGAACGTAGAGACTGAAGCAATCCATGGGCAAGCCAAAGAACACCCAGAACTAATGGTTGCCACGAAAAGCAATCAAGGAGTCATGGAATTGATTCTCCCTCAGAATGTCCAAAAGGAACCAACCCTGTCAACATCTTGATTTTGGACTTCTGGCCTGCAGAAACTGTGAGAGAATAAACTTCTATCGTTTTAAACCATCCAGTTTGTGGTAACTATCACGGAAGCCTTATGAAACTAGCACACACATTTACAGTGTTTAAGAGTTTTTCATTTCCTCCCTCAAACCAATACAAATTCTTGACTTGCTCTTATTTTCTCTCCCGTGTCCAATGCTATTCCATGTTGTTGAAATCACCTGGGACTTTTACTTTCACCTTGTAATAATTTTTATGTCTCCACATTTTTACAAATCATTCTCTAATGGTTATCTGAAGATTGACAACCGCTGTGTTTATAATTATTTCAATGGTCGTAACATTTACAGATGCCTTATTCCATAATATTCCTTGAAGCCCATAGCTTTCTTTCCCCCCCCTGGGATTTATGTTTTGTTTTGTAGAAATATATTCTCAAATAATGCATTATGAAAAAGTTTGAGGATGAAAATGTTTCTTTCCTATATATGTAAAACTGTCTTTATCATGTCCTCATACTTGAATGTCGTTTTGGCAAAGTACAGAAAACAGGATTCAAGGCATTCTTTCCTCAGAAGACTGGGACATTCTTCCTTATTTCAAGCCCTCTTTGTTGGTGATGCTGGTGGATCCTCATTGCATTTTACGTACACTGTGTTCCTCCCTTTTTGGTTTTAGAATATCTTTTCTTCTTTCTGGCACTTGGTGGGCTTTTAAAGTCTTTTGTTAGCTCTGAAAACAATGTTTAATGTCCTCAAACAGGATGTGTTAAGTGTCCAGACAGGGCATGTGGCGACTGCTTCTTGAGTAGGGAAGTTCTCCTGTCATTTCTGTCTGCCTTTATCATTTTTAGGCCTATACAGTTACTTCAAGATTCTTTTCTGTAAGAAAATGTTGGAATCGGATGCTTGGGAAACTGATGCACAGGGTTTCTGAAATAATTCCCAGTTGAATTTTGCCCGTGTCCAGATTCTTCTTCCAGATTCTGTCCCTTCAGATCTCTTAGCATTATCTTTACATCGTTCCTGATAAACACTTATTTTCTAAGTCCCCTCTGACATCTGATGGTGTAACAGAGCCGTCATATCTGCTAGGCTTCTCTGTCAATCTCCAGAAACCCTTACCATTCTGGTGTGCTCGTGCCACTTCTAACATTTTAAGGTTACTAGGAATTTATTCACATATTTCTCTAATAATTCTGATACGATTGAGAAAAAAAAAAAAAAGCTCCAGGCCCATATACTAGTTCTAACTAAAATACTGCATATTTCCTTTTCTTTTTATAAAGATTTTTATTTATTGATTCATGACAGACATGGAGAGAGAGGGCAGAGACATAGGCAGAGGTTAGAGGCAGGCTTCCCTGCTGAGAGCCTGATGTGGGACCTAGGACTCTGGGATCACGACCTGAGCTGAAGGCAGACACTCAACCACTGAGCCACCCAGGTGCCCCTACTGCATATTTCTTAAACTTAAGCATTATCTTCTCCCAGAAATCCACTTCTATTCTGATTCAAGAAATTTGGAGGGAGGTCTAAATTTAACATTGGGGACTCTTCAAACAGTAGGGGTTGGTGGCGGTTAGAAAAGCAAATCAAGGGCAGCCTGGGTGGTTCAGCAGTTTAGCGCTGCTTTCAGCCCAGAGCCTGATCCTGGAGACCCAGTTCCACAACAGGCTCCCTGCATGGAGCCTGCTTCTCCCTCTGCCTGTGTCTCTGCCTCTCTCTCTCTCTCTCTCTGTCTCTCATGAATAAATAAATAAATAAAATCTTAAAAAAAAAAGAAAAGAAATCAATTTATCATGAATGAGCAGAGAGAAGGTGTCTAAGGATAGACCCCAAAAGATATATGACCTCCATAATTTTAGAAGAAAAATGTTTTTACAGTTTTAATACATAAGGGAAGTTCACAATATGTAACACAACATGTAACAAAAAAGACCATATGCAAAAGATTATGGTCCAGATGTTTTTTTTTTTTTTTTTTTTTTTTTTTTTTAGGAGTTTTTAAAATATAAAGCATGCGGTTAAGTGGAGCCCTAACGATTAGGTTTACAAGGTGTGATGGTGCTATACCTCCTCTAATCTATTACTTTTCCTGCAAAATGTGTATGTAATATCTAGCATAAATTGATGTATGTGAAATGTAATTTATGCGTGCTAATCTTATTATGATTATTATTACTATTATTATTATTATCATATTTAAGGCAGCATGGCATATACACATCCTAAAATTTACATTGCAAGAATTAACAGGTGAAAATGCACATTATGGAGGTATCATGTGTGTATATAATTACTTTTTGCTTTGTACTTTTCAGTTCTTTTTCCATTTATTTCTCCCTTTACTTAAGAACTTGGTCTGAGTGCCAATTATTCAAACATGATTTAAAAGAGGAGAGAAATTTATCATGTTTATGATTTCTATAAAGCATATCTACAGAGCCTAAGATCATTACAGGAAATGCAGCTACCTTTCCTTTCCTGCTCAATTATTTACATAATTTCAGAGGAAGGTGACAAATATCAACACGTTTTAAAATGTACATTCACTGGGATCCCTGGGTGGCGCAGCGGTTTGGCGCCTGCCTTTGGCCCAGGGCGCGATCCTGGAGACCTGGGATCAAATCCCACATCGGGCTCCCGGTGCATGGAGCCTGCTTCTCCCTCTGCCTATGTCTCTGCCTCTCTCTCTCTCTCTGTGTGACTATCATAAATAAATAAAAAATTAAAAAAAATGTACATTCACTAATTTCAAAATAAAATTGTTTAAACTCCCAAAGAGTGTTTGGTATCTTCCACTGGCTGCACAATTCAGTAATACTGCCAAGTCTCCCATATTTCATGGAATTATTTAAAGTAAGTTCCTGACCTACATCCATCTTCCTCTAGCCATTCATTCACTCAACAAAAGTCTTTGAGCACCTGCCTTCGGATGGGTCCTGTTATTGGCACAGGTATTCCAGAAAGAAAAGAAACCAGACAAAGCTCCAGCTCTCTTGGAGCTTACATTCTAGCAGGATTTCACAGACCACAAACAGGCCAGCAAGTAAAAGATGCCAGTTGAGGAAATGACAAATGTCGCAGAGAAACTAACACTCCGAGAGGGACAGTGTAAACCATGCTATTCTGATAGGATTTGGTGATACTCTGTGAACGTCTGTGTTTTCCAGTTGGTATTTCATTTGTTGGTTTGTTGTTCTATTTTACTTCTAAGTTCACCCGGGAGAGAAACATGGCAGTAAATACCAAGGAAGGATTCTGAAAAGAAGAGGCATGGAAAAGCCTCACTGAGTCAAAATAGAGGTGCTCACAAGCTGTGAATACTCAGAAGGAGGGGCACAGTGAAAGCAATTCAACAGAAGACATGTGTGACAATACCATAAGGATTAAAAGCAAGGTAATGTCTAGAATATAACTGATGTGACAAAGTATTTTTAGGGCTGAATTCCAGAAATGGAGAAGATGAAGAAAAACGGAGCTGGTGGTTATTAGCTAAGGCCATTCTAGCATAAATCATCTATTGTCACTGACTATTTTATCAGTTTAATATACATTTTCTTATGTTAAATATATTACATTAAATATTATATTTAATATTTATATTGTTTATTAACTATTTTCTATAACCTGTTTATTCTTCCTATTAATGTGATTTATCAAAAAATACTCTGCTATTTTAAATTCTCAGGGCTCAGTCTGTTCAGTGTCTCCCTTCACCTCAGGTCATGATCCCCGGGTCCTGGGATGGAGCCCCACACCTGGATCCTTGCTCAGCATAGAGCCTGCTTCTCCCTCTCCCTCTGCTTGCTGCTCCCCCTGCTTATGTTCACTCTTGCTCTCTCTCTGTCAAATAAATAAATAAAATCTTTTAAAAAGTTCTTATAATAGATTCCCTATATATTTAATTTCTCTTGAGAAAATTCCCTTGGATTTAAGCTTCGTGGATGACCTATTGCTTTAGTTAAACCTTCAAGTCCTTGCTCAAACTGAAAAACAGATACTAAGGAAAAATGAAGTGAGAATGAGGGAGAAGGTAGTGCGTGTTGGGATGTGCAGGCAATTTTGGTAATCGAGAAAAAACATTAAGCAATATACAGGTCCAAGAGCCAAAAAAAGATGAAGATCCCCACAGACGAAAGGTAGCAAAAAGTAAGTTTGTTCTCTTGGACAGTTTTCCTGCAGTTGCCAAGCTGTCCTTCTGTTGAGGGCTGCCATATTTTTTTTATATTTCAGTCATCTATCTATTACTCCTTGACGTTCATTAAGTAAGTTTTAAGATGAGCCCAGAGGTTTCAGTACTATACTAAATGATACCTTATTTTTGCTGCTTAAAATATGTGCTAAGTAGATCAGATTACTTTTGACTTTATGGCATGCCAATCTCTTTAGGAGTAAAAGACCCCTTATGTGTCTCGTACAAACCAGATTTTCTTACAACTGCAATGCATCTTAATACTTGATATCTTATGCACACCCCATTTTGGATAGAGCTCCTAAATAAAAGCCCTCAGCATTTGCTCTTTTGCTCATCTTATTGGCATTACTGTAAAACATGGTTCATTCTCATTCCACAGAAGCAGCAGAATTTTAAACCTCATCTTTCTATATTGATTTGATGGGTATAAAACGCAGGTAAATCTTGATATCCATGTTGTTGTTTCATCGCGATGGAAAGCTATTTATACTGCAGAAAGCAGATATTCATTTACCTTTTAAAGTGGTTCAGTCCCTTGCAAAACACTGTTGTTGCTGTTGGTGGTGGTGGTGGTTTCCAATTCCCAGATATTCTGTAAGGTACACCTCCTCAAAATGGAATTGGCTTTCCCCTTCAAACTTGCAAACAAGATTTGCTAACATCCATGAAGCTAACTAACATCTCTTGTTGAGCTATTCACATTCATGGTAAAATGTTCCAGAACAAGTAAATCTGTGATATTCACAAATGAAGATGGGTAGTCCCACACTTTAAAATGAGATATTTTCCAAATGTCTCGGTAGTGTGAATTTTTGGAAGTTGGGGACATTTTCCTATTGATCTATTGTTCTACTTTGGCAGTCTCTGTTAGTTTATTCTAAAATATGTGGGATGTTAGTGATGAGCAAATGGAAGTTGAGGCCAACCAATTCCATAACAACCAGAATAAGTTTTACCTTGTTTGCTTAATTGTTTATACTTTACATTAAAATGTCACAGCCAAAAAAGAAGTTGAAAATGGCATTTAGCATTATGAAATTCCAGTTATTCTCAAATGTTCCAGCTACAAAACATCTAAATATGCTCATATAATTCTGCTTTAAAATTCCTTCTCAGTACATAGCTAACATCATGAGAAAATAGGAGAAATCCTCAGAAGTTAAGACCCCAAACAGAAGAAAATCTAGAATGGGGAATAGATGCTAAGTGGCTTTCTTTGTGCCTTATGCAAGCATAGTAATCTAGAGCTTCAGCCTTTAATCATCACACAGGTGAAATAAAAAACATACTTGGGTCTGCTCAACATAGGAACTGGAATAGAAACCCTTGCAGGAAGCTACAACACCCCAAAGCCTATGTGCTCAAGGAAGGAGTACTAAAAAAAAAAAAAAAAAAAAGAAAGTCTATAAAAGGAAATGACAGATAATATTGTCTGTTTACCATTGTTATGATGGCAAAGGGGAAAAAAATCAATGCATATGTGTATGTATAAAACAAGTCTAAATTCATAACCAAGCTTATTCATTTATTTTTTAAATATTTTATTTATTTATTTGTTTACTTATTTATTTATAAGAGACAGAGGCAGAGACACAGGCAGAGGGAGAAGCAGGCTACCTGCAGGGAATCCAATCACGGGGTTGGGAACTCAATCCCGGGACCCCGGAATCATGCCCTGAGTTGAAGGCAGATGCTCAACCACTAAGCCACCCAGGCATCCCTCATTACCACACTTGATCTTAGCCAAAAGGCCAAGAAGCAATCCTCATTACCAAGTTTAAATTCTTATTTTCTAATTTGCCAAAAATGCCCAAATTAAGAAAATAGTTTATAATGGTACTGATTTGATAATTCTCCCAGAAACCTAGCAAAACCAAATGCAAATAACTTCTTTAGGAACCTTCTATAAACCCAGACAGCATAAAATACCCCAAAGATCCAGGAAATAGGGTAGAATTTTTTAAATAAAGAAACAGACACATAAGATTAACAAATTATACTATAAGACATGATGAGGCACTTTTTTTAGAGTTTGACAAAATCATTTATTGAAAGTCAATTGATTGTGTGAATTTACAGTAAAGAATATTGTTAATTTCATAATTATTTATAGATGTGCTTTGCAGCCTTTATATCATTAAAGTTATTTATAAACTTAAAAAAATTATTTAAATTCCATTTGCCAACATATGGTATAATACTCAGTGCTTATCCCATCAAGTGCCCTTCTTAGATGAGGCACATTTTGACAAGAACCAAGTAACTGTTCCATAAATAAATTTATGCTTCAAATTTAAATTTCAATGGATGTGCTAAATAATAGTCTTGATTTAGCTAAAGAGAAAATTAGTGAGCCAGAAGATGGATCTAATAAAATTACCCAGAATGAAGCACTAAGATATGAAGAGATATTAAATGATACAGAGAACAGAATGATAACACCTACCAAAAATCTACTCAGATTTTCACAAGAAAATAATACAGAGGATTTGTATATTTGAAGTCATTATGGCTCAGAACTTCCTTAAAATGACAACTTCAAAAAACAAATTAGGAAAGATAGTGAAGCCAAATCAGGATGAATTTTAAAAAAAGAAAAGAAAAGAAAATCCATATCCACTCATCCTCTAGTGAGTCTTTAGAATATAGGATATTAAACATAGCCAGAAAAAAGTACCTCAAAGTACCTCAAAGAAATGAAAATTACATCAACTTCCAAGAGCAGAATTGGTATTTAGATGATAGTACAATAAGATTGCAATCATAACTTTAAAGTGCTGAGAGAAAATAACTATCAACTTAAAATTGTAAACTAAGCTTAAAAAGTAACATTTTCAAACAAAAAAAATGAGAGAATTTACTATCAACAAACCATCACTACAGGAATCTCTAAAAGCCTATTTCAAGAAGGAAAATAATTACAAATAAATAGCTAAAATGCAAGGAGAAATGATAAGCCAAGAAAATGATAAGGATATGTCATTTGCAAATATCTTCTCCCATTCTGTAGGTTGTCTTTGAGTTTTGTTGACTGTCTCCTTTGCTGTGCAAAAGCTTCTTATCTTGATGAAGTCCCAATAGTTCATTTTTGCTTTTGTTTCTTTTGCCTTCGTGGATGTATCTTGCAAGAAGTTACTATGGCCGAGTTCAAAAAGGGTGTTGCCTGTGTTCTCCTCTAGGATTTTGATGGAATCTTGTCTCACATTTAGATCTTTCATCCATTTTGAGTTTATCTTTGTGTCTGGTGAAAGAGAGTGGTCTAGTTTCATTCTTCTGCATGTGGATGTCCAATTTTCCCAGCACCATTTATTGAAGAGACTGTCTTTCTTCCAATGGATAGTCTTTCCTCCTTTATCGAATATTAGTTGCCCATAAAGTTCAGGGTCCACTTCTGGATTCTCTATTCTGTTCCACTGATCTATGTGTCTGTTTTTGTGCCAGTACCACACTGTCTTGATGACCACAGCTTTGTAGTACAACCTGAAATCTGGCATTGTGATGCCCCCAGCTATGGTTTTCTTTTTTAAAATTCCCCTGGCTATTCGGGGTCTTTTCTGATTCCACACAAATCTTAAAATAATTTGTTCTAACTCTCTGAAGAAAGTCCATGGTATTTTGATAGGGATTGCATTAAACGTGTATATTGCCCTGGGTAACATTGACATTTTCACAATATTAATTCTGCCAATCCATGAGCATGGAATATTTTTCCATCTCTTTGTGTCTTCCTCAATTTCTTTCAGAAGTGTTCTATAGTTTTGAGGGTATAGATCCTTTACATCTTTGGTTAGGTTTATTCCTAGGTATCTTATGCTTTTGGGTGCAATTGTAAATGGGATTGACTCCTTAATTTCTCTTTCTTCAGTCTCATTGTTAGTGTATAGAAATGCCACTGACTTCTGGGCATTGATTTTGTATCCTGCCACGCTACCGAATTGCTGTATGAGTTCTAGCAATCTTGGGGTGGAGACTTTTGGGTTTTCTATGTAGAGTATCATGTCATCGGCGAAGAGGGAGAGTTTGACTTCTTCTTTGCCAATTTGAATGCCTTTAATGTCTTTTTGTTGTCTGATTGCTGAGGCTAGGACTTCCAGTACTATGTTGAACAGCAGTGGTGAGAGTGGACATCCCTGTCGTGTTCCTGATCTTAGGGGAAAGGCTCCCAGTGCTTCCCCATTGAGAATGATATTTGCTGTGGGCTTTTCATAGATGGCTTTTAAGATGTCGAGGAATGTTCCCTCTATCCCTACACTCTGAAGAGTTTTGATCAGGAATGGATGCTGTATTTTGTCAAATGCTTTCTCTGCATCCAATGAGAGGATCATATGGTTCTTGGTTTTTCTCTTGCTGATATGATAAATCACATTGATTGTTTTACGGGTGTTGAACCAGCCTTGTGTCCCAGGGATAAATCCTACTTGGTCATGGTGAATAATTTTCTTAATGTACTGTTGGATCCTATTGGCCAGTATCTTGTTGAGAATTTTTGCATCCATGTTTATCAGGGATATTGGTCTGTAATTCTCCTTTTTGGTGGGGTCTTTGTCTGGCTTTGGAATTAAGGTGATGCTGGCCTCATAGAATGAATTTGGAAGTACTCCATCTCTTTCTATCTTTCCAAACAGCTTTAGGAGAATAGGTATGGTTTCTTCTTTAAACGTTTGATAAAATTCCCCTGGGAAGCCATCTGGCCCTGGACTCTTGTGTCTTGGGAGGTTTTTGATGACTGCTTCAATTTCCTCCCTGGTTATTGGCCTGTTCAGGTTTTCTATTTCTTCCTGTTCCAGTTTTGGTAGTTTGTGGCTTTCCAGGAATGCATCCATTTCTTCTAGATTGCCTAATTTATTGGCGTATAGCTGTTCATAATATGTTTTTAAAATCGTTTGTATTTACTTGGTGTTGGTAGTGATCTCTCCTTTCTCATTCATGATTTTATTAATTTGAGTCTTCTCTCTCTTCTTTTTAATAAGGCTGGCTAATGGTTTATCTATCTTATTAATTCTTTCAAAGAACCAACTCCTGGTTCTGTTGATCTGTTCCACAGTTCTTCTGGTCTCGATTTCGTTGAGTTCTGCTCGAATCTTTATTAACTCCCTTCTTCTCTTGGGTGTCGGATCTATTTGCTGTTTTTTCTCTAGCTCCTTTATGTGTAAGGTTAGCTTTTGTATTTGAGTTCTTTCCAGTTTTTGAATGGATGCTTGTATTGCGATGTATTTCCCCCTTAGGACTGCTTTTGCTGCATCCCAAAGATTTTGAATTGTTGTATCTTCATTCTCATTAGTTTCCATGAATCATAGACATGGCCAACATGCATATGAGAAAATGCTCTGCATCACTTGCCATCAGGGAAATACAAATCAAAACTACAATGAGATACCACCTCACACCAGTGAGAATGGGGAAAATTAACAAGGCAGGAAACAACAAATGTTGGAGAGGATGCGGAGAAAAGGGAACCCTCTTACACTGTTGGTGGGAATGTAAACTGGTGCAGCCACTCTGGAAAACTGTGTGGAGGTTCCTCAAACAGTTAAAAATAGACCTGCCCTACGACCCAGCAATTGCACTGTTGGGGATTTACCCCAAAGATACAGATGCAATGAAACGCCGGGACACCTGCACCCCGATGTTTCTAGCAGCAATGGCCACGATAGCCAAACTGTGGAAGGAGCCTCGGTGTCCAACGAAAGATGAATGGATAAAGAAGATGTGGTTTATGTATACAATGGAATATTACTCAGCTATTAGAAATGACAAATACCCACCATTTGCTTCAACGTGGATGGAACTGGAGGGTATTATGCTGAGTGAAGTAAGTCAGTCGGAGAAGGACAAACATTATATGTTCTCATTCATTTGGGGAATATAAATAATAGTGAAAGGGAATATAAGGGAAGGGAGAAGAAATGTGTGGGAAATATCAGAAAGGGAGACAGAACGTAAAGATTGCTAACTCTGGGAAACGAACTAGGGGTGGTAGAAGGGGAGGAGGGCGGGGGGTGGGAGTGAATGGGTGACGGGCACTGGGTGTTATTCTGTATGTTAGTAAATTGAACACCAATAAAAAATAAATTAAAAAAAAATAAATAAATACATAAAAAATAAAATAAAATAAAGAAAATGATAAGGAAAATAATAAATCTAAATACCCTTTAATGTCATGAACAACAATAATGATCAATAATATTTGGAGACAGAAGACAGAACTAAGTTTCTTGATGTATATCTTAACTATGGGGTAATTTGCTCAAAAGTTCTCTAAGGTCCTCATATTATTCAGGATTAAATATCTCCTAAGGCATTTAGAATAATCACTAACATAGGTAACATGTTAAAATAGGTAACATAACTTCCAAATACATACTGACAAATAAGATTTTTTTAATGCATCCTAAAAAGGCAAGAAAGCATAAAATATCTAAAAGTGGTTGAAAACAAATACTCAAATATAAGATACTAGGAAAAGCTGAATAATCACTCAAAATGTACCCCAATCTTGATAGTTAAAAGCATAAAAGTTTTCACGATACATACATGAAACAATTCAATGATATGCAGCTGATAAAAGACATACCTAAATCAAAGTAAAACAAGAAGTTTCAGTGAAAAATTATCTAAAGAGTTCAGGCATTTACTAACCAAATTATAGAAAGTGTAGCCATATTGATATAAAGGAATGTAGACATGAAGCCCGAAGGCATTGCTAGAAATAAAAGGTATCTCTCTCTTGATAAGAATAAAAGTTTCAACTTAGAAAAACTATATGATAGTTCTAGACTGACAGAAATCTTATAGCAGTGTCATAATGTAAAAATAAAAATTTGCAATATTAAGAGGGCAAACTAAGAAAGCACCATCCTAGTAAAAGTGTTTAACACACATCATTCAGTAATTGTTAAATCAAGTGTAAAAATCAGCAAAGTTCAATGAGTATAAGATGAACACATTCCAAATATCCACTGTACGCTGCCGTGATTATAGTTAACAATATGGTGCTGAGCCCTTAAAAACTTAAAAGGGTAGATCTCATGTCAAGTGGTCTCAACACACACATGCAAACACATTGAAAGAAGAAAGAAAGGATGAAAGAAATACAGAAGAAAGAAAAAGAAAGAGAAGAAAGAAAGAAAGAAAGAAAGAAAGAAAGAAAGAAAGAAAGAAAGAGAAAAACACAATAAGAAAACAACCCCATTAAAAAATGGGCCAAAAACCTTAAAGATACTTCACCAAAGAAGGTATACAGATGGCAAATAAGCAAATGAAAATGCTCCCCATCATATATCACCAAGAAAATGCAAATTAAAACAACAATCAGATATTATTACACACATTGGTTCAAGTCGCTGAAATTTCAGGCTAAAGATGATGGTTTGTTTAAAATGAAGTTCTTGAGATGTGATCTCTTTGCTGGTTCTTGCTTTCTCCACACCACAGGCTTCGCTGTCAGTCTCTGTGGTAGTAGGAAAGCTGCCGTAGCTCCAATTTTATAGGCTCTCAGGTTCAAGTCCAGCAGAGAGACAATTACCACTTTTATGATCACACTAACAAAATCTCTGGGATTGTTTCTGACTGGGTTTGACTCTTTTGGGTTGAGTTGTGTGCCTGTCCATCCTTGAACCACTTTCTGTGACAAAAGCGGGTAATGTTCTCGCTCGCTAGGTTTGTGCCAAAGAGTCCACATCTGGAGTCAGTGATGGTTACGTGCTCATTTCTTAAAGGGCACATACTGAGTTTTGGAGTGTTGTTTGCCCAAATCCCATTTACAGTGCAAAAACCAGGGAATTGGTAAATGGGATAGAGTAGGGAAAGGTGCTCAATATACCTCTAAAGCCTATTTAAATTCAAATGAACTATAGTTCAAACAGAACCTAATTACAATGCATTAATTAATTTATGGAAAGAGCATGCATTATAGTGGTTAAGGATTTGAGTTTTTTAATCGGACAGAACTGGGTCAAGTTGCAGATTTTCCCCATGCTACCTGTGTAACCTCATGATTTTCTACAATATGGAAATTATATTTCTACCTCACTAGAGTGTTGTGAGGATCAAGTAATATATGCAAATTGAGTTCCTACAACATAGCAAATATGCAATAAATGTAAACTATCTTCATCATTTTTATAATCATCATAAACTTCATTTCCATCATCATCAACATCATCCTCATCACTATTGTCATTAACTGAATATTCACCAGGAATATGTTTCTTTGGGAAGTAATTCTCAGTTTCTTTTTAAGATCATCAGGAAAAAAAAAATTGCTACATATTCTACCTTTTTTCCTCTATGTTTTACATTTCTCAAGTATGGTACATATCACAGTATTTGTAATCGTGTTTACAAGCCTATTGTCTCAGAGATATTCTTGCAGATAATATGTAATTCATCATTGTATCCCCTAGTATAGTTTTTTTGTACACAATGGGAAGAGATGGGTATTATGGCATAAAAAGAAATCCATATTAATTAGGAGTTTACTATGTGAAAAACATTATGTGACATATATTGTATACATCATGCTATGGCGTCCTCATAAAAGCACCATTATACAGGCAGTGTTTTCTCATTAAATATAAAGATATCTAGTCATCTAATTTGGCTAAAATAAAATATCCTGTAAGTTCCAGAACCAAGATTAGAATTCTGGTCTGTTTGAATCTCAAAACTATTCATTTTCCCTCCATGCTAGCATTTCAAAAACTGCAGAATATGGTCTTCGGGATTCTTAAGATAAATTTTTCCAGGACCACACGATCTCTGTGAATTTTTTTTTTTGTCTGAGTTTGAAGACAACATTAAAAATAAATATGAACATATTCTTGATCGCCTTATAACTCGGTCCTATTATAATGTTTCAAGGGCTCACATTTGAGTTTGTTTTCAACAACATAGGTATCAAGGGAACAACTAACATGACAGCCTTTAACTTTTACTGCAGTGTTTCACAAACTGGCATCTGCAGACCCCTGAGGATCATTACACTCTACTTGATAAATGTTGGTTGAATAAGCAAATGATTAAGTTCTCCTTAGACAACCCATCTCCCTGTGGCAGAATTTGGGTCTTTCCCTTCCCCCAAACCCTCCCTACTCATCAGTCAGTGACAACTGGGAGTCCTCAACTTCAAGTTCTATGTTCCACGGCCTTGAGAAGGCAGGGGCTGGAGCAGAGATGGAGAAGAATCCAGGAGACTGAGCCCCAGATCGGGATAAAGACATCATTCACCAACCCATGAAAGTAAGACCCTGTGGGAATTTGACTTTGGACAACTTCAGTCAATGTAACCTTTAGGAACGCATATCAATCTGCTGGCCCCAGTCCCACTACCCTATGAATAAAAGAATCCTTTAAAAGCCACAGAAATTAAGTGGCCCCACTCTTACATTATGTTTTTTTCTTCCTAATTACATTTTTTTTTCCTGCTGAAGACAAAGGAGTTTTGAGGCCTTCCAAGAAAAGACCCTACTATCTACATAAAGGTATGTGCAGCAAATGCATTTACTCCTATAACTCTTCTCATTTCTCTTTAGAGTTTCCTCATTTTTATGCCCTCCTTCCTCCACAGACCGGGGACAGCTAACTCTGATTAGTGAGAACCTAACGTTCGCAAGACCATGCTTTCACTGGTGGGTGTGGGCACTGTGCAGATCACTGCTCATGCCTGGCACAGGCTCTTGCTCTCTTGGAACTACTCACACTTACGGGGAGTGAGCTTTCCTTCTCTGTTCTCTGTTCCCCTGAGATAAGTGCCCTGGAGGAGACCTGCCATCTCTCCTGTCTTTCTCTCTCACTCTCCAGTAACCATGTGTGAGGCCTGAAGTTCTTTCCGCAGGCTGGCCGTGTATCGTTGGAGTCTGTTTTGCTGACCCAGCTCTCCCTGCAGGCCTTATTTTGAAATGAAAATAAAAAGTTTTCATTAGGCTTTAGTTCTAAGCTACTTTCTCTAACATATTTTATCAGGAGGCCTGCAGTAGGAGGACAATTGGGCACCTGATTAGCCATTAGCAAAGCTAATATCTTGTCACATTTAGCTAGTGATCCTTGTGTGTATCCTCTATTTTTGTGACATGGAGGGAAGGAGGAATGATGAGTCTTCAGCCCAAAGCCAGATTTTAATCTCAAAAACCAGATTTTAAGGGATTCTTCCTAAGTCACTCTGTATCCTTTCTTACTTAAATGCCGTAGAGAGGCAAAGATACAAGTGAATGATATCTTCTGGTACACGAAAGTGGCCTGGAATCTTTGAGCAAGAACAAGATGAGGCTCATTATGACAAAAGATTGCCTAAAAATATAAACTGTACTTAGATTTTGGGTATGATATTGGAGCAGGAGGAAAAATAATAATTTCTCTCACCATCCATTTTACTTCCCGTAATTAATTCCCAGGAGCTATTTATCCATGAGGGACATATAGAAAATCAGCAAACATCAGAGGCAAATGTCATTTTCACCAAGAGAATAAAAACAGCCACAGCTACAAATCAACATCCTTAAATCTCACCTACCAGCAAATTGAACCCACCACATCTCATCTACCTGGATACTAGCATTATCAGTGCTTTTGGAAAATCTAGTAATTTCAATAATATTTCCACTACACACTTGGAAGATCACTATGTGGAAACAAATCCAGATATAAAGATATTCTGTAAGTCGATCAGATATATATAATTTTGTTTTAAGAACTGGTAAATGAGAACTGCCAAAATTAATGTGGCCGCTGAAGTAGTCCTGCAGAGAATGGAATTGGGAGTCTGATGAAAATGCTCTGACATCTAAATCTTATAAAGTCATAACAGTCTACTGCAGTAAATGCAAAAGATATATTTTGGGTAAACATTACTACACACGGTAATCAAGCTAAGGATATTTAGTGACTGTAGCTTCTCAAATATCCCTAATCCAGAACAGGAAGGAAGGAAGGAAGGAAAGAAGGAAAGGGGCGGGGGGGGGGGGGGAGAAGAGAAAAGGCTTGTTATGTTTTATTCAAGCTGTAATTGATCCTTTCTGCATATCCCTAAAGGACATAAAATTGAATCTATCTATCATCTATCTATCTATCTCTCTATCTATCATCTATCGGATTATAGATAGATAGATATGGTATATATGGGTATATATATATAAATATATATATTTATATATATATGATCAAGCAGCAGATTTTGGACACTGACAATTTGGAGTTCCAATTACAGCTTTGCCTGATACCAGTTGAATATGCTTAGAACTTGGCTTATCTTTACAAGGGCTTCATCTTATCTATTTTATAAGATGGTTCCTAAGATTAAATAAAATGGCAAAATACCTGTTGTGTGTAGTATAACAAAGTTTCATCTCCTTCCTTTTTAACACTACCTTCCTTAAATATTCTACCAGACTACGAATTCCATTAGGAGTAGACTTTCTAACTAAATTTTGTGACTTGTACAAAGAAGTTATTCAAGAAATATTTATTGAGTGTATTAACATCTAACTTAAGCCTAAACTGATCCTACGGTTCTAAGACATCTTAGGCACGGACATGTTTTTTTCATGCAGCAGCAAAATTAACCAATTGTAGAAATCTAGTTGTAGGGGAACTGAGAGTTTCCTAAGAGAAAAGAGAGCTAAGACTTCTACATAGAGGTGTGTATAGGGTCATGAGATAAACTTTCTATAACATCTTTATTTTACTTCAAAATTTGGGGGGATGATGATCACTGTATACTCTTCCAGAGAAAAACTCCCCTGTTCCTCTATTCAAGGGATGTTTGGGTACAAACATTTAAATAGTAATGATCTAAGTCAGGTATCATATACCAGATACTTAGGAACCAAATTGAGATGCATTATATCTGGCTAGTACTTAATTTTTGAATTAGTTGCCAAGATTCAAAAATCAAGAGAGTTCACGTAAAAGTCTAGATTTGGACTTTACCAGAAAAATTAGACCTGATTATATTTGGCCTACATCCTAGCGTGACAATTGGCTCAAGGTGAAGGATATTCCCTTTAAATAGAGAATGTGATTTCTTTCTTTGCCTGGAGCACCTCCCCGCAGCCTGATTCAATAGTTTATCCACCCTCTTAGCCTTTGTGGGCCCTTGCAACTCTTAGCCCACAGAAAGAAAGTCAAACAGACAAGCTTTCCTCAGTTAGAAGGCTACAGTTTTCTAAAGGAGACTGATGAATGATGCATGCCTTTTTACTTGCATGTGTCTCTGGGTTCATCTTATCTGGCTCCTATCAGAGACTCAGGGAGAGTCAGGGACTGAAACTAAATCTAAAGGGGTTGGTATCAATCCAGAATGTGCCTGGGGCACAAAGAACTCTCAATGAATACCCATGTATCAATGTGTACCTTTAATTAAAGGGGAAGAATTTATCTCCCCACTACTGCCTGGACCACAGCTCCTGCTTAATGAGGTTTTCCAGAAAACTCCCTAAGTTGTCCCACAGATTTGTAAAGGTGTCTGAGCAGTGCCCTTTAGGAGAGGATATAAAATGAAGAAATGGTGGCCAGAAAATATGCAGGTGCCTAAGAGAAGATGCCAGGCCTAGCTTTGGGAAAGACACCGTACAAACCAGGAGATGGGACCTGCTTAAAAGTGCACAGACCATCCCCCACCTCCAGTGAATAAATCTCTGAAATGCATGGGTGTTAGGACTGGCTGCAGGAGCTAGAGCCTCCGTTGAAGCCAATGGGAATGACAGCTAAGGAAATGCAGGATACAAAGAAATGAATGGTAATTTTCAGGCAAGCTACTAGAGTTTAATATTATTTTTGGACCTCTCTGCACCATTACTTTTAAATAAAATGGAGAGGAATGAGTGTTAATACAAGTGTAGAATTACACTACAAGTTCTATTTGTATGTAGCCCTGCCATTCAGGCAAAAAAGAGGTAATAATGACTCAGAGATCAGATTGGCTCACTGGAGCACAGCAGTAGCAAAGAAAAGCCCCAAATGATTTACACAGAAGAAAGAAAAGGAAGGCAAGATTGGCTTTTTTTTTTTTTACATTCAGCCACATTTCCTTCACTTAGTCTTACTAGCAGCTATTAAAAAATTCTTTTCACCAAAATATTTAATTCATGAATTAATTCATGAGGGATAAATGAAGACATTTTTAATTTCTTGTGAAACTAAGAATGTGAATTATTACTTTTCAGTTTTTAGGATATTCATCAAAATTACTTTGAAGAAGGCTTCCATATTTCAACTGCTCTATGATCTCCACTGTACTTTCCAGTCCTCAGCAATCCCTAGGCCCAGCCATCACAAACACCCGGAGGACATCCCTCATCACCAGATACGTGTGCAGATATATGAGCATTTGTTGTACATGAATTGATTTCAACGACAAACACGTTAGTGATTCCTTGTTGAGTTTTTAAAGAATTTCGATTAGTTGTATAGAACCTACAATTCCCTTTTTATATTCTCATTTTATCAGGTTACCTATTTAGATAACTCATGTAATTACACTAAAAAGCACAACAATCCTTCTCCTCCCAAAAACCTAACAACTGGCTCTTCATAAACTAATACTTCAATCGGGTGAGAGCTGTTGTGAGCGTTCAGGGTAATGAGGGCAGTAGTCAGAATGTTTCAGAGGGGAACTGGAAATGCTGGTTAATCTGGCAAGTTGATCGGGTTGAGACAGGTCTGAGAGAGCCTTTTCTGTATTACCTCCCCCTATATGTAGATATAACAAGTGGCTCTATGACGATCCAGCAGCAGTTAGAATTCCTTGTTCTCTAGTAATAGCCAGTGGCTAGAAATAGCTGTGATATAGTAACATCTTAATCAGTATTTGTTGAGTGTGAACCTGGGTGTGAAAGTCATGGAACTCTGAAAGCAAAGGGCCTTGGCTGTCTCTGAATTAATATATCCAGCCTCCTGACACCCGAAGTCTTAAGGCAGCTCTGGATACAAATCTATCTGGTATCAGAAGCCAGCATGCTTGACTTGAGAAGAGGTTAGGAGCCTCTCTACTGCCCTCTGTCCATCCATCACTCTCTCATCCCACCCATACTTTCTCTTGAGGTGTTGTGTAAGCCTTTGGCCACATGGCCAAGGTGCCATTCATCACCTCCCGGGCACATCCCTCTTCCAGCCAGAAATCAGCATAACGAGCACTCACTATTGATGACTTGCATGGAAACTGAACATGATTCTCGGCACATCTGATTTCACATTATAGACTTCCGGGGACCCACGTTGACTAAGCCTTTTGCTATCCTAACCAAGATCTCTGGATTTGGCAGGTTGAAAGGAATTGGAGGAGAACTTTAAATCAGTGGAAATGTTCAAAGTAAAATGAGTACATCAGTACGTTTGCAGAAAGAAAAATAAAAGGGTTGTCTTCTGTTATAAATAAGGCTGACAGATGTGACAGCCCATTTCCAGCACAGAACAGATAGAAGAAGTTCATCATGGCGACTTTGGAGAATCATTTGTCTACAGCATGTTTTCATTATTTAATTCAAATTACAGTTAATTTCTAGATGATCAGAGACGTCTGTTTTCACAAATTAGTAGAAAACCTATTTCTCTGTAAAACAAAACCCATAAAATGATTATTAGGTTGTAATATTAATTTTGAATTCTCCAGGCATCTATATTCTTCCATAATTCTACTACTGAAAACAGCAACCACCCCTTCCTATGTCTTTACATTGTGAAGGCACTCTCCTGAGTCCTCTTTATACCTTTCTTTAATTTTCTTTTAAGATTTTATTTATTTAAAAAACATAAAAAATAAATAAAATTAAAAAATAAAAATTAAAAAATTAAAAAAAGATTTTATTTATTTATTTAACACACACAAAGAGAGAGAGAGAGAGCACAAGCAAGGGGTGTGGCAGGCAGAGGGAGAGGGAGAAGCAGGCTCCCCACTGAGCAGGAAACCAGATGCAGAGCTGGGTCCCCAGGCCCCTGGGATCATGACCTGAGCCAAGACAGACACTTAACCAACTGAGTCACCCAGGTGCCCCTACACCTTCTTTTCGAGTCTCTTTACATCTGCTACTAACATAGGCATTATTCTCAGTGTAATGATGAGGAAATCAAGGCTCAGAGAGGTTAGGTAATTTGCCCAAATGACACAGCTAATGAGTGGGCAGGACTAACACGAAATCCCTCTTTGACATGACACCAAAACATATGTTTTTCCTTTGTGCTCTGCTGTTTCAGCACAGACACTCTCCAAGAATTCAATGCAGGCATTTGTGTAATATTCTGAAACATGCTGGGTATAGATGAAAGAGGAGCAAGTGCCACAAAAATGTGGGGACAGTATAAGATGATTTGACTTTTAAGGCAGCTGTGCTATGGTACAGAAAGCTTTTCAATTCATACTTGTTAGTATTTCCATGTAATAGCTTTTATAACACTACTCTGTTGAGAAGGCAGATAAAAAGGGCCTCTTTTTGTGTATGTGGAGTAAAATAAAATGCCTTGGAGTTGAGTGGATATAACACAGAAGAGGCGTGATGCACTATTAAACACTGGACTTGGTGATTAAACAAAATGAATCCTTCCCCCGCCCCCCCCCCCCCCCCCGCCTTTATAAACTAGTGAGCAGACTGGTAACCTGATAAACTGGAAACCCCCACTCTCCATCTTCTTTCTTTTAAAGCAGGAAAAAAGGAAGAAAAACAAACAGTCTTTATAAATAAATTAAAATTCTAACTAAAAAGCTAATTATAAGTGTATTTGTTTTGTTGGAGGTAAGGCACATCTATTATCATAAAGATAATTAACTCAGTCTGACAGATCTAATAAAAGGACAAGTTTAGCACTGGCTTAGCCGGAAGCCGAAGGCAAGCAATTTTTATAATTACTAGTTATTGTAACTGGGCTCAGAGAAAATGGTCTGTGATATTTAAACAGTAATGTTAATTTGCATTTAGACCTGCCCTTTTTTTCCCATGAAAGAATAAGTAAAAGACTGGATTAAGTACAAGAACCCTCAATAACTAAAATATTTTTAAATATATAAAAGCATTGAGGATGAAAGCCTCTTCGTCTATAAACTCAAAAATTTATCAGAACTGATAATGAACGTGCTTACAAGGTAAGTGTTTTAATGATTATCAAACAATTAAATAACTTATCCCAACTTTCTAATGCGTAAGAGGGGTCTATCCAATCTTCGACGCTGGGGGTAAAGCCATTGTGTCATGACCCTCTTTCGTTCTCCCATTTGTAGATACGCATGGCCGTGCCAACCATTGGCTAGCTCTTGAATTGATGACATTAAAAATAATAATTAAGTAAAGAGCACCGCAAATAGGGAACAGAGAACGCCAACTGTGTAACCCATGACTTGCAGTGTTAGAAAGATGAGCAAATAACAGGTCAGATAGCATGTGAAGGAGATGAATGATTTCCACTGTTATGTGGCAGCTGCCCTTAACTAAAGCTTGTCTCAACATTTCACACCAAACTCCTTCCCGGAGCAAAACAAATCAACCTTTTTAAGAGTAGAAGTTACTCTTTAACGGCTCCTATAATAAAGGCTGTAGAAATAAGTAATAACCAGTGTCAGAAAATAAGTTCATAACACTAAGAAAAGCACTTTAAGGTAAAAATACCTGTTAGTCAAGGACACATTTTATTATGTTCTACAAAATATGGTGATAGAATCAGCCCATTACATTTGGTAAATATGTTGTATAATTTCACCATATAATGCCCCGTCCGTGCTTCTGTTAATCAAGGTGAATATTTAACCCAACAGCCTAACTAATTGCATGACCAATACTTTTTTTTTTTTTTTTTTTTTTTAATGCTGACAAATTACATGGCAAATGGTCTTTTCCCTTGCATTCTCAGGGTAAGAGTGGCTTCTGGTTTATTTCTTCACATTCTCCTTGGCTTTCCTCCTCCTCCTCCTCCTCCTCTTCCTCCTCCTCCTCTTCTCCTCCTCCTCCTCCTCCTCCTTCTTCTTTTTCTTCTTCTTTTTTCAGTTTTCTGAGATTTTATAATCAGGAAAGCCAATATGACATCATGTCCTGTTTTCACCTTTGCACTAAAGAATTATAGTCTCGAATGAGGAAAAAAAGCAAAACGGCAATCCCATAAGGGAAGACACCTCTCCTACATTGATTGGCATAGCAACATTCTTCTCTAGAATGTTCTTCACTAGAAATCTGCATTTCTAGTGATTTCTCCATCAGTTCCCACTTCTAACCTACTCTAGCCTCATGTAGTTACTATATCATATTCTTATTACATGGCTTCATCGTACACTCTCAACTAATACTCATTAATGGAACAGACATGGAAATAGATACTCTTTATTGAGGAAAAAAAGAGGAGAAGAAAAGACGGTAGATAGTTTCTCAAGGTCTTCCAGTCTGTGGTTTGAAACCAACATAGAATCAGGCACCCATAGTATAATATGGGATATGCAACTGGGCATAAGTACAGGCAGCTATGGGGACAAGCGCCACTTAAACAAAATTTACAAACAGAAAGTTGATCTAGGTGAAAAAATCCTAAAAGCTGGACAGAGCCAAGATACTTCCTGGAGGATGAGCCGACCAAAATGACCTAGTAGACATACTTGCAAAGTCCGTGAGCCAAAAGAGAATGAAATTATTCATAGAAACCTTGCCACTGTTTAGTTATTCTTCAATATTAGCCCTGTCCAACTCTGTTTGACTCATGTTAACATTAGACAGATAGTCTGAGCTATTTTACGTATTTGTATGCTTCTCTGCCATTTTTTTTTCCTTTTGATTCTAAGTTTTTAAAAATCAAGGACCATTTCCATTATCTCAGTAACAGAACAAAACTTCACAAGCACCGAGAAGCTGTTGAATGCCTGGTACTGAGATATTAGGGTACTAGGAATTTAAAATCCTGAAACATTCCATACCACGGAGAGGATATTTCCTCAGGCGAACAATTCATATTCTCAGCAGCCTCCCACACTGCCCCAGTGTGGTAGGTTTGAAGCATCAGAAATGAAGTCTTTAACGCTTCTATAGTAGTAGGGTTGTAGGTCTTCAAACTCATGGGTTTTCAAGTAATTTCCCTTTATCCAGATGTCTGCAGTGGACAAACTGGAATTGATTCTACATTTTTTTTTCAAGGTCCCATTCCAGGTCATTGCGGAGAATATACCAGTGGCAACAGAGCTTGAAAGATGGGGGAAAAAACTGACGGAATTGGTCTCCAACCTTTCTCCACATATGGGTGGGCAGAGCACATGCTTCATTTCTTATGATTGCCAGGGGTCACTGTGTAAAGGCAGGGGTCATCTGCCTGAAATTGAAACCAAATTGACTATTATTTATACAGTCCCAGGTAGGAGTACATAGCTTTATACAGTAGGGGAAAGTTGTTCAGAGACAAGAGGTGGAAAATGAGCAGCAAGTGTCCACATCCTTGTCCTGCAAGGACAGAATAATAAAGAACAAATGAAATAAAATGACATGGAGTAGGGAGGAGGTCACAGTAAGCAGAACACTTCACTGGAGGGGTGCGGCTGGAATCCTTTGTTTTGCAAAATGTGAAGACAGTATTGTTGGTGTGAAGGATCCTCAGGTTGCTTCAGGACAGGGTGTGGCACTCGGAGGAGAGCTTGTCTCCTTCCTTACCTGAGAGTGGAAAGATCAGCGGGATGGAGATGGGAAGGCTCAGATAGAAGGAAGGGAAAAGAGATAGATTGCACACAGGTCCTGACTTTGAAAGACTATGCTTTTTTTTTCCTTCATTTTTTCCCTCTCTTTCTCTTTTTTTGTCACATTTCCACTGAATGGAAATGATTGACTGAGATCTTAAACACAGAATCAGCAAAACAGCAATATGACTTAAAATGAGTATCTTCTCTCAGAATTTCCTCTTAGAAATTCATTTGTGAGTGTATTGGCCAGGAGGAGGAATCTGGAAGGGCATGAGCCTCACTGAAATTTTACTGAAGCCAGTTCATCCTCATTTTCACTGCAGTATAATTGGCGAGACTCTCAGGAAAGAGGTTTGATTGTTTTAAGTGTGATTCATTAGTGGATCAGTCACAGGAGGTGGGGCAACACTGCCTACTTTAAGTGTTATACAAAGGCTGTGCATTTTTATTATTATCCATAATTTCTCACACAACAGGCCTGTTATACAAAGCTGCTCAGAATTAGTGTGCAATTCCTCCTCAGCTTCTGATGCAGGTCAGCTTGTGGGTCTTAAAAGATTGACTGTGGCCCTTTAAAAACACTCTCTGTGTTGTGGGGTGTAATTAATCACAGCAACAGAAGCAAAATATATTGTTTCCTTGCTGAGAATAGCATGTTTTCTTTGCTTATGAATTGATCCCTTAAACATTCCTCATGGGAATATATTTTTCCCTTCTAATACAAACCAGCTTTAAACTACAGATGTGCTAATCTATCTGTTAGGAAGTTCCAGGGTTCATTGATTTGTGGGACGCATAGGTATTCATCTACTTTAGATGGAAACCTGAAAGAAGGGACAATTAATTAAGTCATCCTGCAGTTATTTTTCAAAACTATAATATAAGCAGTGACGGGGAAAACCCCCCAAGGCTTTAGAGTTTGAATTTGGTTTGAATAAGCCTCTGAACTTTTGCAAATTGGGGTGATTTGAGGAAAAATAAAGGTATTGTGTTTTGCATTAGGGAATGCATACCCTGTACCTCTCATACGGGGTTTAGCACATTCAGCCTTCAGTCTGAGGGGCATGTGTGGTGATGTGAATCTTATTGCATGTCTGTGGGGTATATGATCTTCCCTATATGAGCACAAGGGTCTTTAGAAAGAGACTGTTTCCTGTACCACTCTTCATTTTGCTCAGTGCCCCAGTACGTGTCATGGCATGCAAGTTATCCATATCTTTTACATCTTCAATAAAACATTAATTTGTTTATTCACTTTTACCCAAACACTAATTGAACATCTACTAGGCATCATCCCTAGATTCAGAGAACTCACAATTAGCAGAGACCCATCGTTATTTAGGGATACGCAAATCCCACTTTCTCATATCTCTTCTGGTTCTATAAACCAATGAGCTTTGGGAGGAAACATTACCATAAATACGTAATCTACCCTATGCCCCAAATCCTTTTGGAAGTAGGCAGGACATAAATATAAAACAGAGGAGGCTGTTCATAGAATTATCCATGAAATATTCAACTCAACTAAAATACATTGACCATCTATAAAATGCAAAGGGCAAAGCTAAGTCTGTTGATAGCATACCTACTAGAGACTTCAAAAATGCAGCAAGAAATATTTTTCAAATATGCATATTTAATTACATCCATTAACCAAGTTAGAAACATTCAGTGAAGTCCCAAGTCCTTAACATTGCTAATGTGGCCTTCATGTGCTAGCTTCTTCTCTTTGGCCTCCCATCTTCAGTTTCCCGCGGTCTCTCTATATGCCAGGCATTCTAGTGAGCCCCGGTTCCTTGAGGTGCCAAGTTCTCTCTCACCTCTAGACCTTCACATACACTGTTGGTTTGCCTGGAACTTTCTCCTCTGCCACCCTATTCCCTAGCACCTCCCCACTTAACCTTCAGGCCTCTATTTAAACCTTGCTCTTTCTCTAAGCTATTCCTTGTTTCTAGATCTGAATTTGTGTTTGGAGGCCAGAACATCATGTATTTCTACTATCTTAATATCTAATGCATATGGATTTTTGTTCAGAGTTTGCCTTCTCTGGTAGATTGTGAGTTCCATGCAGGCAGAAGCCTGTAGCATAGAGCCCGGCACTTAACATGCACTTAGTAAATACTTGTTGAATGAATGAATAGAGAATCATATACTCTATAGCCAAATTTCAACAGTATTTGATAAAAAAATATATTTAACACTACACATTCATTTGAGAGTTTCTATTGTTGAGAAAATTCTTCGGGATTTCTCAGTAACTGTGGTTATTGGTTTCAATGGAAGGAGTCATTTTGCTGCAGACACGGTGAAATAATAAAAGAAATTTCTACCTTCATGAAAAAAGAAACCTTTGATATTATTTTATTCATCAACATAAAAGTATTTCAAATATGAAGTTATTTCTAATATCTCAACTCTCTCAGAACCATCTCAAAGAACAGAAGAAAAAATATTGTCTTGCCCTTACCAAATATCAAAAACATAGTTATTTGTTGTTACTATTTTCAGGTAACAGGTGGTAGGTGATTTAAAATATTGGTTGAGGCAAGAATGTGCTTTTTGCTTGGTTTGTCATAGTGGGAGGGGCAGAAAAAATATGTAATGGATTCAGCAATAAAGACCAATATCAAACTCTGGCTCTCTAACTTTCAAATTATGGGCAAATCATTTCAATTGTCAGGGCCTCTCTTTTTTCTTATTTGAAAAATGGCAATAATATCATGTATTTCAAAACACTCATGCAACAAATTTTTATTTAGCAATTACTCTAATTTTAGGTACTATTCCAGATTCTTGAAATAAATCACATATAAATCAAATAAATCAAAATCCTAACAAAGAATTTATATTTTAGGGACTGTTCAGGAAAGCCCTTTCTGAATGGTGAAATACTACATAAATGCCACATTTTTTTTTATTCTTTCTGTTTTGTTTTGTTTTTTTGCCAACTTTGTTAACTTTCATTCCTGATTCTTGTGACTTTAAAAATTTAGTTTTATGAATGAGACCTAAAGGAAATTACACCGTGATGTTTAATGCTAACACTGTCCTGATGCCTAGAGACACTAAATCCATCACCAAATAATTTATCTAAAGTCATCAAAAACACAAAGCCTGAAATGAGCCATGATTAGTTGGTGTATATTTGTGGAAAATTCAGAGTAGTTTGATGTTAGCACAAAATACAAGTGATGTGCTTTTTTAGATGGTAAGTTATCAATACGTGTCCACTGTTAATGAACTTGATGCCTCCACTCAATATTCTGTTTATAATTCTATTCACTCATGGCAAAATCAAAAGAAAGCAAGTTATATAGCATAATAAATTAAGAAAGAAAATTTAAGCCTAGAGTACCCTATTTCACTTTCAGAAACAAAGGTATTTTGGAAAGCAATGTGTTATATTACAAAAGAACAAGGGCTGCTGACACTTCTTATGTTCAAATCCTAACCATCCACATGTTGTGACTTTGGATGTGTTGTTTTACTTCCTCAGATCTCATTTTCTCCATCAGCAAAAAGAAGTTGGAAAACAGTAGGATGTGCTAAGAAAAATTAGTTGTTTGTATTATTATTGTTGTTGATGTTGATGGTTTTATAGTACAAAATACAAAGTATTCTCACTCTCAGTGTATTTTGAATATGCTGTGTCATATTTTGAATAATTCTTGCAGTTCAGGAATCTTACAGGGGAAAGGGTCTATTAAGACCCAGTCACACGAGTCTCCCTACCTCATGTGAATCACTGTCTATGGTCTTTATTAAATGAAACTTACAAAAAGGGCTCCCAACTCCTGAGGGGTGGCTGTAACCTGTGCCAGCAGATCATGATTGAGGATAGATATTCCAAAGAAGAGACA
Organism: Canis lupus dingo; assembly: GCF_003254725.2. NCBI lineage: Eukaryota > Metazoa > Chordata > Mammalia > Carnivora > Canidae > Canis > Canis lupus. Next base: position 86,885,108 of record NC_064245.1, read on the forward strand.
TTTGAAAAATAGAAGTCTCAAAATGTCCCCAAGAGAGCAATCATGGCTCTTTATGGGACCTTAATAGTTCTTTTTTTTTTTTCATAGTTCACACTTCATTCTTAGAGGATAAAGATTAGAGAAGGTTGAGGAAAAGAAAGAAAAGGGGAGAGAATGGAGAGATTTTGCTCTTATAAAATTAATTATTTTTTCTTATGAAAATAATATGTGTTTGTTATAACTTGCAAAACAATGTAACAATGTGTCAATAGAAAAACCACTAGCACCACATCCCCACCCACTTATCATGTCTTTCTTATTTCCCTGAGATGGGCATTCCCTGAGATGGACTCTATTCTTCTACTCCTTTCTCTGAATTCATACAAAGGTACCTATATACTTTTATATATGGGAATATCTGTTGCCATTGTTTGTAATTATGAACATGGGATCATAAAATTATATATATATGCATATATATATATAAAAACACAAACACTGGAGCATACCTGCCCACATCAGGTACTATGGAATGGATCTAACTCATAAGAAATGCAAAATATCCCATAGTACAGAGTTGGCCACAAGTAACATTTCTCTATTGATAAATTTTCAGGTTGCTTCCAGGCTTTTATATTGTTATTTACTTTGTTTGTTTTACCACTATACTATAGCAATGAAAATCCATGTTCATGTATATACACCAATAATTTTATTCCTGTAGCATAAATTCCTCAAAAAGAGATGCAGGGCCTAAGAGTATGTATCTTTCTAGTTGTAAAAGATAATGGAAACATTTAAAAATTAAAAAAAAAAGATAATGGAAGATTATTCACCCCTGGTGGCTCAGCAGTTGAGTATCTGCCTTTGGCTCAGGTCATGATCCTAGAGTCCTGGGATGAGTCCTGAATCAGGCTCTGTGTGGGGAGTCTGCTTCTCCCTCTGCCTGTGTGTCTGCCTCTCTCTCTGTGTCTCTCATGAATAAATAAATAAAATCTTAAAAAAAAAGATTATTCACCCCAAAATTCTGTAATAGGTCAAGCTCCAGTCAGAAATGTATAAAAGGATGTTTGCCCATATGCTTGTAAGTCTTGGCCAACCCAATAGGTGAAACAGAGCATCGCATTGTTAACTTAATTTGCATTGTCCTGACTGTTTAGTTTACTTTTTTGTTTTTTCATAAGTCTCTTTCACCATTTGTATATGATATTTTTAAAATTTACCTAATTGGACCCTCTGATTATTTTAAAGGTATTTTTAGAGATAATTCCAGAAGCACAGAAAGATTGCAAATATAATACAGACAGTTGCTGTATGTAGGCTTCTGCTAACATCTTACATAGGCACTGAACTTCAGTACTATACTCAGCTAACCCAAAGACTTATTTGTATTTTCTCAGTTTTCCCACTAGTATGGTTTTTCCATTCAAGGATCTAATGCAGGATTCCACATTTAGTTGTCACATTCTTAGTCCCCTTCAGTCTGTGACAGTTCCAAAGTCTTTCCATAACCTTGACACATTGAAGAATATGGTCATTTATATTGGACAATGTTCCTCCATTTGGTTTTATCTGATAATATCCCATGATTTAATTGGGATCTTATTTTGGGAAATAATATCCAAGAAATGATGTGTTCTTCACAGTGCATCATTTCAGAGGTTATATTGTGTTGATATGCCTTAGGATCAATGCTAACATTGTTTACTCATTCAAGGTTGTATCTGCTAGGATTCTTAAGTTACTATTTTTAGTTTGTAAGCTCTAAATATTCTGAGGTGAATAACTGGAGACAATGCATATATCCTACTTTTGCTACTAATTTTCAGAATCATTGAAAATAATGCTTGTGGCAATTACTGTTGGTGTGTCCTAATAGAGTAATTTTCTTTCTCTCATTCCCTCAACATTTACTAATGTAATTATTCTGTAAGGAAAAGTTGATCCTCTCCCTCATCGATTTTTATACTCAATTATTTATACCAGTATGGAATCTTTGATAATTATTTTAACCTTTTAATTTTAATTCAGTACTATCAATGACTTTGTTATCAAATTGTTTGAACTTTGGGCATGCAGAGCTCATTCAGGTTGCCACATGTGGACTTTGGCATGCCTGCATATGTTTCAATATTGCAAGATACTAAGCATATCTTGCATTTTTCCTATTTTATCCCTATAATTCACTAGTATTTCAAGGTCCCTGTTTGCTTTGTGTGTGTGTGTGTGTGTGTGTGTGTGTTTAATGGAGAATGGTATTTAGAAAATACTATTAAATGGTATTTAGAAACCAAGATGTGAGCAGTAGGTGTGCTCAGTACTGCTGGGTATGTCATCACTTTTAGTCTAGAAAATATATGCATATATACTCCCTCAGGTATATATGCAAACATCATTTATTTTCATTTGCATATATATTTACAAAAAAGTGTGTCCCTAGTGATTCAGTTGATTCCAACACAGTACCACAGAGCTCATTCTATCCCTTTCATCTTAATTTTATTTTATTCCTTCTACTAAAGAAAAGGTTTCTCATTATCTACATTGTATCTGCTCATTGGTTAAACCTTAATTTACAAATAGAATAGTTTCATATGGGCTTATCTATATCCTTGTGAGAAAGAAACTTACGAATAAATGCACAATACCTGTGTACAATCATTTTTGTCTTTAGCCCTGTAGTATCCACTCAAAACATTATTACCAGCATCCTTAGATAGCTTCCCCACCAACCCCTTAAGTGTGATGATGTGATTCATATGTAATACACCTGGATTTGCTTGTTTCCATCTGCATTTCATCTTCCTTCTGCATCCTGGCTGATTTAATTACATAGAGTCAAATTCATTCTTGGTTGATACAGTTTTGTGGGCTTTGACAAAGGTAGATCCAGCACCACACCTCCATGAAAACAGTTTTATCATCTTCAAAATTCCCTCATGATAGCCCTTCCCACATCAAAAACCATGTCATCTGCAAACAAAGTTCTACATATCCCTTCTCTATCTGTATACCTCTTTTTTGTCTTATTGCATTAGCTGGGACTCCTGCTACACTGCCATATAGGAAGAGAGAGAAAGAGAGAGTTGTTCCTAGTACAGTTCCTGCTTTTACTGGGAAAGAATCTTTCTCATCACTAAGTATGATGTTAACTGTAGGTTTTTTGCAAGTGTTCTTTATCAAGTTGAAGAAGTGCTCCTCCATTCCCAGTTTGCTGAAAATTTTTGTTTTGAATGGGTCTGGATCCTGTTGAAAACTCATCTGTGATGGATTACATTAATTGATTTTCAAATGTTGAATCAGCCTTGTATACCTAGAATATATGCTTGTAAGGTATAATTATTTTTATATATTTTTATGTATTATTATTGTAGTCTACTTGATAATATTCTCTGAGTATTTTTGAATTGATATCCATGAAAGTTATTGGTCCATAGCTTCCCTTTCTTGTTACGTCTTTCTCAGGTTTTGGTATAAGGGAAATGCTGGTCTCATAGAGTTAGGAAGTAATCTCTCTGCTTCTGTTTTTCTGGAAGAAGTTGTAGAGAATTGAAAGAACTTCTTTCTAAAATGCTGGTTGAATCCACCAGTGATCCTATCTGGCCTTGAGCATTCTGTCCTGGAAGGTTTTATTTATTTATTTGTGAGAGACACAGAGAGAGCTTTTGTTTTCCTTGATTTTCTCTATCAATTTCCTATTTTCAATTTCATTGATTTCTACTCTGATTTTTATTATTTCTTTTCTTCTTCTTCCTTTGGACTTAATTTACTCTTCTTCTTTCTTAATGTTTGCTCTTTTAATGTGATCTTAGTTTCCTAAGGTGGAAAAACTTATATGACTGATTTTAGATCTTGCTTATTTTCTAATGTACACATTCAAAGCTATAAATTCCCTTCTAAACACTGCTTTTGCTGCATCACACAAAAACTTGATAGGTTGTATGTTAATTTCTTTTTAGCTTAAAATATTTTAAAATTTCTTGTTAGAGTTCTTTGACATATGTTATTTAATTTCCATGCATTTAGGTGTCTTACAGCTTTCTGTTATTGATTTCTAGTTTTCTGAGACTATACTTTACATGATTTCCATTCTTTTAAATTTATTAAGGTGTATTTTATGGCACAGAATATTGTCTATCTTGGTGGATGTTTCATGTGAACTTAAGAAGAATGTGTACTCTGCTCTTGTTGAATAAAGTTTTCTATAAATGTCAATTAGATCTAGCTGATGGATGCTGCTGCTCAGTTCAACTATGTCCTTACTGATTTTCTGCCTGTTGTATCTGTCAATTACCTTAAGAGGGATGTTGAAATCTCCAACTACAAGAGTGAATTTGTCTATTTCTTCTTGCATTTCTATCTCGTTTTTGTTTGTTTGTTTGTTTGTTTAAGGTATTTTAGTGATCTTCTGTTAGGTGCACACATACTAAGAATTGTTATGTCTTAGAGAATTAAACTTTTATCATTATGTAATGTTTCAATACATCCCTGGTAATTATTCATGTTCTAGAGTTTGTCTGAAATTAATATAGCTGCTCTAGGTTTCTTTTGCCAAGAATCAACATGATGTATTTTCCATTACTTTTAAATTATCTGTGTTTTTATATTTAAAGTGGGTTTTGTGTAGACAACAAATAGTTGGGCATTATTCCTTTAAACAGTCTGACAATCTTTATCTTTTAATTGGTATATTTAGACCATTGATGTTTAGAGTGACTTTGATATAGTTGGATTCATATATACTATATATTTTTATTGCTCTCTTTTCTTTGCCTTTTGTTCTTCCTTCCTTTCTTCCCTCCTTTTCTCCCTCATTCCTTTTCTTTCCTTCGTTCCTGACTTTTTTCCTTTCTCTTTCTCCTCCTCATTTCCCTTCTTCTGTCTTCCATTCCTTTTCAGACTTCTCTGGTATTAATTAAGCATTTTATATTATTCCATTTTCTCTTATCTCTTACTTAAGTTATACTTTTTCTTTTATGTTTAAGTGGTTGCCTTAGAGTTTGAAGTATACATTTCCAACCTACCAAATCCATTTTCAAATAAAACTAGATCATTTTACAAGTAGTACAAACACCTTATAATGAAGTAATCCTGATTCTCCTCTCCTGTTCCTTAGAACATTGCTATCATTCATTTCATTTTTCCATAAACTATAATAATTAGATTACTGCTATTATTTTGACCAAACTGTTATGTGCTACATCAACCTAAGAGTAAGAGAAACAAAAGGTTTTATTTTACCTTTATTTTTTCCTTTTCTAATACTGTTTCTTTTTAAATGTAGATTTGGTTTTCTGATCTATATAATTTTTCTTGTCTCTGAAGAATTTATTTTAGCAATTTTGCAAAGCAAAAGGTCTACTGGTGAAAAACCACAACTTTTATTTGTCTGAGAAAGTATTTCTCCTTTGGAAGGATAATTTCAATGGATAAAGAATTCTAGACTGATGGGGCTTTTGTTTTTGTTTTGTTTTTTTTTTTTTTCTTTACTTTTAACATTTTAAATACTTCAGTCCACTCTCTTTTTGTTTATTTGGTTTCTGAAGAGACATTTTATTAATTCTTACCCTTGCCCATCACAGGGTAAAGTGGCTTTCTTCTCTGGCTTCTTTTAAGATTTTCTCTTTGTCTTTGATTTTTGGGTTTTATGTTTTTTTGTTTTTGTATTTGTTCTGTTTGGTGTTCTCTGAGTTTCCTGGATATGTGGGGGTTTGGTATCTATCATTGACATTAATTTTAGAAAATTAACCATCATTATTATTTCAAACATTTCTTCTATTTGGTTCCTTCTTTCTTCTCATTCTATCATTCCATTACATGTGTGTCTGCCTTTGTCATTGTCTCACAGGTTTTGTATATCCTGTTCCACCTTTTTCATTTTTTTCTTTGCATTTTGGTTTTGGAAGTTTCTATTGATATTTTTTTTAGGTTCATGGGTTTCTTCTTTTTTTTAAAGATTTTATTTATTTATCCATGAGAGATACATACACAGAGAGAGGGAGATAAAGAGAGAGGGAGGGAGGCAGAGACACAGGCAGAGGGATAAGCAGGCTCCATGCAGGGAACCTGACACAGGACTCGATCCCAGGACTCCAGTATCACACCCTGGGCCAAAGGCAGATGCCAAACCGCTGAGTCACCTAGGGATCCCCCATGGGTTTCTTCTTTAACTCATCTAGTCTGTTAATAAACCTATCAAAGCCATTCTTCATTTCCTTCAGTGTTATTATTTCTAGTTTTTCTTTTTGTTACCTTCTTAGAGTTTCCATCTCCTGATTACTTTATCGGTCTGTTTTTGCATATTGTCCACTTTCCCCATGAGAGTTCTTAGCATAGTTCTTAATCATAGTTTTAAATTGTTGTTCTGATGATTCCAAAATTATTGTCACATCTGGGACTGGTTATTAGCCTTGCTCTTTCTCTTCAAACTGTATTGTCTTTTGGTATGTTTGTAATTTTTAACTGTAAATTAGATGTGATATGCTGGGTAAAGGTAAAGTAAGCATGAGGGGTTATGTTTATATGACTAGGAGACTACATTTACTGTTTTACCTATAGTTGTCAGAGGCTAAACTTTCCTCTAATGTCTTTATTTTTATTCTCCCTGTTGTCTTTGTGTTTCCCTAAAGATATCTATATCTATCTATCTATCTATCTATCTATCTATCTATCATCTATCTATCTATCATCTATCTATATCTATCATCTATCTATCTATCTATCTATCTATCTATCTATCTACCATCTATCTATCATCTGTCATCTATCTTTAAGTAATGTCTTCAGTATAAAATTCTTTCCATTGTATCCCTTTTTTTATTTATCAATGTGGTGGTAAGCTTTGGGTGGAACTGTTCTGAAGTCCTATGACTGGGTCTGTCTTTTAGTCAACCTGTGCCTATGGGCTGTGAACTTTACAAATGCTTCCCGGTCTTCCTTAACCCTGGATAGGACAGGATATTTATTGGGGCCTAGAACTGAGTACTTTCCTTCCATTAGGTCAGTTAGCCTCTGGTAAAATAATTTTCCTTGTGGGATGGTCTTACTAAGAAGAACAAAATATTCTGGATATATTTCAAAAGGACCACTTTTGCCCTCCCAGTGCCAGAAGCACAAGGAGATTTTTCACTGACCTTCACTGTGCCAATCTGGTAGGGCTCCTGGAGGTAAAATTCATGGAAGTGTAGGAGAATCCCTAACACAAGGTCTCCTAGAAGTATACAAATATCAAATTTATCCACATAGAGTTTCCAGCAATTTGTTAGAGTTTAAGTTTTCCTACCCTGACTGATCTTAATAGCAATTTTTCTCCTGCTTCATGGGCTTCTGCTCCATTAAGCTGGGATTCTTTGAAACCACGTCTGTCTTCAATTTTCAGGACAGCAGTGTTCCCTGTGACCTTAATTCTCTGATGAACCTACAAAGAGTTATTTCAACTTATTTTGTTTTTGTTGTTTTTGTTGTTGTTGTTGTTGTTTGAGACAAGAGTTATGACTTCCATGCTCCTTATATTCTCAGATCAGAAACTGGGAGTCCCATCAACAGTTTGCTTTTTAATTTCAAATTCCTTTTGTTCACTGCTAGAACATAGAAATAGATTTGATTTTTAGGCTTTGACTTTGTTTCTATAACCACATTAGCCTCTAGGAGTGTGTTTGTAGTTTATTGGGGATTTTAAATGTAGACAACCATGATGTCTGCAATACTGCTATCTTTCAAATCTAAATGACTTTTATTTCTTTTTCTTGCTTTATTGCCCAGGCTAGAACACCTAGCACAATGGGGAATATAAAAACATCTTTGGCATGTTCCCCTATGTTGGTGTGGGGAGGGAATTTCAATTTTTCACCATTATTAAGTATGATGTTAGCTGCATTTTTTCCCTCTGGTTGGTTTTAGTTGTTTTGGCTTTGTATAGCTGTTCTCTATCAAGTTAAGATAGATTCCTTATCTTCCAAGTTTGCTAGAAGTTTTTAAAATCAGGAATAGCTATTGGATTTTCTGAAATGTTTTTCTTCATTGGGATAATTAAATGATTTTTCTTTATTCATCAGTTAATATAACAAAGTACATAATTAATTTTTGAATTATGAACCAGCATTCTTGGGATAAACCCCACTTTTTCATGATAAATCTTTTTTATATGCTTCTAGATTCAAGTTGGTTAATATTTTTCTTGAGGCTTTTTTTAATTCATAAATGATACTGTTCTATACTTTTCACAATACCTTTATCTGGTTTTGGTAATAAAGTAATGCTTATATTGCCTCATAAAATGAGTTGGGAAGTGCTCCCTCATATTATCTAGAATCATTTTGCAGAAATTTTTTTCTTAAATATTTGGTAAAGTCATAAGAGAAAACATCTGGAACTGGATTTTACTTTTTTGAAAATTTAACTATGAATTCAATTTATTTGATATATGATTAATGCATTATGTATTTTTCCTTGAGTTTTGGTTGTTTGTGTTTTTCAGGAATTGATACATTACCCCTAAGTTGCAACTTTATAGGAATATAGTTATTTATATTATCTCTTTTGTTATTCTGTTTTACTTCATTATTTTATTGTAATGTCCATTTATAGTATGTCCTATTAATATCTGTCATGTCTATGTTGTGAGCTTTTAGTTTTGTTCCTTTAATTATATTAATGTCTCTAGGGTCTGTAGTGATATCCTTTCTTTTAATGTTGACATGGTAAATTATGTCTTCACACTTACTTCCTTCATCTGTCTGGCTAGAGGTTTATTAATTTTATTAATTGTTCATTTTTTTATCTGATGTTTTTCTATTTTTTTTAAAGATTTATTTATTTATTCATAAGAGACACAGAGTCAGAGACACAGGCAGAGGGAGAAGCAGGCTCCATGCAGGGAGCCTGATGTGAGACTCAATCCCGGGACTCCAGGAATCACGCCTGGGCTGAAAGTGGTGCTTAACCCCTGAGCCACCGGGGCTGCCCTGTTTTTCTATTTTTATTATTATTTATATTTATTATTTAATCTTCCGCTTGCTTTGGGTTTAGTTTGTTCTTTAGTTTCATTTTCTACTTACAGTTATTTGAAACTTATTCAGTTCTAAGAATTAACCCACAGGTTTAACAGTGAACACTGCTATTGATGCATCCCACAAATTCAGATACTGTTGTATTTTTATTTTTATTCAGTCTAAAATATTTTTTTCAATATTTCTTGAGACCTCCTATTTGAGTCATCGATTACTTAGACACGAGTTGTTTAATTTCCAAGTACTTGGAGATTTTCCAGCTATCTTTTTGTTATTTACTTCTACTTTCATTCCATTATGGTGAATGAACATACTTCATATTATTTCTAATATTTAAATTTGTCAAGATTTGTTTTATGGCCCAGAATATGGCCTGTCTTAATGAATAGACCAGGTACATTTGAAAGTCAAATGTATTCTAAACTTGTTGAGCGAAATTTTTTATAAAAGTGAAATAGAGCTATTGGTTATAGGGTAATTTGTATCTTTTATATCTTTATTTTCTCTTTTTGAATTTTTCTATTTTTCCTTATAGTTCTATGTTTTTCACTATGTGCTTTAGCACTCTGCTGAGTACATATGTGTTTAAAAATTTTATGTGTTTTGAGATCCCTGGGTGGCGCAGCGGTTTAGCGCCTGCCTTTGGCCCAGGGCGCGATTCTGGAGACCCGGAATCGAATCCCACGTCGGGCTCCCGGTGCATGGAGCCTGCCTCTCCCTCTTCTGCCTGTGTCTCTGCCTCTCTCTCTCTCTCTCTCTGTGTGACTATCATAAATAAATAAATAAAAGTTTAAAAAAAATTATGTGTTTTTGAAAAATTGTCTATGTCATAATTTATGACATAATTATATAGTATTCCTCTTTTTCCAGAATAATATTTCTTATTCTGAAGTCTGCTTTATCTGATATTAATCCAGCTATTTTCTTTTGGGTGTTTGCATGATACAATTTTCTCCATATTTTTACTTTTAATGTACTTATATTTAAAATTGGTTTAAGCAAAGATCCTCCTAAATTTTTCTAATACTGTTACAGTTTTATATTTTCAGTGAAATTTTAAACCTAATCTTTATTCCAAAATAGTGTAAGAGCGCAGTCTTCCTTTGTTGTCTTTCAGATGGATAGCAAATTTCAGCAGCACTATTTTTTATGAAAATCATTCTTTTCCCCAATGAGTTTAAGTAGCGCTCTTCTTGTATATTGATTGCTTATATATACTTAAAGTTATTTTTTGAGTTCTTTTTTTTTATTTTTAAGATTTTATTTATTTATGAGAGACAGAGAGAGAGAGAGGCGGAGACAGGCAGAGGGAGAAGCAGGCTCAATGCAGGGAGCCTGACGTGGGACTCAGTCCTGGGTGCCCAGGATCAGGCCCTGGGCTGAAGGCGGCGCTAAACTGCTGAGCCGCTTGGGCTGCCCTTTTTTGAGTTCTCTTATCTAGTTTCATTGATATATCCTATATCTTTTCCTAGATATTCTATCATTAAACTTTTAAAATGTCCCAGGAAATAATTCTACACTTTCTCTTTATAAGAAAATCCACTGTTTGAGAAGCTTATGGCCAGAAAAATCCAATATCAGAATTTCTCACACTTTTACCCAAAATCATTCAATTGTAAGCTACTTATCTCTTTTCAAAGCTGTAATAATCTGTTTACTTTTACCTGAATAGAAAGAGTTTTGCAGGAAAAAAATGTTGTTAGTTTTAATAATCATATGCCCATATTACCCTGAAAGGAAAAAAAAAAAAGTAAAACAGTTGTGTATGCAATAATTCTGCTAGTTTCTATTTCTTCTTTCAAATTTCAATTATGAAGTCTGATTTTTATCTTGATCTAATTATTTTAGGAACCAGAGTTATAATATGCATTCATATGCAGTTAACTTTATTCAGTGCTGGGATAGCCTATAAAGCTTTTAAAAACATCTCTATTGTATTCAGCCAAGTTCTAGGTTCTTTGGAGATACAAAGTCATATACAACACATAATGATTTTGGTATTTTTGCAATCTAGTTAGGTGATCTAACATAGACAGTGGCATTTATCAGTAATATAAGACAGTAAATGTCAAGTGTTCAATGAGTGATTTAATTTATAAGTGCTTGGGTGGGGAGGTGCTCAGAAGGAACTAATGTTTAAGGAGCCATGAACCTTTAACACATGCATTACAAATATGTTTAATTAATCCTTATAACTACTCTGTGACTAGGAATTAATATTCCAAATATACTATGGCAGTTCCAGGAAGCTATTATAGGAAGTTAGGGACATATAAGCATGGCATAGTGGGAAGTGTGTTCTCTAGACTGTGCACTCCCTATAAGGTGAATTCAAGGCTGGAAACTGGGTAAGAAAGGTATTACTCTAGGTTACCAATGTCAGGTCACTGGTTAGAACACAGCAGTAAATTCTGACCATATAGTATTTCTGGAAACTAGAACTGATCTAGGGGAGGATAATTAAGAAGTAAAGACAGGCACTCTGGTAAAGATGCTAATGTTGCTCCTAGTTGGTCTACTGTAACCAAAAAGGGGGGACTTTCTATATTTAAGAAGAGAGAAACAGGTACAGATACTTCTCAATTTGTATGGCAGTGCAGGATTGCAAAAATGGTCATAAAAGTTGAAATCCTACAGAACAAACTTAATCAAGGAAGAATCATGATTATTCTGTGACCTTTAAAAATTTTTATCAAAACATTAAAAAGTCTTTGACTGACTAGTGTAGATATACAGACAAATGGAAAAAATGCACAATAAAACTAATACTACTGCACCATAATTTAAAACATTGGAAAAACAGAATTAGTCATTGTTTCTTTGTATTCAAAAATAATTTGAACAGTGCTTGCCTTCCTCTTGTCCTATAGCTTAAAAATATGAAGTGAACATCTTTTCTATGCCTTGGCAAATTGCTATAAAACTTTCTAAGTTTGGATCACTTTCTAAAATGTTATCTTTTGCACTTCTAATGTCATTAAATATCTTTGAAATTTTCTTTAATGTAAAGCTTTTGCTGGCATTATTTCTACTAGGATATGTCATTTTTTTTCATCATAACTACTTTCTTCATGTATGTTGATAAATTCACCTTCACTAATTTCCTTTGGATTCTTATCTAGAGTCTTTCAAATAGTGAGTGTCTATATTCCATAGTCAGCAATTTCTTCTATTACTCCATTTACATTTTATTGTAATTTCCCTTCTTCCACTGTTATCACTTTTCACTTATTTGCTGTATTTTTATCTTTGTGGCCAATTTTCTCTTTTGATTATCCACTTTTGTACAATGTCACAGTTGCTTTATTACAAGGAGACAAAGAGGCAAAACAACTACATGTTTTGTTATTTGCAGGTAAAACAACTAACAATGCACACAGCAATAATCATCAGCAAATTTTCAAATAATTAACACCATTGGTCATTATACACATCTGTTATTTACCCAGTGATTTTGGACTAAAGAATTAACCATGAAAGTTTGTACTTTAAGCAATTACTCACAGTTAATATATCATGATAACTGAAATTTGAACCACACTGAAGAGGACTGGCATTATTTAACTAAACAAGGTACCCAAAGTTCATGCATATTGGAACCATCAAAGGGAAAACTGTTTTCATATACACAATTATGGATAAGGAGTCAAGAGTTATATAGAAGGGAATTACATGGGAAGAAAATGTAAATGAATAGGACAGTGGTCCTCAAAGAATAGTCAACAGACCAGAAGCATTGACATTGTCTGGAAACTTGTTATAAGTACAAATCTAAGACCCATCCCAGACTGATTGAATCAGAAACTCCAGGAATGGGGCCTAGCCATGTTTTAATAAGTTCTCCAAGTGAGTCTCATACTATAAGTTTGGGAACCAGTAATAGAGATGATAGGGAGTGACAAGGTAGAGAGTAGGATTTGAATGAGGGCAAATCTCTTATTTTATTTATTTATTTTTTTAAGATTTTACTTATTTATTTGAGAGAGAGAGAGAGAGAGTGCAGGAGAGAAAGAGAGCATGAGCAGAGAGGAGGGGCAAAGGGAGAGGGAGAAGCAGATTCCCAAATGAGCAGGGAGCCCAATGCAGGGCTCAATCTCAGGACACTGGAATACGACTTGAGCTGAAGGCAGATGCTTAACTGACTGAGCCACTCAGGTGCCCCATTAACCCCTTATTTTAGAAGTGAGAACCTTTGGCAGAAAATGTCCTTTAAGGTTCTGTGAGTCAGTATTGCCACTAGAGATGGGTGCGATGTGGATAGGCTCTTTTAGGTTTATACTACCTACAAAAATAAAAGTATGGGAAAGACCAGCATAACTACCTCATATCTATGCTGTTTAGGCCATGAAAGATCATGGATAACTGGATATATTACCTGAGAGGACACAAAAGTCACAATCTCAGTAGCTAATAGAGAAAAATATTAAATTCAGGTCTTTTTGCCTTGAAACTTCATGTTCTTTAACTTCTATCACAATATTTATTCATGGTTAATCAAGACCTTATTCATAGGTTCAAATTCAAATGTCACCATTTAATGTGTGTGCGGTTTTAGAGATAATAATACCCACTTCAAGTGATTTTTGTAAAGATTAAAAGATATACATAATGTAGATAAAGTTCCTAGTCTGATCGATTATACTTCATAAGGCCTCAATTCTGTACCTAAATTCTTACATGGATTCCAATCTTCCCTTTCTTGCTACCAATTTTCTAGTAATAGTAGGCCTATAAATATTACACCTTAATAATTTAAAACGGCAGGGATCTTTGCTTTCTTTCCCAATATATTCTGAGATCCTAAAATCGTGCCAAAAATATAGTAGGTGCTTAATTAAAATCTGTTGAATGAATAAATGACTCCTCCACTAGTCCTACTTCAAAATCCTCACTCTCCATAAAGACAACCGGAAACATTTCAAGCATTAGAATGGTTTCGTGACAATGATATTTACATGGGGAGTGATTGTGCCAAAAATCCGTCTCAGTCTAAAGCATTCCCAATGAAGAAGATGGCCACCTAAACAAGTAGACGATCTCAGCATTAAGCATTATGGGATAGAGACAGCATATTCAGTGGGAAATGTAAATCAGATTCAAGAAAGGAAGCAAAGGCTATAACTACAAAAGTGCCAGGGTGAACACATCAAAGGGTCAGAAGTTAGAAGAATCAAGTGCAAATTAGGGAGTGGAGAGTGAGATGGATCCAGGCAAGCGGTACAGGAATAACACTATAAAAATTTGATGTCCTATGGTGCTCTCTGCATGGTGCTAAGTCTTGCAGGATTGAAAAATTTTTCTTGCATGCATTTTAAATGCTTTGATTTGTACTTAATGACAGGGAACTTGTATATGCCACTCAGTAAAGATGGATTTGTCCGAGGCCCTGCTAAATCAATGCATATTCACTGAAATCTCTTGTCATTGTTCTGTCAGAGAAAGCTCTGCATCCATTCTGCCACATGGAGATCTGGCTAGGCTCTATCGTGTTTGTAACCAGCTGGGACTTTTACTGGCTTCATTATGCCATTTATTTTATCAGTAGACAGTTTTCCTCTAGTCTTTGTTTTGCTTGGTGGAAGTTATGCTCCTTTTGTTTGTGTTATAATAGAGAACAAGCCATTTCCTTTTCAACATTAACAAGCCCATCAGTCATGCACTTTGACTTATAATTTTGAGTGCCTTTCAGCACTTTTAGGACCAAGAAAAGATGACATTATTCTGAGCCACAACATTACGGGGGCAAGAAATTCCCTCAAGAGGTCATATAATCTAATCCTCTGACTCCAATTGAACATTAGCTTTTGAAGAGCTCATCACTTATAGATAAAATCTTCCTTTTTTGCTTTATATTCACATGACATTGAAGGAAGCTACATTTTCTATGAGCCTAGAGGAAGAGAAAATGGCTTTCTCCAAGCCAAGGAATCTCACTACTCTCATTTGCCAAGATATACAACCTGGCAAAGAAACCTGTAAACGGATCATCAGTTCTGACCATACCTAATAGTTGAAGGGCTAGGTTGGCATATTTATCTTCTCTTGGTGTATCACAAATTACCACAAAGTTAGCTTAAAGTAACACAAATTATCTCACCATTTCAACGAGCCAGGAGTCCAGGAATCCAGGTGTTTTTCTCAAAGTCTCATCAGATTGAAACATAGGAGCTGAACAGAGCTGTGATTTCATCTGTGGCTCAGGGTCTTCTTTCCAGCTACTGATGGTTGAAAATTTTCAGCAGGAAAAGTAAGATTCCCATTTCCTTGCTGGCTGTCACCTGGGGGCTCTGAAACCTGCTCACCATTCCCTGTCATGTGAACATCTCTACAATACTGCAGATTCTTTTTTCAAGGGCTTCTGCTTGAAGTCCCTCTGATCTCTTAAGGGCATATATTATTAGATCAGACCCACTCACAACCATCTCCTCTTGACTATCTCAAAGTCAACTAATCAGAGACCTTAGTTACATCTGTAGAATCCATTCAACTTTGCCTAATCACGGGAGTGATACCCCTTAATATTCCCAGATTATATAAGGTGTGCAGGGGTAAGAATCTTGGGAACCAATTTAGAATTCAACCTATCACAAGTGGAGACACAGTAACCCATGATGTTAGCTTTGATGCTTATAGGTCAACCTCAAACTTAGTGACTTAATAATAATTGATGATTCACTTCTAGATTCTATGAGTTGGCAGTTTGGGCTGGGCTCAGTTGGGCAGCTCTGATCAGCTCATCTGGATTTACTCATACAACTGCAGTGAGCCGCTGGATTGACTTGGGGCTCACTGGTCCTGGATGATCTCATTCACATTTCTGGTGATTGGCAACAATGCTACCATTCTCCAAAATCTAGAAGGCTGTACCAGTCTTCTTCACAAGGTAGCTGGGTTCTAAAAGCAGCAAGAGGAATGGAAAGCACCTTTTCACCCCTGGGTTCTATCATGTTTCCTAATTTCCTTTCAGTCAAAGCAAGCAACATGTCCAACCCAAGATTCAAGAAGTGGAGAAATATATTCCTAATGGTAGGAGTTAAAGATATTGTAACCACATTTTAAATCTGCCACACCTACTAGAAATTTAAAGTCTTTCAAACAGGATAAGAAAGGCCACTGGGAACAGCATCACCATACCACACAGATATACTCTACTTCTGAAAAGCAAATAATGATTCTAAAATTCATTTGAAAAAAGAACTCTTTTAGTTCATCTTTTGAAATTAGACCATTTCTTTTAAAACCAGAGTTTTTCCATATTTCTTTCAATTTCTATTTTTCCTCTGGTTTCTTTTTAAAGTAGCTTTTCTACTTAATAATACAATATTGAAAGATATAAATCACTATTTCTCTATTACCTCATGAAAGATTTTGTAACTACATGCCCCCTTACAACCCCTTCTTATTTCAGCTTCATTAAAAATTAGGATGTACAATAAGAATATGTAATTTGACTCAATTATATTCAAAAACCAACCAGACTTGGACCTCGTCTCTGACATTGGAGCCCTCAGCATTCAAAGAAAATTACAAATGACTCAGCACATTTAATGATAATGCAAGCAGCTCTCTCTTCTTTCTGATCAAAGACTATAAGAATGAATGAATATCAATCAAAATAAAAGATTACAGGAGGAAAAAATATTTATTTGGCTTCATCTTGTCAGTAAAAATAAACCAAAGCAAGAAAAATCTCAAGAATAGTTTCTGAGAAAGTAGAAGGATAAAGAGAATGCTGATTTAACCTTATAAAAAAGGCACTATAATATAGGATTTTGGGAAAAAAATGTTTAAGATAAAGATATGAGCATTAAAGAGTAAGGGAGTAAAATGAGAAGAGAAAGGCCGGACAATATCTCTGTAACAAAAGCAAATACCTAATTTAAGTATAGCTAAGTATGTAGTTTAAATATGTATCATTTTATTATACTTAGGTTTCAAAAAAAAAAGTAAGCAAGGGAAAAACATTATATAGGGTCAACTTCCCTTAATACTACCAGCAGAATTGCATTTTTAAACAAAGGTGTGTTTGTATCCTTTACCTGCTTTAAAGAAGAACAAAAGCACTGATGGATTTTTATTATTCCCAGGATAAACCCCAAACTGGCATAGTTAGACCTAATATACCTAACAAGAGTTGCTTCAATCTCTGTGTTTTTATTTTACTCCATCTACCCGGAGGATTCATTAGTGCAGTTTTGGACAATTTCTTAAGGAATAGTAAGGTTTTGTTTCCCAAACCATTGTTAATTATTCTAATGGAATTTACCCCTGAGCACAGTAAATATTTCTTCATTAATCTGTCCTCACTAGATTGTGAATGACTCTAAGACAGAGATTATACGTGGTCCATTGTTAAAGTTGTAGCACAGAGCCTGAAACATATCAGGCGCTCATTTTGTGAGAATGAACAAATCAATCAATCAACAAATAAATAAATGGAATTTTTTTTATGAAGTATAAAAGAATCAGAGGCCAACTTCTCCAGCCTTCAAAAGCACTGATTACCAGAGGTCCATGGACTCCCTTAGAGTGATTTGACATGTCACCTGTCATTTTTTTTATAAGCTGATTGAGTAATACCAAATGTTAAAGTCAGCCAAATAGTGTGCCCTGGAGACTCTCTAATCAGTATTTTTTTGGGCCATATACTAAGGTGTCCTTTTATTTCATTGAAATACATGTTGGATTGCCTCACTAAATATGGTTTATGCCTGTTGTCCTGGTATAATTATTATTTGTGCCCTTTTCACTTCCAACAGTATTATTCTGTGGATCCTGAAACTCCAGTCATTTCCTGTTAGCCTAAAGTGTCTAATCCATGTGAATATTTAGAGAGTATAGAATAGATTGAATTTGGAACCACAATATCAAGGAATTAGGAGATTTGGATTCTACTTGAAGACTTGCCACTAACTTGATGTAATATTCATTGGAATCCACTTAACATTGAATTTACTTCAGCTATATTATCTGGAAAATGTAATAGGGGAAGGAGGTAAAATAGTATGATATAGTTTAAGATTTAAAAAACAAAAGTCCATGGTATTTTGATAGGGATTGCATTAAACGTGTACATTGACCTGGGTAACATTGACATTTTCACAATATTAATTCTTCCAATCCATGGCACTTGATGGGATGAGCACTGGGTGTTATTCTATATGTTGGCAAATTGAACACCAATAAAAAATAAATTTATAAAAAAAAAAAAAGATAAAAAAAAAATGAAATCAGGCAGCCAGGGTGGCTCAGTGGTTTAGCGCTGCCTTCTGCCCAGGGCGTGATCCTGGAGACCCAGGATCGAGTCCCACATCGGGGTCCCTGCATGGAGCCTGCTTCTCTCTCTGCCTGTGTCTCTGCCTCTGTGTGTGTGTGTGTCTCATGAATAGAAAAATAAAATCTTTAAAAATAAATAAAATAATTAAATCAAACTCTAGATTGTACAAAGTTAGAAGAAACATAGCATAGAGAAATGAAATGTACAGAACATCCTCAGATCTTATTATATTCATTACTTTTTTTTATGCTATCCCTTTACTAAACTTTTTACAAGAGTTGCAAGCAAATAAAATGTTGACTGTTTGTCTGTCACATCTTTTTTCTCTAGTGAAGGTGTAAATGAGCAATAAAATGGTTACCTGGTTGGTAATAGAACAGAGACAGTGAAAAAGTGGAGGACCAAAGCAATCTATAAATAGGCTAATGAGAACCAGAGTAACTGAGTAGATTGCCAATGATACTGTCTTCCTCAGAAAAGAAGGAAAGTGATATATATGATATTATATATATATAATATATTATATATATTCTGGGATTAACCCCATGAAAGCCAATCTATAAAATATTAGCTTTCTTAGAGTTTATTTGATCTAAGAAATAACACAGGGCAAAACAAAAGCAAAAAAGGTCATAGCCTGAAGACCCCAGGTATTCTGTGTCCTACGCTCCACCGCGCTACATCTCACAAAACCTGCATGCAGTACTATGGGCTGGCATCAATCTCTAATGGGAAGAATGATTTTATAAATTCCACATTTCCATTAGAATTATCTTACAACATAAATGTTACTACCTTATGTAAAATCTCACAGTAATTTATTTGCCATTGCCCATGGGATATAATTTAACTACTTTAATAGTAAATAAGAAGTTTCCATGGTAATTAATATCTACCCTTCAAGTGTCTTTTCTTATCCCTTCACCTCACTGTTTACCATGTTCTCAGCACACATCCTATAAGAAAAGTTATATTGAAAACTGATCATTTAGAACTTTGCAAATGCCCTTGACTCTATATGTAATGCTTGATGATCTTCTTCTTGTACTTCAAAGATCAGGTGTGATGTCATTGTTTGCTCCTTCCATCTCTTCTACCTCAATTCACTACTATAGATCACCTTATTTAGACTTGAAAGAGGCTTGGAAGTTTTGTTATTTCCTGAAACCCAGCCAGCATTTTTCCATACTTCACTTGTCACACATACCCCCCTATATCGGTGAATTGTGAAGAATATGACCGTGGAATCAGAGAGATTTGGATTTCAGCTCTGCCGTAAGCCAGGCATCTCTGGATATCTTTTAAAACTTCTGTTAGTCTTAGTTTCCTCACCTAAAACAATAGTGAAACTAATGTCAAGCTCATAAGACTGTTCTGAGGATCAAGTGAAAAAATGGACAGAAATTGTTTACTGCAATACCTAGAAGTCAATGAAAACTAATTGTGAGGGACACCTGAGTGGCTCAGTGGTTGAGCATCAATCAGCCTTTGGCTCAGGTCATGATCCTGGGATCAAGTTCTGCATAAAGCTTCTGCAGGGAGTCTGCTTCTCTCTCTGCCTATGTCTCTGCCTCTCTCTGTTTTTTTTTTTTTTTTCACAAATAAATAAAATCTAATAAATAAATAAATAAATAAATAATAAATAAATAAATAGAAACAAAGAATGAAAACTTTGAAACAAAGAAAGAAAAATTTTCTCACTAAATTGTGCAATAAAAATCTCATTCAGTTTTGTGTCTCCAGCACCTTTTCATGGTGCCTGTCTCAAATATGAAGGATTTTAATTACTCATGTCATTCCTTATTCTGTTTTGTGCTTCTATTCCAGAAGAACTGATCAGAAAGTCTATGATTATTTTAAAATTAACATCTAGAGGACTGTGTAAGTTTTCCCGAGGTTTTATCTGGAGAAAATATTCCTGGATGTCTAAGACCTAAGCCTACCATCAGGGAGAGGTAGATACACTTGGGTGGGGATATGAGTACCATTTGCCTACTAACTTACTAGAGAGAAAATAATCTTTTCTTCAAACTGCAAAGGCTGACCACCACATCAAAAGAAAATCTCTTGTTTTTCTCTCTGTAGTCAGTGAGAGGTCATGCCTATCTACCACGGTCTTTCCCTTCATCCCATTTTGTGCTTCCTCTATTCTCCTCCACATGAAATTCATTCCTCACATTATTCAGATTTCTTGAGAAAAGTTTTTAGTCACTCACTACTTCAGGACATAATTTAAATGACACTTCAGCACTATGGAAAGATCACATCTCTTCTCCACACCCAGACATTATTAACTCTGTCAGAGTCTGGTCATGGTGCCTCTACCTATGTTGAAAGAATCCATTAGAATGAAAGAGAATATACAGACTATTTCCAGCACCACCACTTCTATTCTTGTTTGGAGATGATTAAGAGGAAAATCCATGTCACAACCTGAGCCGGAACCAAGAGTCAGATGCTTAGCAGACTGCACTATCCTGGTGCCCTTATACAATTGATATTTAAAAGGTTTTTGTATTTCCCCCAACCCCCAAGAGCCATATTGGAAGCTTTTAAGAAGTGTGAGCCAGTTTGGTCAGCTTAAAAGAAAACACATGGAATTGGAGTCAAAATGAAGTGCTAGGTCTCATTCTGCCACTATGACCTTCAGAATGTTCCTTCATCTCCTTAAGCCTCATTTCTTTATTTTTGGCATGAAATGTAAGCCTATATAACATCTAATTGAGGTGTGCATATTTCTACAAACTATAATGAATAAATGTATCCTGAAATATTTAGGCTTAGATAGAACTTTTCACATTTAGAATCATGTTGACAAAATCATGGCTAATAGTTCCTACAGTGTCTATCATCCTCAGAAGCACTAAATTCCAGAGTCCTATATAATCTTCTCCACCTATCTATTCCTGTAACATTTAAGATCATAAACAATTAGTTACATTGAATTCTAATTTCCAATAAGAAAATATTGACTATGGAAGATGATAGCCTAGAATTAATTTCCAGAAACGAAGGAGTGAGTGAAAACAAAGACAATAATAAGAGTCTACCTAACATGGACTACCATGGTGATTACAATCCCACAAAATGCTTCCTACTGACAGACATCATATTAGCTCTAATATTAAACAAATTATTGTCAGGGTTTCCAACCAGATGGTCAGCAATCACGAGCTCCTTGCTAAGCAATTCTTGAAGGGGTGCCAAAGTGGTTGTGTGGTTCTCGTGATCTTCCTGGATGTCAGCCATGTTGTATCCCTTGTGACTTACATCCTGGGGACAAACACTGGCCACAAATCGTCAAAGCGATTTTGGTCATTGAGCTGCAATATCACATGATCAGCAAATGCTCTTTGAGATGAGGAATAGAGGTAAATGCATATACTTGCTCACACTCCATAGTGAAAAGCTACCTTTTAAGTTCAATTACTAAACAATTTAATGCAATACTTTTCAGGTCCCATGATGTCCAGGTACGCTTCTGCAGAAATCTAGAGGAAAGGACTGCCTCATATTCCTCAAGGGCTATGCAACAAAAATATTCTATTTGTACTCTTTGCAATTGGAAAGGTACTTGAGCCTTTGCCCTTGACATTGGTGGGAATAGCCCCCAACTTTTAAGAATCATAATGTCTTAGATCACTTAAGGGTTTCTCTTTATTTACATCACTACATTCCTTTCAGATATGTTTGTGCTACATACCTAATTGTGAATCAGGTCTGGAAATTTTTTATTCTTAATATTTGTAACTACTTGGAGAAAAAGATTAAAAAGTGCCAATGAATGATTCCTGGAACTCCTTCAAATTTCTGAGGTGCAAGGGGACAACAAAAGAAAAAGGACAGCTCATATTCTTATTTTTTCTATCATTGTTTTATAACAGTTGACAAATCCTTAGCCTTTCTGAGACTCAGGAACATAACTTGAGAAAATCAGAGGACTTCTGGAGTCTCCACTAGCCCTGACATCTATGGTTCATACACAAAATAAATGGAAGTGACTAACTATTGGAAACTTGTTGTAATGGCATATCATTTGTCACAAGACGTAAAAATCCTTCATGCTCCTGAGCTGTTGGGAAGCAGAAGCATGAAGGAAAGTGAGGATGTGTACATATTGTGGGGTTTTTCTTGTGATCTTTAAATAAAATTAATCATGTTTATGTCTTATTACAAATGTAATCGATTTTTGCCAAAAGCATTAAAAATTATAGAATAATAATAAATAAAAATCACTAATAACTATCAAAGAGAAATAACCCTTGAAATTTTGAAACAGAATTCTCCAGTCATTTTTATATTCCATCTTATACACATATATCTTTAACACACTCAGTCTTTGTCTTTAACAAAATTGAGGTATCTCCTTACTGTTTGTAATCTGATTTTATTCTTTGGAATTCACCTGATACTTGTTCTAATGCCATTAAATATTTTTCAACAATAGAATTTAAATAGATGTATCTTTGTACTATAGGGATAAACAATGATGCATGTATTCAATCATTTTATACTGTGAAGTTAATTTATTCCCAAATTTTGCCACCACAAATAATGGTAAAATAAACATTCTGATAGATAAATACTTTTGCAAATGTCTCATTATTTTCATACGTAAACTTCCCCAAATGAAATTACTAGGCCTAGTACCAAAAGTAATTTTTAGGTCATCAAAACATAAATCATTGAAATATATTTAACATTAAAATGATGAACTAAGAAAATTCTAGAGGTGCAGAGCGTTATGGAGTCCACAGAAAAGATCATACTCCCATTTCTAGATGGCAAAAAAAGCTCCAGAGTCAACAATTTTTTCACCCACGTTATTGTTAGAACCTGAGGTTAGAGTCATAGTCTATACCCCAATTTAGCGGCCTTATGTCCAACAATAATGTCTTTCTCCTTTTCCCCAACAAAGGGTTCTCACTATTTTTATTTTTAGTGGTAAACTGGAGAAGTCCACAAGAAGTAGAGGCACTGGCTCTGTCCGTCCAAGGAGGGTGCACACTGGAGGAAGTCAGTATCCTGTAGCTATCTGGTGCCAGCAGGGGACTGAACAGACCTAGACTGAGCACTCCCTACTTGCTTTTTGAAGACACAGCTACTGGAGTGCAACAGTCCTTGCTTCCCCTGAAACTATCTTATCAGTTCCCACTCCTGATGCCCTGTGGATGCAGGGAAATTGTTAGCATAAACACTCCCATAAACAACTCAGTCAGCCGAAGTGCCAAAATTAAGCTTCTTAATTTAGCAGTTTGATTTAAAAACCTTTTTCTCTCTCAGTTTCAAGTCAGTTATTTATAAAAGTTTTCACTTATCTGACAGAGTCCAGCTCTTCCAAATAACTTTCCCCTCCCTCTGGGAAGCACTTATTTAGTAGCTTGCCCTCTGAAACAATGAAGAAAAGCACACCTAGGGACATACGGACAAAAGGCCTCAGGAATTGCCAGAAAGGAAGACATTCTAAACGAGAGGACCCTGATTTCACTGAATTCAACATCATAAAGCAAGAGCCATCCAGAGAGGTCACTAGAATCAATCATGTAACTATTTAATGAATATTTGCTATTGGTTGTCTGGCCCTGTTTGGAGGCCTGGAATAGAAGATTTAAATCTGAAATTCACAGATGTTGCTCATGTACAGCTTCCATGTGAATCAGAGTCAATGAAATTAGAGCTAAAAGAGACAGTAGAGATAATCAATCCTAGTCTTTCAATGAGGCCAGTATATCGGGCAATTGGGCATTCAAGTTCCGCATCTTTCATATTGCAGCTCTACAGGAGATATTCAACACCACATGCCAAGGGCTCACCATACCCCAAATGCCCTTTCAATGACTGAAGAAAGAACAAACCATTTACAGTGTACTTGTGTTCAGTTTCGGTGCATTCTTGTCTTCAGAAGTCTAGATACTTTTAATATTGCCAGATTCTTCTTGATATTTTATAAGTATTGTATAATGTATACATGATTTTTCTTTTTCTTTTGTTTCTTGGAAGTTGAGAGGTGAATGGGAAATCCAATTAACATCTAAATTTGTTTTTATGACCTATATTTTTTTATGTTTACATGTTGTTGATTTTCTACTTATATTTTATTTGTGTTGTAAGTGGCTTAAAATTCTTTATGAGATAACTAAAGTGTATACTAAATTAACTTAAATGTCTGGCATTTCAGTTCAATGTAAACTGTTACTGCACCATCAACCTTTGATAACTGAATTATAAAGTGGGATGAGAAGTAGAATGAAATCCTGTTTGAAGTGGCTTTGAATAATTTTTTTTTAAATGCAGTTAAAAAAAAAAGTCTAGATAGTGTATCTAAGGCATCACTATTAATCAGGATGCTTGTATTAACTGTTTCACTTCTACACTTGGATGAGTAAGTATTTCTATATGACAAAGTGAACCTGCTACCATAGTCATTGTCAGCCTTTGGGTCCACTCATTTTGCTGAATTCACAGGGTTGTCTTAAATGGGAAAAATATATATGGAAGTGGTCAAATATATAAGTGTACTTTTTAAGTCTATGAAGTACTCTTTCCATATAAGATTAGTTCTTTTAATAGAATCAGTATACTGAGATTGCAAGTCTAACCATAATTATTTACCTTATTTGTTGCTTATTATCAAGCTCAACTTATGAGGATATTAATGATAATAATAAGCTGTGAAGGTCATACCGGGCTAATCATAGCAGATGCACATAAAAAAATATATCAGTATGAAACACACCCAAGGAATCTCATTGATGTGGCATGAAGTCAGAGAAATTTTTTTGGAACTGAAAGTCAAGAAACGTAAGATACCATTCCAGCTCTGCCTTTTCCTATTTGGCTTTGAGCAAATCACTTCCTTGTGTGAGCCTTTCTTCTTTTGCTCTGTGAAATAAGGGTATTATGGAAGATGGTCACCCAGGTGCCAGTGTCCTTAGGCTTGAAGATTTTACTGATGTTTATTATCAGAAAAAAAACAAAGACAGCAAGAATCCCATCTGACATTTAGAGATGATTGGTCGAGGGACCACGAGTTTCCCAGAAGTGGAGAATGTAAATTTGAATAAAGACGTGATGTAACTTTGAAGGCAAAGTGACTGTGTCTCTGTCAATTCCTGAGTGACGGGCTCCCTGGGTGGCTCTGCTGGCCCTGGGAAGACAAACCGTATTTGTAGTCAGCATGGAACAGACTGTAGGTCAGAAATGAGCCCCTTTAGCCACACTTGAATGACTGGATAGCAGCCTTGTCAGATGTGTCTGTGCTCAGTGTCGAGAACAGTGATAGACATATGCTGGCCATCTTTCCCATCCGTTAATATTCTAGACATTTAGGAAGAATGTCTTGTAGATCAAGAATTCAGAAGTCAGTTACCGGATGTGCTTAGATTTTGCAACACAGTTTTTCTGTTCAAATGCAAACTTCTACTACTTGAATGTTAAAAGATACCTATGGTCCTCCCCTGGGCCCATCTCTTTCTACTTCTGAACAAACAACTTAAAACTTTTTGCTTAGATTCAGTCTTGAAATTTGTGCTGATTGATATTGATGTCCTCATTTGTATCCTTGGTGTTGATAACAGAAAGAAGTTCTAGCTCTTTGAAGTAAATGTGTTCAAAAGGACCCCTAATTATCTTCTCTTAGTTGGAAATCGGTATCTTACTTTACCTCCTGACCAGCATAAATTTATGTGAAAATGGATGAGACTTTAACAGAAAACATATCCTGTTCCCAAACCAGCATATATATAAACTTGGGAATAAAGAAAGAGAAAAATGAAAGTTACAATAAAGTGTGGATGAATGCAACTTTATAAAAAGGAATGACTGGAAACAAATGGAAATGCAACTAACTCTCCAAAATTATAGAATTATAGAGCTGATAGGAACTTCAGAATCATTTTATCCAAATCCTTCAGTTAAACAAAGAACCTGGGCTCAAGATGATAAAAATAGCCTGCTCATAGCCAGCTGGCTACTTAGTGATAAAATCAGAATTAGAATTCAAGTCTGTATAACTTATTTATTCCATTTGAAATTATAAAATCGTGAGGTCAAGTCTACGCCTTTATTTATGTAATAACAAATTTTTTTAATACTTTTAAGAAAAAATTATGAAAGTTACTCTTTTAGGAGGAAATATCTTATGCTACTTACTATTAATCTTAGGGAAGTAACCTTCAAAACCAATGCCAGGATATTCCTTAAAGAATATTCTTGGGGCATCTTGGCTAGCTCAGTCAGTAGAGCATGTAACTCTTGATCTCAGGGTGCTAAGT
The DNA here is from genome assembly GCF_003254725.2 of Canis lupus dingo. Taxonomy (NCBI): domain Eukaryota; kingdom Metazoa; phylum Chordata; class Mammalia; order Carnivora; family Canidae; genus Canis; species Canis lupus. Next base: position 86,911,645 of record NC_064245.1, read on the forward strand.
TCAAGTCCTGTGTTGGGCATAGGACTTACTTTACTTTAAAATATGTGTGTGTGTGTGTGTGTGTGTGTGTGTATTTTCTCACTGAAATTATAAAATGAGGAATTTTCATAATTAAAATTTTCTGGCAGGTATCATAAAAAAGCTATCTGCTCCCTAAAACTATGAGCGAGGACTCTGAATATTTTCCTCCCTGGAGAGCTCCAAAAGGCAATTAGGAAGTATAAGAAAAAAAAAAAAAAAAAAAAAACAAGAAAAGAGGCCCAGGGATTAGAATATAACAGCCCAGGATAATAAGGATAGGCACTATAAATTAATTCTATAATAAAATAATCAAATATTGGATAAACATAATCTGACTGGTCATCTCACTGATGTACTGCAATTTATTCCAGAGATTGGGAAAGAGAATACAGATGGATCATTATACATCCATCACCACACTTGGAAAACCAACTTCAGGTTCCCACTCAACAGATTGCAATGTGTAATCATTACTCACATTTATCTCCCAGATATATGTACTCATACATATAACGAAATGAACTATGTAGACGAATATATATTGGGTGTCAAAAGAATGACATAAAGAGTAAAAAAAGGCAAGAAAAGTAGCAGAATAAAAGAAACAACGTTTGAGTAGGATGTTCTGTGAGCCAGGCTATTTGTATATAATTACATTTCAATTTTTCAATAAAGAAGTGAAGCAAATACTACTATTCTCACATCAACAATAAAGAGGCTAATACTCAGGAAGGTTAAATACCCTGCCCTAGCTCATAAAATTTAATAAGTGATAAAGTCAAAATTCAAACTGATACATATCTGACTTGAAGAGGAGAGGGAAATCCCTGTGAACTAGGGTAATTAAGGAAAGCTTAATTTTATGCAACCTGAGAATGGTCTAATAGAAGTAAGATACAGAGAAGGCATTCTAGAAGACTATGCATGGAACTAAGTATGAAAAACTAAAGGTAGATGGTAGATAGATCACTTGAGAAACTAAGCTTCTGATTAAAATTAAATTTATAATAGATAACTCAAGACTTCACTCCAGTTAGCTTTCTTTCTGGAAGAGTGTTATGCTTTTCTAGAAAATATAAGTCAAAATTTAATAATTTCTAATGCCCTGTTACAATAATCTTGTGGCATGTGGAGGAAGACTGATTCTATGGTGGCCCCATGATTTCCCATCTTCTGGAATTCATGTCTTTATGTAATCTCTTCCCTTGAGCATGAGTGGCACCTGTGACTTGCCTTAACAGTAAAATATGACAAAGATGTTGACATGTCACTCCTATATTATGTTTACATAATATAACACTTCATCTTGTTAGCCAACGAGCTCTTGCCTCCCTGCTGGCCCTGAAGAATCAAGCTGTCATGTTGTAAACTGCCTACAGGGCAGACCACACGGCAGAGAACTGTGGACAGTCTCTTGGAGATAGTGGCCTCCCGTCAATATGCAACAAACGAAACAAAACAAAAACAAAAACTAAACCAGAAAGTTCACATTCTACAGTGCGAGGAAATGAATTCTGCCAATAATCTGGATGAACTTGGAACTGAATCCTTCTATGATTGAGCCTTCAGATAAGAAGGCAATCTGTAGGCACTTTGGTTATAGCCCAGTTAAAACCCTGAAGCAGAAACCCCAGCTAACCGTGCCTGGACTCCTGACCTGCAGAAACTGCAAGGTAATGCCTTGGTTTTGGTCATTTGTTATGCAGCATGGATAACACACTTTCCATATGGTAACTTGTCCAAGCTGGAAACTCACAAAGAGCTGTAGTTATTAAGGAATCTCCAGTCTTAGACTGTTTGTTCATTCTAGTTGCATTTCTGATAGTGATGACTCTTAATGACATAAATGGGATAGTAATTTGTTCAGCTGTTTCTAACACATGTGAATCATTGGAGACAGCTTCCAGAAACTATTCCTCTAAGTAGCATATCTGGATGATACGGCCTGCTGCCTTCTGCCCTTAAATTGTTCCTGCTACTTGTAGTCATGACCCTTTTATCACCTCCATTAGGGAATAGGTCACACCAGAGTCCCTGATTAGCTGGAGTGACCAAATAAATCATTGTCCAAACTGAAACAATCTTAAGAGCACAAGGAAAGAGACTGGTCTTCTCTGCTTCTAAGATATCATGATTCTGTGTTGTGAAAGCTTGAAATCTTAGATTTCATGGGTTTCAAATTTTGATGGAACTCAAAGGTGATATATGATGCACATTAATCAGTATCAGTAGAGTAAAACAGTACTGTTCCATTAAAATTGTCATGGCAATGGCTTTCAGTACAAATTTATAGTGTATCTTTTCTGACAGCCCAAATCTTTTGGTCCATGCAGCCATATATAGTCTCCATGCAACTGCAGATCATTTATTTTAGCACTTGAAATAACAACCGGATTCATTTGATCCTGAGTAATCTTGTACTCACACCTTGTTTTTGTTTGTTGTTCTTGTTTTGCCAAAACAAAAATAAAGCTAAAGTGTTTTACCAACAGAACGTGTCTATCCCAATGGAATAATAGAGATACCATGATTTTTTTAGTCCTGGAAGATTTCATGAGGAAGTACCATATGAACTCATGTAGAATTATTTTTATGTCTTTATTATTTTTAGGTTTCACATTACCGGATGAGAATTACTAGGTCCAATAAGATCCGCGCTTACAGTAAAGTCTGTGATAGAGAAATATTTGGTAATACGTCTTGTATTAACACAAAAATACAAAATTGCATTTTAAGTACTTTGTAAAGAGATCTGAAGATTGATTTTTGTCTATAATTCAATTTGTGGGTTGAATACCTGCTATAGGCTGCCTGTGTCTTCTCTCACTTTCCCTCTTTTAACCATGTCAATTTGATTGTTAGAAGCTCCTTAACCAGAAGGGCAGAGGCTAAAGAAAAGAACAGTTGTGAAAATCAGTTCAGCTATTGCCCTCATAAAATTTTAGTGAAGACATTTGAAATTACTAGTTGGAGGTTTCATATCTCCTTGCAGACTTTCCTCCATTAGGTATAATTGAGAGTTATCTATGTATGAGTTCCATAAGCCACTTTAGAAGTTATGATGTTTATTTGCACTTGAATATTCAAAAAAATCTGTGAAAATATTTTAGGCTATTACCTGTGAGTAGAAGATTTTCTTTAGATTCCACTTAAAATGCAATATTGTTTAGCCTTGCGTATTTGCCTTAAGTAGTCGGTAGATTTGAACTTAGTGGCATCTATAAAACCACTCATTCAGGGAAAACAAAGTAAATGGAAGAAGGAAGAGAAGAATTTTACCACCAGCAGATAGATTTTAGGTATGAAGTAAAGAAGAACTTTTGGGGTGGTAAATAGTAGCTACATTTTGGGGAAAACCTAAGAAAATGAGTAAAGAAATTTTCTTCTAAGCTTTATTTAAACACAGGGCACATTCTTTTCACTGAGCTGTTTTTCTTGTGGTCTTACTGGAAGGCAAGGTGAGCCAGGTGAAATCATGGCTCTTTCTAAAGTCAGTGGTCCTATGCAAATCATTTCAAACCCGTTTTGTTTAAAAAGTTGCTTGCACATGATTTCCTGCCTTTGAGAAATCTTTATGATATTGCTTATTAATCTTCACATGCGTGATAGCATAAAAAAAGTCACTTCTGTTTAGATTCAAGAAAGATTGCCATCAAATCCCAGTACACTATTTACAATGGAGTTTCCATAAAAGCTGTTCAGAAGCCCTCACGATTACATCACAAAAACACAACACATAAGAAAGGAAAAAAAATCAACTTTCAGAAGTCTAAAATAATCACTGAATAGAGCAGCAGTTTAAGAGAGTCACAAGCACACTAAAGCTGCATTGATTTATATTCCACTATTATGAAATTTTAAATGATTACTTGATAGGTAGATCTTTGAAAAAAAAAAGTTTCCATGTAATTATGTAGTATAAATAATATGGTTTAGATAAATCTAGCATAGGAATTAATTTTGAAATATTAATATGGAGGCAAGTCATTGGCCAACTTCAAAGGCATCTATTGTTCAATAGGCTCAAGCACTAGCTTGTAATCTTCCCTCTCCAAACCTGGTTCTCTCAGTTTTTTCAATTTGTTAAATTAAACCACGATCTATCATTCTTTATGACAGAAATCATTGTTGACATCCCCACTACTCCCCAAACAGATCCCCTTTAACAAATCCTGTCTGTTTTACGTACTAAAGAGTTCTCATGCCTGTGTAGGTCTCCTCTTCTCCTCTACCATCATCGCCCCCTAGTCCAACTATTATCTTTTTGCCTATATTTCCACAGTAATCTCCCAACTACTCTCCTTTCCAATCCTTTTGTCTCACAGTGGCTAGAAATTGCTTTTCAGAATGTCATTCCCAACCTATACCTCTTAAATCCTTTATTCACTTCTTATTACTCCTAAGATAAAGATAGAGTTATTTAAAGTCACCGACAAAATCAACTTTGTCGTCGTCTAGTCCTGCCTACATCCTCTACCTGAAAACACTCTGTCTATCTTTTGGGAGAGAGGATTACTTAACCCCTATGCTGCCTTTTCCTTGTGAAGAGTCCTCTGCTTTGAGTAACACCACTAGCGTGTTGTCTACCCTTGCTCATTCCAGTCTCCATTTACCTGCCACCTCCACCTCTCTTGATTGGTTCTGTGCTCCTCCGAGAAAGAAACAGGCATTCAACATTGACCACCAACCACTACAGCAGAATTGTCTTTATTTTCACCATTCCAGCTTTCTCGCTTCTGCCAGAGACTTTTCTCCATGGTTCTCCCTTTGCTCTGGACATACTTCTCTTCACTTATCACTTCCTATATTTCAGTTCAAGTTCTTTCTTCCTTTTCTTTTTCACTGAGGCAAATCCTCCTTTTATAGACTGCAGGATCAATGCTTACTACATGGCAAGTTCACAATTTTTTTCTAATGATTTGACTACTTACTATCCATCTCTTCACTATTCTAGAAACCCTCTGAAGTCCTGGGCTATCTTGTTTTTTTCTTCACTGAATTCCCACTACCTAGCACAGTTCCCTTTAAATATTTGTTGGTTGACTAAATAAATGAATAAATGAATGTCAGACATTCTTAGATAATGGTAAAAATTATAATAAAAGCTCCTTTTGATATCACTTTCTATGACAATATATACCACAACATTGATCAAATAAGCAGAACTCTCAAGTTGTAAGAAATTTTGGGTGAATTTATATTTATCAAATATTTCATAATTCAGGTTTTTTCCTATTTAGCTTAGATCCCTCCCTGCCCCCACCCACACTATGTTATATTGGCAAGGTTCTACTTTATGTAAATAATTAAATATAAGGAATACCAAAGGAGAGGGCTAAAGACTAATTCATCAATTGATTCATAAAATAGTTGCTAAGTGCCATTCCTACATTTGGACAAATTGCTTAACTTCTGGCTGGTAAGCCTCATTTCTTTAAATGTGAAGTTAATATCTATATCACATGACTACCATTGTGCTAAAAACAAGATAAAGTATGTGAAATTGCCCTGCATATCACTTGTTCATTGTAGGCTTTCAATGATGACTTTTCTTTTTGTGGTATAACATGTAACACTATTTTATTTTATTTTTACAATAGCCAAACAATTAGCCAAACAACAAAAGAGTTATTCCCATATCTCTATTTCATAGATCATAAGTCTCAGAGAGTTTAAGGGGCTTGTTAACATTTCCCAGGAATTAACAACAGAACTCATGATAAAATCAGTTCTCCTGATTTCTACTCCACTGTATAATTATTTTTAATGAGGAACATGTGGTCAGAACTTAAAATACTGCAACCTGAGTCTTATCAGAGTTCAGAAAAGAGAGAGATGTCACTGTTTAATAACAATGGAGCTAAACATTAGGCCCAATGAACCATTTTGACATTTCTAATCAGCTGAGATAATACCTTTTCTCTAGGTTTGAAAGATTTGAAAGTAAAATAGCCTCTGGAATTAAACAAAACAATAACAAATAAGCAAACTAAAACAATAACTGTATCCCATTCCAGAAACAGGAGAAGAAGGTAAGAACTGGAATTTGCTGACACACTTTTTTAGTCTCCAGTATTTTATTTTTTATTCTATTTTATTTTATTTTGGTTTCAGGAGTAAAATTTAGTGATTCATCACTTACCCATAATACCCTGTGCTCATCACAGCAAGTGCCTTCCTTAATCCCTCTCACCAGTTTATCCCATCACCGTCTACCTCCACTCCAGAAACCCTGTTTGTTCTCTATAGTTAAGAGAGTCTCTTATGATGGGCCTTCCTCTCTCTCTCTCTTTTTTTTTTTTTTTGACACATTTTGACTTTATTTTTTTTCTTTTCCAATTTGTATTTTGAAATATCTTCACGCTAATTTGCAGCTATTTTATTTCACATGCTTTGAGTGTTTACTGCCTCCTCCTTCTGAATGATCTTTGCCTTTCCTGATACTCCACATATAGGTTCTTGCAATTACTACCCTCTCACTTCTTACCTCTCCATTACCCAAATTTCTTCATCACTTTCCCCAATTTCTATTGGCATCTTCTCTGCGTCCTTAACAATGAGACTTCCTTGTTATGCACTTCCTTAATTTACGTATGTTTTTATACAATATTCACTACCAAGACATCTGCTCCCTTCCAGTCATTAGAAACATGTAGAAAGAAAAAATATTCATTTCTCCAATGAAAACCACTTAAATGGTTAAGTAAATTCATTAATAGAAATTCTCCATTACTTTTTGTTCCCTTTGTTCTGACTTATCCACTACCACCTAATATCTTCAGGACTATATTTCTGCCCTCTCTCAAATATTTACAGAGTAGCTGTACGTCTTGGGTTTTTACCTCCTTGGGATTGTAAACAAAGAGACAAGATGATGGTGAGAGATATGTAGATAAATACATACATACACGGAGTGTACATTTGTGAGTATCTGTGCATGTATTGTGTGCTTCAGTGTATGCGTGTAGTGCCTGTCCTCAAAGATCAGAAAGAGAAACAAATAATTATAATTTAAAATATCAATGAAAACAAAGTACAATCTATTTCTTTCTCTAATGACCCTTAGGCAGTATCCACTGAACTGAACTATATGAAATTGTCAATATTCAATGGTTTATGACCACATAAGGAAAAAAATGGCTTTGCCATAATATTTAACCTAATCAAAGCATCGAAACCATTTGTCAAAAAGGAAAAAAAAATGTCATCCCCAAACTAAACCCAGCTGTTCTTTCACCATGAAATGAGATAACTGAATTACTTCACTTTTTAAATGAATTAATGGAACTGACCTGCTTGGGCCTTCCATAGAAGCATTTTAATTTAAGCAAACTTTAGTTTCAATGCTACTTTACTCACATACGGAGTGTAGTTAATATAAAGTCAAAGGCCAGTGACCCACTAATTGGTGCTCCCTTTTGGCGTCTTCCAGTGGAGCATGCACAGGGAGAAAAATCTGCGTGGTTGCCTTAAACGCGCACTCTTGCGCTCCCCCAACCACTACCCCACCTCTCTCTCTCTGACTGTGCTCCAAGGCAAACTTAAGCAAACGTTTTTTTTTGGTTTTTTTTTTTTTTCCACAGTCAGGCAACATTTATCCTAACCAACATTTACCCAAATCGATACATTTTAATTGAAACTAATGGCAGTTAGCTTAAACCAACAGATTTTTCACTGGCCTAAGTACATTAAATCAATGTATTTCTCAAAATTGCTATATCTATGTAAAACAATGCATTTTCATTTTATCCAGGACACATTTTTATTCCACTCTAATCTGCCAAGTTAAAGAGTCAGACTGAAGTAATAGATTTTTTTTTTCATACCAGCCCTAAGATCTTGAATGAAAGAAACATATTAATCATTCAGATATATGAATTCGATTTCATTCGATTTAATGTAACAGACATTTATTGAGCACCTACTGTTTGTGAGATACTGTGCTTGACACTCTGGAGAGTACAAAGTGATTAAGATAGAGTTCCTGCCCACAGAAGCTCATAATTTAGTGGTGAATACTTCCATGGACAGGATTAATTATAACATAAGACAAACAGCAAGGGAAATGCAATGGAGGAAGATATTAACTATGACTGAGGGGTTCAGGAGGAGCTATGAAGGAGGTTGCATTTAAGCTCATCTTTGAACAATAGATACCCGTAGTGGGAAGAACGTGCTAGATAGATTGGATGGCTGGGATGATATATCAGTTTGATAATACCAGCTATTATAACTAAATATACCTCCTAAATGTTCAATAGCTTAATGAAATAGAAATTAATTTCTCACTACACAACAGTCCACAGTGGCTGTTCCTGGTCAGGAATCAACTATCCTTAACTGATGTTTCTAGAATGAAGGGTCCTTTCCAACTGGTGACTTTAACATCTCCTAGGACTTCAAAAACTCTGCATCCAGCAAGTAGAAGGAAAAGAGCTTGGAGAACACACATTTGCTTCTAACAGCCTTAGCTGAGAGTGATACCAGTCACTTCATCCTTTGTTCCGTGGGTAGAAACTCGATGCAAATGGACTGAAGATGTAGATCGTACCTGAAAAGCTACACCCTAGCGATAACTGTATACTATAGAAGAAGGAATATGAACTTAAGTGGACAGCCAGTTACTCTGCCACAGAGACACCAGGTGAGAAATACAGAGGGTTATGAATGTGGCATAAAAGACATATAGGGAATATTTTAGGAGGTTGGATAGGCCAGAGGATGAAGAGTTTTGTACATCACCCTAACTATTAATTCTACACATATTGGGAGCCACTGAAAGAGATTAGTTTTCTTACAAAAGAGACCCCAGATGGAGCTGGAGTGGATTTTGCTAAGTGAAATAAGTCAGTCAGAGAAAGACAAATCCCCGATGATCTCACTCACAGGTGGAATTTAAGAAAGGAAACTGATGAACATAGGAGGAAGGGACAAAGAAAAAGAGGAGAGGGAAACAAACCATAAGAGACTCTTACTGATAGACAACAAACTGAGGACTGATGGAAGGAGGTGGGTGGGGGATGGGCTAGATGGGTGATGGGGATTAAGGAAGGCACTTGTGATGAGCACTGGGTGTGGTATGTACCTGATGAATCACTGAATTCTACTCCTGAAATCAATATTGCATTGTATGTTAACTAAAATTTAAATAAGTGAATAAATAATAAAATTACAAATTAATAAACGAGACCCCACAATGTCCCCCTCATGCCTTCCATCATAGGAGGACAGAGTGAGAAGTTAGCAGTCCACAATCCAGAGAGAGCCTTCACCAGTACCTGAGCACACTAGCACCCTGATCTAAAACTTATAGTCTCCAGAACTGTGAGAAATACATTTGCATTGTTTATAAGCTACCCATTCTGTGGCAATTTGTTACAGCAACTCAAACCAACTGAGACAGACCCCTATTTAATTTTCTAACCCATCAAATGAAAAAAGCAGTGCCTCTTTGAGAGGGTGGTTTACCCTGTGGTTTACTTCTAGATTATCCAAGAGGACAGTAATGGGGACTTTTATAATTGTTTCTTTTAAAATGAGAATATATGTTTATGTCACCTAGGTTTATAAGCTTAAGTAGAACAATTCATGAGATGGTAATATAGCCGTCACTTTTTGAGGAACTACAATACACTAGGTGTGCAATGTACACTATTTCTAATCCTTACATTTTAAAAACCTGGCCTTCAGATAGCCTCCCCTACCCTCTTCATTCATTCTACTAAATTCCATCACTGTGATGTGAGTAAACTGCTTAAATGCTCTGTTTTCAAGAAGATGCACCTGCACTGCAACTGGGCAAAGCTGGCAATTGCATGCCTAATCGGGCACACGATTGCACACTGACAACATGCCAGCATTTCCAGCAGGTGGGCCCATGAGAAATGAAATTAACTCTTACCTTGACAAGAGCCTGCAAACAAGTATTTGGTCCTCAGCTAGGGTTCGCTGTCCTCTCTTTGAGCATTCCATTACATACACAAGATTATTTGCTGCTTTATTGCTTACCTACAATTTACTCATGAATTTATCTGTGTTAATATGATTTATTGAAAATCATCTGGTTTGCAAAGCTTTGGATCTCCATTTTTTTGTCTTATCACATTCCTAAACCATAACATGTGACATATACATTGGCTATAAGTACATATGTGTTTGTTTATAAAAGTGGCACATTCTCTAACAATGAGAAAAAAATCCCCTTCACTCCCTCATCCTCAATGAATTTCCTGATAGTGTTTCCATCTTGCCAAATGGAACATTTCCCCCTCTTTGCCTCTCCCAGTACAGCTGATTTGATATGGTTGATTAAGAAGAAGAGACCTTCCTACTTCCTGTTCTGAGAAGGGAGGGATCATGTCTTATGTTGGTTTTTATAATGATTATGGCATCTGAGAATGCAGGGTACTTTATCTTCAATTTTCAAGACCTATGAGGCTGCTGCCAATGAGCTTATTAAAGGCCACTGAGAAACTGAGCAGAACCAAGTACCTGGATTTGATCTATTGACTTGATTCCTTTATGCAAATTTCAAAATACAAATATCAGTTATGGGGCATTAACTATAGAATTTCTTTAATTTATCACCATATATGGTTCTTGTTAACTTCCTACAGGCATGCAGAAGTGCTTTACACATCTGAACTTTGGAACAGGGAACTCTGGGTTAAAGTCTTTGTTCTATCACTTATCGATTATGTGATTGAGAACAAGCACTAAACCTCTGGAGTTGCAGCTCTCTTTTCTGTATAAAAAAGGAATAATAGTTAACTTACAATTTATTTTGATGATTAAATATGTTCCATATTTAGAGTCCATCACAATGTCAGCCACCTAATAGTCTTTAAAATGTTGATATCAATCTGTAAAAATATATGACATAAGCTTAATGTTTACATACTAAAATTTATATGACACATATTAAATATATAACACAAAACTGAGTGGGACCTTTTTTTAAAGATTTCTATTTATTTATTCATGAGAGATACACACAGAGAGAGAAGCAGATACATAGGCAGAGGGAGAAGCAGGCTCCATGTAGGGAGCCTGACGTGGGACTCGATCCCAGAACTCCAGGATCATGCCCTGAGCCAAAGGCAGATACTCAACCACTGAGCCACCCAGTCAGTCCCTGGGCTTTTCTTTTTGCCCTGGATTTAGTGCTTGAGGCCCAAAGTTGAAGACAAATTGGTACTGTGTTGCCTACATGTAAAAAGAGAACTTGTAGTAATTGTGTCCTGACATCATCTACTGAGTCATATTTTGGGGAAAAGAACTGGCCCTACTTTCAGGTGCCCAAAAGGAATGTTCCACTAACAGCTTTCTGGGTCTTAGAAACTAAGACCAAGAAGACAAAGTTAGCTGAGAATGACTGGCATCCTAGAGACTGTAGTGTTTATGGTTAGAAAGGAGGTGCTCCTCCACTCCTTTGTGAAACTGTCACAATGTTAGAAGCACTCGTCCTAGAGACTAGTGTTGTCCTAAAGGAGGAAAGACTTGCATCTCCATTTCCTGCTAAATGACTGAGAAACCACAGAAGCAATGAAAGTGAAAGTAGAGTTGTTGGAGAGAATGACTTGCATTTTCTGAAGACTAGGAGTTTATAAGAACATAGAGCCTGGGGTCCAGGTATTGTCAGGAGATTGCTGAATATGAGAGACTTGCTTCTGACAACAACAGGACAAAAAGGGATCACAATATCGTCTGCTTAGGGAAAAGATGGAGCAACTTCCCACCTCATCCCAGTTTCCTGCAACCCTTAAAGGACATTGATAAGGAAACCAGTTATTCCTGATTCCAGAGAGCCCAAGCGCTTTGAGGTACCTTATGCTGGCCAAGTCTTAAAAACTAAGAGAGCATGTTGGAGGCATGGATCACTAGTAAGAGCTGAAGAGAAGCATGACTGCTCTCTCTAAATGGGTTAACTGTAGTAGAGAATGCTAAATTAAGGCTGATCACGGCCTCAACAAAGCTACATGAACTAACCATGTGGAAGCCAATCTGCTGGCAGAGATACCAACAACGAACAGAACAGACCAAGCCAGAGTTAGATTAGGGATGCCTCCCCACAACTAACAAGCTTGAAAAAAATGATGTCTTCCTCACCTATTTCCCTTCCCATCCTTCACACAAGAAGCTTTAAAAGGGAACAGATACTAGAATAGGATGAAAAATGAAAACGAAGGCCCTTTTCAACCTCAGATCTCTTTAAGCCACAGGTTAACTGTGTGCTGAGGGAAATGATGAATGATAATAATGAAAATAATAATTATTATAATGATAGCTAGCACTTCTATCTCTTTCATTCTATACCAGGCAACATTCCAGGTTCTTCATGTATAGAAAATCACAAGAGCCATATGATGTAACCTATTTTCCTATCTCCATTTCACTGCTGAGAAAATGGAGCTCATTTGAGTGTGAGTGACTAACCCAAGAAACCAGAGCTAATAGATGGGGCTCTTGGATTGAAATTAATAGAGTCTGGCTCTAATATTTGCACTCCTAAACTGCAGTTTAGAATTGTAATATGGGCTGAGATTCTAATATTCAAAATGTATACAAATTTTCATTGAAGGACATGAGAAGACAATTTGACAGAATAAGTTTGAAGACAGAGATCGAAGGAAAATAAAAGCATTGCATATGTATACCGTACCAAGTTAGCTGCTCAATAAACTCTCAACAAGCTGATTTTAAAAGTATAGTATATATGATAAATGGTACACACATATAACATATACATTGCAAATTGGAGGCTCACAAGGGCACCCAATAAATTTTTGTTAAAAGAATAATATTTGCTGATATAACAATAATTACTGTAATGTGTATCATTCGCTACTATAATGGGTAACATATGTGAAATTCTATGCAAATGTCCATAATTGAAATTATTGATCACAAGATATTGGATTTATCTTTATTTCTTAGATGTTTGCCATGAGCTTTCTTTATTGAAAAGCCCGAGAAGATAAACACAGATACACCCTCTTAAGAAAACAAACTCTCATTTTTTATTTTTATGTCATTACAATGGAAATGGTAGATGCTTGATCACAAGGGAAGTTTAATATTAGATTGAAGAAAATATTAAAAAGTACAGACACTGGCTAAAACAAGTCTATACAGGCACAGGGGAGGGTCCTGGTGACATGCTAGGTCTTCTCCACATCTAATTTTGATAATATGATTGATGATGTGATTTCTCATAAGTGGTGGAAAGAAACAACATCAAAACTAATCACATTATGCTGGCATTTGGAAGTCTAAATAAAAGGTATGTGAACTCATTACAGGAAGATATTTTTTCATTTGAAATTTAAATTTACCAGCCCATCCATATTTGTCTGGAAAACTTGTGAATTTGTTTGTAGATGAAAATGACCAGAGTTGAGCAATCAGTTCCAACTGATTACGGTTTATAATAGGCAGCACAGGGACTTCCTGGCGGTTACAGATCTGCCTTTACAATCCCAAGAATCGGGAGGAGGATGCCATGCTCTGAATCTTCATAACCGTGTTTCGCTGTCCCTTCAAACAAAGAAACGGCCCTCCAGATGCTAATGGAATTTCTCTTTGCAAATTTAGCTTCTTCTGTGGTTTTATTTTTCTGTAAAATGGAAATGTTTAAGAGTTTTAAGTTGAGAGGATAGTATGCCTTTATTTCATAGACGTTTCAATGATACAGTCATGGCTGTGTGGCAGTCTCTACCAAGGGGGAAATTAACTTTAATATAAAAACACGCAGCTAGGAGAACTCAAGAAGTCTATCATTTTTCCAATATGCAGTATTCAAACCCCACAGTTGCACACCCTACACTTAAGCTATCAAGAAATTTAGGCTATTTGAAATGTTACAAATGTGCAAGCAATACCCATTATCCTAGATGGGCGATACAATTTATGGAAGATATAATAAATAGAGGGAAATTTAGTATGTTTGTTCAATATAGAGTAGGTAATTGAAGTACAGGATCCAAAGTAAAACCATAAACAATAATTAGATAGTGGCAATGTGGAGAGTTGGCTGTGACCCACATAATAATACAGCTGAGCCTCAGCAAAGACAGAAGCTGGCTTGCAGTTGGAAGCAGATTATAAAGGGAATGTATGTTTAATAAACATCTGGAGAAACTGTGATAATATCCGAAGAGGAATCTTCTGAAGGAGGGAACTCTCTAATCTTAACCTTACAATCTTAATTTGTGGAGGAACATATGATTACGTAGATGTTATTATGTACATCTGGCGTGGAGTTAGCGTGATGTCGCTGGGAGCCTCAGCATTGAGCAAATTGCAGTAAAAATGTGTACAGTTGCTCAGTGCAGATAGTAGCACTAAAAGTTCTCTTCAAGGTTGTTGTACTCTTTAGGGTCTTGGGTGCGAATAATAGAAAGAGAGGCTGTCTACTTTAAGGCAAAAATAAAATTTAAAGGAGGGACACAAGAAGCTCACAGCATTACTGGGGGGTTTGAGGAAAGGATTTGAAAAATGAGAAGGCCCAGGCAGCAGGAACAAAGTGAACAATGCGCTGTCATTTCCGTTGGAAGACACATTTTCTAATTAGTGTCTACCACTCACTCAGAAGCCAAACTACCGGGAGAGAACCCCTGATGGACTGATGGTGAGGTGAATGTGCACCCCTCATTGCACAGAACAGGGAGGGGTAGAATATGTTCCTTGAATCTTTCCTCAGGAGGTATATGCTTTCTGATGCTTATTACATAATCAAATTATAGGTATAATCATATCAGAGATAATTTATCTATTATGTAGTAATATGTAACATAACACGTACCATAATAATATATTTTAAAAATACTCTAGAAAGCGCTAGCATGCAAAAGCTCCACCTTTCAGGAATCTCTTTCAGACATGAATCATTGCAGGAAGTAGGAGGAAAAAAAGCAGTACAAGATAGAGCCCAAAGAGGTAGCTGCTACTACCCTCATTTTACACGAGTGGAGAGAAACCTAAGAGAGTAAAATAAGATGCCACATATTAACAGTCTGAAAGGAAGGAAATGAATATCATGTCTAATGTACAATGAGGCAGTTGAGATGGGCATAGTTTATTGACAAAATTGGGAAAATTTTGAGACTGAAAGCATCGCCATTAATATTTTTGACAGGACAACAGGTTTAGACACAAGTATCCTCGGCATATCATATCCTTGGCATATCAGAATGCAACAAGCCTGAAAAAAAAAAAAAAACACTACATCATACAAAGGACACAGTTTACTGGCTTTGGTCACTTTGGTCAGAAGCAACCAGAACAGAGCTGCCCCAATAGAACTTTCTACAATGATAGAAATATTCTATATCCAGGTGTCCAACATGAGGAATCTGTCCAAAGTCTGGCAGTCACTAACCACATTTGGCTATTGACCCCTTGCAATGTAGCCAGTGTGACTAAAGAACTAAGTTTTTGTTTTTTTTTAATTTTATTTATTCATTTGAGACAGATAAACAGAGAGAGAAAGTGCACGTGTGAGCTGGGGGAGGAGCAGAGGGAAAAGGGGAAGCAGATTCTTCACTGACCAGAGACCCCGATGTGGCCATGGTGTGGGGCTTGATGCTGGATTGATCCCTGGATCCTGGGATCATAACCTGAACCAAAGTCAGACTCTGAAGCCATTGAGCCACTCAGCCACCCCTAGAAGTAAATTTTTGATGTATTTAATTTTAATTAATGTAAACAGCTACATGCCTCATGGCTACCCATAAGGAGAGGTCAGAAGTAGACTTACTTAATGTTCACTAGATTTTTATAGCTATTTATTATAGCACTCTGAGAGGTGTTTTAACACGGGACTTTATCAAGACAATGGGTGTCATTAGACAAAAAAATGAGTACGTGAAAAAAACATACAACTAGAAAGGGGCTGGAGGACTGAAACTTTTTTTTCCCTAATGCATTGCACTGATACTAACAGGCAGCTCACGGTATACACAATCTACCACATACAACCAATGACACTAAAACCAATCATAAGCAGCGTCATGACACCTGTCTGTTGACTATGGGATGTCACAGTGATGGCAAATTGCAATAAAAGTTTCTAGACACCTTTCATTTGTACACCAGCAACAAACAGTGTGTGTATCAACTCCAGTCCATAGATCACGTGGCAAGGGGCCCTGCTATAGGTACAATAACTCAGGTATAAACCTACCATGTTCATAGAAGCTATTACAAAAGATGGGAAGATGGGGAGGAAGAAGGAGAAATCAGCTCTCCATTTTAATGGCCCGTGTATTAGATACACAGCATATTACTTGCACCCTGTTCTTACTGAGATCACTAATGGACATTTATATTCCCAGCAAATAAAGTGCTCTATCGTTCAGCTCCACTGGATCCAATGCAGAGAATCCAGATGGAAAAGCTCTGCAGCTGTTGTGGGGTAGAGCTGAGGGAAGCGGTTCTCAGTTTGCCCTTACAGATCGCTCAGATAGGAAAATAAGTGGGAAATACTTAGATTTCTAGTCGGCAGGAGGGTAAGGGGATCAATGATAACGGTAACTAGGGGGTAACAATGTAGTATCCTGAAAGAGAAAATCTGCTAATCACTTTGCTGGGGAAAGTTAATGTTGTTTTTACAGTTTACTCACTTTGATCCCAAAGATTATCAACATGTCAAGCCAGATCATATCCCCTTGGCCATCTTTTATAATGGAAAGGCAAATTTAACAAATGTGTTTATGAGATATATACATATATGTATGCATATATACATATATATATTTAAAGATTTTTTATTTATTTATTCATGAGAGACACAGAGAGAAAGAGAGAGGCAGAGGGGGAAGCAGGCTCCATACAGGGAGCCCGACATGGGACTCCATCTCCGGTCTCCAGGATCACGCCCTGGGTTGAAAGTGGTGCTAAACCGCTGAGCCACCCGGGCTGCCCTGTTTATGATATATTTCAAAAGTGAATAAAGAAATGTATTTTCTCTTTAAAAAAAAGTATTTTTTATTATAAACATAGATGAAATGGACATATGTTTATTGAACTGAGGCAGGAGGGACCCACAACACTAATGAGTAATTTGACAATGCCCGATTTTGCCAGGTCCTCAGAATTCTTCGATCTAATTTACACATTATAGAGTGCTTACTGCTATAAAAAATATTAAAGAAAGAAAGAAGAAAGGAAGAAAAGAGAAGAAAGAAAGACAGAAAGAAAGAAGAAAAAGAAAGAAAAGAAAGAAAGAAAGAAGAAGCACGAAAAAGAAAAAGAAAGAAAGAAAGAAAGAAGGAAAGAAAGAAAGAAAGAAAGAGAGGGCCCTAATATTATCCCTAATCCCAGCATCTAAAGATTAGGGGCACCTGGGTGGCTCAGTCAGTTAATTGTCCTGACTCTTGATTTCGGCTCAGGTCATGATCTCGGGGTCGTGAGATGAACAGAGGTCCTAAGAAGGTCTCTCTCTCTCTCTCTCTCTCTCTCTCTCTCTCTCACACCCTCTACCATTGCCCCTCCACTCCTGCCCCTCAAAAAACGCAAACACCATATTTACCTTGTGGTGTATCGGATGCTATTCTTGCAAGAACACCTATTTTTGTGCTGGAAATAAGTCTGCTTTCCTAACAGTCCCACTTCGCAGAGCAATACGTTCCTGTGGGAAAGGAGGCTTCCAGCGCTGGAGCCGCACTCTGAACAGCAAGCTTTGTTGATGCACCCACTACAGAGTTGGACTCTGCTGTAGGTCTTGTGAATAAGACCCTGATACTCACAAAAGAAGAACTTATCTGGGGGTTTTTGGTTGGTTTGTTGGCTCAGCGAGAATCCATTCTTAAGTCATATCTGAATTTCTGTAAATTCAGAATTAGTGGGGTCCGCGTTAATGAGGTTCGATTGTATCCCAGGCTATTGATAAAATTGCCATGCCCCAGATTCAACGCATGCCTCCCGCAAGTTAGACTGCTGCTTCCACACGGGTTGAAGAGGGCAGCTTCTTCCTGGTACACAACATCAGCGCTTTTTAATTACACTATTATGTGGTGTAAGGTGGACCTCTAAGATGACCTACCCGAGGAAGTCAGCACTTTTTGAGTAAGCACCAGCATATTTTTTTACTTCGCTCTGCAGCCCCCTATTCACTTTCAAATGGATCAGGTTTCCTTTCTCTAGATCTTTAGCTTTTGTCCATTAGAGTTTCCCCCAAAGACCATTTTATCAAACAAAGCAAAACACTTTAGAAAAGATTGTAAGTTCTTTGCAGAGTTATAGCTTATGCTTTGTTTATGTATAGTGAACACTTACTGAGTTAGCACTCCCCAAAGGAAAATCTGGGGAGATATCAGAAAAATGTTTTCGGTAATTGCTACTTGGTCTGATCTCCTGGTATTTTGTGGTGTTTTATGCAGCATTAATGGTATCGCCTGAGATGCTCAGGGTACAAAAGAACTTCTAAGTACAGGTCCATTATCAAATATAAGGGAGTCATTTTCAAATCTCTGAGGGAATCAAGGGAGTTGGTATTTAAACGCTGTTCTTGGAGCAATGTGACAACAACATGCCTCGAGAAGATTTAATACACTTTAATGTGTATGTGTGTGTGTGCGAGTGTGTGGACACGCATCCCTAATCACAAATGCGATGGGTAAAGATCCAGTACCTCTCTGTCAGGCACGCAGAAATTTCTCATCACATTATGATTATTATTATTTATTATTATTTTGCTAAACCAGCCATTAACTTTCAGTATCCTTCTAACACATGTTTGGAATTTATGTAAATCTGGGAGCTACTGAAAAGCCTTTCAATTTCATTTAATTTGCTCTCCAAATTGTTATTTGGGGTCTTTACAGCTTAACTGTTCTCACTTGCAAATACTTGGCAGGGAGAAGGCCCAAACAAGCCTACCTCTCTTACCACTGTGGGTCATTCCTTAAGTTCCACTGCCCAGTGAACAGACTCCTCCTAGACCTGAAATCTGGTCTCATCCACTGGTGATAAAAATGCCCACTCATTCGGTGGAAACAGAAGCATCTCCCAGTTTCTGTCATACAGGACACACTGTATTCTTATTCCATATTGTGTCTTTATTTTGCTGTCTCTTTGTTCTTGGATTCACTAAGTGCCTCCCACTAGACTGCAGAAGCTCCGGATGGATTCACCTGCATCTGGTCACTACTTCTGCAGGACTGGGGGTGCAGTCTCTGGAATTCTAGCTCAGGTGGGCCCTGAGAGCTGCTTTCCCGATGGTAGGTGGAAATGTGACGTATTCACGGTTCAGAATCTGGATGCTGAAGTTCATTGGCTTGACTCCTACCGGCTGGGTTTTAACCTAGGTAACCTTTTCCCTCTCTTCTGCAAATTTCCCCTTCTCCCTTCCTAGCCTTTTGTTTGGGGAACCGGGTTACCACCCTGAAGACATGACAAAGGAGGCCGGCAGCACCTACACAGTGCCTGTCAAAATCGGCTAGATCCTGTGTTTCCCTATAAAAGCCCCAGCCCCTTCCTTCAGGCAGGCTTGTGGTTTTGAAGGCCAGAGCCTGCTGCGGCCTCCTTTGCCTGGAAAAGCAATAAAGCTTCTTCCTCTCAATACCCAAACTCTGTCTTCGCCTTACAGATTTTGGTTCTGGAGCACAGAGGCAGTTTTCAACACCTTCAGAAAGAAAAGACAAGGGGAATACAGGCCTTTAATCTCTAAAACCATCTACCCACTGAGTGTGCTATGGACCTTGAGATCCCAAAGTCATATTCCCCACGCCCTTGGATATTGAAGAACATGTGTGAAAACAGCAAAATAATAATAGTAAATTAGATGATCATCGTTAATATAGATTGAGTCATTTCTAGGGAGCAGAGGCTGTCATAATACTTAACTCTATGATCTCATTTAATTATGTCAGTATTAAAAATAGTACCTAATATTTACTGAGTGCTGACAATATACAGTCAACATTCCAGATGCTTGATTTAAGCTCAAAAAAAAAAAATCCTTTGACGTAGATACATTGTGACATCCACTTTTAAAAATCAGGAATCAGAGGTACAATAAATGAATAATTGGCACAGATGCACAATAAATAAGGCTAATTTGTCCAATGTTATATTGCTAGTAAACAACAAAGTCAGATCAGGAACCTGGACGGTCTGAGTCAGGTATAGATCCTGTTATTGCTCAAAGTCACCAAAGAGTGTTTTATCCCCATCCCCTATCCCGCCTCTAATCTGAGTGTTGATGTGTCTATAAAAGAAAAAGAATAGCATAACTATGTCAGTGATTTGAGTGTCTTCAACGTGTGAACAAAAGTAGTTGTGTTTTATGTGTCAAAAGTGCGACTCTGGTTTCAGCAAACATTAAAAGTGATCAAGAGAATAGGACTGGTGGTGAGTGTGTTGGTTCAATGCTTGGCTTCAAATCCAGTTCTACCAATTCTTAGCAATGACTTCTGGGTTCCAGCTCAGCTTCCTTATCTTCCAGCAGGCCTACTAGTGCAGTACCTTCTCATAGATTTCTCTGAATTAATGCAAGTTAATGTGTTTAAAATATAACCCTGACGGAGTCAGCAATGTATAGGTTAGTTAATATTATCATTTGGCTCCATTATGCAGAGCTAGAATCAAAAGGGGAAGTTTCTGTGAACAGATTTCAACTCACAAAATAGAACTTATTCAAAAGACTGTCCAAAGATAGAACTAGGAGAAATGAGCTCCTCTTAATAGAGGCATCCAAGGCACTGGGGTTTGGTAAGGAATCTGCAAGGTCTATTTATTCCCTGGATCGCTGTCAGACCAGTCCACTCTAAACTGGCTTCTAATTCAGAGGTTTTCTATTCCCATGATTACCCTTCATCATTTTTGTCAAAGGTGAGCGCCTTACTGCCAATGAGCGTGTAAGAACGAAGAAGAAATAAAGGCGCTAGAACAGTGAGGTACCGTGGAAAAAGACACAGGCTTGAGGCAGCTGAGCATTTGACCTTGTGACTTTGGGGAAATTCCTTAACTGTTTTGAATCTAAGAAAAGGGTAGGGGAGGCAGTGCTGGAATGTAGTGCACATGAAAGGTACTTAGAACCTACAAAAAGCTAGAGATGAGGGTCGCATTTAATTCTAGGGGGAAGGAATCAATGCAGACCTAGAGTATGGAACACCATGCAGGCGGGTCTAGAGCTAAAGAAGCAGAGATTCAGGAGGACTCTGGTTTGCTGGAGATGTTGCCTTAAACCAAAGAGGAAAGCACAGAAGGGAGGAGGAGCCAGATTTAAAAGCAAAGCCGGTTGCTGCATAAATCTCCTTGAGGTCTCCAGCAACAACTCTGCCTCCCTTTTTTGAGAAATAGCCCTATCTGGGTTTCCCAGTTATAGCTCAGTCGAGAGAATGCTGGAGAAATAAATTATGCCCCCACCCCACATTTTAGCTGTCTTTGGCTACAATACTATGGAAGCCACCATTCTTAAAGAGCGTCATCTTTTATTTATTAGCATCATGAAACATCCTGCAAGTAACTGAATTATGTGATCAATGTTAATGCTAATCAAAGTTATCAACGTCGAGTGTTCTCTTCTCCACATGGCGTGGTCCTTGCTGCTCCCATGATGCCAATTGCATGATTTGTACATAGCCCTAATTTGCTGATTAGACTGATCGTCTCAGTTCCTGCTATTCCGAGTTCTTACCCCCTTGCTATTTTTGGTTTCAGTTCAGGATTAATATTAGGGAAATGCCATCAGAAAGAACAAGGTATTTGGAATTAAATCCAGCCAGACAAATTTTAGAACTTTAAATATGTGAATCTTTTGAGTATCTGAGTTATTAACCATTAGACATTTAATAAATAATGCAATCAGATTAGGAGGAAAACTGATTTAAAAAATATATACATTTATTTCTCATATAAGCCTCAGTCAAAATTTAATTGGAATCAATAAGTCATATGCCAAGTACAGGAAATTACATCCTATAACAAGTGCATCTTGTCTTATTTCATTCATTTTCAGATGGTAAGTACAAATTCATACATAAATGTGTTAGAATATCAATACATAATACTCTGCTCATAATATTTCTGCTCAGACAGAGGGGATTCTGGAATCAGAGAAGGACACGATTCAAGGGGTGTTAAAAGGGAATGGAAGAGAATGCACGCAGTGGGTGCAAACTCTATCCCATTGCACCAAAGCCAGAAGTGCATCGGCTGCTCCCCTTTCTTACTGCCCCAAGTGAAACGGAATCACATCTCTGTATTTACTCTGCCATGTGGCGTTGTGCACTTTATTTCACATTCAAGAGAAACGCCTGTCTCTTGAGAGGTGGTGAAAGTGAAACAAATCAGCAAATAGGAGCTCCTCGGCTGCAGTGCTGGACATAGCACACAGGTGGAGCTTAATAATTGCTCTGGTTCTGCTTTCTGTTTGTTGTGATACCTCACTCTGTCACACTTTGACATTCATCATGACTTGGTTTTGGCAAAACAAAGATGTGTGTTGGGGTGAGAAATTACAGGAGTGGATAGTACAGGTCTAGCTCATCACCGGGAATGATTCCATTTCTGGCTTTAGAATTGAATTCTTTAATCTCTTAGTTTTCATACTCTTGGTACAGGTGTAGATTGAAGAAACCCCTACCATAGTATTCTGGGTTAGTTCTTAAAATAACCTGTGCTGTTGTTGTTGTCTTTCTGATTATAAAGTTATTGCTTACTTAATATTGTTAGTTAGGGTGGGGGAAAAAAGGAAAGTATAAAGAATAACGATAGTAATGGTAATTCCACAGTTTATTGTTAACATTCTGATATATTTCTTTCTGGTCTGTTTTTCTATCCATCTGCCAGTCTCTGTGTCCATACACACCTACATACATATAGATGAATAGAAATACAACCATATATGTATATATAAACACACACACACACATATATATATTTTAAAACATGCATATTTATAAATATGAAAATATATTCATAAAATACATATAAATGAATATATATGACATATGCAACATGGATGTGTGAAATATGGACATATAAATAGCTAACATGTATGTGTTTATATATGATTTACTAGATTGCTCCCAACTTTTTCTCTTTTATCAATCGTGCTGTATATATCACAAACTTTTATCTTAATTTATATTGTAATCTTAAAGTTGACTTCAAAATGTGGACACACTGAATCCAAGGCAAGTCTAATATTTAGCTGCTATGCACCCAAGTGGCATATCCTCCAGCATTCATTTGGATTAATCAATGGTAATGCTATATCAATAGTGTAATATTTTGAATAAGAACTATGTTCTAAGATTATGGAAATTTTGAAATGTGTTGCTTTTTAAGAGAGATTTTTTGCAGTTCGATTTGCATAAGCCCCCACCAAGCCAAGCTGGGAAAATAAAATCTACTGGGTTATCTCGAAGTTCTCTGCTTGCAAACACACGAGCTGCAAATTTATCACGGAGGGTTAATCAGTAGAATATAACACAACAAATATTAAATCTGTAGATAGATTACCTCAAAAAGTGAAAATCTCCCTCAAGTAACATTCCTAGAGTTCAGATCTATGGCCCAGGCTCACTCTAGGCATCCAGAGAAGTAAGTGGCTTCTTACTTACTTAATGGTGGCTTCCACCATTTCTGTTCTCTCCAACGCTCCCACCCTAGGCCTGTCCTGTGGGGCCACCACTCTTGGTTCCTGATGACTAGGCTCTCATTACCATTTCCACCATATCTCAGTACTCTAGATCTACTCCAGTCTTATTTGGAAAGGAAAGGATTCCATTCTTAGGTCTTCTCTGGGAACTACCGCTTCCTCTCAAAGTGGGACAAGCCGTCTTCCTGCCTCCCAGGGCAGCACACAGACAGCATTACCTTCGGTTTCCCTAAGGAGGTTTTGCTGGCTCTGACCTCAGAGCAGGCATGTTTCTCCTTCGGTGATAAAAAGATAAAACTATCCAGACACACCAGGAAAAATATAAAGAGAATTTTCTGCTAACCAACAGTTATCAAAACTCAGCTATAAAAAATATTATAGGGGATTGTCAGAAGTATATGTTATTTATCCACCTTTCTACTAAATTTTAACCTTTGATTACATTTGATGATGAGAAATCTAATTTCTGAATGGAGGAATGTTATAACGTTGGTCTATTGGCCTTCAATAACATCAGTCTGAAGGTTAAACACAAGCATGTGAATTAAGGCCTTTAAATTGACCACATTATTACCCAGAGATTAAACAAACAAAAGGGTGGATGATAAGTTAACTTTTATTTTTCTGTAACTATCTAAACTTCTTTAGGGGCCCCTGCCCAATAGATGGTCAGGAAGGTTTACAAAAATTACCAGTTATGGATACACCCCTCTCTTTCAATTTCACCCAGTCTCTGTCTTGCAAATATTCCATCAAGAGCGTCCTCCCTTCCTTTGCTCCTTACCAAGATGATATCTGAGAGTAGGAGAAAGCTTTCAGCCTTTGCGTACTGGTAAAGAGGTGATATCTAACCTCTGGCTCATGTTCTCCACGTCAGGCAGCTGGTCCCTGAGAGAGCACTGTTGGGCACATCTTTTGAAATGTACATCTGGCCCAGCCTCTGGATTTCCGGTTGGGGTGTGCTGCTGCTGTCTGCCCCTGGGGTCCTGTGTGCATCCACTCCACTCGGTCTGGGTTGTCCACCCAGCCTTACTTCTCACCAGTGCTGTGGGTTCCTCCAGGGACTGGACTGTTACAACTGGCCAGTCCCTGGTCTGGGGGCTGCTCAGTTGCCTTCAGTATGAAGTCATATCCTCTTGTTAGAACAATACTCCCTGTTAGGTTTTCCAGCCACTCCCATCAGCACTTTTATTCATTACCGGCCCATCACACACTCAGGTGCTCAGGGCCCAGCAGCTCTGGATTATCAACTTGGGCTCACACCTCACCACCACTGCTCATTCTACCTTTTCATGCTGGAGAAGGACCACACAACACAGACTATTTCTCCCAGGAGTATGAAGAGAAGCTCATCAAAACTCTTGCTTTTATCTTTCGAGTATGAGATCTCTTCACCTCTGGAGAGAAGTCAAGAGACTTTTCCTCCTAATTCTTCCATCTTCTTTGCACAAATCACCAGGCTGGAAGAATCAGTTTTCCTTTTTCTCTCACTTTGGCAGTAACTTTTATCTTATTTATTCTCTTTCCCTCCTGGATGCCCTAAACCTAACAACTCAGTTTAATTGCAGATAGGATAAAGAAAGGAAAATAAGCTTATGTATAATGACCATACATGGATTAGAATTTGAGAAATACTATTTTCTTTATTTTATAAATACAGATTTATTAGTATAATAAGAGGACAGATTGATTTACAAGAAACCCAATGGAGTATACTATTAATGCTAGGTCAAGAAGAATACTCCTGGGTTTCACATCACGACAGTGGTACATGGTACATGCAAAGTTTTGTTCCAAGCATGTTACATGTAATCACTTCCTTTAAATAACCTATAAAGCAGGCACTGTTTTTTTTTTTTTAAGATTTTATTTACCTATTCATGAGAGAGAGAGAGAGAGAGAGAGAGAAGAGAGGAAGAGACACAGGCAGAGGGAGAAGCAGGCTCCATGCAGGGAGCCCCATGTGGGACTTGACCTTGGGTCCCCAGTATCATTCCCTGGGCTGAAACTGGTGCTAAACCTAAAGCAGGCACTGTTATTTTCACTATTTTAAAGATGAGGAAGCAAAAGCATGAAGAGGTTGATTATTCTAGGCAAAACAGTTAATAAGAACTAGATTTTGAACCCAAACAACCTGGCTCCAGAGTTGGTGCTCCTGACCACCATAACATGGTGCTCTTGACCATTCCTGGGATCCTCAACCCACCCCTTAGTATCACTTCTTTCTTTCTTTTTTTCTTCTTCTTCTTCTTTTTTTTTTTTTTTTTTAGTATCACTTCTTTCTTCCATCATTTGCTTATTGTATGTGTCCTACATTCCAGGCAATGTTCTAATAGCTAGACTCTCTGAATAAAGAAAGATAAAGCCTGAGAAATATAAAGTGAGGAGAAGTATAAAAAGCAAGCTTTGAGCTCTTTATTATTCCATAAAGAAAAAAAAAAAGTAGTCCTCTTAGTGACCACAGTGGTAAAGTTTTGGCAAAGCAAATGCCCATGACACTAAGGAGCCCAGTCCAGGCAGGAACACCTATTTATGTTTCCTGTGCTATATTGGTCAAAGAAGGCTGTGATGGCATGGAGAATATTCAAACTTGCAGGCTCAGTAGCTTAGCAAACTTTAGGATGAGCTCCCAACACATTAGGTCATGATCTCAGGGCTATGAGATCAAGCCCCACACCAGGCTCCATACTCAGCACCAAGTCCGCTTGAGATTGTCTCCCTCTACCCCTCTCCCATCTTCACACAGTAGCACTGTCTCTATCTCTTTCTAAAATAAATATCTGTATTTTTTTTATTATAGCCATCCTAGCAAGTGTAAAGTACTATCTGGTTGTGGTTTTGATTTGAATTTCTCTGATTCCTAATACTCAACTCTCCTTTATTTATTTATTTATTTTAATCAACTCTCCTTTAAACAGACTTATCCTAAGTAAAAATATCTAGGCATCCAAAGTAAAAAGGTCTCTGTTGGCTACATCTTAGTGCATATTAAATAAATATAACATTTGATATATGTCACACTTGAAACTCACTACTCTATTTTCTTGCATCCACAGCCCCTTTGTCAGCCCCCTCCACCTTTTTTCCTATTCCTTGTTTGGGAATCCCAGCAAACACAGAGCAAAGTTTATTTAAAAAGAACTGGTGAAAACTAGAAAGGCATATAAGGGAAAAAAAGAGAAAAGATTTAAAGTTTTCACTGACCATAATTTCCGTATGAGCCAACAATGCAATGTGGCAGCTCAAATGATCACATGTAATATCAGCCCATAGTAACCAAAGAAGGGGTCACTATTCCATGCTCTGCACTGGCCCTACAACAAATGCAGCCTAGGCATTCATCCTGGGGCCACACATAATGAAAGATACTGGCAAATCAAGGTCCATTCAGATCTGGGCAACCCAAGAGATATGGGTAATAAAAACAAATTCCAAATCAGAGCTTGAAGTATCTGAGGATGTTTGAACTGGAAAAGAGAAACCTAGGAAAAATGCTAGTGATGCCTAGACCTTATAAAGCAACACGAAGCCAAAAATAGATTTACTTTGTGCCAGGGAGCTATAGTTCTCCCATACATATCCCCGTGGGACACGCTGCTTTTCAGTAGTTTGGTGAATCCCAGAGGATGTCTTACTAAAAACAATTAAAGACCACAGATCTGGGATTGAGTCTCACTTATTACAAACTAGAGGAGACTGGGGCTATTCCTATAACATCACTTTTGTTCATTCTTTATTGAGAGAGATACCGGTGAATTTATATCTAGTATAAGAGAAATTACACATAAACTCAGTAATCCTCAGGGGACTCTGAACCACTCTGGAAGGTGGAACCACTGTCTGAGAATTACATACAGCCTGACTTCAATTCAGTATAATGATATGGGATCTAATAGTGAAAAGGTCAGAATGTAACCTGAAAATATAAATACCGTTAGATAGATTCTGATACTCAATATGTGGTTGGCCTCAGTGATACCTTTCCTTTCAATAAAATAATTTTTATAGAAAAAAAATTACATTTTCAGACTTTCTCTCCTTCTCTTAGCTCTAGGATTCACCTTACTTCTTATAAATATTTGTTGCATACAGCCCAGCCCTTCCTGAACCATGGAATATATATCATGTGGCATAATACGATTTTACATATTATTGTAGCAGGTATATGCAATGGATTTAGTTGATGGTACAGAAACTTCAAATCAAATAGAAAGATATAATCTGCCCTGGGTTGCTCAGTGGTTTAGCACCTGCCTTTGGTCCAGGGCATGATCCTGGAGTCCCAGAATTGAGTCTCGCATCAGGCTCCCTGCATGGAGCCTGCTTCTCCCTCTGTCTGTGTCTCTGCCTCTATCTCTGTGTGTGCCTCTCATGAATAAATAAAATATTTTTTAAAAAAGAAAGAAAGATATAATCTTCTCAAATCTTAATACATCTTAAATTCTTACCCATCTTCCTGTGCTCAGAATTGTTTTAGGCATCTGTGGTTAAAACACTGTATTTTCATTTTATCTTTTATATGATTACTTTGTGTATAAATGGCTTCCATTTATGCTGGTATCATTAACTTCCTTTTTCATATAGAATTATTTCAGTAAAAAAATAAATCAATATGAAGAACAATCTATGTAATGATGCGTTGGTATAGGACTTGACCAAATTTGAAAAGGTGATATGATAATGATGGATTTTGGGAAATACTAGACAGTCTTCATAAAACTCTTTCTCTTCACTCTGAAATGTCCGAGGAAAGTGTTGGTGCTCATCTCAGCATCTGTTCTCCTACTTGGATGACCTTCCTTCCCCTCCTCATTTTCCCATAGGTTTTCTGATTCACTTTTGTGGCAGCCTGCAACAATCCCTGCTAGGGAACATGACCTTCTGCACTTAACTACCTATTTATTTAGTCTATCTATTCCTTTAGAATGTAATAATACATTGTCTATCTATTCATCTAGAATGTGAGATAGATCATATATATATATATATATATATATATATATATATATATAAATTCACAATAACTTTGAGTAAATAAAATTACCTACAAAAAGAATCATGGTTTTCCTACCCCTATTCAAGCACTTAGATATTTTTCCCTCTTGAGTTATGCTATATTCTGAATTTATTTTTCATTTGGACACTTTCAGGCAACAAGACCTACATTACTCTGCTTTCAGGTTTAAATTGGTGTAATGCATGTGTTATGCTTCCAAAGTTTTTAGGTTTTCTGTGTCAGTTTTGTTTGCTCTTAGTGTTTAGGTTTTGAGAGGCAAAAGTGGAGACTATATCAAACTTTCTCTGCCATCAGGTAAAATGTTATATCAAATTAAGCATATCATGAGTTCATTCTATATTATGTGCCTTTTACTCAAGAAAATGGCCACTAATGGTAAGACCAAACATGTAATGCCCCTTAGATATCATTGGTCTATAAAATAAATGACTATACTTAGGAGTTTAAGTACCTAGGACTCCTATAATTGAGATTATAATTATATAATTATATAATTATATAATTATATAATTACTCCTATAATTCCAGATTAACAGAAATTCATTTATAGGTAAATCATGAGAAATACAATTTAAAATGCAAGAACAAAAGAAAAACACTATCTTAAGTTCTTTGAGGCACCTCCACTTATGTCCCAAATTTCAAGTGTGATTAAGTACTATTTTATGCTTGATTTATAGGATGCTGCTTTTCCTCTCTCTAGAAAAACCAGAGTTTTTAAAACCACTGTCATGTCTGTCATTTCTACTGCCATGTTCTTGAACTTAGGGCCTAGATATTGATTTATTGAGACTGCTTCCAAAGCTGGCCATGTTTTATTATACATTTCTTTATCACTTCTCTTGGAAGAGTGTTCTATTTCCCCAGGTAACATTGATTCTCACCATCTTATTCATGAGGGTTTGGGAACAAAATTCTGCTTAAGCCTCACTTTTTACTCTCAGTTCTGTGGACCCAAAATGTATCTAAGGTGACAAAACCATCATAAGCCTAGGAGCTTATCTGCCAGAGTTCTCCTCCTCAAAATGACATATTATCCCATCTTTCTTGTTCCAGATGTGGTAATTCATCTTTAAATAAATGTTTCATGTGATTTTAAAGCTTTTTCTCCCTCTTCTCAGACCACAGCTTGTTTTATTTCTCCTTATATGTTCAAAGATAAGGATGAGGGTATATTTCTCATTGGAAACAAATCAAGTGAGAGGATAATAGAACAACATCTTTAAAGTACTAAGAGAGAAAACTGTCAGCTTGGAATTTTATATCCCATGAAAATACCTTTGAAAAACAAAGGCAAGACTTCCGGTTTCAGTTTCAACATGTAAAGAGCTTGGAAGTCATCACTCTCATCCTTACAACAAGAAAAAAAGCAGAACAAAGTAAAAATCAATGACTTTTCTTAGACCCATTAGAGAATTGAGGTGACAGAGCAAACCACAACCCCCAAAACTGTAGAGAAGAATACAAAAATATCATAGCCAAGATCACCTAAACTGCAACAAAAGCCACTGGAACCAGAAAGTGGTAGGAATGCTTAAAAGGTAATTTTGATGAGTTGCTGAAGGCTGAGAATGAAACACCCCTTTGTGTTTCAGGCAAAAGGAAGAGAAAAGTAACCATTTGAAATATATCCAGAGCATTCTCCATAACAATGCTCTGCTCTCCAAGGAAATCTGTATACAGGAGCCTTGTCTTCCAATTGTAAAGGTAATTAACCAACTTCACCCACCTCTAGCTTTCCTAACTCATTTAAAGAAAAAAAAAAAAAAAGGTTCATAAACACTTCTGAAAGTCAAAACCCTGAGATTCAGTCCAACAAAAAGACTAAGAATTGATCATAATACCATAGGATGCTTACTCTCCCCTAATGCTTATCGCTATATCAGTAGAGCCCCAGTATAATAACAGTGGATTATTAAAGAGAGGAAGACATAGAATCTCCCTAGGAAACTGTTCTTAGGGAAACCTAGAGGGAACAGGGAAAGAAAAACATAACCAAGGACACTGAAGGAAACTGTTTCCTCCAGCATCATTTAGCCATAGTAGACATACAAGAAAACTAACCATATTCTAGCTCAGAGATAGCTTAATATAAAATGTCACAATAAAGATTTCTTTATCTCAGTTCTTATTATCCAATATATCATAGCCAGTTTTAATAAAAAAGTACAAAGTATGCTAAGGGTAAGAAAAACACATCTAAAGTCTCAAAATAAACATCAGAACCAGACTCAGACATGAACAGATTTTCAAATTATCAGAGAGAATTAAAATACTAATGATTAATATCTTAATTGCTCTAGTGGAAAAAGTATACAACATGTAAAGATGGGTTGTAATGTAGAGAAAAAGAACTGTAACAGAAATGAATACTGCCTTTGATGGGCTCATCAGTAGACTAGACATGGCCAAGGAAAGAACCAGTAAGCTTGAAGTATGTGAAAAGAAATTTCCCAAATGAAATGCAAAGTAAAGCAGAAATGAAAAACAAAACAGGATGTATAAGAACTGTGGAATAATTAAAAGTGTTACATATGTATGATTGTTGTGTAAGAGAAGAAGAATGATAAAAAGGACCAGAAGAATTATCCAAATTAATAATGTCTGAACACTTTCCAGATTAACAACAAAAAACAAACAACAGATTCAGGAAGTTCAGATAACACCTAGAAAGATAAACACCAAAAACAAAACAAAACAAAAACAAACAAAAACCCCTAGAACATAAGCTAATTATATTCAAACTGTGAGAAATCAAAGACAAAGAAAAAATAGTCAAAGAAGCCAAAAGCCATAGAGGGGAAAAATACGCTTTATCTATAGAGAAATACGTATAAGAATTACAGAGGACTTCTTGTCAGAAACTATGTAAACAAGAAGAGAGTGAAGAGAAATATTTAAAGCGTAGAAAGAAAAACATAAGCACAACCCAGAATTTCACCTTTCCAGTGAAATTATCCTTCAAAAGTGAAAGACACATAAAGAATTTCTCAGCCAAAAAAAGAAGGAATTCATTGTTGGAAGAAATGCCCTGCAAGAAATGTTAAAAGAAATTCTTCAGAGAGAAGGAAAATGATGTAGAAACTGGGAACTGCATAAAGGAGGCACAGTGCAAAAAAATACATTTAAGTAAAACAATTTTCTTATTTTTAATTAGTCTAATAAATCATTGTTTCTTCAAAGAAATATAAGTAACATTATATTGGGTGATCATAACATATGGTTAGGTAAAATGAATGATAAGAATGTTGTAAGGGACAGAAGAAAGAAATAAAAAAAAAAATTATAAGGTACTCCACTATCCATAAAGTGATATAGTGTTATTTGAAAGTGGACTTAGATTAATTGTAAATACATATTGCAAATTCTAGGTCAGCTACTAAAATATTTTTTTAAGTATAATTGATATGCTAAGAGAAGAAAAAAGTGAAAATATAATGCTCAATTAAAACCAGAGAAAGCAATAGAGGGGAAAATCTTTGGATAGAAATAAAAGACAAATACAATGAATATAAAACAATTATAGACATGGATATGCATAGTCACTTTAAACATAAAATGGTCCAAAATAAAATTAAAAGACAGACAAAAGACAGACAAAAATAAGTCAGACTTATTTTTCTTTTAAAGGGCCCAACTGTAAGTAGTCTGTAAGAACACACTTTAAATATAAAAACACAAGTTATAAGGAAAGTGATGGAAAAAGGGATATCATGCTAACACTAATCAAAAGAAAGTGGAAGTGGCTATGTTAGCTTCAGACAAAGCAAATTTCAGAACAAGAAAAATTATCAGGATATTACATAGTGGTAAAAAGATTAATCCTCCAAGAAGATAAAATAATCTTTAATGTGTATAAGTCTAAAGACAAGCATTAATATACATGAGGTAAAAACTGATAGAAAAACAAAAAGAACTAGACAAATCCACAAGTGTAATTCAAGACTTCAATACAACTCTTTCAGTTATTGATGGATATAGCAAGCAGAAAATCACTGATGGTATAGTTGAAATAAACACCACTATTAATCAACTGGATGTATTTTACTGAACAATAGTGGAATACACATTTTTTCTCAAGCTCAAATGGAATACTCCCAAAACTGATAGCATTTTGGCCATTAAAAGACCCTTACTAATTTAAAAGAATAGAAATCATGCAAGCTATATTCTTAGACCACAATGGAATTAAACTAGGATTCAATAACAAAAAGACAAATGGAAAGTCCCAAAATATTTAGAGTTCAAACAACACAATTCTAAATAGCAACAACAACAAAATCTCAAGAGAAATTTTTAAATAATTTGAACTAGGTAAATGAAAATATAAATTACCAAGATTTGTGGGATGCAGCAAAAGCAATGTCTAGAGGAAAATTTATAGCATTGAATGCATATATTAGAAAATAAGAAATATCTAAAATCAATAATCTGTTTTCACCTAGGAAATTAAAGGAAGAAGAGAAATTTATTCCTAATGCAAATGGAAGAAAATAAATAGTAAAAATTAAAGCAGAAATCAATAAAATTACAATCCAAAAATGCAATAGAGACAGTCAACAAAACAAAATGCTGGGTTTGGGAAAGATCAATAACATTGATCTGGTTAGACTAATGATGAAAAAAGAGAGAAAATATACATTACTAATACCATAAATGAAAGAAGTGCCATCATCACAAATTCCATGGATGGTAAGAGGATAATAAAGAAATATTATGAGCAACTCTAGGTGCACACATTTGAATACTTAGATAAAGTGGATTGATGCTTTGAAAGACACAAACTATCAAAATTATCACAAAAAGAGAAATAATAATTTGAATAGGCCTATAATTATTAAAGAAATTTAACAAATAATTAATGAGCTTCTAAAAAGAGAGCACTAGACCAAGATAGTTTCACTAGTGGAACTCTACCAAACACTTAATAAAGAAAAAATACTGAATTTTGTAATCTGTTGCATAAAACAGAAATTGAAGAAACATTTTCTAACTCATTCTATGATGCCAGCATTGGATTAATATCAAACCAGATACAGACATTATAAAAAAAGAAAACTGCATGCCAATTTCTCTTATGAACATAGATTTTTATTTTTATTTTATTTTATTTTATTTTATTTTATTTTTTTTTTTTTTTAAAGATTTTATTTATTTATTCATGACAGTCACAGAGAGAGAGAGAGAGGCAGAGACACAGGCAGAGGAAGAAGCAGGCTCCATGCACCGGGCGCCCGATGTGGGATTCGATCCCGGGTCTCCAGGATCGCGCCCTGGGCCAAAGGCAGGCGCCAAACCGCTGCGCCACCCAGGGATCCCTGAACATAGATTTTTAAAATCCACAAAATATATTATCACACTAAATCCAACAATGGACAAAAATTATACAAAATGACAAAGTGGGATTTATTCCAGGTATGCAAGGCTGGTTCCACATTTGAAAATAAATTTATGTAATCTACAATATCAACAGGCTAAAGAAAAATCACATTAATTGATGCGGAAAATGCATTAGGCAAAATCATGGTACAAACTCTCAAAAAAGTAGAAACGGAAAATGATATCTTCATCTTTATAAAGAACATTTACAAACTACCCACAGCTAACATCATATTATGTACCTGGGTACCTCCCCACTAAGATCCTGAATAAGACAAGGATGCTCCCTTCTCCCCACTCATTTTCAAAATCATAGTGGAAATCTTACTTAGAACAAGACAAGGAATGGTAATAAGGATATACAGATTGGAAAGAAAAAATAAGATTCTCTCTTTTTCACAAATGATGAATTGTCTATGGAGAAAATCCCAATAAACTGCCAAAAAAATCGGCAGTAAGTGATTATAGCCAGATCATAGAATACAAGGTTAATACACAAAGTAAGTTACTTTCCTTTATGCTACCAATGAACAATTTGAATCTGAAAATAAAAAGCAACGCTATTTTAATTAACATAAAAATTAAATATTTGGGTACACATCTAACAAAGTACATATAGGATCATATGTACATATAGATACATACAGAAAACTATAAAATTCTGATTAAAAATATTTTTAATTTAAATATATGGAATGATATTCCATGTTTATGGATTGGAAGCCTCAGTATTTTTCAGGTGTTGATTCTTCCTAACATAGATTCAACACAATTCATCTAATATCAACAAATTATTTTGTGGATACTTTAAACATGTTATAAAGCTACAGTGATAAAGATAGCATGGTATTAACAAAAGAAGAGAACAGAATAAGGAGCCTAGAATTCAACCCACATAAAAGCCTAGAATTCAACCCATAACTCATCTTACTAAAGATTGAGTTCAGTCTTTTCAATAAGGTGCTGGATTTCCATATGTAAAAGAAAAGAATTTGGCCACACAACTTACTTTCACAAAAACTAGCTCAAAATTAATCATAGGCTTAAAAAAATGAAAAATCATAAAACTTTTAGAGAAAAACATTGGATAACATCTAGGTGATCTTATTATGATCTATGATAGAAAAATTGATGTTAGACTTCATCAAAATTTTAAATTCTTTTCTACAAAGGACACTACTAAGAGAATGAAAAGACAAGCTACAGATTGTGAAAAAAATATTAGCAATACCTATGTTTTACAAAGGCCTGATGTCCAAAATATACAAAGAGCTCTGAAATTGAACAATAAAAAACCCCCACAAATAATCCAATTTTAAAATGCACAAAAGATCTGAACAGACATCTCAACAAAATAGATATATAGATGAAAAATAAGCATGTGAAAATATGCTTCATACCATTTTTATTATGAAATTGCAAATTAATATAATGATGAGATACCACTACACACTTATTAAAATGGCTAACATCCAAAAAAAAAACTGACAATATCAAATGTTCATAAGGATATGGTACAACAGGAATTATTATTCATTGGTGGTGGCAATGCAAAATAGTATAGCCACTTTGGAAGCCACTCCAACACAGTCTTATCATAAAATCCAAGAATCATGTTCCTAGATATTTGCACAAATGTGTTGAAATTTTATGTCCACAAAGAAACCTGCACATGAACAGCAGCTTTAATCATAATTGCTAAAAACTAAGTGTAAATAATATTCCTTCTGTGAGTAAATGGATAAACAAATTGGTATATCCACAAAATAAGATATTGTTAAATGATAAAAGAAAAATCTATTAAGCCCAAAAACAAACAAAAAAGACATGGAACAACCTTAAATTCATATTAAGTGAAATCAGTCAGTCTGAAAAGGCTACATCCTTCAGGTTTCCAAATATATGACATTCTGGGAAAGGTAAAAATACGTAGTTGATAAAAAGATCAGTGGTTGACAAGAGTTTGAGATGACTAGGTGAAGCACAGGGGATTTTTAGGATAGTAGAACTGCATAATATGATCATAGACACATGACATTATACATTACCAAAATCTATAATACATTAAAACACAAAAGAGCAAACTTTAATGTATGCAAATTTTTAAAAAGTCATTTAACGAGTCAGAGAATTCTAGGAAAAAAATGCAGACTGTTACACGAGGATTTAATTGGATTACAAGTGTATGAAATGACCTCAATAAAATGGGTAGGGGAAAGGTGCTGAACTAAGTAATAGTGGAAATGAGTGGATTCTATATAACTACAGGCACAGGAAACTGTACATAAGTCCTCTATTTTAGTAGATCAAGTCCATGAGGGTAAAAGTTACTAAATATGATACTTCTATAAAGGCATATTGGAATTGAACCACTAAGGAAATGAAGGGTGATGACAGAAACCAGATTTGCAACTGTTGGAATGGAAATTTACAGACTGCAAAGGAAGAAAGCTTGGTGAGATCCATATTTTGATGGGTTAGAGTTGGAGTCGTCAGTATGAATTCATATTTAATATAGATACAGATGGCTACGTACAGAAATATTTAGATAGGTGTATATATGCAGATTTGCATGCACACATATATGTCCTTGCTTTGTCAGCTGAGAGGGGAGGAAAAGGGAAAGAAGGAAGAAAGGAGGGAAGGAAGGAGGGAAGGAAGGGAGGGAGGGAGGGAGGAAGGGAGGAAGGGAGGAAGGAAGGAAGGAAGGAAGGAAGGAAGGAAGGAAGGAAGGAAGGAAGGAAGGAAGGAAGGAATACTAATAATGTATTATTAGTTTCACAGGTAGAGTTCAGTGACTCATCAATCTTATATAACGCCCAGTGCTCATTACATCACAAATCCTCCTTAATGCCCATCACCCAGTTACCACATCCCCCCATCCTCTTCCCTCCAGCAAACCTCAGTTTGTTTCTTATGATTAAGTCTCTCCTCTCTGATTTTGTTTTATTTTTCCCTCCCTTCCCCTATGATCCTGTTTTGTTTCTTAAATTGCAAATATGAGTGAGATCATATGATATTGTCTTTCTGGTTGACTTATTTTGCTTAGCATAGTTCCATCCATGTTGTTACAAATGGCAAGATTTCATTTTTGATGGATGAGTAGTATTCCATCGTGTGTGTATATATGTGAGTACACATATGTCTATACATAAGTATAGACATGTGTACATAAGTACACAAAGTACTTTCCTCCTACATCCTACTTAATCCCTTCAATAACCCATGAGGTTAATACTATTTTTCCACATTAGAAGTTTAGAAAAAGCAACAAAACAAAAACAAGACATACAGAGGTAGAACAATTTGTATGAGGTCAAGAAGTGGTCAAGTCAGGGTTCAAATTCTCTATTTTTAGGCATGTATATACACAAACCGTTGGGGCCATAATATGAGTATTAGTTTTCTAAGATGTGCTCAATTCAAATGTGTAATTTTATTGATGCCTGTACATCTTTACTAAGTAAGAGTGATAAAGTTCCTGCCTTCTTGTTTCCCATAGGAAGCTCTTTGCATACGTGCAATATGGTTTGTTGTGTGAATATCTACTTTTGCCATTGGATAGTAGGTTCCATGCTTTTTTCACTGTTACATTCCCCTACCTCTTTCCTCAGAGCCAAACACACACACTCACACACACACACACACACACACACACACACATATTACATCTTCTTTATCCATTCATCTGTCAATGGACATCTGGACTCTTTCCATAGTTTGGCTACTGTGGCCATTTCCGCTATACACATTGGGGTACAGGTACAATACAAAGACATTTATATTTTAGGGGCATATACCCAGTAGTGCAATTTCTGGGTCATAGGGTAGCTTCATTTTCAACTTCTTTTTTTTTTTTAAAGATTTTATTTATCATGGAAGACACAGAGAGAGAGAGAGAGAGAGAGAGAGGCAGAGACACAGGCAGAGGGAGAAACAGGCTCCACGCAGGGAGCCTGACATGGGACTCAATCCCTGGTCCCCAGGATCAGGCCCTGGGCTGAAGGCAGCGCTAAACCGCTGAGCCACCCAGGCTGCCCCTATTTTCAGCTTCTTGAGGAACCTCCACACTGTTCTCCAGAGTGGCTGCACCAGCTTGCATTCCCACCAACAGTGAAAGAGGGCTCCCCTTTCTCTGCATCCTTGCCAACATTTGTAGTTTCCTGACTTGTTAATTTCAGCCATTCTGACTGGTGTAAGGTGGTATCACATTGTGGTTTTGATTTGTATTTCCCTGATGCCAAGTGATGTGGAGCATTTTTTCATGTGTCATTTTTTCATTGGTCTTTTGGGCCTTTTTTGGAAAAATGTCTGTTCATATCTTCTGCCCATTTCTTGGTTGGATCATTTGCTCTTTAGGTGTTGAATTTGAGAAGTTTTTTTTTTTTTTTAAGATTTTATTTATTTCTTCATGAAAGACACTCAGAAAGAGGCAAAGACACAGGCAGAGGGAGAAGCAGACTCCCTGTTAGGAGCCCAATGCAGGACCCCATCCCAAGGACCGCTGAGCCACCCAGGTGCCCCCTGATAAGTTCTTTATAGATTTTAGATACTATAATCGGATAAGACATTTGCATAGATCTTCTTCCATTCTGTAGGTTGTCTTCTGTTTTTTTTAACTGTTTCTTTTGCTGTGCAGAAGCTTTTGATCTTGATGAAGTCCTAATAGTTCATTTTTGCCTTTGTTTGCCTTGCCTTTGGAGACATGTCTAGCAAGAAGTTGCTGTGGCTGAGGTCACAGAGGCTGCTGCCTGTGTTCTCTAGGATTCTGATGGATTCCTGTCTAACATTTAGGTTTTTCATCCATTTTGAGTCTATTTTTGTATATGGTGTGAGAAAATAAGGACACCTGGGTGGCTCAGTGATTGAATATCTGCCTTTGGCTTAGGTCATGATCCTGGGGTCCTGGGATTGAATCCCACATCAGGCTCCTGGCAGGGATCCTGTTTCTACCTCTGCCTATGTCTCTGCCTGTCTCTGTGTGTCTCTTATGAATAAATAAATAAAATCTTAAAAAAGAAGAAAACAAAAGAAAAGAATCCAGTTTCATTCTTCTGCATGTGGCTGTCCAATTTTCCCAACATCATATGTTGAAGAGATTGTCTTTTTCCCATTGGATAGTCTTTCCTGCTTTGTCAAAGATTAGTTGACCATAGAGTTGAGGGTCCATTTCTGGTTTCTCTATTCTGTTCCATTGATCTATGTGTCTGTTTTTGTGTCAGTTCATGCTGTCTTGATGAGTACAGCTTTGTATAGAGGTTGAAGTCTGGGCACTGTATCATAATTAAAGGGTCTATCCAACAAGAAGACCTAACTAACAATTGTAATGTCTATGCCCCAACATCGGAGCAGCCAATTAT
Organism: Canis lupus dingo; assembly: GCF_003254725.2. Classification (NCBI taxonomy): domain Eukaryota; kingdom Metazoa; phylum Chordata; class Mammalia; order Carnivora; family Canidae; genus Canis; species Canis lupus. The sequence continues at coordinate 86,951,030 of NC_064245.1, forward strand.
ATAAACTAATTAATAACCAAATTAAAGAAACACATTGATAATAATACAATAATATTAGGGGACTTTAATCTTCCACAAACTGCAATGGACAGATCATCTAAGCAAAAAATCAACAAGGAAACAAGAGCTTTGAATGATACACTGGACCAGATGGACTTCACAGATAAATTCAGAGCATTCCATCCTAAAACAACAGAATACACATTCTTCCTGAGTGCACACGGAACATTCTCTAGAATAGATTACATCCTGGGCCACAAATCAGGTCTCAACTGGTATCAAAAGATGGAGATCATTCCATGCATATTTTCAGACCACAATGCTTTGAAACTGGAACTCAATCACAAGGGAAAATTTGGAAAGAACTCAAATACATGGAGACTAAAGAACATCCTACTAAAGAATGAATGAATCAGCCAGGATATTAAAGAAGAATGAGAAAAATTCATGGAAACAAATAAAAATGAAAACACAACTGTTCAAAACTTTTGGAATGCAGCAAAAGCATTCTAAGAGGGAAATATACTGCAATACAAGCCTTTCTCAAGGAACAAGACAGGTCTCAAATACACAACCTAACCCTACACCTAAAGGAGCTAGAGAAAGAACAGCAAATAAAGCTTAAACCCAGCAGAAGATAATTAATAAAGATTAGAACAGAAATCAACGAAATAGAAGCCAAAAAACAAACAAACAAACAAACAAAAACAAGAGAACAGATCAACAAAACTAGGAGCTGGTTCTTTGATAGAATTAATAAGATTGATAAGCCCTCGGCCAGACAAGAAGAAGAAAGAAGAAGAAGAAGAAGAAAGAAGAAAGAAGAAAGAAGAAAGAAGAAGAAGAAGAAAGAAGAAGAAGAAAAGAGAGAGAGAAGGAACCAAATCACTAAAATCATGAATGAAAGGAGGGAGAGACCACAACCAACACTGAAGAAATACAAACAATTATAAAACTTATTATGAGCAACTATTTGGCAACATATTAGGCAATCTGGGAGAAATGATTGCATTCCTAGAGATGTATAAACTACCAAAACTAAAACATGAAGAATTAGAAAACATGAACAGATCTATAACCCGCAAGGAAATTAAAGTAGCAATCAAAAGTCTCCCAACAAACAAGAGTCCAGAGCTGGATGGCTTACCAGAGGAATTCTTTCAAACATTTAAAGAGAATTAATACCTATTCGGAAGCTATTTCAAAAATAGAAATGGAAGGAAAACTTCCAAACTCATTGTATGAGGCCAGATATTGGTTTCTAATGCCATTATCCAATAAAAATAATCAGAACTTCTTGAAGAAACAGTTGATTCATTGATGGGTAGGGAATGTGCTAAAAGGGCCTGGAACATTTTATAATGGCAGAAAGTAAAAAAGTTCTTAAAAATTTTAAATAGTAATGTGACTATGTCAAAAGGGCACAAGAGCTATCTGAAAGAGCTCCTACTAGGTAAATCTGGAATAATTTTAATAAGAAGATAAGGTAGTATTAGATTTAAACCAAAGCATAAAATAATTATCAATGCATCCATACTTATATAAATAAGTGATTGAATAAATTAATAAATGAAGAAAAAATCTCTCATGCAGAATTCCTAGTAAATTACATAAATAAGCTATTCTAAAGAAGATGGAGCATAATTCCTCACTCCTTAAATGTAGATTGTGCAGTGACTGCCTTTGGAAAGAGGACAATATGAAAACAAAGGAAGAAAAAAGTGGCTTCACAGCAGAGAAACCTTAAAAACACTATCTCTGTTAGGTGATCATAATTAACATCAACAATGATAAGAAGTCATGCTGAGGGATCCCTGGGTGGCGCAGTGGTTTGGCGCCTGCCTTTGGCCCAGGGCGCGATCCTGGAGACCCGGGATCGAATCCCACATTGGGCTCCCGGTGCATGGAGCCTGCTTCTCCCTCTGCCTGTGTCTCTGCCTCTCTCTCTCTCTCTCTCTCTCTCTCTCTCTGTGTGACTATCATAAAAAAAAAAAAAAGTCATGCTGATAGTATGTATTCCTGATCTGATGTGATGAAATGGCACTTTCCCTCTGTGATCTTCCTTCCAAATCTCACAACCTCAGTATCATCATGAGAAAAAAAAATTAGATAAACACCAATTGAAAAAAATTTACAAAACACTTGACCAGTAGTTCTGAAAATCATCACGGTCATCAAAAGCAAGGCAAATTTGGGACTGTCACAATGAGGAGGAATGTAAAAAGACATGACAACTAAATGTAATGGGATGCTGGAATAGAAAAGGATAGTAGACTACAAACTAAGGAAATCTGAAAAAACTAAAAACAAGTGTACTGGTATTGAGTCATGAATTATAGCACACATACCATATTGATGTAGGTGCGAATAATGGGGGAAATTGTATAGGACTACATGGGAAATCTCTGTGCTGGTCACTCAATTGTTCTGTAAGTCTAAAGCTTTCTGTAAGTCTAAAACTGTTCTAGAAATAAAGCTTTTGAGTAAAATATTTAAAATAAAAGTGAAATAAAGTCATTGAGGAACACACAAGCTAAAGGAATTTATCACAGACCTGTGCTACAAGAAACATCAAAGAAAGTTCTCAGGCAGAAGAATTATGGTATCAAATGAATATATGTATCCACACAAAGAAGGAAAACATCTGGGACCCCTGAGTGGTTCAGTGGTTGAGCATCTGCCTTTGGCTCATGTCGTGAACCCAGGGTCCTGGGATCGAGTCTCACATCAGGCTCCCTCTGGGGAGCCTGCCTCTCCTTCCACCTATGTCTCTGCTTTTCTCTGTATCTCTCATGAATAAATAAATAAAATCTTAAAAAAAAAAAAAAGGAAGGAAAACATCTGTGAAGGGATACAGATGTGGGTAAACATAAAATACATTATCCATTAGTTTTAATCTTTTTAAGTGATAAGTGATTATCCAAGACAAAAGTAGTACTAAAGTATTATGGAGTTCATAACATATGTAGAAATAACAGTATGACAAAAAATAGTATAAAGTATGGGAGGAAATAAATGGCAGTGTTCCAACTTAACTTTCTTATGTTTTACAGAAAGTTACATAATATCATTTGGCAGTACACTGTGATAAGTTAAATATATATATTGTAAACATGATAGCAACTCATATAAAAGAAGTATAATTAGTAGATTTATATTGAAGATAAAAAGAAATAAAGTATTCAGTCTAAAATAAGTCAAAAGTGAAAATAAGAAATAAAAAAAATGGGACAGATAGAAAACAATTTGAAACATAGATTTCAATAATCATTATTTTAAATGCTAATTGTTTAAACTAAATTAAAAGACACAAACTGTAGATAAGATTAACAAGCAGGATCTAATAATGTTGCCTACAAAGAGATTGATGTTAAGTATAAAGACGTAGATCTGTTGAAAACAAAAGAATGAATAAATATACCACACAAACTCTAATCCAAAATGAACTGAAGTGGCTATATTAATATCAGTCAAACTAGACTTGAGAAAAAAGAAATATTACATTATATAAAAGTAATGGGATAAATTTATCAAAAATATAGAACTCTAACATGTGTCTGCGCCTAATAAAAGTATTTAAAGTAAATAAATAAAAATCATATAAGAAAATATATTTGAATCCATGATTTGTATTGGAGAGTTTAACACTGAAAATAGGCCTTTATTAAAAATCTATAGCTAACATTTTATTAATGGTGAAAGATAGATTTCACCGTAAGATCAGGGACAAGGCAAGTATGTCTGCCCTCACTACTTCTATTTAACATTGAATCAGAAAGTTCTAGCAAAGCCTGTAAAGGAAAAGAAGAAACAAAATGCTGAGGAAGGATTTTGGAAAGGGAAAATAAAACCACTATTTTCATTCACAAATAGCATAATTGCCTATAGACAAAGTCACAATAAATCTAAAAAAAAAAAAAATAGAGTCAAGAACGAATGAGTTACTTCAGCAAAATATAGGATACAAGGTCAATAGGAACAAAGCTGTATTTCTATATACCCACAACCTAGAACTGACAATTGAAAAATTAAAAAAATACTTGTTATTATAGTATCATAACATGTCATATACTTAGGGATAAATGTAATAAAATATGTACAATGCCTATCTATTGCAAACTATATTATGGGGAAAATGAAATAAATAAAGAAAAAATATACCATACATATGTCTAAAGACTGAATATTGTTAAGATGTCAATTCTCACCAAATTGATCCATAGATTCAAGGCAATTTCGATTCAAATTCTGTCAGGTTTGTTTTTACTTTGTGTCACTTTTAAAAATTAAGAATATGGTTCTAAAATTGAGTCAGAAATGTGAAGAGAAGAAAAAGAGAATTCCTACTACCTAATTTCAATACTTCAAGATAAACACACAGTAAAAAAAAAAAAAAAGAAAAACTATCATTATTGACATATAATTGTGAACACAGAGAATCACAGAGGGCAGATATACACATGGAAAGATGCTCAATATCATTAATCATTGTGGAAATACAAATGAAAAACACCATAAGATACCACTAATACCTATTAAAATAGCTAAATCTAAAAAGACTGACAATACTAAGTGTCGATGATATGGAAAACTAGAACTCCTCATCCATTGGTTGTGAAATGTAAGATTGCACACCACTTTAGAAAATAGTTTAACAAATTTTTAATAAAGTTATATGGAACTTTATATATGCTGATCATGTAATATAGTACTGATATATATGGATCATGTAATACATTACTGATACATATATATATAAACACACACATACTGAATATATACTGATCATATAATGCAGCAATCCTACTTTTGGATATTTAGGAAAGAGGAATGAAAACATATGTTCACGCACAGACATGTACAGAAATGGTTATAGCAGTTTTATTTATAATAACCAGACACTAGAAATAAACTAAATATGTATCTTATGAATAAAAAAAATAATTTATAATACATTTATCTAGTAGAATGGAACCCAGAAATAAAAAAGGACAAACTAATGATATATGCAAAAATATGGATGAATTTTAAGAGCATATGCATTATGATTAGGACCTATATACTACAAGCTTCAATTTACAGGAAATTCTGGAAAAGATTAATATACAGGGACATACATTGGAAGTGTATTCAGTAGGTCTGGGAGCAGAGGGAGAAGGGAAAAGAGCAAGAGGAAACATTATGAGATGAAGAAAATATTCTGTTTTTATTATTCTGATGATTATATAACTACATTTATCTAAAGTCCTCAAATTATACACTTAACAGAGTGAATTTTATTATTTATAAAACATATATCAATATTAAAGTCTTAAAAGATAACTGAGGGCGCCTGGGTGGCTCAGCCGTTGAGCGTCTGCCTTCGGCTCAGGGCGTGGCCCGGGGGTCCTGGGATCGAGTCTTGCATCAGGCTCCCGGCATGGAGCCTGCTTCTCCCTCTGCCTGTGTCTCTGCCTCTCTCTGTGTGTCCTCTCATGAATAAATAAATAAAATGTTTTTAAAAAATTAGCTGAAAAAATGGTAATAATGATCGTTGTCTAATGTTTTATGATAAGAGTCAATGTTGGTTGATAGTTTGAAATAGATCACCTTCATCATCTTGGGGATTTGTTCTTATCTCCTATTCCTAGTTGACTAACTTTTTTATCAATAATTGATGTTGAATTATTTTAAAATGCTTTTTCAGCGTCTATCAAGATAAATTTTTCTTTCTTCTCCTTTGATCGATTGTTGTGATGAATTATTACTTGGTTTCTTAATATTGAATTGTTCGTGCATTCCTGGAATAAAAACCTATTTGGTCATGGTGTGTTATCTTTTAATAAACTGCTACATTTGATTTGCTAATATTTTGCAGTTATAGTTCTAAAGATCTTTAGTCAGTTTTTCTTTTTTTAGTGTTCCATTTTTCTCATGTTTTAGTATAGGATGTTGCTTAGTTCATCACTGAATTGGGAAACTTCATCAATTACTATCATCAGACATATTTTACAACTGGTTTCAAAGAACTCAGCATGAAATCATTTGATAAAAATGACCTTTTGGTAATTATTTCCCAGATAATGTTTCTTATCTTTGATGTTTTATTTTTTGAGCTTCAACATAAAGTATCAATTTTTTTTTAAGTATCAATTTTTATAATAATTTTTTTCTGGAAATTTGTCCGTGTCATTAATTCTTTCAAAAATATATAGAACGTAAAATAAATTCTATAAATCTATAAATATTTGAAAAGCTTTAATGTCCTCCATATTTGATGCTGCATTTATTTTACCTTCTAATGTAGCATAGCTGCATTATCTCTTTTTCTTCATTAATTTTGCCAAAATTTTCTTATGATTAGTACCTTAGAACATCTAATATAGTTTGTAATAGCCTGGATAATTTTTCAATATAAACTTGTCTGAGCCCAACCACAGAATTGGTAAAGAAACATTTTTTATAAGGGAAGAGAAAATAAATATTCCATTTAATCTTTTGTCTTCCATTTTAATTTAATGTAATTTTATGAATACCTTGTTTTGTTCTGTTTATCCATGGTCTATCTCTTTCTTATTTTTTGTCCTGATAAGGAATTTGGAAATCCTGTTTTATTCTATATTTGAAAAAACTATTGGTCTTTTCTTTATAAAATTATATATGTCAAAGTAACACATATATTACTTGGAATTCTTCTCATGAGAGACTTGTCTCTTCTCCCTCATTTATTTATTTATTCAATAATTTATTTATACCCATATGTACTCATGGATATTTGTTTCATAGTCCAATATTACTTCATTTCTTTTGTTTGTTCACATTATTCCGGCATTGGCCATTGGGAGCTCTATTAACGTCTCTTGTATCTTTTGACATGGCCCCATCATAATAGGGCTTTTAAATTTTTTATTTCTCAGCATTCATTACCTCTGGCACTACAAAATACTCCAGACTCACCTTTTCTACTTCCTGCCCCAGCCTGTGAATTAGTCATTTCTCCAAGGAGCCCTTGATCCTTTTACTGAAGGATGGTACTTAGGAACTAATATCTGGGTACCACATGTACTTGTTTATAATGGGATGTCATCACTTCTAGGCGGTCTCAGCTGACAAAGCAAGAAAAGTTTTGTATATAAACTGACCTGTGTATTTACACACACACACACACACACACACACACACAAATGTATTAAACTAAACAGTATTTCATAGTGATGTTCCTTTTCCCCTTGGTTGTCTGCAAAATCTCACTTCCCACCTGGCTCTCCCCATCTACCATCCATTTACTTAATTGTTCAATTCCTGTATATATGTATAGCAATATGATAATTTTTAACTAATATCCCTGTGGAAAACAACATTATCAACTAAATTACAGTAATTATGTACTGTTTTGCCTTTAGCTTTATAGATTCCACTAATTTCTAAAGTTACTTAGATCAGCACATTTTCCCTCATCACCTTTAGTGATGCTATTTCCTAAATTTTTAATATTAGTTAGATTGTTTTGTCATATTCTGCATTATATCTTGGGGTTTCTCAACCATCCAAATGATTTTTTAAAATTTATATATACTATGTAGAACTCACCCTTAAAAAAATGGAGCATAACTGCCCACATCTTGAGTGTAGGCTATACACTCCTGTATAAAATCCTGTGAAAATCCTGTGAAAATCCTGAAAATCCTGTGGAAATTTCCTTCCAAAGAATATATTATTGAATGATGGAATGAAGAAAGTAACTTTATGGTAGAAACACCTAACACCTAACAAAGACGACCTCAGTCATGTGATCAAAATTAACATCAACAGGGATAAGTCCCATTAGTAGTATAAACTTTTGATGGAATGTGATGAAAATAACACTTCCAACTGTGACCTTCCTCCCAAACACCCATAACTGCAGTCTAATCATGTGAAAAACATCCAATAAATCCATTTGAGGGGCATTTTACAAAGTTACTGACCAATATTCCTCAAAACTGTCATGTTCATCAAAACCAAGGAAAATCATGGAAGCTATCACAGTCAAGAGGAGTATAAGGAGACATGAATAAATGTAATATGGTACATTTGAGCAACGACAACAAAAAAAGGGCATTAGGTAATGCCCAAGGAAATCTGAATAAAGTATGGACATAAATGATAAAATATAATATCGGTTCACGAGTTGCCACAAATATACCATTAAATGTGCTAATAACAGAGGAAACCATATAGGTTCTATGAAAGCCCTCTTACTATATATTTTTTTCAATAAATACAAACTATTCTAAAATAAAATATCTATTTTTAAATGGTATATATCTAATCACTGTCCCTTGATAATTCAAATACATTTACCTTTTTTTATTATCTTCTACTTCTATCTTGTAATCTAGTATTTATATCATAATTATTATTTGAAATTTAAGTATTTGCATTGTCTCTCTCAAGAATTACTTTCCCAAGAAAATAAAACAAAACAAAAATCCCTGTTTAACTAACCAATGAATTTAGCAAAATTGTGATGCCTGGGTGGCTCAGCAGTTGAGTGTCTGCCTTTGGCTCAGGGCATCATCCTGGAGTCCAGGGATCAAGTCCCGCATCAGGTTCCCTGCATGGAGTCTGCATCTCCTCCCTTTGCCTATGTCTCTGCCTCTCTCTGTGTGTCCCCTGTGAATAAATAAATAAAATCTTAAAAAAAAAAAAAGAATTTAGCAAAATTGCAGGATACAAAATCAATGTACAAAAATCTGTTGTATTTCTATACATTAATAATGAACTATTAGTAAATTAACAAAACAATCCCAGGGGCACCCAGGTGGCTCAGTCAGTTGAGCATCTGTCTTTGGCTTAGGTCATGAGGCCAGGGTCCGGGGATCAAGCTCCATAGGAGATAGAGCTCCATATCAGGCTCCCTGAGCTGTAGGGGAGCCTGCTTCTCCCTCTCCCTCTGCTCCTCACCCTGCTTGATCTCTCTCTCTCTCTCTCTCTCTCTGTCAAATAAATAAATAAAATCTTAAAAGAAAATAAAAGAATCCCATTCACAATTGCATCAAAAAGAATAAAATACCTTGGGATAAATTTAACCAATGAGGTAAAAGATGTGTACCCTGAAAACTATAAGACATTGAGGAAAGAAATTGAAGAGGCACAGATAAGTGGAAAGATATTCTATTCTCATGGAACTTAATTTGAAAAGGATGAGAAGGCCAAAACTTCAAGAAGGAAGTTGTGAAAAAGGAAAAGAAAATTGAAATGAGACTCCTTTGAACAGATTTACTACTGTAGGAGAAAGAACTGGTAGAGAAGGGTTGAAGACATAGGAGAAAAAAAGAGAAAAGAGATGGAGTGAGGTAGGTGAACAAGTAATCTAGAAAATAGTCATAACTTATTATATGCTAGGTTAAATTGGAAAATGATTAGCATGGGTATTTTTGCTTGCGGTTCTGAAGGCCTACTGAGAGTTGCAGAACATGAGCTCGTTTGTGGGACTAGAAAGGACAGAGAGTTGCAGGGTAGACATAGAAATAAGACTGAGTGGAAGAACTATCTAGCAAAAGAATGGCCTACGGGATATAGCCAAAAATCCTAAGGAAAGGGTGGATAACTAGAATGAGAGGGGAAAGTGGGAATAGGAGTTATGAATTAAAGAACAGTATAATCTGCTGATTCCCAGATTGGTGTCCTGTGGCTCACTAGGCTTCATTATTATATTTTTAATTGCTGACATTAGTTTGGTGAAAGCAGTCACAAAACCTTGGTTATTCAGAACAAATGGTGGTGTACTAAAGTCTTTCAGTAAAGAACTATTTCAACTTTTATTAACACCATTCTCCTAAATTTTGACTACGCTCCATTTTATCTTCCTCTGTGTGATCTTATTGACATACCGAAACACTAATTTTCCATGTAATACCATAATTTGGTAACTGATACTATAAATGAAGTAGGGAAATGAGAAAAATTGGAATGAGCAGATAGTAGTCAAAGAAGGAGCATTTGAATTTAAATTTCCAGAGCTAATACACACATAAAAGGAACAGGATAGATAGAGTACGTAAATGAGCAAGCAGTGTAAGCGAGCTGCAGTTGAAGGTGACTTGAGTTGAAGAGTCAAGAGCAAATGGTGTAGGTTGTGAGTGGTTCGCTATCATGGATAGAGAAGTAACCTATGATGTGGGAATAGTATCTGTGAGCCAGATGCCAAAATAGTGTTTGAATGTTGGGACTAATGGTGAAGCTGATTGAAGAGAATATTGTAGAGAAGTTGAAGGTGCATGGCTTGTTCTTTGTAAGAAGAAAAAGTTAACAAACATAATAATTCAGGAACTTCTTTAGCAATGTTGAAAAAATTTACTCTTCTCCCTGGAAGCTGCGCTCTGAGGATGGCAGGAATGTGAGAGACCGTGCTTATTAGCAGAGGAAGAGAAAATAACAGCAGTGGATAAATGGAAGCTCTGTGTTGTTTCAGTAAACGATGCTGTTATGGGTTGAATTGTGTCTCTCCGAAATTCCTCTGTTGAAGATCTAACCTCCCAGTACCTCAGAATGTGAGATTATTTGGATATAGGGTCTTTAGGTTCAATGAGGTTATCAGGACAGACACTAATCCAATACGACTCATATCTATAGAGAAAAAGGGAAATTTGGACTTGGAGACACATGTAAAGGCAATGAGGAAAGATTTGGGGAAGCCAATAGGGAGGGGCCCAGAACACGTCCTTTCTCGTGGCCCTGGGAAGGAACCAACTCTGACCTCCAGAACTATGAAGGTCAAGACATTTCTGTTGTTTGTGGTGCTCAGTTTGTGGTGCTTGGTAACCCCAGGCTTAGCAAATTAATATAGATTCATTTGATCAGAAGGTTGAAGATGAAAAGAAGTGTTTTTTTTTTTTTTATTTGTTCTATTTCATTCATTCAGTCAGTCACTTTAGCATAGGATGGGCTTTTCTAAGAATATGGTAATAGATGTGGGAGAGAGCAGATGTCAGGAGCTTGTTGCTCTCCCCCAGGAAGCTGACACCATGGCTCCGAAAATCCAGCTGCTGGTGCTGGATGGGTTGGTCCTTGTTGCTTCCTGTTGTTAAGGGTAAGGAATTTACCTCCCAGTGCTCTTTTTCTTGAATCAATCTGCTCTCAAATATCACATCATGAAGATGTGCAGAGATGACCTCAATGTTTTCATTCCATCTGCACTCATATTTTAATTTCCTTGGATGAAAATGAATCCTCAGCAAATTAGCTGGCATTTTGCTTTTCAGAGGAAGAGATGGGAAGTGCCTCTCCATTGTGGGAGCCACTCCGTTCACATCTTTTTTCCGTGCTGCATTTACTTGCTCACTATCTAAGGCACTTACTACATAGAGATTCATGTTTGGAGGGAATAAGTTTTTCATTGCACATGACACCCTGAATGGTAATACAGGAGCCTATGATACTCTGATGTGCACAGAACTTGAAATTTTAGCGAATCAGTCCACTGGGGGTTGGAATTTTTCTATATACTCTAAAATATTTCTGTTCCTAGAAGACAGCGGGAGAAAGAACTGCTGTTTGAATCAGAGTCAGGTGTAGTATGATTTTTTTAATATATATAAAAATGAATGCTGTGCAGACCGAGGTGGCTCCTTTTCCATCTGTCAGCACATTCTTTACAACCATGCATAAACCTTATTATCACACTCAGTGTGTTACTGCAAAAATTATCCCGGCCCTCAGAACGGTCTCTCTACAGCTTTGAGTGGAATTCAAACTTCCGTGCAGTTAATATAAAAACAAGCAACCTAGGAAGCGAAAAGGGGGAGAAGCAACAGACATTTTCCTTTCACAGAATATCTGATAGAGCGCCTTCATTGTATCATATGTCCAAGGCTAAATATTTTGCATTGAATAAAATAGTGGCTGATGACACATATTTGGCCTTGATAAAATTTTCCACTGTATCCACATATATTAACCTTTGATGAAAAGACCCAAGAAGGAAAAAAAAAAGCATGGGTGGAATATGGCATAATTTCAAAGCCTTTTTTTTTTTTTTTTTTTTTAACATTAACCTTTGAGATCCGACCTGTTGTAGTTGTGTGTTTGGGGGTATATTTGGATAGAGACATTACTGCCATCCTGTTCATATTTATGGTCCTGACCTTTGTATTATAGTAGCCTGCTTTGAAGCACAGTTATTTTTAATTGCTTTATGTGTCCATGGAGACTGTTCTTTGCCTCTGTCAGTTATATACAGTACCCCGGCACATATGTTTGCTCAGTGAATCTTTCAATGACTGTAATATTTACAACCACATCTGAATACAAGAGGAGGAAATGTTGCATTTTGGGGTGGCGTGAGTGTTGCGTGTTTGTGTGAAAATGTGCTTTATTGTCAACGTTTCCATATACTTAATGAGGTGACAGGAAGAATTAAAAGTGACAGATTGTTTTGGCTGCACTGGGGCCATCTGAGATATGGTCTCCTGTAATGCGGCTCCATAAACCCAGGCTGTGTGAAGCCCTCAGTGTATGATTCATGGCTGCAGCAGGGCCACTCACCGAGGTTTAACGAGAGAGAGTCATAGGTTGGGCAGCGGGAGGTTGAAATTGCTGTCAGAAGACAATGAAAAGCTCTATGTGCCCAAACCCGCCGGAAATTTGCAAGGATGCCCTGATGACCAGTGTCCCTAATGCCATTATTCTATCCGGTCCCAATTAGGCGTGGGGCACAGTGATTGCCAAAAATGTCTGACTCAGGACAACTCATTTGGAGAAAAAGAGATGCCCCTTCCTTTTTGTCTGAAGGAAACATGTGTTCCTGTGTGCTTTTAGCTGGTGGTCTGTGAGGTAGAGCCACAGAGGGGACAGAAGGAAACAAGTTTATTATAGTCACAGGTCCGAGCCCGGGGATCTCCACATGCCACACAAGATCATGGGGGAAGTGCTAGGTTTTGGTCAAGGGGCGGAAGATGGCAACAAAGGCAAAGTGTAGGCCAAAAACCCTGATTGGCATTTCCAAAGAAGCAAAGCAGGCCAAGTGATGGTTTAGGATTGGCTAGCTTGAATAATTCCAGAGGGCTTTATAGAGGTGGTCCTGGTATCCGACCCTGGGATGATTCAGCAGAGGCATATTGCTTCCTGGGGTGTCCTGGCCAGATAGAGAAGTTTCTGTGTCTGGACTGGTTAGTTTGCATATCAAAGGCAGGCTGCCAGCTGAGTCCTTTGCTACCTCTAAGAATTGGCTAGTGGGGGTGAGGGTGGGAGGAACAGTCTCTCCTCAGCCAGAAAAGTTTAAGATGGCAAAACATCATAATATACAAAAAGAAAAAAATATATACAATACAGCACGTCTGCGAAGTTTCTTCTGCAAATGGATTATTGCATTGTGACAAACATATCTCAGGATAACCACTGTTGATGAAACCGGCTGAAGCAGTGCTGCTAAAAATGTGGTCTCTAAACTAGCAGCTTCACCATCTCCTGAGAGCTTCTCAGGAATGCAGATTTTCTGCCCCACCCCAGATCTCTTGAATCAGAATTTCTTGGTCCAAGAAGGTGGTGGAGGGTGGGGAGGAGGGGAGATCTCTATGTTTTATTTTTTTTTAATTTTTATTTATTTATGATAGTCAGAGAGAGAGAGAGAGAGAGAGGCAGAGACATAGGCAGAGGGAGAAGCAGGCTCCATGCACCAGGAGCCCGACATGGGATTCGATCCCGAGTCTCCAGGATCGCGCCCTGGGCCAAAGGCAGGTGCCAAACCGCTGCGCCACCCAGGGATCCCTGATCTCTACGTTTTAATAAGCTTTCCAAATAGCTGTTTTGCACACTGAAGCTATATACCCCTTAATGAACCATACAAGTGACTACAAGAAAGAGAAAAGAAAAACAATTCTATTTATCAAAGACCCAATTGCATCAAAGGTAAAATTTGTTAATGAAAACCAACTAAGTGGAATCCTGAGGACTATTTGTTTGTGTTCTTATCCTGCTGGGTATTACCTTGGACCTTCAGGAAGTCACAACCTGTTCAAGACTCAGCCACCCAGTTGGTAAAATGAGAAAGATAAGGGTACCTACCTCTCGAAATTTTCAAGACATAAAGGTAATGATGCATTTAAATACATTTTGTAAATAATAAAGTGTAGACAATGTTAGTTGTACTTAATATTAAATAATCCTTACTGCACACACCATTTTGAAGACAGATCACAATGAAACAAATTTACATCAGGACTGGGGTCATATCCCTCTCTATGTATTAGATTTTATTGTGTGTCAGACACAGGGTTAAGGATATTACATACATTATCCTATTTAATTCTCCAAATAACCCTGTTTTAAAAAGGCTGTAGAGTTGTACAACCACATTTTTTTGAAAGAGTAAAGTAGATGAAAGAAGTTAAACAAATTGTTGAAGGACACGGAGATATTAAGTCCCATCCTTGTGATTCACACTGAGAACTGTGTGACTTTGAGTGTTTTCTCTCTTCAACACAATTCCTTCTTGGGGAGAAGAAAAAAAAAACAATTTCCACCAGATTCTCTAACATCATAACTTTATCTAAGTCTTAGTCTATAGCTCCACGATTGCTGAGCAAAAATGAGGCTCAATGAGTTACAGGGAGATACCTTGAAATTAAAAACAAACAGACAAATATAGTCACTATTCTCTGAGTAATAGAGTAGAAAAAAATGTTAAAGTATTTTTTTAATGTAATAGCACAGGAGGATACTAAGAAGAGTAATCTTAGGGCCTCACCATTAAAGTGTCCATTCTCAAGTGTCTTACTTGTGCAAGTTCTCACGCTTATATAAATTATAATATATAGCACGTCACATTTCTGGGGCCCCCAGGAACCATTGTGTGATTCCTGATATGCACACTTTGATTCATCAAATATACAGGTGTAAAATAGGAGATCAAGAAGTCCCAAAACCAGACATTTCAGATGTCAAGAGTTTAACGATCCTTACAGCAACTTCCCAGAGCTTGACAATGTAAGTTGTGCCCTGTTTGGCTTGATTTCTCACTGCCAAGGGAAACAAGGGTTCAGAGTATTTAAAGTGACTCAACAGAGCTTCTAAGTCGCAAGGCTGACACTGCTTTGCTTTCTTTCTCCATCTGTGTGTGTGTGTTGGGAAGTGGAGGAGGGGGGAGGCTCTCTCCTCTCCTTAAGAAGCCTGCCCAGGCACTGCTACTGAGTGGTTTCTTTGTAGACCAGACAGTGGGAAAAACTAAAGAAGGCAAAGGGACAGAGCGACAGAGAACAACAGCAAGACACAATAGTCGCCACCTTCCTGAAAGGGAGTCATTGTGCCACACAATGGTCTGGGCATTTCAATGCACAAGAAGGCGAAATCAAGTGCACCAACCCTTCCTTCACTCACATCCTGAGATGTGAAAAGGCTTGTCCTAGTTGTGGTCATGTTCTTTTATTCTTTCCCTCAAAGGGGGCTCAGGAAACATAAAGCTCCCGTCTATACAGTGGCTGCTCCCTGAGCAGGCTGTTGAGGAAGTGGCATTTCCTTATTCCGCCCTTTCCCAGAGTGCTTCTGAGTCAGAGGGAGCATTCCTCTTGGTGAGACAAGCCCTTGTGGATGACAGGATCACTTACTCCAAGTTCCCAGCTCTTCTCTTAAAGTCCAGATGAATGCCAAATAGCACGCTGGCCAATATTGATGGAACATTGTTAATATAACGGAAGCCAAGGGTTTACCAAAGCAATAAAAGAACTTCTCCTTGTAGAGACTGATAACATCAATTTTCCATATTTGCTCCCTTTCTCTTGATTATTTGATAGGCTGGACACAATATTCTGGGAAGCAACCATGTGATAGAATACACATTTTAAAACCCTACGGACTAGAAAAATGTTCTTAACCTTTCTGAATTTCAATCTCTTAATATGTGATCAGAATAGTAAAGCCTGATTCACAAGGGGGAGTAGGTGTGAAGTCTTAAGGTAGATGAAATATTAAACCATCTCTTCCTTTGTAAATTGGGCCAATAAACACTTTAAGTGTTTCCTATGTTCCAATACTCTACAGGCATAGCTATAGTACAATGAAAGCCTCAAAGATCGTACGGTCTAAAACTCAAAAGTTTCTAGAATTCAGGTTCTCCATGAACTTGGTTTGAAGTAATAACCATACCCTTATTTTCACTTACCTGTAACTACAATTCAACATTTTTATGTATTTTTAGTTTTATTTTTTTAAGATTTTCTTTATTTATTTGAGACACAGAGACAGAGCATGAGTAAAGGGAAAAGAAAGGACAGGGAGAAGCAGGTGCATGGCTGAGCAGAGAGCCTGACCCGGCATTTGATCCCAGGTTGGGATCATGATCTGAGCTGAAGGCTGACACTTCACCGACGGAGCCACCCAGGCACCCCCCCCCTAAAAATTTAGCATTTAAAAAAATTATGAATACATGCAACAAACCATGGTAATACTTTATCACAAGTGGAAGCCATAGATATCATGTCAGACCAGTAGAAGATATCCTGAAATACTGTTTTCACTCACCACAACCTCTGAATTACAAGTTAGTGGGCTTGCTCCTTGAATTTCTTAGCTGATGCTTTAATAAATAAACATATTTACATGTCATACTGTATTATAACACATGTTTAATATTCTGGTAACTGTCATTATAATTTATTTTCTTTGTAATCATATGTATTTTATGTGTTTAAAAACATGGGGCACCAGGCTGGCTGAGTTGGTAGAGCACGTGACTCTTCATCTCTTGAAACTCATCATGAGTTTGAGCCCCATGTTGGGCATAGAGATTACTTAAAAAAACAACAACAACAAAAAACATGATTCAGAGAATGGGTCCATGGTATAATAGGGTTCAGAATCCTGGTTCTAGAAGAGGTAGTATTTAAGTCAACAATTGCAAGTGCGATACAATTAATGTTTTTGCAGTGGTACAGATAACCTGGTAGGGCTGTTATGGAATCTCAATTTGGATCAGTGTGTAGGTGTGTGTACAGTGGGGGTGTTGGGGACAGCAAGTCATGGGGGGTTAGTCCTAGAAAATTTCAAATGGAAATAATGCTTTAGTTTAGCTTTGAAGAGAAGATGAAAATTAGCCAGGTCAAAGATAGGAGTCCAGGTGAGGGGTAAGATATGAGAGAGGGGAGATGGTCATGGAGCAGTAGGTGTGGTAGCAGGGCAGTGGGAGAAGGCTGGTGTACCTGGGAAACTGTATGGCCAGAGCCCGGGTATACATGCAAAGTGTGGGACATGAGATCAGGGAGGTGATCAAGGGCCAGTGAAGGAATCTGAGCATTATACCCGATGTGGTATGGAGCCACACAGGTATTTTTAGCTTCTGCTATCATCAGATATGTGTTTTAGAAAGATCGCTCTGACTGCATTATGGATAGTGGATTATTATGGTGAAGCAATTGTAGGGGTGGTGGGAGGTGGTCAGGGGAGCCCTCTAAGAGTGGTTATGAGTCTATGTCAGCAATCCAGGCAAGCAATGGTGAGGGCCTGAACCATGGCAGTGGTGAAATATGAAATCACTTTGTAAAATGTAAAAGGCCACTCTGGAGTTGAGAGAAGGAGGGGGGAAATAAAGAAGGAAGGAGAGAAGGAAGAAGAGAGGGAGGTAGGAAAGGAAAGGAGGGGAACAGAAGGAAGATCTTAAGGGAAAGAAGGAGACATAGAGGAATTGTAGTCTTCAGCTAAGCAGACATTTGAAGTCAAAGTGTTTCATTAAACTACAATCACAACTGTTAGTCTACCCCGGAGGTGTGATAGGATTACCAGTGCACCAGGTCTCAGGCAATCAGCCAGATGGCCGCTGATTGGTTCTACTGAAAACTAATCAGAGCCCTTCTTCAGTGGTTCAATTGCTGCACAAATAGCCACAGCCAAGGCGAGCTCAGTGAACAGAAGCTTTGCCAAGTCTGCATCCAAAAGGCAACAGGAAAGGTGGCACAATTTCTTTTTTGACAGGCACCAAGAGCTTGGTTTGTTTACAAGAAATTCCCAGAGACTGACACCTCACATACCCATAGGCGCGCGCGCGCGCACACACACACACAGACACACACACACATGCACACATATGCACTGCTGGAGTTTTGTATTTAAGAAACATAATATAGGCTATGTTTATATTAAATTCAGTAAAGGAGAATTGCAGGAGCACATCTAAAGGTCTAATCTGACCCAGAAGTAGTAAATCAATACACACAAAAACATGCAAATGAGAAAAAAAATTCTAAAAGCAATCATGCAAAGAAATATCTGAGGATGGCTTCAAGAGAACCAAACTGTTTTTAGTGAGCTCAATTATGTCAGTTTTCTTTAGTTGTTTTTTTTTTCTTTTCCTTTATTTTTCTTTTCTTTGATATTAATTATTGGTGTCAAGCGGGAATCACCTATTAGACACTCTTGAAGCAATTTTTAAGGGCTTTGAGCTTATTGAAACTTGTTCTTTTATGTGACTCTGTTCCAAACAAATGACATTTTGCTTTCATTTAGATGAATTCCTGGATAATTGAATAATCGTCCAGAAGAGACTAAGTCTGATTTCGGAAAATGTTCAAAGTCAAAGATGCTAAAAGGGAGTCCCCTTCAAAAGACATGGTTATGCAAATGAACAAAGTTGCATGTACTTCCAGAAGAGATCTTAATTTAAACAATTCTCCCCAGTACATCCTGAAGATTGTATTCCAAGTTCACAATTTGGCAAACTCAAATCCGCGTTCAGTGCATTAGATTTTGTATAGGAATAGGTGGACCATGAGAAGTAAAGCAAGAAAAGCAAAGACCTTAGAATGGAAGTTCATGAGAGCAGTGACATCGCAAAAGCATAAAACTACATTAAAAAAAAAAAAAGATGTCAACATAGAGCGCTGTCTTAAGATAAAACTTATATGAAGGGAGCTATTTCCCTATTAAATAGATTAACATTGAAGTCCATGTTTTAAACAATTTTGATGGTGCTTCTGAAGCTAGAGCAGGCTGCATTCTTGTTCCCAAGATTTAGGAGACAAAAAAAAAAAAAATTCATGCAAGTTCTATACATGAAACCCTTTCCATTTTGAGGAACTGGATTTGTGTGAACATCTGCCAGCCCAACAGAAAGAAAAGCTCTCATTTCACACAGTTTGTCTAGAGCCAGAAGCATTTCCAACACGTTCCAAAAGCCACTAATGATACTTCACCCAGTTCAGCCTCCTGAAGCTTGGTACATAATTAATGAGGTAGTGGAAGTTCTCTAGAATGAGTTTTCATCTAAATAAAGGTGCCCGATGTTTATCTGTACCCTTTGTACTCATTGTTGCCTTGAATATACCGAGCTTCCTGTTGGTACAGGAACTATCGATTTGCTGACTAATCTTTTTATCTGATCATTATAGATTGTAACTCTCAGTCTATAACCTTTACACACACTGCTATTGTGGTTAAATAAAACACAATACAAAATAATTAACATGTTCCCATATCGCTATTTCTCTTCCAGGCAAGAGCAGAATGTAAGACTTAGATTTGACAACTGGACATTCATATTTTTAGAGAAAAGTATAAATAGAAGATGAATATACAATCTTTAGTTCCTTAATATAAATTACTCAGGAAGAAATAGTATGTAGCCTTGGGGAAATCAACAGCTTCTTCAATTGGATTGCTTCTGTCACTGTATGGACACAGTCTTGTTTGATGTCCTCCTACCATTTGTCTTGTATGGAGTCTTTTATCTAAATCCAAAGTAATGCAGTCATCAGGGCTGCAATTCAATAATAGCTCCACAGGAGCTGTCATCCACAGTTTGCTATTCATCTTGTAAAAGGCTTTGAGTTTTCAAAGTACCAACTAAGGTTGGCATTTCAATGCTGCGGACAGAGCACTTAAAGTTCTTTTGTGTTCACAAGAAAGGGAGTGAAATTGAGAATGGGGGGAGATTAAATGGCCAACCTGCTACTCTACCTGACTACCTAAGGGTAACCCCAAGCTACCCAACGGAGTGAAGACATTAGGTGATCTGACCCTCTCTGTAATGGGACATTGTGATGAATGGGGGACTCGTTGAGTGGTGTTTTGGTTCATACTGAGCTCCACTGCTATAATTAAGAAGCAACACGTTTATGGAAATTGACCAAAAAAAGGAATATTAAAAAAAATTTTAAAGGAAATGTAAAGGAAGAGAATAATTCCTTGAAACATTTAGAGAATCAAAACATTTTAGAATTAAGAACATCTGTAATGGCTTCAGAGATGGATAAACTAAAGCTGAAAATGTCGATTAGTAGCCTCAAGCTCTCATGTGTGGCTGTTGTTCTGTGAGCAGGCTGGACTTGGATTACCATCATTGGGACTGATGGATAATTCCATTTTCCAATCAGATTCAGTTTCCAAGTTCTTCCATGACCATGATGTGTCCATTAGAAATGGCTAGCCTGAGACCATGGACTAAAAATTTATGGAACCATGAAGGAATTGAACCAAATACAATTTCACAGACCCTTGACACTTGGCTATTTGTTTGATGGCCCGTGAGTATAAAGGAGGTTGGAGACACTTACCCAATACCAAAGGTACCCAACTCCTGCACTACTTCACTGTGATTCTGGCCCTCAGCTTGCACTTCTGGAAAGAGGAGGTTGGCTGAGAGGAGCTCTAACATAACAAAAAGAGATCAGAGTACTACTGGAGACCTGGAGTCTAAGTCTAGCTCTGTCACTGTGATTAGCTGTGTGATCTTAAACAAGTCATTTGGTTTCTAGGTTTCAATTTCTATCTAAATAATGAGAGATTTGTGGGGCACTTGGGTGGCTCATTTGGTTAAGTGTCTGACTTCAGCTTAGGTCATGATCTCGGAGTGCTAGGATGGAGACTAGTGTGGGTGTCTGTGCTCAGTGGGGAGTCTGCCTCTCTCTCTCTCACTTTCTCTCTGCCCTTGCCCCCACTCATGCTCTCTCTCACACATAACTAAATAATCAATCAATCAATCAAAAAACATTTATAATACAGAATTTCAAAGGTACTTTTCCATGATCCAATGAATATAATAGATGATGACTACATTTTCTGCACAAGTCATAGATCCATTCATGCATGCAACATCATAAACAATATCAACAACTCCATATTATATCCTTATTTGTCGAATTCTGTGTCAGTAACTGAGAAGAGAATAGGTTTTCAAAGCACTGCCCTCGTAGAATTTGCAATCTAGTGCTAGACATAGACACTTTATCTGTTCACTTTATCTGTCATTATTTATCAATAATGGCACCAGTTGTAAATTTACAATTGTGGTCACTGCTAAAACTGAAAAATGCATCGTGCTATGAAATTCACTTGACCAAAGAGGTCAGGGAAATCTTCCATGTGGATGTAAAACTAAGTCAAGATGTGAAAGCTGCTGAGGTGATCTTGTTTGCCATGGTCAATCTAACCTCCATTCTGAAAAGAATCAAGAATTGTGGGAAGATTTTAAACAGAAGGTAGCATACATATTTGCATTTGTATCAGATATGAGAAAGACCATTCTGCTGAAAGAATAGAGAAAAGGTTGAGGGAGAGCAAGACTAGAGGCTAAATTAATCTTCTTCATAAGATAAGACAAGTGGAATTAATTTTCAGCAGGAAAATTAGAAGAAAACCATAGTGCCTCAACTTGCAATACCAAGAATCAGGGCAAGGCACACCTCAAATCTACCTCTCAGGTAGATTTAAGAGCATCATTTACCTGTAATCTGTGACCACGTTACAGAGTTTTTCGTCCATTGGCAAATGTGAGTTTAAAGAGATATAAGTTGACTTTAAAGAAGAAAATTTTTTTCATCCTTCTCCTCATGCATGATTTAATGATGGATGGGTTGCCATGGGAGCAGATATTAATATCTGTGGCACTAATAAACAATCCTGAAGAATTCCAAAGCTGAATCATTACTTTATGATGGTTGGGCCACAATGCACATCCCATGAAATTTAGCCAGTCCTTCAGGATGGCCCATAATCTGTGAAAGGTTATTTTGTGAACATGCTTCTCAGAAAGGTCACGGGTAAATGGAAAATCCTGATTGATCATTTTAAAGGCTGTTCACAGTGACTGATATATTACTAAAAGGAAGAATTTCCAACCAGAATCAAACTATTTCTTCAGGGTAACTTCTAGGTATCCTGTCATATTCATAGTTACAGCAGTGAAGACAACATTTTTTTGGCTTGAAACCCCTACTCCAATTTTATTACTCACATTTTTTCTCACCTATATATTCACCTTTCCAAATTGAATTTTTGAGTGTTCCAAAATAAGCTCCACATGACTTGATCTTCACCCTTTACCTCAACTCACGATTGCATGCTTCCGCCCTCTCACAATCTATTCAATGCCTAGCATCCTTCAAGGTCCTGTTCCACATTTTACCTTCTCAAAGAAGATGTTCCATTGTCTCTTCAGTCTATTCAAATCTCTCTCTCCTAAGTTCTACGGATGTTATTGACCATGGTACCCTTGATCTTTACATCCTTATACTTAATTATTTTAGCTTATATGTAATATATAAATACACAAAGTATATGAATATATTAAGTATTATATGTATTTTACATATATACATACATATATACATACATGTATATATGTAAGACCTACAAACAGAATGAGAGAGATCCTCTAAAGAACTGGGGCAGAGTCATTTATTTTTCATGTCCTCATCCTTGCAGCACCAGAAGGAAAAAGAAATCACCTGAAAGAATACATAATAAATATTTGCTGGTTGATTAAAATAATACCTACTGAAGAATGCCTCGAATCCTTCAAAAAGATTAGATAAAATAACTCCAATGTAAAAAGTCAAGTTATAATCAGGATATCACCAAGGAAACTGATTGATTTGCATTAATTTTTCTAAATCATGGTGGAATCTATTGGATGCTTTCTAGTGTAAGAAATTATACTAAAATTTCTAAAATCAAGAACTAATATGGTGATCAGAAAAATAAAAACAGAGTAGGAATTATAAAACCTTGACCAAAACTCACTACTGCTACTCAGGGCATTCATTTAGTAAATATAGCTTTTGCTAAAATTAATGTTTTGGACCATTATTAGGGGACTTTTGGTATTAGCTGGATATTTATAAAACTTAAGAGCCAGACATACTCAGCCTTCTCTAACCCCATCAAATTATAGATTCCATGACTTTCCCTGAAAAATCCAAAACAAAAAAGTATATGGAACCTCAAATTCATTGATGGCTTGGAAAATTACCATAAAGCCTAAAGAGCATGAAGGCCACATCGGTAGAGCTGTACGGGTCTTACCTTGGCTTATAAGACCCTGCATGATTTGGTCCCCGCCTCCATTTCCAATCTTATCTTGGACCAGTCAGTCTAGTTTCCAGCCTCACTGGGTTACTCTCTGGTCTTTAAGCATGCAGAACCCATTCACATCCTGGATACTCATTCTGCTTAAAAGTTCTTAGCATAGATGTTTGCATGGCTCACTCCTTATTATTCATACTTTAAATGAAATGTCACCTTCTCAGACTGTCCTTGTCTTACCACCTGGTTTGAAGTAAGATTCCATACATCAAACCCACTCTCTATCATCCAGATTTGTTTTGTTCATAATATAGTATATCATGTATATGTGTGTGTGTGTATGATATCCACATGTCCATGTTTGGCCCATTAGAATCACTTACACATTCTTTGCCCTGGGGTGTGAAGTCTTATCTCCTTCTCTAACATCTCTGCTTTCATCCATTCACTGAGACAGCAGTGATTTAATCCAGCTCAGATGATTTTTCAGATGAAAACCAAATCATTAATTAAATCCTCTTCAAAAAGCACATGAGGCTCATAGCAGTTCATTGAAGGTTCTCTCTCTTGACTTGAGGTGAAGAGTGAAGTAACCCCACCTCTCACCCTTGGGGATTTCATGGGACTGTAACGCAGTACTTCCCAAAGCCATCTTGCTCCCATCTCCCTGATTCTCCCGAGCCTTCTGCACATTTCAAGTGAAGGGTGGAATAGTTTGCTAGTTGCTCCCTGAACACTTCTCTTTACTGGTCTGTCCCACATCTCACTTTATTACCTGATCTGTACAGACCTTAACCAAAATATCTGTTTTAACAATTTAGCATCTTTAAAATTTCTTTTTAATTAACGTATTTTCTTCTTCAGAAAAATATTTCTTCCGCAGATCCCACTTTTATTTTGTATTTGGAAGCTCCAAGCAATAGGCGAAAAGCTGGGGAAAAACAATGCAGTCCAGAAGAGGCATGGAAAAGGAAAGAAAGGAAAGATAGCTCTCAACAACAAGCCCTGAGTTTACCAGCTCCGCAGAAAATATATGAGCACCATTAATTTAAGGGGAGAAGATAAGTGTCAACTCAGTGAATTAGGTCATCATTTCTCAAACATTTTAATCTCAGAACCCCTTTAAACTTTTAAAAATTAATGAGAATTCCAAAACATTTTGTTTATGTGCATTATATCTATCAATATTTACTATACTAGAAATTAAAACAGAAACTTTCAAACACTAAAATATATGTGTTCATTCCTTTAACCATCAAAGCAATGACATCATCGCATTTCATGCAGCTTCTAGAAAACTCTGCAACTGTTATGAGAAAATAAGAGAGGAAAAAAAGTAAATAATGTTACTATTATTATGGAAATAGTTTTCACTTCACTGTGCTCTCGAAAGGGTCAGAAACCCAAAGGCATTCTCGGACAATACTCTGAAAACTGCTAAGCTAGGTGGCCAGTACCTAGTATTACTTTATATCTGAGGGGCCTTCAAAATTACAAACTTGAATTTTAACTTCTCACAGGGGAACTTCCATTTCAGGCAATTGCGTATGAGCATAAACCTTTCCAAAAACTCTCAGCTCAAATAAACAATCAATTTAATAGGGCGAAGGGGTTAAAATAGCCTGTCTGGCTGTAAGTAATTTGATTTAACATATGTCTAAATCCATTCGTCTTTCCTATTATACTCTATTCATTAGCTATATTTATCTGAGGAAAAATAATAAATATAATTTTGTTCAGTTATATTGGCATACAATCTATAGTTATTGATAGGTCACAATAATATAACATGAATGTATTTTTCTCTCTTTTGAGTAAGGTCTGGGAATTACTCATACCTGCCACATAAAATAAACTTTAGATCTAAACTCTCTCCAACAGCATTGGGAGATCCCACCTGCAAAGATGATGTTGTAATTGCACTGTCTCACTAACAGCACCAAACTTGTGGGCGTTCTCCTCACAAAGGAGAGCCTGACCTACTTTATGAAACATCCCAGAGGACATCTGAGAATCAATATCTTGGACTCAGAAAACTTAAGATATTTTTTTTTAAATTAGCCTTCAAAAATGATCACCTCCCTACTTTTTTAATAAGGATACCTTCCCCAGGGGAGAGACTTAACAAAAGTGCCCACGTGTCCAGGGTGGCAGACATAATGGTTAAAACGGAGATTCAGTGGATCTCCCACGCAGGTGCTGTGATAGGTTTGGGAAGAACTACTTAAGCATGGTGCCCCATCAAATTCCCAGGGATTTTTATTGCATCTCTGACAACCAGTGTCAGCTAGAGCTGGAGCGCAGACAGCAGGTGCAGACAGCGAGCTCCTGGCCCAGTGTTGCCCAAACAATGGGAACAGAGAAAATTCACTAGCAGAGGGCCCAACCCAGAAGCCACCAAGACCAAACTACCCTTTTTTCTGCCAAGATGATAGGTAAATTCTGCTACAGAGCTTAAGGAAAGAGGAGGAGAGAAGAATCCTGCATTAAAGACTTCATCTAAAATGGAAGCTTCCAGGTTGATCATGAATTGACAAATTTCAGCTTTCATCAACAGGAGAAATAGGGCCTTGAGAACTAGGCTTTTTTTTTTCAGTTATAGAGACATAAAAATATCTTTGCACTTTGCATTTAGAGAATATTGTGACAGTAAACTTTATATTTGTTACGCGAGAATATAAAATTCTGGCTTAGGACAGACCCAATGACAGCAAAATACTATTTAACGGGAGCAGACTTGATTGCAAGGCAATCACATTTAAGCTTTGTATTACTTTTGTATATTTTTTTTTATCACCGGTCACCCCACTCCCACCCCAGGAATCAACCCTGTGAAACCTGAAAGTTTTTACTTTATTTTCTTTTTACCCTGTGCCCCAGCACTCAGGGGCTGGTGGGACTCACTGAGGCAGAAAGCTATGGCCACAGGACCCTGTTCCAGGCTGCATTTTTAAGGGGCCAGGGAATGCACACCTCTCCTACTCCCGCGGGAGAGCTTTCCTGGCAGCTCCATTTAGTGGAGTTCTAGTGCTGTCTCTTTAATATGCTAGTTGCCCTTTTAAACCACAGCCTTTTTTCTTTATTTTCTTTTTTTTTTTGTCCAAAAGGAAAGAGGGATCTGTCCCTGACCCTCATCACTATCACGTCCCGCCCCCCCCCCCCCCCCCCCCCCCCCCCCGCCACTGCCCTTCCCAGGCTCCAGCAGGGCTGGCTTCCCCACAGTGTGTTGTGTCTTCCTCTCTCCTGCTGTTCTCTTTAGCCATTCTTTCCATCTTTTGTCATGCAGAAGCTGTTCCCAGGGCCCTCATTTCTTCTTCAGGAGGAATTATTCTATAAATAGGTATAATTTGGTGTGTTCCCTGGAGGAAGTGAGTTCCGGGTCTTCCTAGGACACCATCTTGAGCTGGATCCTTCCTTCCTTTTTTTTTTTTTTTTTTTAAAATCAAATTTCAGATTTCAGGTGTATGACATGGTGATTTGACAATTATATATATTACACAATGATCACAATAAATGAGTCACCATCTGTCACCATACAATGCTACTATAATATTATTTATATTCCCTGTGCTGTACTTTTTATCCCTTTGACTCATTTATTTTATAACTGGAAGTTTGTACCTCTCGATCCCTATCACCTATTTTGCCCATTCCATCACCGTGCTCTGCTCTGACAACCACCACGTTGTTCTCTGTCCTTATGACTCTGTTTTTGGCTTCTTCGTTCATTTGCTTTGCTTCTTAGATTCCACATATAAGTAATATCATATTGCATTTGTCTTTCTCTGTATGACTTATTTCACTTAGCATAATACCCTCTAGTTCCATCCATGTTGTTGCAAATGATAAGATCTCATTCATTTTTTATAGCTGGATAATGTTCCATTGCATATATATACTACGACTTTTTATCCATCCATCTATTGTTGGACACTTAGGTTAAAGCAAAGAGTTTTGTCTGCTTTGTTTATGACAAAGCCTGGCACACATCAAAGACTCCAAAAATATTTGTTGAATAAATGAGTGAATGATTTGACAAATTAATTAGACGCTCCTGAGAAGCCTTTTTTTAAAAAAATATATTTTATTTATTTATTGGACAGAGAGAAAGAGAGAGCATAAGCCAAAGGGAGAGGCAGAGGGAAAAGCAGACCCCTTGCTGAGCGGGGAGCTTGATGTAGGGCTGGATCCAGGAACCCTGAGGTCATGACTGGAGCTGGAGGGAGACACTTCAGGACTGAGCTACCCAGGCACCCTTCCTGAGAAGCTTTGTAAAGTATAATATCCATGCCCAGCCCCAGAGTACCTCTAAAGTGGGCGCTGAGTCATGTATTAACAAGCTCTCCAGATGATTATGATACACTTTGAAGTTCAAGAATTGTGTGACAGGGCTGGTGGGTAGAGTAAGCATAGAAAACCAGGTAAAGGGTATGGGGTTTTATGGAAATGTAGTTGGGAGAAAGGACTTAACGTGCACTTGCACCGAATCTCTCCATAAAGCAACCCATACCCTGCCTTTAACTTCTATCTTAATGAATTGCGATTTTTACATTTCTATAGATCGAAGAAAATAGGGCCTTCGGTATAACAAATTTTAAAGGTGAATTTCTGCATCTTGACATTTTTCTTTCACATTTATAACAGTTTCTTTCTTTTCATTTTCTATGGAACATTATTATATCTTAACTTGGAGGCCTCATAGGTTTCTTCAAATTAGCATGTCTTTCGTACAATTTTTCATGCCCACCTGATCCTAAGATAATATTTTATAGAAAACCTAACATTTCATAGCAGTTATCACAATTTATAATTATATTTAGATCTGTTTATTACTTTTAAATTTTATTTTATTCTGATAAGTACACTTAACATGAGGTCTACCCTCTTAACAATTTTTAAGTGTACAGTAGTGTTAAATGTACAATATTGTTCATTATACTATAATGTTGTACAGTAGATATCTAGAGTTTATTCATCTTGCTTGAGTAAAACTTCATGCTTATTGATTAGTAACTCCCCAGTTCTCCTTCCCCCTCATCTCTGGAAATCCCTATTCCACTCTTTTCTTCTATGCATTTGATAATTTTAGATATCTCACACAAGGGGAGTCATGCAGTATCTGTCTTCCTAGGACTATCCACTTGGAACCTACCTTCTGACTCATCCATGTTACATACTGCAGAATTTCTTTTTTTAAGCTGAAAAGTATATTCTGTTGCATGTATATATCACATTTTCTTTATCCATTCACCTACTGGTGGACATTTAGGTTATTGCCACATCTTGGCTATCATGAATAGTGTTGTAGTGATCAAAGGAGTGCAAAATTTTTCAAGACGCTGATTTCAATGACCACTTTTAATTCTTTGAGGAACCTCTATCATGCTTTCTATAGCAGCTGCACCATTTTGTATTCCCGTCAAAAGTGTGCTGGAGTTCCGGTTTCTCCACATCCATACCAACAGTTGTTGGCTTTTTGATCAGTGTTTGTTACTTATGTCAATTTTCTACTTGAGAATGTAAACTTTATGAGGGGCATTCATTGACTGCTGTGTTTCTGTTAACCTGGAACAGTGTCTGGTATATAACTGACTCTCAACAGTATGTGATGAATGGATACACAGGGGAAGGAATAACTGGAGATGGATCCTGAATAGTAGCTTGACTGTATAAATAGAGGAATGTGGGTAGTCATGTCACACAGCTGCAGCAGCAGCACAGACCTTACCATAATGATGATGCCTTCTTGATGTGCAGCTTCCTGGAGTTGAAGGAAACGTGTAGCAGATGCTGGGACATCAGGCCAGAGACGAGTCATTATGTGGACCTCCCTAATAAGAAGATGGAGACAATTGAACTTAAGCCCCTAAGTGAAAGACCGATCAGATGAAAGCAGGATAATGGAAATAGTCTGACAGATACTATAGCGTATCTTTGTTTTGTTTTTTCCCCTACAGCCTACATGTTATCCTTGGCCTTGGAAACCATCCTTTAAGGCCCTGTCTTCCCTCCCTCTTGAAGCAGTAGAGGCAGAATTAACTGCTCCTGAGTAATTTACTTTTCCACTCATCTCCCAACCAGCACTCTGGATGGGGTTATCTGATTCCTGGCTACTTCATCTCTGCAAAGGGCCACTGAAATGCATCTTCTTAAATCAGGATATTCACAAGTGGGTGAAAAATACAAGACTAAACAACATTACATTCAATTCCCAGCTAAGTATGGATTTGAAAACATGCAAATTACAAACAAATTGATTAGCCACTTCTTTCTACTCTTTAATCATAATAGCTGGTGGATTCTGATCTCTGAAACATGGGGAGGAGTCTGTAAGTAGAAAAGAAGGAAACCAAAAAGAGCACGCACCTGCTGCTATGGATTTAGGTCTGTTGCTTCACTTGGAAGAGCCAAAAGTACCACTTGATATCACGTGTGAGACAATAAAGAAGTAGAAATACTAGGAAAGCTTTACATTTTACATGTATTAACTCAAATAATCCTCACCTCAATTCCAATAGTTTCCCTTTTTTCAAGATTTATTTAATCATTAGAGACACAGGCAGAGGGAGAAGCAGGTTCCCCATGTAGAGCCCCATGTGGGACTCTACCCCAGGGCCCTGGGGTCACACCCTGAGCCAAAGGCAGACGCTCAACTACTGAGCCACCCCCGTTCCCCTAATAGAGAGTTTCTATTTCAATCCCATTTGATGGGTAAGGAAAATCAAGTTGATGATGTTAACACGTCTGTGTCATACTGTGTCTGTGCCATGAACCACTGTGCTGTCTTGGTGACAGAGTATACATCGTGCCTCACATTTTTATGGACTATGAGTTTTATTTTAGTTTTTTTGATTATTTATTTATTTATTATTTATTTATTTATTTGAGAGAGAGAGAGAGAGGTGGAGACACAGGCAGAGGGAAAAGCAGGCTCCCCACAAGGAGCCCGATGTGGGACTCAATCCCAGATCCTGGGATCACACCCTGAGCCAAAGGCAGACACTCAACCACTAAGCCACCCAGGCATCCCTGGGCTATGAGTTTTAAAAATGTCTTTGTATACGCTGTATCTCCCTGACACTCCCACGAGGCAGCCCTGGTTACTTTCCCCATATTACAGATGAGGAAAACAGGCTTAGGGAAGATGAGTGACTAGTCTAAGGTCACACAGTTTGCAAGCAGCAAAGCCATGTTTGAAATGTGGGGTGCCTCTTTCTTCCAGATGGTCCTTTGTTTCGTTTCTTCCCCTAAACCCTATATGCCATCCTTGGCATGATTGCCCTCCTCATATCCAATATAGTTATCGAAAGAAGCAATATCCTCAGTGAAAAATATATCATTATTACCCCAGTTCGATGTCTCTCTTCTCTGGCCACAAGTGTTATGGGATCTCAGTCTTCAATGACAGGTTTGAATCTGAAGGAGGCTAGTATATTTCTTAGAGTATTCACAGTAACTGTCTCATTGTCCTAAACCCCATTCTTGTGACCCTTTTTCACTATTGACAGCGTTTAACAGAAAATTTCCACAAGCATGGCTATTAATTTTTCCCAGTGTGCCAGAATAGAGACAGAAAAATAGAGAAGGACACTGAACAAGACAGGTGCAAAAAGAGAAAGCTGATGCTTGGTAATGAGGTAGAAGGAATCACAGGAAAACAAACACCAGATGGAGAACATCTTATCTCTTAGAGAGAGAATATCCTATTTTCTTAGAATTGGTAGCCCTGAATCATGGAGAAAAGTTTAAATTACATCCAAATACACTTTTCTTGGGAAGTCAGAGAGGTGGGTAATTCATTTGTATAATGTTTTTTTTTTTTAAAAAAAAAAAAGTTTACAAAATCTGTCACTTGAAAACTTCACTTACTTAGAAAATTGACATTTAACTTTAAAAAGGGTAGGCCAATGGAAGCATTATTGCTACCTGCTCTCACTGTTGTTCAATATTCTTCAAGGTGACATATCTGACAGTCTCCAAATGGACATGGTTATCTTCTGTACCCTTTCTGCTTCCGAATGCTCTTTATCAATCACTACCTTCACTACCTCCAGTGTTTTTGTCACTGCCTATTTCAAGCCATCATCTAGATTGGTGCATTATGGAACTCCATCTTCCGCTTTCTTTATCATGGTCCAGGTCCTCATCCCAGGGCTCCCATATTGTTAACATTTGACATTTTGGGCTGCTAAGCATTCATCCCTGTTCTTGGTACAGTAGCCTAGTTTGGGCTCAGATATTTATTTCTCCACTTCACAGCCCAATGCTTTAGGGAAGCTGACTTCCTTCCTGATTCTAGAAGTGGGCCTTGTGAAACCTCAGTCATCTGGCCACAGCAATATTGTTTCAGGGATGAGTACAGGACTTAAGATCCAATCAAAATGAAGTCCTAGACTTCAGTTCCACCACTGAGAGAAGAGATGTCCTCTGCTTTTCTGCATGCACACACTGTGCAGCCCCTGGAGGTGCAGGCACCCATCTAGAACCATAAGGAAATAGCATTTGTGAACATGAACTTAAGACTGATTAAGTGGAGAAAAGAAATAGAGAGAAACCAAGTCTTGGTCATTCACTGAGTAGCCAGAGGAAGACTTGAAAGAAGCCAGCTATGTGATCCAAAGATTTCTGTTTCATTTAAATGGGTTAATATTGAGATTTTTATTACATATGACCGAAAATATCCTAATTCATATAGTCAATCTACCTTGCTCTGTTTCCTATCTATTTTCACATCTTTGCTGGAATAAGTCTCCTGCAACATTTTATTCCTCTTCTTTGTGGGTCATAGGCACTCCCCTCACTGTTCCACCAAAGATCCCCAGATTCCTATCTCACCACATTTTGGCTCTCATGACTAGATTGTTTGTTCAAAACAAGCTAATGTGCTCACATTTTTTTTAAGTTTTTATTTATTTATTTGAAAGAGAGTGAGCAGAAGAGAAAGAGAAAGAGAGAGAGGAAGAGGGCACAAGTAGAGGGAGGAGGGAAAGAAGTAGGCTCCTCACCCAGTAGGGGAGCTGGTGTGGGGCTTCATCCCAGGAAGAGGGTCATGATCTGAGCCAAAGGCAGACCCTTAACTGACTGAGCCACCCAGGTACCTCTGTGCTCACAATTCTTAAAAAAAAAAAAAAAAAAAAAAAAAAAAGAAAAGAAAAAAGAAAAAGAAAGAAAAGAAAAGAAAGAAAAAGAAAAAGAAAAACCTTTTTATGCTGTTTTTGAAAAGATTAGTTTTGTCTTCCTCTCTCCTTTCTTTTCTCATTGTCTCTCACTGAAGCATCCTCTTCTAAAAATGCTAACTCAGCAAACAAACAGAATGGCTTGTGTCTGACCCCTATGCATCCCATTAGGCCACTTATCATAACGGGATATGTGAATATGTGAGTAATATTTGCCTTTAATACAGTATTAAACATTATTGAAGCAATTTATTTCCATGATTTCACTTGAGCAGCACAGTTTCTTTATTACTAAAGGAAATTATATATTTCCATAAGTTTTATACACATATGTGGTATAATGGAAAGAGCAAAGATTCTTGTGCCAGAATTAAATGAGGTTCTCATCAGGTTTTGTCACGTAACCATTGTATGATCCTGGGTAAATTATATATACAAATCTAAACTTTCCACATTTTAAAAATTGAATTTTCACATAATAAGATCAAATATAAATGTATCTTCACTTTATATTTTATACTTATGTTTTCTAATACATAAATATATTTTTAAAGATTTTATTTATTTGTTCATGGGAGGCAGAGTGAGAGGGAGGCAGAGGGAGAGGCAGGCTTCCCAGGGAGCAGGGAGCCTGATGCAGGGCCATCCCAGAACCCTGGGGTCACTACCTGATCCGAAGGCTGACACTCAAAAAAATGAGCCACCCAGGTGCCTCCTAATGCATAAATATTAATGCAATTTTTAAAGTTTTAAAATAAAACCAACTTTAAACCACATTTTAAAAGATTATTGCACACTTCTAACATACAGGTCAAGAATATATGTATATATGTATTCTGAATATATATTTTTTACTTTGTGAAAGTAATGTATATTATTAGATGTATATATATTATAGTATTGCATATGGTGGTATATCGTATATGTACTAGTACATGCACATTTTAAAAAATATGGAGAAACGAAGGAAAAAATAATTCTATCATTTAAGAAATAACTGTTGATAATATTTTTGTATGTATCTTGTTATTTTTTTCTTTTTTTTATTGTTGCAAGAACACTACATGAGATCTACTCTTTTACCATAAGATCCACAAATTCTAAGTATACAATATAATATTGTTGATTATAGGTATGATGCTGTATAGCAGATCTCTAGAACTTATTCTACTTACTTCTTGAAAATGTATGCTCTTTGATTAGTAACTCCCCAAGGAATATATTTTTAAACTGATATTTTATATACTCATAACTAAAAATTTGGTTTTATAGACTATTTTAATAGTTTTCAGCAATATTACCTATTCCTAGTATACAACTGAAACCTAAGACTGCTTTCTTTTTTTTGGTTGGAAAATTACCTTATCTTTAAAGAATTACCTTCCTATGATTCTTTCAAAAAGCATTCAATATCTGACACTTTTCCCTTCTTAAATCAAAACAGACCTCATTATTTCTTGGCAACCTCCATAATTTGTTTTGGTAGACATTACTAATGTGCATCAATATCTGGTTCTTCTTCAATTCTAAACTTCAGCCTTCTTGCAACTGGAGGGATTCATGAGACTACATCTGGCCAGTGGTTGTGGTCAGATATGACATGAGAAGTATAAAAGAACTGGCCAATACCTTTCCAGCTGTCTCTTTCTCTACTATGTTGGCTGAACGGGTCATGTATTCCAGATGATAAAGGCATAAGATGATGGAATCTTCCTCAGCCTGATGGCTGCTTTAGTAACAGGACATTTGCCCTTCAGCTGAAGCCCCAAGAGACAATTAAGCTTTAATCTATGAAGGCAAATAGACCTCTCTCCTTGTATCTAGAATGATAATAGTATGTAATGTCCTTGGCATAATTGAAAAAATAGTTGAGTTGTGAAAGGCTGCCCTACAATGTTGCCAGACTTGCAGTGGACTTTGCCTGAGTAAGAAATAAATTTTGTTGGGTTAGTCACTGATATTTTAGATTTCTTTTTTGCCACTACAGAACCATCATTGCTGTCCTCAGACTGTTGTTTTAGGAAAATCTTACTTTGAATATCATTTCAAATTGTCTCAGTGTGAGGAATCCCAAATCAAGTTCCTTCATATGCAGGTAATTTAATTCTTCATATTACATCTTGAAATGGATAAAATATATCAATTTTCTCTGTTCCTAGAGACCCATAGACTACATTTCCAGCCCTGGATATTCTTATAGCACTTATTTGTATTATTCTATTTATTTACATTCCATTTTTCCTCTCGAAGTGTACTTTAGTAATGTTTGGATAACTCTTACTATTCCAGACTGAAAGAGAACATCTGCAATGGTCATAAATATGGTCTATGACTCTGAATTTCCATTCAACATAATTTCTAAAGATAAAAGCATTCTAACTCCCTCTCTTCTTCAGGCAGCATCCCAAGTATCTCATGTGATTTTCTTGGCATCCACTCAAGTTCTGATAAAGCTACTAGTGCCAATCTCATCCCTACCTGCTACCCTGAATCTGCTGCCTTTCTGCCTTGCAACTTGACCTTGACATTGTTGCTAGAATGTGACATTGCTAGCACTTCCCATATTGCTATCACTCCTTCTGGCAGTACCAAGGCTCTTAGTTGAGGTAAAGGAGGTCCTTCTACCTATCCCCTCCTCAGTGTTACCAAAGAATACTAGGAGAAAATGCAACTCAATGTTTTCGGCTAGCTCACAGGAGTGCCTTTAATGTCCCTTCATTAGCAATGACCTATTATTGATCCTAAGACTGGGAAATATACCTTAATTCTAATTTCCATTGGATAGTGGGGCTTAGATTTCTGGCAACGCATAGTGTCTTGGTCTAGATAACCTCAAAGACCATAGCAGAACTGAGCTTGTAGTACTGGACCTAGGTATGAGAATGAGGCAGAAAACAGATGAGGGAACATCAAGGTGGGAAGAGAGGAACATGAGGCATACTATTTTAAACATAATGAGTTTGAGGTACTGTGATGAGCATGAAAAGGGAAACACTGCTCAGTGATTTAGAACAGGAGAAAAAACACTCAGATTCAGCAGCCAGCAACACAAATAAAGTGACGGGAGTACATTTATGAGAGTATTCTATATAGCTGATAAATTACAAAGAAATACCATACCTGAAAACATGGTTAACTAAATACTAGAAATTTTTTTTCTGTTATGAAACATCTAGGAGTATTGAATTATAATATAACAGTTATCTGGAAGTACGCAGCTAATTTTACAAGTAAAAAGAGTGCCTGTAGGGGTACAAGGTCTTAAAGGAAGCTGAAAACAAGGAAACAAGTGGATGATGAAATCATGTTGACGGCATGTATGAATTTCTTGTCACCCAGAAACTTGTATGTCAATGATGTTGGGTCCTCTCAAGGTAAGGATTTGTAGCTGGAACCCAGAGACCTCAAAGAGCCATTTGTTCGGTGAAAGTGTAGACCATAAAAAAGTCTGCCTGAAAGCAAAGAGCAACATATATATTTTAGCCCAGACTTATATAAAAACAAAAGTTTCTCCTAAGAATTTATACAAATCAAGCTATCCCTAAAGAGAAATTGGAATTATCATTTGTATAATTTATATGATCTTACAAACTACACACATTTCGAATTAAATGATATCAAGTGAGTAGAATCCTACAATGCTAAGCAGAAGCAAACATAGATATTCTCAGGAGAAATTTGCCCTAATACAAGGCTTGTAGAATTTCTAAAAATAAAACCCAACCATTTGAACAAGAGTCCGTAATCCAAAATTAATAATACTAAGAGAAACAAGCTCCCAGAATGAACGTCAGAAGAACCAACAAGCAGTAGAAGTAGACTTCCCAGGGACTTCTGATACTGAAATCCTCAGAAACAAAATTTAAATAAGTATTTCTTAAAGATATAAGACACAAAATTAAAATACCACATAAAAATAAAAAACAATCTGAACTGAAAAAATAGAAATTCCAAGATAAAAATACAGTCTTGAAATACAAAAAGGCAACAAAGGTATTACATATAAGATTAATTACAACTGAAGTGAGGATTAGTAAATTAGAAGGAATCTGAAAAAAATTACCTAAAATTCAGCACGAAAAGGAAGAGTTTTCAAATATGAAAGACAGTTTTAAAAATAATGGACAATAATGAGGTCATATAAATATAAAGGAAATGAGAGAATACAAAATGAGAGAGTGAAAGAGAGTATTTGAAGGGTTAATAGCTGTGAAACGCTCACACTTTCATGGTCAGTTGCTATTGCCACACAGGCGGTCTTCCCATGCCATGCAACAAGTTCTCAGCAAATGAATGTAAAAGGAGGAGATGGTCACCGTTTATTATAGTGAAGAATAGATGGGCAGTTCCCATTGTCAACTTCCCTCCCTCCATTCTCTTTTTCCGTCAGTCTCTCTCAACCCCTTCCTATGCCTCCCTCTCTCTTTCCCCACCAAATATGATAAATTGATGATGGCATGTTAAGCTCAAAGAAACCTGGATCCCTCAGTTCTTGTTGTGAGGACAATAGCCCAGGAAAGCCAGTAAGCCAGGAACACCTGCACTCAAGTTTGCATGAGCAAGAGGGAAGAAATAAAATAAACAGTGTGTTAAACCAATGACTTTGGGGCCTTTTTGTTATAGCAGCTAGTATTAATGACCCTAACCAATACACAGAGACTCAGGAAACCCCGTGAATCTTAAGCATGATAAGAAGTATTTATGTGTATCAGATAAGATAATAAGAGCATAACAAGAGGAATAAAAACAATAGAAATTAAGTTCTATTTATTCTTCCTCTAATGTATCTCTTAAAGTTGACTGCTTTTTCCTGTCTCCATCACAAATACCGAAGTCAAAGTGTCCATTATCTTTTTAGTGAAATACTGAAAAAGCCTCCTGACTGGTCTCTCCATCCTACATTCTTACTCTGCCTCTAATTCTTTTTCCACCTGTCAGAAAGAGTGATCTTTAAGAAGTGGAAATCCATCATTATCATACTTCTGCCATAAAACTTGAATGGAATTCCATTTCTTTTGAAATATGGTTTAGACTTCATAGCATAATTTCCAAGACTTTCATCAATATGACCATGCCTACCTCACCAATTTCGTCTCTTGTTATTCTCACGGTCTTTAGCCATGCCAGACTTATTTTATTTCATTTAATGAGTTATTCTCTCATTTCTAGGTGTTCTAACATTGTTTGATTATCTGGAATATATTCATTTTCACTTACATATCTTTTAGCATCCTTTCACCAGAGAAGCTTCCTCAGGTAACAAAGATTAGTTTTAATCTCTAGCTTCTACTTTGAAGCATTCAAAATTATCCCAGAGTAGATATGCCTTACTTCTACTTTTAAAGCATTTACCATGGCAATAATGGTTGATTTCTTCCTATTTTGAGATTGAGGCTTAGTTCATTTCATAGGAGTTAGGTTTATAAATTTCTTCGTGGCAGTATACTAAGTATAGGGTGTAGTAGATGCTCAGTAAATATTTCTAGAATAAAGTTAAGAAAATGAATGAATAAATGAATGAACCAAAAGAATGCAGAGTAAGGCCATGTTTCAGGAAATTTCTGCTTATTTTAAAGATGGTTATTGAATACTGGACTGGTACTTGATCTTGGTGTCCATCAGAAAAATAATCAAATATTGGCAAATAAAGTTAAAAAAAAAGCAAAAACCTCATCATCCCTAATTCACTCTAATTTTCAGTGTGAAACACTGAAAAAGCCTCCTGACTGGTTTGTCCATCCTACATTCCTACTCTGCCTCCAATTCTTTCTCCACCCAATGGGCCTTAGATATGCAAAATTTTGCATATCACAAAACTGGTTCATTGTAGATTCTACCACTTAGTATACATATGGTCCTCATTTATTAATTTGCTTGTTTTTTCATTTGTTTATTTATTCATCTATTCATGATATATTCATTCATCCAACTGTAGCAGTATTAAAATGAGCACTTGTGAACACACTATCCAACCTAAGAATTAAAGAACTCCCCATGCCCTCTTGCCCCACTCTCTGATGTAAGAACTGCCCTTGGGGGATGCCTGGGTGGCTCAGTGGTTGAGCACCTGCCTTCAGCTCAGGGAGTGATCCGGGGTCCTGGGATCGAGTCCCACATCAGGCTCCCTGCAGGAAGCCTGCTTCTCCCTCCTGCTTGTGTCTCTGCCTCTCTCTCTTGTCTCTCATGAATAAATAAAAAAAAATCTTAAAAAAAAAAAGAACTTC
This sequence comes from Canis lupus dingo, assembly GCF_003254725.2. Classification (NCBI taxonomy): domain Eukaryota; kingdom Metazoa; phylum Chordata; class Mammalia; order Carnivora; family Canidae; genus Canis; species Canis lupus. The sequence goes on from NC_064245.1 coordinate 86,989,677, forward strand.
CCTTGGTCTGTGTTTATTATTGTTTTCTTTTCCAAAATTCTATTATTATGTACATAGATATACCTCAATTATATCTTTTTACTTTAGTCCTTAACTTTACTATAAGAGTGTTATTCGGCACGTTGTCATCTGGGACTTCTTTTGCTCAATATCCCATTATTGAAATTAATTCATGTTTTTGTATGTAGCTGAGTCTATTTATTTTGCTGCTGTTTAATATTTCATTATATAAATATGTCATTATTTATTTATTTATCCTATTAGTGGACATTTGGTTGTTTCTAGTCTTTTGCTTTTATGAATAGTGTTTCTCATGAACATCCTTGTACTTGTACTTTATGGTAAATGTGAAAATATTTCTCTCATGTCCATATGTAGGAAAAGCACTACTAGAGCCATAAAAGCATGAAAATATTATAAAACTTACTTCCTTGTGGTCATTTTATACCTTTCTTTGCTTTCTAATATGATAAAATATTCAATATCAAAATGGCCTATTTACAAGTTAAGTGAGTTCTCTGCTTTTGAAATGTTTAAAGATTAATTAAACATTCACCTGTTAGGCTTTCTTCTCTGGGCAAGAGATGAGGCCATTCATCATTCATTCAACAAACGTAATTTAGGATCATGTTGGTTATTGAGAATATACCAGGAAACAAGATAAGTATGGTTGCTGCTGTCTTGGAGCAAGACCCTGATAGTCAATTATTAATGTAATAAATGCCATGAATAAGTGTAGGACATTATAGAGTGAATAACAGAAATACCTCTTCTGGTCAGAAGATGGGGATGATGTAGGGGAATGCTTCCTACAGGAAGGATCCCAAACACTTAAACTTGATTTAGGCATAATTTTACCCAAGAGTGGGAAAACTGCAGATTTAGTGGAAGAGGTCTTCCTGATAGAGGATATTGCCTTAGACTTCTGTCTATATTTCTTCTCTTTCAACACTTAAACAGATTCTAGGGTCCAAGGCAGAAATTAGTGCCTCAAACAGCCATCTTCATGTTCTCCCTATCTTTCTTTCTCCCAGGGAGGGCTCCCCTCTGCCAAAAGAACCCAAAGACATATCAGCTTCAAATGATGGATCCTACACATCAGTTTACCAAGCAAGAACGCATGTAATGTCTAGCTGGGAACTCCTACTGCATTTAAAACATAATAGTTATTGAGTATTTCTGAGAAAGGAATGCAAACTTAAGAAAACAATACGGGGAAGTGGACCTTGCAGAAGATTGGGTCTTACCTAAGAGCAAACTTAGCATCTCTAATACATGAAGTAAATAAAAGGATAATAATGAAAATGGAAGGGTTTTCTCTAATTGGCATTGCATTTCAATATTTTTAATCTAACATGTATGTCCTTGCTTATTCTAGGGACTAAATTTATATTTTATTACTTTTGAGTTGTTTTTAATTCAATACACTGAAATTAAAAATCTGTAGACTTATTACAGAAACTTTTTTTTGGTCTCAGCATCAGACAAAATCAATCAATAATCAACAATAATTTTTGTGAGTCTCCTAAATATTCATTACTATTCTACAGTCTAAAAATAAATGAGACAAATAAAAGATGTCATATCTGAACCCCCAGAATATTCACTTCATTGGGTATATTTCTTTACATATGAGTATTCTTTTATTTAAATACTTTATATACTATATAAATATATATATAATTATAAATTAATATATGTACTTTTCCCACCATTCAGCATTCTCTTCTGAGACCTTAATTTTGAAAATTAAATTTCTTCTGTTCCAATATAAAGCCTATGCATGGCCTTCTAATATTCTTTGTGAAAACTATTTGACAATAACAAACTTGTTCTCCTTTAATCCTTGGGACAAACAGTAATTTCTATTTATTTAAGTCTTAGTTTTCTGACTATTAATGTGCAAGGGGTCATATTGTGAAATAAAGGCTTAACAACTGGCCTGTTTGGAATATCAATGAGTTACTTTTAGTCATCACAAAGAAAATGCAAAGATTCTTTTAAAAAGTAAATACTAAACTGTCACAGAATTCATTTGGAGAAAAAGAAATAAAAGAATATTCATTTGCAACTGCCTGCGTACATTTGTTTTAAGGCATGGCAGTCATAAATCTAGAAGGAACCTGACAGCTTCTCATATAATCAAGTCCCTAGATAACCTGTCCATTCTGTAGATAAGGAGACTGAGGCCAGGAAAAAAATCAGTCCCAATCCAAAAATCACACAGCGACTTCGATGCCGTCAGGTATAGAACCCATGCCTTTGACACCATGGATTGATTGCTCTTTTCCCTAAACTATGGTTTATTCCCTCCTGATAAGCAATTTCATTCCAGAAAAATGTTTATGGTCATGGTAAAGTTGGCAAAAGACAAAAGAAATAGGGTTGATAGAATGGGCATCATTTTATCGAAAATTTTCTTGAAGTAGGGTATCTGCCTACCCTACCACCACATGTGCCTGCGCACACACACACACACACACATACAAATACAAACATGCGTAGATGATTGCAAGATATTGGAAGATGATCCAGTTTCCTATTTTCTTGTGATCCCACAGGAAAGAACCTAGTTCCTTCCACGTAATTAAGCTGTGCTGAAATTCTCTAAGCATATCTCAGCATCCCTAAAGCACACAGAATACCCATTTTATTCTGTGAGCTTGAGTTTCCACTCCTCATTTTCATTCTCTTCAGGGAAGGGTGGCTGCCTAGGGTGGGCAAAGGAGTTCAGAATCTGAAGTCAGACAAAACTGGATTAAAATCCACACTTAAGTTTTACCACATGTGCTATCTTAGGGGAAGGTAATATTGCAGCATTGAACATTCGGTTATCTGGCCCCAGTTCTCAGGTAGATTATCACATACCTGGTGGGAAGATGGCTTTGGCTGTCAGCTGTCTGTCTCTATGCTTTCAGGTCTTATATTTCTGTGTGCACCAGCCTGACCTCTTGCTCATAGCACCTTTATCTTTTTGCTGAGGTCTTGTGTGTATAGCAAGCCAGAGGCGCCTGAGAATTATCTTCTTTCCCCCCACACCTTCAATCCATTAGCAACAGCCCCTCAAACCAGTGACAAGTGGCCATTGGTATATAAATAAACCAGCTCCCTCACTCTTCCATGAAATAACTCTGAGACATATATTTGACAATGACTTCTAGGGTTCCTCAGCTGATTTATGTTCCTTTTGCCAACAATGGTAACTTGTCTAATGATGTATACTTTATCGGCTTCCTTCCATCCCCTGACTCATTTCTTCACTCCCTTATCAGAGTTTCCTGGACTCAGATCCTTATTAAACTATTTACAGCTGAATCCTTGTAGCTGCTTCTACATGAACTCAAGTGGAGAGATACAGACAAGTGAATAGGTCATTATAAGATGTGAGTGCTATAAGAATGTTAAGAATGGGATATTGTGGATATGCCTAACATAGATTGTAAGGGGCTTTATTCAAAGATGATTTCCTGGAGTAAGCAGTATTCAAGTTGATATTTTAAAGTATGAAGAGGGGTCCCTGAAGGTGGGAATTGCAAGTATAAAGTCTTAGAGGCAAGAGACAGTATGTCATCACATTTAAGTAGCTGGAAGTGGTTTAGTGCACCCAAAATAAAAGAGTGAGCATACAGGGCAAATGATGAGAAGAAAGTCTGGACAGGTAGGCAAGGGACAGATCAGAAAGTCGTTTGTTTGCTAAGCCAAAGAGATGTTCCTTTATGCAAGAGCAATAAAGAGGCATTGTGGGAAGTTAAGCAGAGCAGTGATATGATCAGATTTCTGTTATAAAAAAGATTCACATTTGACAGCACTGGGAAGAATGGACTGCAGGCATCAAGATAAAAAGTTGGTAGGCTCATTGGAAGCCCGTGGTAATAATCCAGGTAAGAAATGACATGAATCTAAAGTAAGTTAATAGTAGAGAAATAGAAAAGAGAGGACAGATCTCAGAGTTATTGCTGGGTCAGACCAACAGGACTTTCTGAGGAATTGACAATGGAGGCATAGAATTTAAGAATGAGTCCACATGTCCAGCATCAGTGATGGCATCAAATGATGGTCATGCTACCCAAAGAACTGGCAGTCAAGGGGGAGAGGTAAGTCCAGAAAGTCAAATAGTGAATACAGTTTTTGATATGATGAGGGTCATATGCTTGGGAAAGTCACATGAAACCAGAGGTCTGGCCTAAGAGGAAAAGAAGCTAGGTCCAAAGGTGTAGAAATTAAAATCACTGTCACACAAGAAAGTGATGCCCTAGGAGTAGATGGAGTCAACCTTGGAGAAACATGTAAAGGGGAAACACATGACATTACTATGTAGCACGGGAATGCCAATATTCAAGGGACTACTAGAGAATAAAGAGCTTCATTAGGAGACTGGCAAGGACAGAGATGCCCAAAGCCCATTCTTGTGCCCACAGCACATGTAGGAATTTATCACAGACTTCTTGTACTTTGGGCCCCAATTTAGCCTTAAAATCTTCAACTTAGCACATTTGGAGCAGCAAGGGTCATAACTACGTCAAAGAGCTGTCGTATAGATTAAATAAGATAAATATGTAAAGCACTTAGCACATCCCACAAATTGTAAGAACCTAATAAAAGATACATGTCAAACCATAGAGGTGGAGGCATGTAATTCTGTGCTAGAGGGCAGGGGAAGGAAGCTGAGGGAATTCTCTTCTGAAAGTCCTTATTTTCTCTGAGTAGGCATCTGGGCCATGTATAAAGAGGAGTAGAGGAAGTGATAGGGTGGAAGCATGAGAAAACTGGAGATTGTTCCAGATAGCTAGTGCAGGAAATGAGTACAGAAGCTGGCAAAGGACCCACACGGGAATTGTCCAGAACTTCTGAGGATCAGGAATGTGTCCGGAATCATAAATGATGATCATAAATAGAAAGTTTTAATCATAAAACAACAACAAAAAACCCATAACCAGTGAAAGAAAGGAAATAATAAAGATTAGGGCATAAATAAATGATGTAGAAACTCAAACAAAACAACACACAATAGAACAAATCAATGAAATCAGGAGAATCAGTCTCATTTTCCTTTGAGGATGAGACAGGAGAAAAAAAAACTCACTACATTAGAAAAAAAGAATAAAGTAAAATAATGCTCATGGAAAAAATAATCATTATGCTATGTGTGTTGCATAAGTTATATAAGCTTCATGGAAACTATATGAATGGATATTATTATTTCCGTTTTTCAGATGAAGAAACTGAGGCTGAAGTTTTTTTGTTCGTTTGTTTGTTTTTTTTATAAATCACTCAAGATCACTTTTGTAATAATAGGCAGACCCGGAATAGACTCCAGGGCCTAGAGCTCAAGTGTGTGCTATGGGCAGATACATCTTCATTACACCAAATCTCTGTTCTCAAAACATGATTTCTTATGTGTTTTAGCTTCTTTCTCTCTGTTCTCTGTTGACATTTCACTGCTAATATCTAAGGGGATCTTTTAAATTGAACCAAGAAATAGACACTGAACAACTCATAATAATCTCAAAGCAGCCTTTATTATTTTGTTGCAGTTGTTGTTTCTCATGTCTTTGTGGATTATTTGATCTACTCTACTTCAATTAAAATTTATTTTAATGCAAATATTAAGATAAATCCCTTGTTAGTCGAGATGATTATTCCAGAACAAAGAACACTTTAATATTCACATTTACAATTATTTTATCTGTTCTTACTCTCCCTCCCTCCCTCTGCTTATCTGTCTGTCTAGCTAGCTAGCCACCTACCATCCATCCAGCCATTCATCTACCTATCTGTGTGATTCTCAATATTCACAGTAGTTATGTTCTAGAAAGCCTCCACCAACACCGAATTAACAAATATTGAACCATTGCTCCTAGGGGAAATACAGAGTTAGGTTCCTATGAGCCTCTGGTCCCAATGTTTTTTATAAAACCATCAATGCAAAATAATGTTTTATGTGTCTCTGCTTAAAAACGCCTTATGTAATATTATTTTTGACATGCCAACATTGAACTCAGGGCGAGAAGCATTCTGAATCCTGCCCAAATGAAGCTTATCTGATACACTTATTTTCTCATAGCACACAGTAACCGCACTTAAGAACTTTCACTTAAGAACACTAGCTGGGATTTCAGCATTGTGCCAGGGAACCATTTTAAATGGTGAAATCACCAAAAAATAACAAAGGTGTGAAAAACAAATGTGTATACAGTATGAGAACAATAAGGCAGTATCATCCTGTTGGGCTTCAGCCAGAAACATCAACACCTCAAATCTTCACCAAAAATAGTTTTAAAAATCCCATGAGTTTTGATTTGGGGGTTTTAAATCAGTTTTAACAAGTCAGTGAATTCACATGGGCAAAATCTGAATAAAGAAGATCGATTCTGTGTGTGTGTGTGCGCGCGCATAGGTGCATATCTGTGCTTTTCACAAATTAAAATGCTATTCTGAATATCAGTGAGTATTTCTTTATGTATCAGAAACTGTCCCCTGCCACACACTGAAAGGACTGTCTATTGATGCTGAGTTCTATGTGGAGTCTCCTAAGAAAGGGACCCTTAGACACATTTGTGAAGTCTGGAAACTACTGGAGAACAAACTCTCACATTGGAACAGCTTTTTCCTTTAATAATATGCCTCCTTTGAACTGCTTCCTTTCTGTTAATTTGTGTATCTTTGCATCTCTTTCAATATCAGAATATCAAAAATGATGTCTACATGCTGTGCCCATGAAGCCAATGCAAGGCACTGGACCGGAAATACCTTGAGATGTGTTTAAAGCATTTCTCCTTTTGCCAGAATGTGAAAAACTAATTTTTGGCTTTTCTTTCTTAAACATTGGTGGTCAGGATACACTCATATACATTTTTTTTTTTTTTTGGCCAGTCCTGCAGCTTATGGCATTCCTGTTCCCTCAACAGGTTGCTCTGCTGCAGTCAGACTTACTGTCATTGGAGAAGACAGTAGCAAATAGGGTATGAGCTCACAGCAAAAAAGAATTTGCAGCAGTGCCTCCTCTTACCCAAACTTAGTAGAAAATCTCCTGCTGTACTCCTAGGTCTATTTTTTTCTTAATTAATCCTGTTTTGTATAAAAATTATGATGACTCTTTTGCTGCAAAACAATTGTAGAAGCCGTTAGTGTTTTGAGGCTCTCAGTGAGCTTCTCCTCTGATACTCAGAATTACCACTGAGTCCTCCCTGTTTGCTCTGTCTTCGTGTGTCATCATGCAGCCAAGTCGTTACCTTTTGCTACCTCTTGGGTACAATGGTGAATTTTGTTTTTCCCATTCATAGCCTAAATCATTTCATGTCAAAATAGATTGTATTTCCATGAATCCCGGATGTTTAAAATCTCTCTATGGTAAAGGTCACCCCATTTTTAGAGTCCACAGTATCATTGCTAAGTTATCAGCCCTCAGCTGTCCCCTCCCCAAACACTGCAGGTGTATTCATTAGGAACAATTCACCCCTCTAGTGGGAGGATGTGAGTACTGCAGCTCAAGCTCCAACAAATAGCTAAGTTTATGGCTGAAAGAGTAACTACAGACTTTTTTATATATAAGATTCCCCTTTTTATGCTGGTTTGTTATTAAATATAACTCAATAAAGAAATCTCTTTAAAATGTTCCTTTACTTGCTTATGTTTATACACAGGGAAATGCTTCAAGCTATAAACAGGCAGTATTAACACTAATACATTTTTGTTTACACTCATCTCCACTTTTCCCTTGTTTAGAGTCAAATAGAAATTGATTGGAAGAATGTTTTTTTGTGTACTTTACTGAGTTAAGCAATAATAGAGGATGTCTTTTTTTCCCCCGTATGCTTCCTATAAACAATGAGGTTTATGTTAAAATCCACAACTCAGCACCAAATGGAAAAACTGTTCAACTAAACTGGGTTACAGTGGGAAAATAGTGCTATTACTACCAATGAATATTGGTCGCTATTGTGGAAATGATGTCAAAATTCTGATTTCAGCTCTGCTGTTGTCTTGTTCTTGTCAGTTAATGTGTGCACTCACTGAAAAATGCCTTCAAGATTTACTAGGCCAGAAGTCCTGAGAGGTGAAATAATCTGCCCAAGATCACACAGTTAGTTAGTGGCCAAGCTGGAGCCCATTTCTCCCAATGTGGAAATGTGTAACCCTTCCTAGCACACAATCCCAGTCATGGTGGCGCAAGTCTGAAGTCACACTGAACAAGTTGAATCCCACTTTGGCTGTGGCTTGTCTGGGAAATCATGCACAAATCCTTTTTATCCCTATGGTGAGGATGTTGGGGATGCCCACCTCAGAGATGGCTTGTAGGCATTCAAATGAGATGTTGCTGGAAAATTACTTAGCATAAGATATGATGCATAATAAGTACTCAGTATCAGTATTATTATTACTATGAGCTTTTCTCTTTGCTGTTTTGGGGCAGTCTAAAAACAGAACTTCTCTTCACTCTCAGGAGTAAATGAGTATGTAAATTAGGAAAATTTAGTCTTTGTTTTTTATTCCATTACTCATAAGTATTTCAGTACTATGAGAGCATTACTAATCTTATCCTTCATTTATGCAGTAATATAAGGGTGATAACAGCTGTTTTAAGAGAGGATTTTTTTTTTCCAGAGCATCATATGCATTGCCTCTATTAAGCCAGATTTGAGAAATAATTCTAGTATAATTTAGATACTATGGCATATTAGAAACCAAAGATTATAAAGTGCAAATGAGATTTTTTTTTCTTCTGCTGACATCATAACAGTTTTTACAGAGCTATTATCATCTCAATGGATACGGATGTCATGCAGTCATTATCCTCAGATCATAACGAGGTGGACCATTAGTGCCTTCTTTGGAGACCTTATGGTCTGAGATGTTAATGAGCCTTTGGGGAACCCTAAATCCTGGGATGGTTGGCAGGATACTCCAGACCATAACAGAAACTTCTTTGCAATGACAATGGATCCTGTCAATTTCTATTAAGGAGCTTCTTAATTCCCCAATCATTAGGATACTAGAAGGACTTATTACTCTAGCCTATAATTAAGAAAGCTTTCAGCCATAAATCCCTTCCGTAGAGTCCTTCCCTCTGTTCAATATGGAATGAATAAAGGGTAAGAGTCCCACAAGAGGAACTATGGAGACAGCATCCATCTCAGGAAAATCTGACAGGATGACAATTCTCTCTGGTTTCTCCCAAATTCCCTCAGTGCCCATCCACTCCATCACAAAGGCACAGAACAGTGATGCCCCTTGACTAACACACACACAGGTCTCCAGCAACTGATCTGGTGGCGATCTTTTGTCACAATTGTCATTTGGGTTGGACTGTGTCAAGTAGTGATGCTGGGTATTATGACAGAGAAACACAAGTTCAAAGCACTGTTTCTGCCTTTAAATAATTCACGATCTTATTGGAAAGAGCAGATGATGAAGTACAGCAATGATATCAGAACGTAAGGCAACAATACAGAGAGGGAGAGGCAGTGCTGAGGTGATTGCCCAACAGTTGGTGGAAAGAGTACGTGCCATGAATTAACTGAGAAAATACGTACGGAAATAGATGCTTAATGAGCATTGCATTCTTTCCTATTTTAGAAGAGGAAGAGATCAATGTGAATTGTTTACTATTGATTCATTTCAGTATGCCTCAGTTTCTCAATAGTTAAATGACTGGATTCATACATCTTGTTGTAAAATATCACCAGAGAATCAAACGATCAGGTTACATGCGTTGTTATTTTCTATAAAAGGAAATAATCTCCAGCATGCAAAAGTGACAGGTGCTATAGAAATATTCAGATAGGGAGACATGCAAGCTTCATTACAAGTGAGGTTTACTATCATAACCTGAAATTTATTGCTTTAAAAAAAGCAAGGAGCCAAGTAGGAACAGAAATTATGTGCTGCCATAAAAATCAAAAATGAAAGAATCCAACCCGTTGACCTTGAATGTACAGAAACTTGAAGTTCCCTCATTCTTTTTGATAATCCTGGACTTTTCATCTAAATTTCATTCGACCTCAAGCAGACCTGCATTTGGCTTATTACTGAAATTTCATTGCTGAAATTTTCCAATGTAAGAAGTTTTCTAATCAGAAGTTAAATTTATAGAAAATCTCCACTATACGGAGGAAGAAATAAATGTCTGCTTCTACATTTTGTGCTTCGGGAATTTGAGTTCGTTTTATTGTGATGTTTCCAAATCAGGTCTTCTTCAGTACTAACGGGGGAAGGAATTGGACAGGACTCCATCTCTGAGTCAAAGCCCTGAGTGAATTGAAACTTTATAAAGGGGTCTGAGCTTCTGCTTTAAGTTGTTAATAAGAATCCCCTTGGTCTCGGTCTTTCTCATCTTAGGTAACTGTTGCTTTAAGGGCATTCAAAAACCAAGGTCTATGATCCGATATTTGAGACTTTCTTCATTGTTCTGTTTAAGTTCCTTGAGGCAGTCCATCCTTTTTGTTTCTTCTTTGCTTATAATCACTTTGTATTTGACGATCATGTCAGGGAAATCTGTGTAGTTATACTAAGCCTAAAGATAGGTGTAGTAAGCAACTGGTTTGAACATTTTCAGCTTCCAAGGGCATTTCACTAGCATACCTCAAGTTCATCCATCACTCCTGCTCCTCCTACTTCCCATAACATGAAAGGCCCTCTAAAGCACTGCCCACTCTCTGCTGTGCTAACTATTCCCTACATAAGCACACAGCCTTCTGACCACAAAGCTGCTTAAAATGAAATGTAGGAAACAAAAGAAAAACAACAACAAGAGTGACTCACATGGCTCCTTGCCCCCTGCCTGCGTCCTGGATCTTGGAGATGTGATCACACACACACACACACACACACACACACACCCCACATAATGTTTTTGATCCCTCTACTTATACGTCTCAAAGGACAGCTCTGTGGCAACAGTTTTTATTTAGAAAGTCAGAACGCATTTCAGAATTCCATTGGGTATCTGAATAAGCCCCAGGTTTACACAAGGTCTAACTCCAGAACTGAACACCTTCTCCTCAAAAGATAGCTCTGGTCTCTAACAATTGCACGAGCAACTTTCATCTGCATTGTCCAAGAGGGCACAGGCCATCTCAGTCTTCAGATGTGGATGATATGCGTTTATGAGAAGTGTATACCAGAGCTCTGGGAAAAAGACCTGACATTAGTCCCAGATCGAATTAGAGATTAGAAAAAAAAAAATTGAACCAAATGTAAGCCCTTGAAGGGCAGATGTAAATTGGATAAGCTTCAACATTACAACTAACAAGAAAGAATTCTGAGACAAGAATGGAAAGCAGGATTCATTCACTCTAAGTTGCTGCTGAAGGAAAAGATAGAGCAAAATGGGCTGCATTGGCTGCTTTTTCTCCTTGTATAAGAAGGCATAATGGGGGCACCCTTGGGAGACCATGGCAATTATTGGTAAGAGCTATATCTCCCTCCAGGAGGTGTCCAGTGATACTAAGAAGACAAGACACAGGGTCGGCAGGAAGGAAGGAGGATATACAAGCTGCTCTGCACAATGTCCTTCCAACTTGGGTGTGAAGGAAACTGTTTATTTCTGAGACTGGTAATACTCTAGCAAATCCTGCCCAGTAGAATTTTCTGCAATAGTGCCATGATTCTTTATCTGTTCAGTCCAGTATGATGGCCACTAGTCTCACCTGGCTAATAAGGCCAGGAATTCTTGTTCATTCCCCAAGGAAAGTTAATTTTTAATTTTATATGATTATAATTTAAATTTAAATAACTACCATTATAGTGGTTGCCTTATTGTACAGCATGACTGTAAGAGATAAGCATCGTTACAAAGATGCTTGCTGGACCACATGATACTGAGATCATCTCAGTACCTTCCCTGAGAGGCTGTGGGACCTTGAACAACTTATTCAACCTCTCAGAGCCTCAGAACCTTCGTCTACAAAGTGCCTACAACAGTATTTAGTTCTTGTAGGTTAGTGCCTAGAGCCTCACACATAGTATTCCAATATCCCTGCCATATCTGAGCCTGGTTCTGATGTTCACTCTATTTCTTCAAAATTGTGATAAATGAGTCTTTGGTAGTATGATGGTGAAGCGTGGGGGAGAAGTGCTGTATGGCCCTATGATTAGGTCTTAGTCTTCACTGAGCTGTGTTTGTAAACTGTGAACTTTCATATGAGCTTCACGGTCCTCCCCTCTACTGTCTTAGGTGGGAAAAAGGGCTACAGTGGGCTGAAGTTGAGTATTTCCTTTCTCCCAGGTCAGTTAGGGGTTGATAAAGACCCTAAGCTCCGGCAAAATAGTTTCTATTATACAAAGAACAGAGTACTCTGGCTTGTTTCAAAATAGCTAGTTTTCCTCTCCACCTGTTAGAAGCATGAAGGGTTTTTTCTCTGATATTCTATGAGGATCTGGTCAAGCCTTTGAAAACTGTTGTGTGTAAAACTCACAAAAGTGTAGGTTTCCCCATACCTGGGCCACCCTGGACTTTTTGACTCTCAGAGTTGTCTCCACTGAGCCTCCAGTGACTCATCAATTACAGTTCAGGCCCTCCTGCCCTGGCACTGATTCCCTCATAGGTTTCTGCTCCAGGAAGTTGTGATTCTCTGTGTATACCTGTCAGGCTCTCCAGGTGGGAGGACAGCCACTTGTGAGCTCTGCTCTCTGACTGAATCTAAGAGTTCTCTTTCAGTTGGTTTGCCTTTTCACTGTTGTTAGGATAGATGGACAACTTCCAAGCTCCTAACATACCAGACCAAAAATGGGAAGTCCACATCGTATTAAGTTATGAAATTACATGATGAAAAAGAGGAGAGAAGCAGGTTGATTGCAAAGGGTATAAAAAGAAAGAAGGGAATATAAAAGGATGTAGGAGGACATAAAGGACATAGGGAAGCAGAGAAGGAGAGAGAGGGAAAGAGAAGGAAGAAGTAAAAGGAGCACCAGAAGGAAAAGGAAAAAGTGACCCATCACAGTATCAAGCATACAACAGGCATTTAATACCCATGAGCTCCCCTCCCTTTCTTTTGCTGATTCCTCACAAGACAAAAGAAAGTGCCCCTCTCCTGTCCACCACACCACAGTACCTGCTGGTTCCTTCCACGGAGCAAGGCTTCCTTGGACCATCTACGTTCCCACCTTACGTGAAGGGTCAGTTATTCTAGATCACAGATGAACCAAGTGTCGGATGGAGAAGATGCAAGACAGAGAAGATGCAAGCTTTCTTAAGCTTAAAGACCTTCCAGATCTCCTCTAACCCAGAGGTCTTCTGACCAAAGTGATTAAGTAACTAAGTGCTCCGGGATTAAACACCTTGACAGCTGTTATCCCTTTCATGCAGCATCTCCTCGGCTTTCATTTGCTATTTCCACCTATCCTATCTCGAAAGGAGACCATGTTAAGCTGTTCTCAATCAGTAATAGCTTGGCATGGATCCAATTATCAGAATATTAATTAGATCTTTCACTTGTCAAATAGGTATCAAGTGCTCACTCTTCCAGAAAAGATAGAGGGAACTGGGGGACATCATAGCAGGCCAAGATAGGCACTTACTCTCTTCAATGAGCTCAGATGTTAGAAAGAAGAGTCTTGAGTGGGTCATAAGACAAGTCAAACACGGAGCCCAGGCCTAAATAGGGAATTTTGAAAAATGTACCAGAACACAGAAAACAAGAGGAAGAGCCCAAAAGTGGGAAATCAAATCTCAAGCAGATAATTGGGTAGCTGCTGAAAACCATCTATGTAGGTCTTACAGCTGCACTTAAGAATGATACTATCTGTATCCCAAAAAGCTGAAAAGAATTTGCATTCAGTAAAATTTGAAAAGCACAGTTAACAGTAAATCAGCATCGCAGATGCAGACAAAAGTTTAATATTTTCGTCTGGCTAAGTCTAACTCTCAAAAACAAAGGTGGTACACAAGCACCCAGATCTTATTTTCTAATGCCATTCTCCAAGTAAAGACAGGAAAAATACCAGATAAGTTTGGAACATCAGGTCATTAAGTAATCAAGTGCTCAGAAAACAAAATGATGGGGTCGTCTCAAAGGAGGACAGGAGCCAACTGATAGAGTTCCCATTGGCCAAGCTGGAACATTCAGAGCAAAGAAAGTAAATAACATGGTATTGGATTATAGCTCAAAGTATAAAATAAATATCCACGTGTCCACTACGAAATAAATAAGTAGTTGAATAAGTAAATGAATGAATGGGGAGAAGAAACATATCTCCCATAGAGAAGAATTTCTAATCACATATATAGGCCCATCACCTTCAAGGATTAAAGTTTGCAGTTTCTTTTACTTTTACTTTATTTAGTTATTTTTATTATTGCTGTTTTTGCTATTTGTGATATTGCTAAGACTTGGCATATTCTTGATTTATTTTGTTTTAAATTAGGGGTAAGAGAGCCAAGAGATATGGACGAAAGTCAACAGGAAATATTATTTGAGACCCATCCAATTAAATGGGCCCATGTGTGGAGAAGGAAGAGGGAAATTACTGGTAAAATAGTGACATCGAAATTTTATCACGCATTAGACACTAATACTGCTCCATGATGCTTCAGGTATCAAAATGGGATTGTCAACTGGTGTGGACTTCCCCAGCAAGGAAATACACTGACTTGTAAAATTAGTTATGTTTTATTTTTCTGTGGTTCCACTATTATTCCTACAATAGAAGAAACATCTATATGGGCTATTTCCTTCAAGAGTGTAGCACCCTTTCCAACTAAACTTCATTAATCTTCCCAGCACCAGCTGTGGCAAGGGGCAAACTCTGTTCTTTAGAGCTGCTACCTCAAGCCTCAGTTTAATGAACCTTAATTAGAGTGTGTGGCAAGGCCAAGATGGGCTCCGGACCCAACTCATGCCTCCAGGCTCTGAAGATTCAGCAACTTCCTAGGGTATTCCCCCTGAACAATGTACAGAAGGAAGGAGATTTTCTTCTGGCTGAATGTTGCACCCTGAAAGTGTCACACCTGCATTTTCCTCATAAGTCTGCATATAGAGAAGAGTTGAAGGAGTTAGTGCCTCAATGAGTCAGCAGTGGTCAAGGAAACTAAGCATAGGACCCCAGAGCTTCTTCCAGTGATCTTTCTAAAACGATAACCAAAAATCAGAAACTACGGTTATGTCCCGCCACCAACATTATCAACCATCGCCTCGAAGCCTGGGGAGAAAATGCAAAAGCTCTGGGCATACTAGGCAGACCCTTTGTGAGCTAGTGCTAACTCTTCAGACTCACCTGTCACACCCTGATCATGCTTTTCTATCAGTGAGACCAAACTCGCTCTCACCCGATGCTGTGCCTTTTTTGCATGTTGTTCTCACGGCCTGAAATGGGCTCCCACCCCCTCCTCCACCTCCATGAGGCCCACTTGGCAAGCTCCTTTACCATTCAAATCCCTCATGTGAAACTTCTGCTACCACCGACTGGGACCAACCATCTCAGTTTGCATGGAGTTGAGGAGTTTCCAGGGATTTGGAATTTGAGTGTTAAAACCAGGAAAAATCCAAGCAAGCTGGGACAAGTTGGTCACCCTACTTGACCTCTCACTGACAGAATTAATCTGTCTCTCTAATTTTCCTACACTTTGTATTTTTAATGTGACTCTGAGTGGCACACTGCATCGCATTTATTCACAGTTTCCCCGATTAGAGTGTAAAATCAGGGGGCAGGGATCGGGCTTCATCTACCTGTGTAGCCCTAGGCAGTATTCGTTAAGGGCAGCATCATGTTAGAATCACCTGGAAAGCTTGTTGTTGTTGTTTTTGTATTTTTGTTTTCATTAAATGCCCTCCAACTCTCAAAGATTCTGAGTTAATTGATCCAAGGTGAGGCCTGGACCTGGGTTATTTTTTGAAGCTTAACCAAGTGATTCTAATGTGCAGTCAAGGTTGCTAACACCTGCTCTAGGGTAATGATTCTCAGCTAGGGGTGGTGTGCCCATCAAAACTAAACACATCACCTTAGGCCCAACTACCTACAGATTCTAATTTAATTCATCTGGAATGGGGGCCAGGCAGCTGTCTCTTTAAGCATCAGGTGATTCTAATTCATGGTTATGGTTAACCCATGTTTACATATATGCATATAGATAACCAAACTAAATTCCAGTCCATTCCTATTGTCCTTAACTCTTGCCAGGCCTCTAAATATTAATAAGGGCTGACCACAGACAGATTTTAATATCTAATGGAATTAATACCTTTAATATTTGGCTCATTCCATTATAAAAGGTTTTTGTCTTGTTTTGTTTTGTTTTGTTTTGTTTTGTTTTTGGCCTCCAAAGTATGCCCAAGCAGTGTTCATACCCTCCCCACACCAACCAAGTACATGCTATACTATCTTCAGGTCCTCACACTCATTATCAGCCATTCTCAAAGCCTTTCTCCCAAAGTTTTTGTTACTCTGCTCATATTCATGGCTTTATTTTCCTTCCTTCCCACTGTCTAACACTTGTACAAATAGTTTTCCAATTCTGTTGTGCCATCTTTCTAGCTCTATCCAGGTCTCCTACAGCTCCCTTGACGACCTTCACAGACCACAAACACAGTGGATGGCTTTTTCTCTCTTGAACACACTAAGCTAATTCTCCAAATCAGAAAAATTTCACTTTGAAAATCTGTGAGCAAATCCTTTCAGACAAATGTTTTGGTTCTTTCATGTCACTAAGATATGGGCTCAAATATCCCTCCCTTTGAGAGACCTCTGCTATCTGCCCTGTCCAGAGTAACTTCCCACAGTTACCATGCTCTATCATGGCAGCCCTGATTAGTTTCTTCATAGCACTTACTAGTTTCTGAAATTATCTGGTTCTGTTATTTGCTTGTATTTTTATGCCTAATTCCTCTTTATAGAATGTAAGCTCCAGGAGGAAAAACAGTGTTTCTTGCTGTATCATCAGCATGTACAGCAATACCTGGCCTGTAATATTTATAAAAATGAAATAAATACCTATCTATGCATAGATAGCATAGGAGCTAATTGGGTAGCCAACGTTGCTGAATCTGGAGCTACGGACTTTTCTGGAGCATAATTCAGGCTCTATAAATAAGCAAAAAGTAGGTCTCCACTAGCCAAAATTTATGCCACATATTCAAGACAGTGTGATTTCAGGAACATCGTGCACTCTGATATGAGATGCTCTTTGATTGGAATTCCATTGGTCTCCTCCCTACCCAAATCATCCAGGGCAGATTCACTGACCATCAACATTAGCATCACATGGGAACTTGTTAAAAATGCAAATGTTTGGGCCCTCCTGACCTGCTGAATCAGAATCTCTGGAGAGGGGGCCCACAAAACTGCTCTACAGAGCTCTTCTTATGATTCTTAGGCACACTAAACTTTGAGAAGCACTGATCTGGGTCAAATTAGAAAACCCTCTAAGCCCCAGTAACTTCCTTTATATTGCAAAATTGTTAAGAGGCCAAATGATAATGATGTATGCAGAAATACTTAGCACATAGGAGGTACTCAAGAGATAATGTTTTCCTTGCATTTACCTTTAAGGAAAATGATGTAGACCTAATTACTTTTAGGTGGGCAGAATTTTGATAATCTGCTTTTTTTTCTGGATGTCCAACACACTAAAAGGGAGATGCCTGTATTATTGAAAGGAAGCTAACTGCCTATCCATAAGGAAAGAAACAGAGGAATTATAAAACGTATGTCCATCTGGGGTCATTTCAGACAAGGGCAAACAGTCCTTCATGCCCCAGTAGCCCCTTATACTTCCGCACAGTTTAATAATTGATATCCGTAATGATGATCCTGCATTATTAAGTAAATGCAAAATTCTTCTCCAGAGTCTCTGCTCAAGTATGTTCAACTTTTATCAGAAAGAGTTCCATTTGAAAGATTTAAAATCGCTTTTTGGGGGGCCCAAATGGGAAAAACTTTGGTTACTTGGAACATTCGACTTGATAAAATGAGCTCACTCTCTGAGGATTGCAGAGAAATTAGACATTAGTATATGTTTGTCAACATATTTCCCCCTGATGAGTAGGGTACTTTTTAACAGAAGGGTCTCTGTCTTCTCTGTCTTTGGAAATCCCGTTCAGCATTGAGTTCAGGTGACTCCACACAAAAAGTCCCCAGAAAGATGGAGTCCCAAGAGGCTGGTTGACCTCAACAACTTGCATTTTCTACTGGGAAGAGAATGGGTCATCACTGTAACCACTGCCTTCTTGGATACCCTTTAAGCTTGTGCTCTTGCCGGAAAAGCTGAAGGGATAACAATTCACAAAGTCACTGGCATTTATTGAAAGCCAAAGAATTAGTGAGCTCTGACATTTATAGGTCTTAAACATTAAAGAAGTTAAAAGTAGTTCGAGCAAGGTTCAAGTCTTAAATGTAATGGTATATGAGTTGCTGTTAATTCTCCAATAATTATTCTGTTTATTATTTCAACAGCCAGATTTGCAGTTCCAGTTAGCCCTCATTTTAACGACATGGTCTCTCCTTCCAAACTTTTCCATTTCCTGATGACCTAAGTTGTCTCTGATGGGACATTCCTTAGTGATTCACAATTTTGAGCACTTCCTACGTGCCAAGATTTGTTATAGTTGTTTCACATGTATTCATTCATTTAATCATCACAACAACCTAATAGGGTAAGGACTGTTATGAAATTTGCTTTACAGATCGGGATTCAAAAGCACACCGAGGCTGTGTAATTTACCCAAAGTTGGACAGCTAGTAGGTGGCACAGCCATGATTTACTCAGAGTCGGTATTCTCAGTCATTCTGCAATACTGTCTTCCAACAAAAGAAGTTTTATTTGAGGAAAAGATAATAGACTCCTAATTATTCACTACATGGGAGGGCAGTCAGAAAAGTCCAACCTAGGGAAAACTAGGATGCAGGGAAATCTTTCTGTCCTACTGGCCTTCTCCCTCCTTTCTCTGCTGTAGCATCGACGGCCCTTATCCATAACAGCATGATGAGAATGAATAGAACCTTCTCTCTCTCAAGTTTATGTAAAACAGCTGTATGACTTCTCTGTAGCATTTGCTGTTCCAAACTCAGTGCTGGTAGTCTGCTTAGCAAGAGCTTGGGGGAAAACAACTTGTTGCAAATGAGGTCAAAACCATTGTTAATATGAAATTTGGGCAAGTCTTTGTTGATTTGACTTTACTCAACTGTTCCTGGTCTTGGTCTCCATTAGCATCAATAATTGATGCCTGGCTGTATTTCTTTTGAAACTGCTGACTTTGAATAATACATATACATCCCTATACACAATATACACTATACATACCCACATATGTATACGTACATGAAACACACGCATGTATGTATGTATACATGATGCACATACACATATACATATATGTAAATCTGCACAGCTAACACCGTACTTTAGAAGAGAAGATACTGGAGAATGCCCGTATGAAAAACTAATTTGAAAGGAGGCAGGCATTTGCTTAGTGGTATTGAACAAAATAAACAAAACCTGCCAGACAAACCTGAACTATAAACAAAATAAAGCCTCTGATGAGCACAGCAGGTTCATCCTTAAAAGAAGCCACTTTGTCTGGACAGGTCTTGTGCGTGAAGTTCGATGCGAGAGCAGATAGGAGAGGTCTCTTTGACGTCTTCTGAGGGAGATGCAGGGCTCGGTCGGTATGGGTGAATGAGAAAACTCTTTTGGCTTTTCAGTGAATACAGAATAAATGTCACTTTCTTTGGAAATGACCTTTCTGCTATTCTCATCTTTGTATATAAAGTTGCTGTGTGAGAAAATCCATGCCTATGAATTTCATTTCTGAAGGTACAACAGAATCATTCCATAGACATTTTCAAGATGGATGGACTAAAAGGTATCAGAATCAGAGATGAGAGTCGATTTCTTCAGTGATCTTGAAAGAATCAACATCACCAGGTTCTCGTCCAGTGTAATTCAGTAGGGGTTTTAGATTCTCATCAGATGAGTATTTGGATCGAGATATGCAGTGTATTTCTTAGAAAGGGGATTGTCTGGAATTGTTAGGTTTTCATTCACCAACAAAAATTGACAGCATGTCCCCTTCTTGGGGACTTTTCTTGACCCTTGTGTCCATAAAACACAGTGACCTCAAATTAGCTCCCTTATAGTTTTAGAGATGGGTGCACTCATGACAGTGCTAATGAAAAACAAAAATGTATACTCTGTTGCAGGACTGCCAGAAAAAAACAGAGGTCCAACACATAGGTCTTAAGTGGCCTGCATTTGTAAAAGATGGATATTCTAGCTTGTACAAGCTGAGAATTGCTACAAATGTGTTGCATTCTTCCAGGACTAATAACACAATGCCAAAAGCAATCAAGCTTTTAAAAAATCTCAGCTGTCCAGCAAATGGATGATCATTATTATAGCAAATCACTATGCACCTAAGAACAAATGAAGTTTATAGTTCAGTGTAATTCAATGGCCGGATTTCATCACCAGCTCTCCAAAGTAGTACAATCTATCATAGGAATACAATTGGTAATTTCGATTTGAAGACCTAACCAAGGTCTAATTAAGCAACAACTGCAATGTCCTCCCATCACCTTCCGCCATGCTGGAAGCTTCTTCATCTTTGAATGGTTACCTGAGCTCAATGCTCCTTTGGAAAGTATCTTTTAAAATTCTGCCCAGAAATTTCATCCTTTTTGTGTCAGGCCTCACCTCACAACACTAATGTCAGCTTTCAGTTAAAAAAAAAAAATGTGCATAAGTATTATCACTGGGTTGCAACCTCCTTGAAAGAAGCAACTGTATCCTGTTCACTAAAATGCCTAGAACACAATGCCTAGAACCCAACACTATAGTTACTAGATATAGTAAATGTCATTAATTCAAAATTCTTTAATATAGGATTTGTGTTAACTCACACAAGTCTTGAGCTTGGGTTTCGATCTGCACCCTTTTATGATAAAAAAGCCAATTTTTACTTACTTCTTTAGGAGTAATACATTGACAGTTTGCAGATATGGATTGTGAAGGATAAGCTGGGTTATATAGCAGCACTTTAAATGCAGTATTTATATACAAATAATTATTATGCTAATTTCACAGCATCTTGATCTACTCATTAACACAGATACAAAGAATCAGCATGGTGTGGTAGAAAAGCATTAAAAGGGTAATTAGGAGCCCTGGGCTCTGATCCCAGCTCCACCACTCATTAGCAGTGTCACCTTGGCCAAGTCACTTAACCCCTCTGAGTCTGTTTCATCACCTGTAAAATGAAGAGATTGAACTAGCGCCCTTCCAGCCTTAACATCTTATGACTCTATGATCTTAGTGAACACCCAAGTGGCAACCACACTCTCCTTTTAATGCATCATCTGCAAAACTCTCCCTGCTATCTCAAGACCGGCTTTTATAAGTGATGTCCTCTGAACCTGAGATGCTCTTCCCTTTGCCCACACTTCCCCTGCAGGAATTAACTCCTCTTTTCCTGGAGGAAACCATTTCCTTGGGGAAGCCTTCCTCGATTTCTCACGTCAAGTCCTACTATAATCTTGCACAGTTATGCTCCTCCTCTCTTCACAGTATATACCACCATTCTAATTTCTAATTGCTCTCCATCACCTCTATTAGATTGTTTCTCCATGAGGACAGAGACAATTGGAATATATGGAATAAACATCCGAGTGAATGAGTGAGCATGTGACATAGTCCAAACACCTTAATGTCTTTAAATGAAAGAGGGCCAAGGATTGACACATGCTAGCCTGACTCTCATTGCTGTGAATTTAAAAGTCACAAAATTGCCCTTTTTCTACTGTACCTCATTTCTTTAATTTAGCTCACTTGCAAAATTTACCAAGGCAAGAGGTTGTTTTGTTTTACTAGTTTCCATGTCAGAATTGAAGCGATACAAACTTGAACCAAGATTTTTTGTATTATTATTATTTATGTGGTGACATTTGCAGAAGGAAAAAGGTGTGATGGCTAGATTCAACATAAATGTGAACTTCTATAGTCTTTTTCTTCCACAAATACTGCCATCATTCTGTCTGGGTATGTGTACAATTTCAGCCCTAAGTTTACCTATCAGTTTCTTCCATACATTTGTGATCATCAGTGAAGATTATATATAGGTACGTACATAAAATTTCACTAAAAAGTCTCAATGCCAAATCATTCTCTTTAGCTTTATCTCCTGTTTCTCTTGTTTTTTCAAGCCTGTTATGTTTTCAAGCAGTTTTCCCCAGTCATTTTCTCTGGTTTTAAACCTTTCCATTGGTAATGAATTTCGATCGTGAAGCACAGAAACTTCACATTTGCAGAAGTTCACTGTATGAATATATTTCATGCTATTAACTCTAGTCTCAAATCATATGTAACTAAGCACAGGGCCCCCCCTGTCATCTTTGTCTTCTACCTCTTGCTTTTTTTCAGAGAAAAGAAGAAATTGTGATTTATAATAAGTCCTGGCATTAAAAGAATATCTCATATGTCTCCTTTTGTGATTGTTCTGGACTTGAAGAATGACATGTAATAATAAATAGTCAGGTTTTAAAGGTGACAGTTTAGAATTTTAAAGAAGAGAAATAATGTATCAAATAGCAATATTACCATCAGAAGTGTGGCTAAATAGACTGAGACAAATGAATCTAATTCACTACTTTTGTATGTGAGCCCCTGGCTATAGATCCCAAATTATCTATTCCGATTTTCACACAGAATAGCAATGCTTGCCCAGTATCACTGGGGAGCCTACAATGTGTTAAACCTCATAGGTAAGAAGCTTTTTATTTGTAATTATTCTAAATTTACCAAAACTCAAGACACTACCACCATGGGCTTCATTAGGACATTCTTCACATAGACAGCTCCAAATCTTCTCTACGCCCAAATATGTAGGCTGGTGACTGTCGAGTGCTTAGGAAAGCAAAAATTGGACTATTGGCACTCCAGGGATAGTCTTTCCTTCCCCTTTTTGCCTTTGGCTTGAACTGTGTAGTCTGATGTACCCACATCCTTTGACCCATCCAGCAGTAAGCATCTCACTTTGGGGAGCCTTTGGGTTTATAAGTAAGCCAACATAGAAATCCTAAGAGAGACATCTGCCCATTGGATCTTTCCAAATAATAAACCATCCCGCATTGTTGAAAGTCAAGTGTCATTTTGGTGTCTTTTCAGGTCTGTGCCAAAAGATCTGGTCTGTGCCTGGTGACATCTACGTTCAGCTAGAGACTCAGCTGGAGCCTCTTTCTGTTTAGCTCTAGCCACTGAACCTCAACAGCTCCACGTGAGTGCCACAGTTTAGAATCAGAAACAAAGACCAGAAACTCTGCTATGAGGTTCAGTCTGTGCCTGTGTGAGGGAGATAAAAGATTTCCAAGTGCTCTGGCAGAGCCAGTTTCCCTCACTCCTACTGTCTCGATATTAAGATGTTGTATAGGAGAGAAGAATAGACAAGAAGAACCACCCAGGCAGGAAAGGATGACACTGGAAAACAGCTTTCTGCAGAGAATTTGACAACAGTTCAAAGGAACTGGCTGCATTCTGAGTCATCAGCTAGTTATTCTTCCCATTGACTTTAAGACAAGACAATTCCATCTCTGGAGTCCATCTCATGATGATCACCGTATCTGGGGTGATGTTGCTTTGCTTTGACACCTACACAGGGCTCTCTGCAAGCTAACTTGTGTGGAAAAGAACCAATGGACTACTCAGAGCATGAGTGAATTTAGAAAACTTTAGGAACAATGACACAGAAAAATACTCTTATTCCTGAAGAGTGTAGGACTAGACAAAACAACTTTGAAACACACCACTAATCTATAGCAGCCCATGTTATGCTTTTTATGAAATATGTGAGTATTGATGCATCTTCAGCCCATTAGCAAAAGTATAAATACCTTCCTCTGTCTCCATTTTCTCCAAATCTCTCTGAATACATATAATACAGGTCTATGTGAGTGTTGCAATTTTTAAAACCATATTTGCCAGCCTTTTCAAATTCTTGGGATGCTTAAAAATTAAATTTGGGATTCACTTTCCATGAATATGTTCCTTGCAATAATAATACCGTCATCCTCTGAGTGGGCCATTAAATGTGTTTATAGATCAGACATGCAAAAGACATTTTATCATAATCATTTCTACTGGTTTGTATTTAGATTGCTTCTTGCAATTTCTACTTTTAGTGGTTAAGAGTCTTTCTGGCTCACTTTTTAAATGCACAAAATCAAAATGCAAAGGCAAAATTCCTGTCAATGTTGAAAAAAAGATATTTAAGAACTGTTCAAATCAAATTTATATTTCAGTCATTTGATTTCCCCCAAATGGAGAAAAAAAGCCTAATCAACAGAAGAGCTTTTCCCCAGTGGTTCATAATTCTCTTCAAGTAAGGACTCAAGAAAAACATTCTCCCAGAATCACACTGAGGAAAGAAGGAAATCCCTGAAGTCATATTCAAGCAGGGAGGGGAAAGGGAGAAGAAATCACAGTGGACTGTCCCAGTCGTCTGAAGGAGTCAGAACTAGGATGGCTCCAATGAATAGATATCCAATGAAACTAGAATTCTGTACCAGCCTTGGACTTCATAGTCCATCCATATATTCAGCAAGGAGGACTCTGCTGCTGGCCATGCAATGGCTGCTTTGGAGACATGGAATCCAAGGGAAGAGGAGCAGGGGAAAAGTGCAACTTTCTCTATGGTGATAAAGAACAGCCACATATCCAACTTTGTGTTTTCAAAGGCTCCCCTTTTGAAATGGTATATAGTAACACCTCATAAATTTGGACCCAATTATAGGCCGTCTCTCCCAGCAGTCAGGATGGTTTCCTGGGAAAGTTTTATTGCCCACCTAAAGTCAAGGAACTCAGTGGGAAAGACTGATGTGACAGCTCAAGATTGTTTTGCAGAAGTACATTTTTATCCAGGCTTATTTTAGTCACAAAACCTCCCGCTCCTTTAACATATAGCAGGATGGGAAAACCTTCTATTTACAGGAACTTATGTCCTTTTTTTTTTTTTTTTTGCTATAAGATTCTGGCTTGAACTTGGGGTGTCAGCTCAAAATCACCTCCTCATTGGAGACATTGTCTACCCAACTATGATAGCCCCATTCAACCTTTCATTCTGTTTTAATGTCTCTTTTTCTTAATAGTTCTTTTTACTATCATACTGCTATTTACGTGTTTATCATGTCTTCCCCATGAGAATGAGAGTTCCAGGAGAGCGAGGACCTACCCAGGGATGTTTAGTACTATATTAGACCAATGCCTGACATGTAGGAAGCGCTCAGTAACAATTGCTAAATGAATGAAGGAATGATGTAGTGCTGGTGGGCACTATATTATGCAGAGAAAAGTGATAAGGAAAGGTATCTAATTTGGGTTCTGGTCCCCAATTTCAACATTTGTGTGTGGAGGTTCCCCTACACCAACAAGCAATGCTCAGATATCCACTGAGTGTTCTACGATCCAACTCAGTTCTAACACTACAGGAAATGGAGTCAGATTCAACAGGGCTGCCCCCTACCCACTTCGGATGCCAGTCACAAATCCAGGTTTTTATCACCTGTGCTTCTGACCAATGAACTATAGATAGGAGCCTCCATTGGATTCCTCCTTGGACTCCAGATGCCAGTCGTAAGTCCAGGTCATTTTCTGTACTTCTGACTGACTAGCTACAAATCAGAGGTTCCCACGACCCTCTTCTTAGGTTCAATTAATTTTCTAGAGTTGCTCACAGAACATAGATAAATTTTTCTCTTACTAGATCACTGGTTTATTAGAGAATGACATAACTCAGGCACAGCCAGATAGAAGAGATGCATAGGGTAAGGTATGGGCAAAGGGCCTGGAGCTTTCATGCCCTCTCAGAGAGCACCTCTGTCCTCAAATCTCCACATGCTCATAAATCCAGAAACTTTCTGAACTCTATCCTTTTGAGTTTTTACAGAGGGTTCATTACATAGGCATGATTGATTAAATCACTGGCCACTGGCAATTGATTCTACTTCCAGCCCCACTCATCTCCCCAGATGTCTGGGTGTGTGACTGAAACATCTAACCCTCTAATCACCTAGTTGATTCTTCTGGCAAATAGCCCCATCCTTAGGTGGTCCAAAGGTCACTTTATTCACATAATGGGAGACACACTGAGCTCTCTTATCATAGGAAATTCCAAGGGTTCCAGGAGCAGTGGGCCAGGAACAATGGACTATAATCAAATATGTGTGAGTAATACACTTTGGTTCTCTAAATGACCAAATATATGTTTCTTATAAGTCACAATATCTCAATATCTATAAGAAGATATCACTGGTGCTGACATCTGATGGATATACATAGTGGGAGTCAGCCAAGCCAGGAGGGCAGGGAGCTGAGCAAAGGGTGGTTGGATGAGACAGACAAAAAGGGAGGCAGTAGGGTCCTGAAGGTCCTGGCCAGGAGTTGAGATTTTATTCCAAACACAGTGACAATCTGACTTACATTTTTAAGTGTTCAGCCATGGTGGATGCATTTTTAAAATTAACTCCTATTAAAAACCCTGCAATGCAGTTACATTTTTATCAAAGTGAGATATAAATAACTGTGGTTTTAAGCACCATTTAAATGGCTCAAAATCTCGGGGAATCCCTGGGTGGCTTAGCGGTTTGGTGCCTGCCTTTGGCCCGGGGCGTGATCCTGGAGTCCTAGGATCAAGTCCTGCATCGGGCTCCCTGCATGGAACCTGCTTCTCCCTCTGCCTGTGCCTCTGCCTCTGTGTGTGTGTGTGTCTCTCATGAATAAAGAAATAAAAAATCATAAACAAATAAATAAATAAATAAGTAAATAATAAATAAATAACTCAAAATCTAACAATTAATAGGCGGTGTGAAAGGAATCTATACCCAGGTCCATTCACTCCAAAGAAAGTTTCATTTCCTCTATTCCACACTCTTACAAGGGGCCATGCCATGCAAAAAAACCATCACACCCATTTATATTTGCTAATTGCCATGCGAATTATAAATGTTTTTCAAGTTCTCTGTTAAAACAGGTTTCCCAAGGAGACCTGCTTTGCAATACTTCACTTGGTCTGGTTTGAATAATTGCTTGCTCTTGAACACAGGAGGGCTGCATAATCTATACAACAGCTACTATTTTTTGATCATCATATTTAACCATTCTAATTTTCCTTGAAGTCACCATCCCCTCCAATCAGTAATGATCAGATATGTGCAACTGTACATTTCTATAGAGAATGGCTCTTTTGAGAACTGAACTCATAAGATCTCAGTGACTAGAAAAGTCACAGAAACTTCAAGCTCCATATTTCTCAAATTTGAAGAAATAGGGTCACAGATGGTTTCATTTCTAAGACTATGTGCAATCTTTTCTTTCTTTCTTTTTTTTTTTTTCTCTTTGTTCAAAATAAGTTTCCTGACTCAACTTGAGGGAGTGCCCTCAAGCTTTCCATCTTCTTGGAAAAATAATTGACAAAACCTCTTCTTTTTCCTATAGTAATTAGGAGGTTTCTGCTCCTTCTTCCCCAAAAGGAAAACATTTTTCACCAATTTTGCCTCTGCTGCTTTAGAGCTCTGGATGAAATTCTGGGAACTGCATGAAGTGTGTGTAGGTGTGGCATCATCACCGTTAACCCAAAGCAAATCTCTTCCTCTGACACCACGCGCTTCCCATCTCCCCAGAGTGTGTGAATCTGTTCAGCAACACCTGCTAACAACTGAAAAAGGAGAACTGCCTCCTGAAGGGATAATCCCACACAGTTTTTGATCTAATGTGGCAGCCAGAAGGAAGACTTGCTATGGGGTCAGAAGCATTGCTATTCCCAAACTGCTAGGCACCACCCCACAAGCATCATGTGAGGCCTGGGAGACAGAATAATATAGGAGTTGACAAGAGACTCTGGTAACGGGGCTGCTGAAGGCTTTTGATGATAGGCTGGGAGCTGTCCTTGCCCCTTCTGCAATGCGAACTGGAAGAGAAACTTGCCTCATTTAAAATACCCCTTAGAGAAAGAAATAGCAGCAGGAACTTGGCAAAGTAATATTGAATCACTCCTCCAAAAATGCCTCTTTCTATGGACTGGCTGCAGAGGTCGTGACCAGGGTGGGTTGTCTCTTGCTGTTCCTTTTGAGGTGTGGGTTCTAAGCTGTGTGCCTTTGTCCTCCCCACCTCCCCAAATGTAATTTTCCAGGTGGCTATCAATAAAATCAGATGATTTGTCAGGAATAAAGCAGACCAGGTGCAGGGTCCCCAGGATCCCAGACACAGCCTGCTGCTAATGGAATCAACTGCTTAATGAATGAGGGGCTTTACAAAGACCCTGAGGTTAAAAGTCAACAGGAAGGGCTTCAACAACAACTTTATTAGGCAGATGTGCGCCGTGGTATTCTAGCCAGAAAAATACCTGTCTCAGATGGTTTCTCTTCTATTTAAGGATTCCAGTGGACAAAAATCGATTAAAATACACACATGCACACACTTAATAAATTACCCCAGGGTAACTTGCTTTTCAGGTGATTAAAACCATTTGGCTTGAAGCTTCTGCCTTAAAAATCTTCCCACCCTCTGGAAGATGTGCATATAATGGCCTAGAAGTACCAGCCCATTACATTTGTTAGGCAGATTTTTTTTTTCAATTAGGGCCAATATGTATACCAGAAAATTACCAATGGGGGAGTTCTTAACACAGGTTGGTAGGAATTGATACACTGCCAATGTTATTACATAGTTTATGAACTTAAGAGGCACGTTTGTAAACTTAATTTGAGAAACAGAGGATCCAATTCTGATTTTAATTGGCATATGACTAGTGGCTCCCAACAGACCCACTCCAAGTTTTCCACAAAAATGTGGTCAAATGGAGATCAAAATAGAGATCAAAATAGACTCACAAGGTTACCAAAATTTAAAACTACAGTCAACTTATTGCTAGACTCTTGGAAGAATTAATACTATAAATAAAGTCAGTGGGAATACAAACTCTACAATAGATTAAAAATAAATGCACAATGATTATCAGGGCTTAAAAAATACATTAATCATCAAAAGTTTCTAAACTAGCAGCATGAAAAATAAATGGCTAAAAAAAAAAAATCCTATATAAGGAATGACCAGTAAAATCCTGAAATCTCCCAGAATATAGAGAAGAAAAAAAAGAGAAAATATATGAGAAAAGATCTGATGTCTAGAATACCAGTAGACATGTTCCAACATCCAAAATAATAAAATTTTCAAAAAGACAAAAATAGATTAATTATTAGAGCAATAATTAGCCAAATCCCAGAGACACAAAAAGGGCATATGGCATTCAGCTCAAAAGGCCTACTGAGTTTCAGCACAATGAATAAAAAGAAAACCATACCAAGCATCACTGTAAAACTTGAGACTCCTCAAGATAAGAGAAAGTTCCTAAAAGCTTCTAGAGAAAGAAACTGATCACTCCAAAATAAGCCAAATCAGACTGGTATTTTTCCAGCAACTCCAGAAGTGAGAAGGCAATAGAATAGTGCCATAAATATAGTAAGGAAAAATTGTTCTCAATCCAGATTATTATACCCAGCCAAGTTATCTATAAAATTTAGAAGTTAAAGATTTTCAATAAGGAATCAGAAAGTGCTTTGCACACACTATTTTTAGGAGATACATGAGAATATATTGCAGCAAAAATATGCTAAGAAAAAACAATATCCAAATGATCTTTTCAAAGATGGGGTGAGAATGGAGATTATTGCTCTTTCTTAATTAAAATATTTAATTTAAATACTTAAATTAACATTAATGTACAGTGGATTAAAAAGTCATTTGCTTAGAAGATAATTTTTCTATTTTTCTGAGTTTCTTTTAAATTAATAAATAAAAGGTCTACACTAATCACTAGATCAGTCACTTACAAACTTTAGAACTTATAAGTAGCTGGGTTTCTGAAACTATGAATTAGTAGGTCTGGGAATCTATTTTTCAAGTCATTTTGATGAAGCTGTCTATGGACCATATGCTAAGAAATAGTTGATTATGCATTTCCTGAGGAAAAAGATGGTTGTTGTTGTTGTTTGCTGTTGTTGCTTTCTCCTTGACCATAATGTCTATGGAACACAGCATTATTATTATTATTTTTCTTTTTATTTTTGGAACACAGCATTTTTAATAAAAAATTTAATGTGTAAGAAAACTGGATCTCAGACTATCTTCTGTGTGAATGCTGCCTTTTGGGATGGAGTGCTATTTCCACTTAAACATCAGCAATGCCTCTTACTCTGCATCTAGTCCTAGATAGAGAATTTCAGAAAACAACTGAAACGTAACATGAAGATAAACGGCACAACTTATAAGCCCTCCAAGTAAAGGACTGTGAGTGAGCCAAAGTGGGAAAAACCTGGAAAACAGAGTGCATTGGTGATTACAGCTTTTCTCTTCACAGCAGGGAGTAATGATTGGGGATGAGCCCATCTCAAGCCAAAGGAGAGCCAATTCAAAATCTGCTTAGAATTGCAAACAACGTATATCCCTTTCTTGCTAGCTCTAAATCCAAAACAATGATCTAATCAGCACCCAAGAGGAAATAATTCACCTGATTTGTTGACTTGACTTGACTGATGATGGGACCCTGTAGAAGAAAGGCTTGAGATATGGCTGGAGTGCAAGTAGGTTAATGGGAGGACATTCCAGGAAACTTTGATCAGGGAGTAAGAAAGCAATACGTAGAAGGGAAGGAAGCCAACAAGCTCATTGAGAGAAACAGGTGCTCAGACCCACTGCAGACCTCTGGGAGTACTTAGGACATGCTTTGAAGTTGTCCACACAGAGAGGTTAAGAAACTGGGCAATTCGTATTCCCCATTGGGCTAACACAGTGAGATCTACTCCCCGGGATGCCAACTCTCCAGCACTTCTGTCCTGTACCCAAGCAGACCAGAGAAACCTTCAGGTGTAGAACGCCAGATGTCTGCAGGGGGAAGCTATTAGCCTGCCCAGAGATAGATCGACTATGTATCTGGTTTGAAGAGATTTCTTTTCATTAGACGACAAGAAATCTAACATAGAATCATCACTTCATGGAGGTGGGGGGATTTTGGAATTAGAAAAAAATTCAGCTTGGGAACACACACACACACAAAATCTCTGAAAAACATTTACTATAATAACCAGAAAAGTGTTTTGGAAACGGTTTCTATTCTGAGGAGGATACAAACAGTGCAGCCTCTCTGAGCCAAAGCAGAAAACCAGGGGAGAGAATAGATTGTGTTGAAGAGACCAATGGGATGTAAAGAGGTGGGAAAGAAAATTTGGGGAGAAAGAAAAATGGAGTTAATTGCAGAGTCAAATTCTGGCACTGAAATGAGTAAAGAGTACAATTGCTATAGTAGAAAATAGAATGAGTATTACAGAAGAAAATTTGAGATCTTAGAGAATGCATGAAAAAAAGACAAAACAATAAAATTTGCTGAAAAGGAAAACCATGAAATTCAATCGAAGGGCTATGAGATGGCCTTCCCAGCATATCCCAACTTTATTTAGCAATGCAGCCGCCACCCTCTTCCCCACCCCATAATAGGAATATACAAAACACAACAATAATAAAGCTAACAATAAAATAGCAGTAACAATAGCTTACCTTTGCTAGACTCTTGCCATGTCCCAATACTGTTCTAACAGCTTTATGCATGTGGACTCATTTATTCCTTTGGGGTCCAGCATGTGGACTGAGGCAAAGGAAGCCAGTATGTAGCTAGAGAGAGAAACATCCATATGCACAGGATGGCAGATATAAGACAGGGACATGGGAAAGGTGGACATTTGTCATTTCCATTGTTCTTTTCTAGCCAGTGCTTCTTAAACTACCCAGGACCTTTCCACTAAGTTCCTGGTTTTGCTTACACTGGTCTAGCATCTCCTAAATATAGAATCACACTTTAAGAAAACCAGATTACCATTGTTATTAGGTTCCTGAACTCCAAGGGAGTGGATTTGTGGTGGGCATGTACCCTTAGGTGACTCTTCTCTTCTCCTGGTAGAAACTATCACTCACTTGTAACCAAAAGAACATGGCAGCAGTGATGGGCTGTCACTCTCATGATTACATTTCAACATATAAAACTCTGTCTTAGCAGATAGAGATTCTCCTTGCCAATTTGAAGAAGGAAGCTGCCATGTTGCAAGGGAGCCTATGAAACCAGGCGTCTTCTAGGCGTAGAGGGCAAACTCCAGCCTGCAGCCTACAGAAGAGACCCTGAGCTTTCAGTAAAAAGATACCCTGCTATAGGAAAACGGATTCTGCTGGCAACCTCAGTGAGCTTGGAAGCAGATTCTTCCATGGGCAAGTGTCCAGATGAGAATGCAGCCTGGTCAACCCTTGATTGTAACCTTGTGAGACCCAGTCCAACTGTGCCAAGACTCCTGACCCACAGACACCATGAGATAATAAATGGATATTGTTATAAGATGCTAGGTTTGTAATTAGTTAGGCAGCAAGAGATAAGTAATGCAAAGGTAAGAGGCTTATAAGTTTCTGGCAAAACAAGTGAGAAATGAAAAGAATAAACATATTTATTCTGGCAAAATTTTTGTATATTTCCTGGCAGATATTTTGTATTACAATTATCATTTTTTTTAAAAAAGTCCTACAATGACAAAACCAGGAAAAAAAGAACTGTTTCTATAGGAACAAAAATCATATTTAGTTATTTAAAAAAATTTACCTCAGACTTCTTATTTGAAACACTGGAAGTCTGAGGGCAGTGTGGCAACATCTACAGAGCTGGAGAAAAAGAGTTTTTATAAGGAGCTTTTTCTACCACATTTTTCATGCTTGAAAGAAAAATACATTCTTAGGTATATGAGAACTCAGAAACCATAATATTTTTATTTATGTGTGTGTGTGTGTGTATACTTTTTTGACTTTGGATTGGCTAATATGTGTGTGTGTGTAAAATATACAAATATGTGTAGATCTAGATATACACATAAATGCATACATGGAGATACATATAAATAGATGCATTATATGTATATAATGGTTCCTGAGTTCTTGTATTTTCCTCTATGTACCTAGTTATTGATATGTTTTTATAAATATGCTTCTACACACACAAACACACAGATCTTAATATATGGCTGTGTGTGTCATGTACTGAATGTCTATGTCCCTCAAAATTTGTATGTTCAAGGCCTAACCCAAAATGGGATGCTATTTGGAGATGATGCCTTTGGGAGATAATTGTGTTTAGAAGAGATGTTGAGGGTGGGATCTTCATAATGAAATTGGTTTTCTCATAGGAAGAGATCAGAGGGCTTATTTTCTCTCTCCTCTGCCTTGTGAGCATATATAGCAAGAAGGCAACCATCTGAGACAACAGGAGGGTTCTCACTAGAACCTGACCACTCAGACTTACCAGCCTCCAGAACTACGAGAAATAAATGTCTATGGTTTAAGCCACCAAATCTATGATATTTTATTATAGCAACCTGAGCTAACATATGTATCAGCCAACCTAAAATTGAGCAAAATTAACACCTCAACAGTGGGTATGATATAAAAAGGTGTGGTTTCCTTGTATGAATATGCACTGGTTCAAAAGCTAACCAACTTACCACAAAGTCCTAAGATGGAGAATCAGTTTGTAAAATAAATTTGATTGAATTGGCACCAATAATGAATTTCTAAGATTATCGAGGAGTGCTGTTATTTCACAATACCATTTGGCAAAAGTCTATATGAAAAGAATTTTTTTTTGATCCACTGTCTTTTGTAAGAATAGTCTATAGTGAATAAAAGGACACAGACTTCTAAAATTTATCTCTTTTATCATCAGATTCAGAAATACTAATAAATTGCATTATTGCTATTTATGAAAACCAAACAGATGAAGTGTGGCCAGGTGTAGAGGATGGATAAGGATGGGAGCAAGGTGGAAGGAAAGATGGCAGATTCTGGGTGTGTCTGTCTAGATAACACAACAATTAGAAAATTAGCTAATTCTTTTCAACTATTCCTTTAACAAACAGGATAACATAAGCTTCCTTTCTAAGAAGAATAAATATAAAACAAGAAATAGGAGTCTCTCTTTAAGAATGAAATCTGAATAAATAAAAGGAAAAATCTGAAGACATCTCAGAAACATTAATCCAAAGGCGATGCAATAAGTGACCCAGATTTGAATATTTTGAGTAACTTATGAACAAAGAAATTTCAAATCTTGTTTTCGTAGACTCAGTATTGCTGTATGCCCTCGTGTATAAGCCCTGGTCTACCTGTCCTCAAGGCTCAAGGAGATGAGTGATTACTAATGTGTATAGAGTCATTTTTTATATGCTTTCAAAATAATTTAATCTAACCCTATATCAGTATGATGTCAAGTGTTGTAAAAAATATTTTAGATACTTGTATAATTCTCAAAGTATAGCTACTAGCTAAATATTTAAGAGACAATGAGATCTCAAAGTCTTTTTCCCCCTTTTCCACCTATATATATATAGAGAGAGATATATCCAGGTATCTTAGTTTAAACTACAAAAATTCTATGTAATTTCTGGTGTTTGAGATAATGAATTATTCTGTGTATCTGTTCCTTGCTCTGGCTCAATTAAATATTCCTTAAGAAATCTATGTGATTGTCTGAACATTTGAGGCAGTAATACATTTATAGGAATTTATGCTAAGGAAATAATGGGAAATATAGTCAAATATGCAATAGTATTTAGCATATTATTTAAAAATAAAATTTGATGCATTCTAAAAAAGTAATTTAAGGATATAGTTAAGTGGATTATGGCAAATTATTGGGCAGATAAATATCATGGTAATCTATTAAAACTGCATATACTCAATGGCTTGCCTTCTATTTAATGATTCTAGGGAATAAAAACAAATAAAATAATGCTGTAGTTACATTTTCACTTTTGTAACAGTTATATATAGAAAGCTTATAAAATACAGAGCTGTAAAATAAAGAAAAATAGTCACCCATTTTGATCACAGAGTGATATCCAATATTGGCTTCCTAGTTCTTTCTTGTTCTCTTTTAAACAATTCTGATATAGTTATTTAACTTTCTAATTTTACTTAATAATTTACCATAGAAATCAGTTCTGAAGTCAGAGTGCCTAAGTTCAAATCCCCGCTAGACCACTTATACACTATACGTCATTTTGACAAGTTATTAAACCTTTCTATCCATATGTTTTCTTATCTGCAAAGTATAGATAATAATAGTACTTATTATAGTAGACTTATGAAAGGAATTATTTTAAAGAATAGTAATACAATATATATTGAGAGCTTAGCATACGTAAAGCAAAACAGACTTGAAAGAAAAAAAAAGACAATTGAACCATAGTGTTTGGAAATTTCAACAATCCTCTCTCAGTGTCTGCAAGAACAAGTAGACAAAGAATCAGTAAAGGTATAAAAGATGTGAACCATACTATGAAATTACTTGAACTAATTGACATTTATAGGACATGCTACTCAATAACAGGAGAATATACATTCTTTTCCACTGTAAATAGATATTCCATAGACAATCAGATAGACGATATTCTGAAAAATGAAACAAATCTCAATAAATATAAATGAACTTAAATCATTAAAAAAAGCGTCCTCTAGGGAAAAAAAGTGTTCTCTGACCACATGGGATTAACTAAAAATCGATACCAGAAAATACAAGAAAAGTCTCCAAATGGTTAGAAAATAAACAACACAATTCTAATAATACATGGGTCAAAGAAGAAATCACAGTGAACTTTATAAAACATTTTTAACTAAATGAAACTGAAAACATATCAAATTTTGTAGGAATGCATCTAAAGCAGTGCTCAAAGAGAATTTCAGAGCATGAAATTAGATTTATATTTAGAAATTAGATTTATATTAGAAAAGAAGAAAAATTTCTAATCAATACTATAATTTTCTACCTTAAGAAACTATGAAAAGAAAAGCAAACTAAGTCCAAAGTAAAAGGAAGGAACTAGTATAGATAAGAGTATTGATATATCAGTGAACTAGGAAAAAGAAAAATAAAACCAAAAGCTATTTTTAAAAAAGTTTAATGCAGCTAATAACCCTCTAAATATACAAATACCTTTTTTTTTCCAAAAAAAGAAAAGAGAGGGATGCCTAGATAGGACAGTCAGTTGAGCATCTGACTCTTGGTTTCAATTCAGGCCCTGATCTCAGGATAATGAGATCTAGCCCATGGTAGAGGTCTGAACTTAAGACTCTCTCTCTGCCTGACCCTTCTCCTCCTGTGCTCTCTTTCTTTCTTTCTCTAAAATAAATAAATAAATCTTAAAAAAAAAAAAAAGAGAGGGAGAAAGAAAACACAAATTTCCAAGTTCAGAAATAAAAAAAAAAAAGAACATTACTATGATTCTATAGCCATTAATAGGGTAACAAGAGAATATTATGACAATCATACAACCACAACTTAGATATAATGAACAAATTGCTTGAAAGACACAAATGACCAAAGTTTATTCAGGAGGAAATAGATGACACAGATAGCCCTATACCTGTTAAAGAAAGCAAACTTACAATTAAAAGTCTTTAAATAAATAGGGATGTAAAGAGGCTGGTGGATCCTGGCCCAGATGGTTTCATTGATGCAATCTATCAATATTTAAGGAAAAAATAATACAAATTTTATACAAACTCTTTCTGCAAATAGAACACTTTCCAACTCATATTATAAAGTTAATATGACCCCTGGGGCATCTGGGTTGCTCAGTCTGTTAAACATCTGACTCTTGATTTCAGCTTAGGTCATGACCTCAGGATCATGAGATGGAGCTCTGAGTCATCTCAGTGCTCAGCAGGGAGTCTGCTTGAGATTCTCTAGCTCCCTCTCCCTCTGCTCCTCCTCACCCCCCCACCTTTCTCAAAAAATCAATCAATCAATATTTAAATAAAGTTAATATTACCTTAATACAAAAGCAGAGAAAGATAATTCAAGGGGGGGAAAATACCTACAGACAAACATATCTTATGGATATAGACACAACCATCATTAACAAAAAAATAGCAATTGACTCCAGCAATACATAAAAAAGACAATATATCATGAACAAGTAAATGAGTGAGGTTTATCCTAAGAGTACAAATTTGGTTTAATATTTGAAAGGTAATCAATGTGAACCATTTTATCAACAGATGAAGAGAAAAACTATATGATCATATTAATAAATGCAGAAAAAGCACTTGATAAAATCTAGCACTCATTATCATAAGGACTCACAGTGATCTAAGAATACAGGAGTATTTGACCTGATAAGGAAGATAAACACACGGTTATGCATATTGATATACCTAATGGTGAAAGACTTAAATAATTAATTAAATATTTAAAGAATTGTTTTAAACTATTGTCACTTGTAGACAATAAAATCACATATATAGAAAATATTTAGATATTTAAAAGTTATTAAAACTAATTGATGAGTTTAGCAAGGTTGCATAATAGAGAATCTATATTCAAAAATCAATTGTGTTTCTCCACATTAGAAGCAAACATTTGAAAATTGATTTTTAAAATACAATTTATAACAGCATTAAAAAACATGAAGTATTTATGAATAGATTTACCAAAATATGTGTCTGATCTATGCACCGAAAACTACAAATCATGCTGAGAGAAATTAAAGAAATCCTAGAGAAATGGAGAAAAATGCAGAGTTCATGAACTGGAAGATTCACTACTGTTAAGGCATCAATTTCCCCCAAATTAATCCACACACTTAGCACAGTTTCAGTAATAATCATTGTATATTTTTGCAGAAATTGCAGGCTGATTATAAAATGCATTTGGAAATACAAAAGACTTATCATACACGAAATGATTTTAAAAAGAAACAGAAGTGGAAGAGTTATATTACCTTCCCTCAAGATTCATTTTAAATCTCAATATCATTGATATAAGAAGAGAAATATAGATCAGTGTAACAGAAAAGAAAATTCATAAATAGAATTGCAAATATACAGTTAATTGTTTTGTTTGGTTTAAGAAAAAGGTAACATGTAAATTCATTGGGAAAAGAAACCTTTACAATAATAGTATCAGAACAATTGGATAACTATGTGCGCACAAATGAATCTCAACCCTTACCTTACAGAAATTATCTCTAAATGAATCATAGAACTGAAAAAAGAAAAGAAAAGAATTTTAGACCTATATGTAAGAGCTAGAATTACAAATTACTTCTAGGATCTTCGCATACTTGAATTAGCTAACAATTTTTTAGATAGGACCCAAAAACAAGTCATGGAAGAAAACTGATATACTGGGGCTCATCAAAACTTAGAATGTCTTGTCTTTGAAAGACATTATTAAGAAAATGAAAATATAAGCCACTGACAGAAAATGAATGGAAGTCACATGTAATGTAAAGAATTCTTATGACTCAATAATGAAAAGACAAATAATCCTGCTCCCACCAGATTAACACAAAACAAAACAAAACAAAAACCCACCTGGGTAAATATTTGAACGGACACTTTGCAAAAGATGATATACAAATAACCATGAGCAGCACCTCAACATCACCAGAAATCATTAGACATGCAAACTAAAACCAGAATGAGATACCATCACGCACCTACTAGAACATTCTTATCAGTCAGGGTTCTCCCGATAAACAGAATCCGTAGAATATGCATACATACACGAAGATTTATTTTGATGAACGGATGTCATGGTCATGGAGGTTTGGCAAACCCAAAATCTGATGGGGAGGTTAACAGGCTGGAGATTCAGCAAGGAGTTGCAGTTTGAGTTTAAAGCCAGTCTGCTAAAAAAACAAGAACTAATGTTGCAGATTGAGAAAGTCTGCTAGAAGGATTCCCTCTGGCTCAGTGGAGGTCAGCCTTTCTTTCTATTCCCACCTTCAATTGATTGAATGAGGCCCATTCATATTTCAGAGGACAATCTGTTTTACTTAAGGTCTATCAAGTTAAATGTAAGTCTCAATGAAAACACACTCACAGAAACACGCAGAATAACGTGTGACCACATAGCAGGGCAGCGTGGCCCAGTCAATCAATGTGACACATAAAAATCAACCATCACAAATAACTGAAATTTTAAAAGGCTAATAATACCAAAAGGGGGTAAGTGAGTGAAGCGATTGTAGGTCACATACATTGTCGGTGGGGATGTGAAATGGCACAGCCACTTCGCAAAGGGTATGGCTGTTTCTTTTAAGTTAAACATACTTTTATCATATATAACCCAGCAATTCTACTCTAAGAGACGTGGAAATATGTGCCCACACAAAGACCTGCATGCAAATGTGCATAATAATGACATTCCTAAGAGCCAAAATATTGGAAACAACTTGGCTTTCTACTAACTGGTAAATGGGTAAATACATGGTGGCATGTTAATATAATGAAGCACCACTCAACAGTAAAAAGGAGCAAACTAGGGATGATGCAACATTGTGGATGGATCTCTAAACTGTCATACTGTGGGAGAAAAGTCATCTGTAAAAGACCATATGCTGTAGAGCCCATTTATCTGACATTCTAGAAAAGACAGGACTATAAAAATAAGAAACATCCCACTGGTTGCCAGGGACTGAGGTGAGAGGAGTCAATAAACTACAAAAGGATTCACGGGAAGGTTTCTAGGAAAAAAGTTGTTCTGTATCTTTTTTTTTTTTTTTTTTGTATCTTGATTATGATTGTGATCCCAGGATTGTTTGCACGTATCAAAACACTCAAACTGTTCACTTTAATAATGAAAATTCTATTTCAATAAACCTAACTTCTAAAAATGGATCAAGAAATACAACCCAATCAATATATCAATCACACAATTAACTGCTAATAAATGTTTTCAGATTATGGAGATGGAAATCATCGAAAAAAATGTTCAAGAAGTATTTGGTATTGCGTCATTATTATTTTCTCAAATCATCAGAAATCTTTTGAGAACAAGGTAGTCTGTAAATTCAAATGGAAGGATCTCCGTCTCTCTCTGTTACACACCCCTACGAGCACATACACACACAGATGCACACACACCGGGTTTTCTGGAACCCTGGGGAAGGCAACCAAGATTTCCGTGGGATCACCCTGACAAAAAATGACACGCCAGAGATTAGTGTGAGTACAGGCTGGATTCTCCTCTTTTCCACAGGGTGCTCTTTAGTGTAAAGGCGCTGGCCTGGAGCAAACTTAAGGGAGCCAATTTAAGCATCATGAATTCAGTAGGTGAAACCCAGCAAAGTTAATACCAGGGACGATTAAAGGTCTGTTTGTGAGCAGAGGCAGAGGTGGAGGAAATGTGGCAGTTGCCACGCAGTGGTGAAAATTACATGTTCAGGATCTCTCAAGAGGAAGCCCTGGGGTCTTCCATAAATAGTTGATGAGACGTTTTTCCCTTCAACGGCAGGTAGGTGTGAGCCTGGGAGATACGTTTGACACTGACTCTAATGAGCACACAATGTTCCAAATCCTGATGTTTTGATCTTTGATGTAACAGAAGCTGTTTCTACACGAAGCCTTCAAACAGACTGAAAAGCAAAAGGCCGTGTGATGTTTGTGAGCGCATTTGAATATCAGAGCTGCATGTTTATTTTAAAGCAAGTAGACATGCTCTGCATTTGGGGGTATGAAATCATTGTCCACAACCGTCTGGAGTTTTGGAGCTTCTAGGTTTGCTTCTGCCTCTGCCCCAGTTCTGCGATTGGGCGAAGCACTTCGTTTTTCTAGATCTCATTTTCTCCACCAATGAATTGTGTGGGCGCTGAGCGGGGGTGGGGGATGTTAACAGAGTATGAGACTCGGAAATGACAGGATTCAGGACCCAGGCATATTTTGTTTGGCATTTTTTGTTGTTGTCGGTTAAAAAAAATTAAATAGGTTGCCAACACTGAAAAATCAAGAGATTTTTCTCAACATAGAGGTTTATAGCTGCTTCAGAACACCTTGCAGATAATCAATCTTCATTTGAGCATGAGACCAAATGGCTGGGTTTGAGTTACAGTTGCATTATTTAGACAAGGCGTCACTCTTCGTTAGCCACAACCCCCATTCCTAAATGTCACCTGCCTGGCTCTGTAGACATGAGAATTCATGACACCTGAACTAGCTGCTACTAGGTCCCTTCCATCCTCAAGATGCCGTGACTCAATTTCTTTTTTGTCTTTTTTTTTTTTTTTTTTGTAATCGTTGATATACAACCTAACATTAGTTTTAGCCATTTGTTGTTGTTGCTGTTATTTTTGCCGAGGGTTCCAATGTAATTACCTCAAGGAACCAAACTAGTGAGAGCTGCTAGAAAAGGCTGGAATCTACCAATTGCTTATGCTATTGTCTAACTGCCTGTCGGTGCCAGAGCATTGCAGACACCTTTCTTCTGATCAGAGAATAACATCTGTGGAAGCTGTTTCACAAAAGAAAGGAAGGAACGCAAGATGCAAGTCCGCTGCTTAGTAACCCAAAGCAGAAGACTACCCCCTGTTAAAACTCCCTGACCTGACCAACTATTTTAGCAATTGAAACTGCACCCACTCTGTCCAGGAAGATTAACATCATCGTTAAATTTCATTTGAATGAACATGTTTGAACACCTGCTGAAGACCACACGCTGCACTAACCTAACAAGAATACAGAGATACATAGGGCACAATCCCTGCCTTCATAGTCTTCAACACTCCGGTGCAAGATTTAAGATACAGATACTTTATATAATATAAAATGTGTTTGATTTTAAAATTTTAATGATTAATGACTATAAAATATTTTGATTAAAATGTCAATAGAAGTAGACATGGCACAGAGGTCATGTAAACGGTGGTTCTCCAGAGCCTTTGCCTTTACTGTTCCTCTGCTTGGAACATTCTTCCCCTAGTTTCTCAGTGGTTCACTCTTTCTCATCCTTCACATCTTTGCTCAAATACCTTTGCTGATCAACCTGTTTAATTCAAACCACCCCTCTTCCTTGCCTTCACATCCCATAATCTTGGTGCTGTTTTCTTTTTTCTATAGCACTGATGACCATCTATATATTTTGCTTATTTATTTGATTATAGTTCATATCCCCTACTGGAATGCAAGCTCCAAGATACAGGGATTTTTTTTAATGTTTTGTTCACAATCATTTCTGCAGTTCCTAGATCTGTGCCTGACATGTGGAAGGCACTGGGTAAATACCAGTTGAATGTCTCATTGAATGAAGTAATCAGTTCTCCTCAAGAAAGTCAGGGAAAACTTCCTGAACAGATGGGTTTTGAAGGACGAATATAAGTTCATTTTGTTAAATGATGAACTGGAGGGAGACCAGTTTAAGAAAAGAGAGCAACATGTT
Organism: Canis lupus dingo; assembly: GCF_003254725.2. Taxonomy (NCBI): domain Eukaryota; kingdom Metazoa; phylum Chordata; class Mammalia; order Carnivora; family Canidae; genus Canis; species Canis lupus. The sequence goes on from NC_064245.1 coordinate 87,031,892, forward strand.
CAAAGGCAAAAGTGTGAGAATGGTCACTGTATATTCAAGAAGAGTATCTATATAGAATTATTATATGTATATTATCAGTAAATCTGCAATCGTTGTACGTTATAGCCTCTGAGAACGTGAGATACTCTTCTAAGCCCTCTGTAGACAATGCTTCATTTCACTCTTACATAACCCTTTGAGGTTTAATTATAAGCACTCATCTCCCAGATGAGTAAACGGAGACTCAAACAGGTTGTATCTTGCCCAAAGCCACATGGCTAGTGAGGCCTAAACGGGAATTCAGATTTGTTTAGTGCATCTAAACCTGCGTTCCTTCCACAGACAGACTTCCAGTCCGGCTTCCCTCAACACTGGCTCCATCATAAACTACCCAGAGGGTCACCTAAATAAAGTACAGCTGATTATTCTCATGGTTTTGAATCTTTTAGGAATATTTTCATAAGGCACACACATCACAAAGGGACTGGATAGCATACAGAAATCTTCATTTCTTTGGTTTGAAATGCCTTAGTTGCAACTCAAATTAGTGTTTCCCCTCCCAGGTTCCACTTGCATTATCTGTTTGTCTAATATCACACATGCACCCTGTGATAAGAAGCCAAAAGTTTCAACCAAAAGTCTCCTTTGTTGTTTGCAAGAATCCTTTATGATATTTTAAAGGAAAGAAAAAGGAAAGGGAAGTTATAGAAAGCAAAAAAAAAAAAAAAAAACAGATAACTTCTGATTTCAAAACACACTAATCTTGTCTCTCTAAGGACTGCTATTAGGCATTTGTTTAGCTGGTGCTGATTTGGAAACCAATTGAATATACAGTGTTTATTTCAAAGCATTATTTTCCCCTGCCACTCTGTAATTTTTCTGGGAGAATATTTGCATTTAGATGCTACCTGTACAAAGCGATGGCTATGACCATAAACAATTTGAAGACAATGAAAAAAAAATACTTAAAGCAGAGTGAAAGAAAGAGCACTTGCAAAGGAAAGAAGTGAGAAGATAAAATGAGAAAAGGGTGCTCCTTGATTTAGCTTCACATAAAATAATAAGAAATCAAAAGAGAGCCAGGAAAACAGTGAGGACAACTCAAAGAAAAATCGGAGGCAATGAGGGTGCTATTTTTGTATATTAAAACATAATTAGTATTCATCATGCTCTCTAAAGAGGAAGTGGGAAATTGAGAGAGACAGAAAAGCCAAGGAAAGGAGTGAGTACATGGCTTGAGATAATCAACGGAACACAGAGCAGTGGAGATCGCTGGAGAGACTGGAAGGCCAAGGTCAAAGTACCAACAGTCCAAAAAAACGCCATTCTTATAATGTTATAACATACTTCCAGAAAAACAATAATCAGTCCATCCATCTATTCATTCAGTCATTCAACCAGTGTTCGGAGGGTACCTACCGTGCACCAGTCCCTTTTGATATTCCATGCATTTTTCTGGTTGATGCTTGTTTGCTCTACCTGAGTCATAGGTCTGGTCTGACCACACCATTCTCCTACTTGATTATATTCAATGGCTCCTGTTATTTCTGGTTATTTACTAAGCATTCTAGATCATCTAAGACCTGACCCTCCTTTCTCTTTCCAACGTTATTTATTTATTCTTTCTCGTTTTATCCCTTGGCAAACCAATAATTCCCTCATATTACGGAATGCCCTAAAGTGTTCCATTTCCACTGGAAATATGAAGATGAATAGTGATGACCTTTTCTTCAAGAAATCCAGAACTGGACACTCAGATTATGATCAAATCTTGAATAGAAATAAATTAAAGAGTCATTTCATATGGCTTTTCCACTAAAAAAATTTAAAAATGAGTTACTTGAATGTGTTCGCTATGCTGTTAAACAGCAGACTCTCATATCTCATCTTTCATAATGAGATCTTTTGACCTATACTTGGCATTCTGTGCAACCCGCCTGTGTCATGGGTTTCTAACGCAGAGGAAAGAAGGGGTATAGGATAAAAAAATATATGGTGAGAGGTGAACTTTGTAATTTATAAAGAGTGAAACAAACAAGAATGTAGGTCTGATTCAAATCATGTTTTAACAAAATAAGCAGTTGCCTGTTTTCCTGCAGACATCCATAGGACTAGAAGGAAAGTGGGTACGTGCATGGCTGTGGGGGTGCTGGCGGTGGGGGTTTAGGCGTGGGGGATCTCAGTACACGAACTGGCTGATAACCTCGAAGCCAGTGAAGATCTGAATTATGTTGAAGGAGAGACACAGCGAGTTGAGTCAGAGGAGGAGTTCTGAATGTTAACGTGTATAAAGTAAAGCAAGCCCTAAAAGGAGAGAAAGAGCTCTGACTCAAAATCAAGAAGAATATCATCTTCAACTGGACATTTAGATAGTCCCCTTCCTTTTCCAGTCTTTTGATATCTCATGCTTTTTTCTGGTTGATGCTTGATTGCTCTACCTGGACCATGGGTCTGGTCTGACCCCACTGTTCTCCTACTGGATTATGCTCAATGGTTCTTGTTATTTCTGGTTATTTACTAAGCATTCTAAATCATCTAAAACCCGACCCTACCTCCTCTTTCTAATGTTATTTATTCTTTCTAATTTTATCTCCCGGCAAACCAATAATTCCCTAATATTAGGGAATGCCCTGAGGTGTTCCATTTCCAAACCTGAGTCTATTCCGTTTGCTTGGCCTCCCTCTCCCCATCTGTTCATGCTCTAACTCTGCTCATTCAAAGAGCCAGTTCAAATGTGACTTCCTCCATGAAACCTTCCTTGATATTACCAGATGGGGATAATCGTTTTCATCTCAGAATTCCCATAGCACATTTATGTAATAGCAATGCTTTTCTCTCTTTCTAGATTATTATCTCATTAAGTAAAATCCTTGTTTCTGAGTTAGGTTTATATCACCTAAATAAATGGTGAAACACCGTATCTGCCCATAAATGACTAAACTAACAATGGAAAGGAGATCATATACATGGGCTTAGATGAAAACAGACAAGGCCGGAAATAGACGGAAACAAGGTGGAGCAAGGAATAGACAATAATTAGAAGATGATCCTTAAACCTCACAGCCAACCTCCAAATACTCATAAGTGCTATGATGTTTGTCAACACTGAGAGATATCTTAAATAAATTGCCAGAAGCTACTTTAAAACATGTATTTCATGTGCTTCATTTATTAAACAATATCTAATTCAAGAATTACATTTTTTTCCTGCACTGTGTGTTTGTAGAGAGAAGTATTTGCTGGGGTTATCAGATGTGTTTATTCATTTGAGATGCATTAAAAATTTTATACAAAAGAAATGGAACATTTGCTCATAATTTCTTATGTTTGCTTCCTCCCCCTATATCTTTACTTTTATAATTGTATTTTGAATATTTATAAATAATTGCATCATGTGCAATGACCTTGTCCACAGGGGACCTTTAGGCCTCCCATTACTGATTTTACCAAGCTAGAGAGCCTTCCTGTGTGTCTCCAACACACCCTAGAGTCATGGGGATGTGCCCTGATGTAATTGGCCCAGCAGGCATCTGAGGACACAACTGAGACTTTTGCATGTGATCAGAACCCATCACTGTTGGAATATTGTTTTAAATCCTGGACAACCACAGCCCAAGAAGCTTTACAAGCAAACCTCGTGCATAATCTTCTTCCATACATGGATGGTAAATATCTACAATGTGTTAAGTTTGGTAACCAGATTCCATAAAGCCAAGCAATTTTTGCTTCACTAAATTCCCAAACTATATCCAACCAGATAAACATATCCCCTTTAGAACTGAGTTATCTACACTTTTCCCCAGAACTAGAGACTTTTCTCGCAACCGCTCTGCAGTCAGACCCCTTGGGGTATTAGTTAGGGGATCTCCTTCTTTCCCTTGGTCTCATGTTCCCATGGGGCAGCATCAGCCAGAGTAAAAGTCCTAGTCGCTAACTGCAATGCAGTGTCTGTTAAGGAGGACGGGGAGTTCCTTGTTTGTTAGGTGCCATTAATTTGTCCATGTTCTTCATTTGGTTGTAATGAATCTAATAAAAACCTGGAGGCCCTGGGGACTATCTTCCCATTCTTTTCTCTCCTCCATTGATTATTGTAGGGCAGCAACCTTGGCCTGCCCAGGACGTGCATGCCGGCCTGCCCTGCACCCTACTGGCATTCTAGCAGTTAGTGATTGAGTGGGTCAGTCTGTCTCGTTCCAGGGCTGATGGATTAGCAAGGCTACATTTCCAAAGATCTCAAGTCACATATTTCAATCAGTATTAACACTATAAACATGGTGCGTTGCTGTATAATTATGTAACTCCTAATCCATCTCTGAATTGGCTCCAAATTCAGCACAGAAAAATGGGCATGTTCTATATATATTGGCATCCTGAAAATCCAACCATATTATTTTGAGACTCTTTGATGGCAGCAAATTTACCTTTCTTTGAAGTTGTCTTTATATTTTGAAAGAGCCAAAGATACTTGGTAACTCTTTGGGTGAGGTGAGTGTGGTGGGCCAAGTGGCTAGTGGCAGAATTGGGTGACACAATTTCTGACTATAAAATAGCAAGTCTGTTGGTTTTATTTGATTCCTTAAGTTGGCACTGAATGCATATTTCCAAAAATGTAGTTTTGAGCCACAGTAGTATCATTAGCTTAGATTCACAACCTCCCAAGGTGATGACTTGGAATGATAGCACTCATTTGGATGCAGAGTTCCAATGTCCTTATTAAACAATCAATCATGCTACTTTATAATTACACTTGGAACTTGAGGAGAATTGTTGCTTGGTGCTTCAAGCTGGATTACTGGGTATCATAACCCTCCACTTTGAGTTGGTATCACATGAACTTGTTCTTCCAGTACCGTGTTTGACACTCTGCCCCCAGGTTGGGGGGAGAGACACCGTAGGAAAAGTTCAACCACCACTTGCCACTGTAGCTGTTACTGCCATGTCAATGACAGCATGTTACATGATCTCACACCGCATCCTACTTCTGAGGGCCCACGGAAGAACTGTAGTTGAGTTTATCACTAGGAAAAAAAATAGTCCCATTCTAAGCCAGCATTCTTTGATTTTTTTTTCCTATTGTATTGCATGTGTTTCTTTCCAAAGGCATGAAACCACAATTGTAACTAAATGGACTAGAAATAAATGGAAACAGATGTGAATAACTGTATTTACTTAAAGTGTTCTTGTGAGTATTATTCAATATGCTTGAAAGAAAACCTTTTATAAGCCTCTTGGTGCAGGGGCAAGATCCAAAGGACATGCTCCAATAAAAACAGCAACAACAACAAGCATTTATGAGCTCTGGAGATGACAGCATCGAGTATGCAGGCTGAGTGTGGAGACAGGTGCCTAACTGCCTGGGTTCGAATTCCATCTGTGTCTCCTACAGACTATGTGACTTAAGCCAATCACTAAATCTCTCTGGCCTTCAATTCCATCCTGTATAAAATAAGGATGAAAAATCAAAATGCAATCCTTATAGGGTTTTTTAAAGATTAAGTGAATTAATGCATATAAAATACTTAGAAGACTGACACATAATAAGTTCTATGGAAACTTTGCCTTTTTTTTTTTTGCATTTATTAAGTAATGACTCTTTTCCAGTCATTATTCTGAGAGTTTAAATGGACTCTCTCATCAGATCATCATCTCAATCCTGTGAGGCAGGTAATAGTCTGTCCTTTGTACAGATAAGAAAACCAAAGCACAGAAGTATTATATACTTGTTTGAGGTCATGTGGACAACAATCAGTAGTCAACAACTATCACAAAATGATCACTAAAGTGAATGTGAAGAAAGATGGGTCCTGGTAAGCACAAGGTTTAGGGCATTTGTTGTTATTTTGGAATACAGGCAACCTTGTTTTATGTTCTTCACTTACTGCACTTGGCAGAGTTGGTGTTTTTCACAAATTGAAGGCTGTGGCAACCCTGTGTCAAACAAGTTTATTGGCACTATTTTTCCAACAGCATCTGCTCACTTCATGTCTTGGTGTCACATTTTGGTAATTCTCACACTACTTCAAACTTTTATTATTATTATTATATTATTATTATTATTATTATATTATTATTATATTTGTTATTGATAGTAATTACAACTTGCCAAAAGCTCAGATGATAGTTAGCAGTTTTAGCAATTGAGTATTTTTTAATTAAGGTATGTACATTGGGTTTTAGACATAATGCTCTTGCACACTTAATCACAGTATAAACATAACTCTCATATTCACCATGATGAAACAAAAAAAAATTATTTGACTTCCTTTATTATGATAGTCACTGTGATAATCTGGAGTCAAATCTACGACATCTCCGAGGTGTGCCAGTATGCATGATTCAAGTAAAAATAGAATTGCTCGGGACAGCCAGTGAGACACTGAGGTCTGTGGGGAAGTCCTAAGAAAGGGTACATATGATACTTTGGAAGGGAGTAAATGTGAGATCAGAGGTATCAGATGACACAGTATTGGAGACAGTTTGCTCTGAGTATGCAATGTAAGTTTCCTCTTCCTATGACATCTTTAAGTAATGTGCACAATATTGTACAATATTGAATAATTCTCCTCATAGCAGAATTATATATCCACATCTTTGCCATGGTCTCATTATCTTTTAGATTATCCATATTGTTTTGGCCAATGAGGTATTGTTAGGTGTGATGTGAGTACATATTTTAAATGTACTTGTAATTGGCTTATTCTCTTGTGCTTTTGGCAAGAACAAACTCTAGGTGTCTACCGCCCTCCAGCCTGGGATCCAGAATGAGACACATGGATCTGACATGCCACCTTGGATCTGAGCCCTGTCAATCTACAGTATAAAGTAGAGGTAACCCTGCTGACCATCAGATGCATGATTGACAAGAAATAAAAATGCTCATGTTCCTAAGTACCAATTTCCTATAGTTAGGCAAACTTCACAGGTTAGGGACACAATCCTTCTTATAAGACTACTTCAGACATCAGCTACAAGTCTGGGGGGTCTCTAGCTCACCCACATTTCTGATACACTGGTTATAAATTGGGGCTTCTCACTTTCCCTTCAGGTACAGTAATTTACTAAAATTCCTCACAGAACCAAAGAAAGCACTAGACTTGTGATTAGTTCCATGAGAGCAAAAGGATTCAAATCTGACTCAGCCTAAAGGATCGACACATAGTGGAAGGTATAATAGGCTTCCAAACATGAAATTTGCACTGTCCTCTCTCCCCATGGAGTCAAGATGCATTAACTTCCTGGTACATTGACATTTGACAATACTAAAGATATTACCAACCAGGGGAGTTACCCCAAACTTTGGTGTCTACATAGTCACGATTGGCTGAATCATCATCCATGTGGCTCAATCTCTAGTCTCCCTCCTTTCCCTAGAGGTTAGGCTGATCTCATATAACACTCTCTTCACCCCAATACTCTCATCACATGATTTGTTTTTTTAGCATGACCAGCCCCTGTCCTGAGTTAGCATAACTGATCAGGACCCATCAGGAAAAACAAAGATCCTCCTATCACTCAGGAAATTACAAAGATTTAGAAGCTACTTTCTAGGATCTGGGAACAAAGGCCGGCCATATTCTTTTTTTTTTTTTTTAATTTATTTTTTATTGGTGTTCAATTTACTAACATACAGAATAACCCCCAGTGCCTGTCACCCATTCACTCCCACCCCCCCGCCCTCCTCCCCTTCTACCACCCCAGTTCGTTTCCCAGAGTTAGCAGTCTTTACGTTCTGTCTCCCTTTCTGATATTTCCCACACATTTCTTCTCCCTTCCCTTATATTTCCTTTCACTATTATTTATATTCCCCAAATGAATGAGAACATATAATGTTTGTCCTTCTCCGACTGACTTACTTCACTCAGCAGGAGCGGCCATATTCTTTATTGTATAGTAAACGCTGAATCTTTGTGGTCGTTTGTTATGCGTGATTATTGTGGTAGTAGCCAACTTAAACCAAATGTCTACCACACACACACACACACACACACACACACACACAATCATTAAATGCCATGATGGTTTGAATTTGTTATGAAAAATATCAACAGGAATAGGGGAACAATCATACATCTGGGTTTGAATCTACATTCAAACAAATAACCACAATCACTTTAAAATATACTGACCTATCCTTGATCAAAAAAAATGTTAAGATGACTGCATATTATATAATTTTTTATATTTGACATGTTACCTATGCCTTCCTTGCTTTGACCTAAGCCATGAGAATTCTTAGGGCTAAGGATAAAGTTTGTGGCTTTTGATGGAGACTTTCTCCATGAGGGACCATTAACCATAGCTCATTTTGGCTTTAAACAAGTGTTAAAGAAGGAGTAATTTGTTTATCCCAAATTAAAGTGGGGCAGCCAGTTATCTAGTTAGTACTTATAGAGAAACGTCTAAATATGCTTAAATGGAGGTTTTGAAGGTTCTCCCCAAAAGTATCTCCAGTGATTCTTCTTTCCATAGTATATTTAAAGGCATAGTTAAACCTGGTGTCATTTTCATCTTTACAGCTGTAGTGTAATAGCAAAAGAGAACCATTAGTCTACCAGTCAGGAAATCCATCTTAGAGGTTCTATTCTTCATTTGCTATGTGACATTGAGCAAATCACTTCTCCTCACTAGACCCAAATTCTTCATCTATAAAAAAAAAAGAAAGATGAACCAGCAGACCTCTGAGTTCTCTATCAGCTCAAGTAACTCTGCTTCTCTCTGACTTTACAGTGTGACCTTGGGTGATTCGCTTAATGTCTTCAAGGCTGACTTTCTTCATGTCTCCTCCTGTATACTCCCTCATCTCAATTAATAGCAAATGCACCCTTGGAGCCATCCTTGACTCCTACCTCTCACACCCCATATTCAATCCGTCAGCAAATCCTGTGGGTTCTAACTTCAAAATGTATTCATAATCCAGCCACCATTTCCACATCCTGTTTTCAGAACCCAATGTGTATTTTATACCAAGAGTGCATCTCCGTTTGGACTATCATCTCAATTTAGAGAAGCCATGTTTCTTTTAAAAAAAATTATATATAGAGAGAGAATGCATGGGGGAGGGGGCAGAGGGAGAGAGAGGGAGAAGCAGTCCCCCTGCTGAGAGTGGAGCCCAATTTGGGGCTGATCCCACAACCCTGAGGTCATGACGAGCTAAAACCAAGAGTCAGATGCTCAACCCACTTAGCCACCCAGGTGCCCCATAGACCAGCCATTTTTCAAGTACTCAAGAGTGACATGTGACTAGTGGCTCTTGTATTGTAGAGCACAAGTCTAGAGTAAAAGTGCCAGCATCCACATTTTAATGTTCCAAATAGAGCTGCTTGCCTTCAATGAGGTATCATGTTCTAAGGGGTTACCCCCACCACCCCCACTACCTCTTCCACCCCCATCACCAAGCTCCCACCACTACCAGTCTTCTTGGGACTGATCTGCTAATTTCCAAATCAATTCTTACAAAAGTGCTCAAAAGAAGCATTTTGATACATGCCTTTATTTATTCAACAATATTTTATTGAGATTCTGCTACCAGTCATAAAGTGTTAAACTCCTAGACAACTGCTCCCTTAAGAAGAAATGCTGGAGGAAGCCTACTGTTACCCAAAGGGATAAATAGATCTCTAATGGTAAGATTCATCATGAAGTTACGGTTGAATTAGGGATTAGAGCAAGAAAGAAAAAGGATAATTTAAGGCATAGGTGGATTTTTTATCTTGTTCCCTCTATCATAAATATAGCCTCCTTCTCTTCTTATGCATTATAAGAGTTAAGATTGATGTTCCTTTTCTTTTTTTTCTTTTTTTATTGGTGCTCAATTTGCCAACATATAGAATAACACCCAGTGCTCATCCCATCAAGTGCCCCCCTCAGTGCCCATCACCCAATCATCCCCACTCCCCACCCACTTCCCTTTCTACCACCCCTTGTTCGTTTCCCAGAGTTAGGAGTCTCTCATTGCTTTTCTTTTCCTATTCATTTGTTCATTAGTTTATCAAACACTAACTAAGTGCTATAAAAATATAGTTAGATGTTCTCCATATTCTTCATAAAAGGGCATTAGAATGCTTTCTCCAGATGGCTTTTCAAGGCATCATCTAATTATCTTAAATGGCAGAAGCAATGAAAATATTTAGTTATGCTAGATGCATACTTACTAATACCATGCATGACTTATATGGGCATTTTACTGTAACTTCTAAACTCTTAAAGTGAATCTAGTGGTCAAAATGATAAAAGCCATATGATCAAGTATTGAAGTGTAAAAGCATCTGGAAACATTTCTCCCTTTCCTGGAATTTCAGAATCTGAAGATGATAGAATCTATTGGGAACCCCAAAAGATCATCTAGCTCCACACTTTCATTCCAGAGCAAATAGAAGTGGGCCCAGATGGCGAGTGGCTTTTCCAAGACCATCTGATTTAAAGGAATGGTAATAGTGCTGGGGCTTTTATACTTGGTTTTCATTGTGTTTAGGTCTTTGTACAAAGAAAAGACAGATAATTTTTTTCTTTATTCTCCGATTCCTTCTCCCCTGAGAATTACACAATATTAAGAGTGTGATGGATTCCTTTCCTAAGACTGGTGGTTAAATGACAGCAACCAAGGAGCCTCAAAAGATATATTGAGCTGTACCCTTCCCACAGGCATTAAGAGCTGTGAGAGGTCAAGAGAGAGGCTGTCAGGTTGAGCCACTGGAGGGCACCAAATTATCTCTTTTAACTAGAACTATCCGCATCTAGCAAGGAGAAAGAGCCTGTAATGGACTGGCATGTATGGGGGTAAAGAGAGAAGAATGGAAATTTCTACAATGCTGATTTGAACTCCACAAGCCTAAAGCTAAAGAAACAAAACACAGGGCAGGTATTCACAGGTAGGTACAATTTCCTGGGATCCAGGCCCTCCTGGGTTATTCCCAATCTTCAGTGGTCCAAGATCCAAGGAGACTGATACTCTGTATTTTCACCAAGTGTTTCTTTACAAAGGACCAAGAAAAGTTGGTGCAGAGACTTTACTGAACCAGAATGATTTTTCACTTTTATTTTAAACTGTTCAGCCAGAGTCACTTGCCAATAGCCTCAGGAAAATATAAGATGAATGTCCATCTGTTCAGACACCTACAGAATCATCTGTTTTCATGGAGATGGGATTCTTGCTAGAATGTCATTTCACTTCTTATAATTCACCCTCTTCATCCTCCAGCTGTTTTAGGAAGTATTTCAACTGGTGACCCTCAAAGACTGCTAATAAGTTTGATGCTCCTTCTTGCCTATGCTGACTCTTCATTTGGTTGAGAGATGGCAAGAAGCAATGAAATGTTACCTGGCATCTCTGTTCTATAGCAAGAGGAGATAATTGAGACTCCAGAGCAACACCATAGGCTCACTTTGGAAGAGAAGCAAGCTTCAGTAATATGTGCAGTCACAAATCTTCAGCAGAGCTACTGAAGGCTTTCGTTTCTCATGGTCATAGAGAAAATAAAAAGAGCTCTGGTTTAGCTGATAAAATGAGAAGTGGGCAAAGACCAGCCTGGACATCTCAGTTAGCAATTAGGAACATGGTGTTCATTCTTAGTCACTGTGGAGCACTTTGTAAACTCTGGAAGATGTTATGTGAAATATATTTAGAACCAAGTTATACCTTGCCCTTCTGCACTTGTGCTTTCCAAATAATACACCTAACCTCAGACACACGGAAATGACAAAATGCAGCCAACTGCTTTTTCTCTTTTAAAGATTTTATTTATTCATGAGAAACACACAGAGAGAGGCAGAGACAGAAGCAAAGGGAGAAGCAGGCTCCTTACAGGGAGCCCAAAGTGGGACTCGATCCTAGGACGATGGGATCATGCCCTAAGCTGAAGGCAGATGCTCAACCACTGAGCCATCAAGGTGTCTGAGCTGATTGCTTTTATATCACTCTATCAGAACAGCCAGGAACTGGATCACTCAGGCTTAACCTTTGTTCTAGAATTGGACAAGTCATGGAGAAGGCATTGGTCCAGGTAGGAACTACAAGTCTATGAATTCTACTTCTAAAATAAGTATGTTGTTTCTAGTATTTTATAAGAAGATACTTCTCATTTCGGTCATCTAATGATGCTAATTCCTCTCTAGTTGGCAAAGTCTTCCCCCCTACATCCTACTTAATCCCTTCAATAACCCATGAGGTTAATACTATTTTTCCACATTAGAAGTTTAGAAAAAGCAACAAAACAAAAACAAGACCTACAGAGGTGGAACAATTTGTATGAGGTCAGTAAGTGGTCAAGTCAGGGTTCAGATTCTCTATTTTTAGGCATGTATATACACAAACCATTAGGGTCATAATATGAGTATTAGTTTTCTAAGATGTGCTCAATTCAAATGTGTAATTTTATTGATGCCTGTACATCTTTACTAAGTAAGAGTGATAAAGTTCCTGCCTCCTTGTTTCCCATAGGAAGCTCTTTGCATACGTGCAATATAGTCTGCTGTGTGAATATCTACTTTTGCCATTGGATAGTAGGTTCCATGCCTTTTTCACTGTTACATTCCACTACCTCTTTCCTCAGAGCCAAACACAGTAACTATCTATATGACAGATTTTCCAATATTTGTTGAATTACATTGAATTAGTTATTATAGGAAGGTTTGTGATGATCTGAGGCATCTTGCCAAATGATTCCTGCTTCAATTATTTCCAAGACCAAAAATGGGATATTTAATTGTGTTATACTCTATTTTGAACAAAAAGAACTTTAAAACTGATTTAAAAACCATAATTATGGAGAACTACAGAGACCCTTCACAGTGGTCCCCTCCCTGCATTCTCACCTTAAGGACCTGAAAGCACTGGAGCGTGGAGAGCCAGAGAGATTATTGTAGTAGTAAGCAAGATATGGCAATTTTGCAGAGTACATCCTTTGTGCTCTCAATGGTTTTGTCCAGTAAGAGTTCATGAATCCATTCATTTACACCCTGGAACAATGGATTGTACTGACCTGTAGGATCCATCAATATATATCTGGAGACTCCTGAAGAAGGCCTTTTTTGTTTTGTTTTGTTTTGTTTTGTTTTGTTTTTCCCTGTGGGCTGAGGAAGAGAAGTCTTCTTCTCTTGGTTTCACAGACATCCTCAGACTAAGGCTGGTGACAAACATGAACATGGTCACTGAGAGCATGATGAGAATGTATGTATACCAATACAGTTAAGGGGGTAAGGGAGGATACAAACTATCATGTCCAGAAGAGATGAAAATATTGGGAATGATTACCCTGGAGGTTAGACAATGTAACATGAATATTTAGAGAATTTCTGACCTGAAGTAGGTGTGACCACTACACACAATGTTTAGTCATGTGCTATAACTATGATTTAGGATGGCCTGGACAGAAAAGCAGCAGTGGCTAGCATGTCATATACAGAGATTCCTCTATCATTCTTATTCAATCTGAAACTTTCCATGTACTGAAAAGTACAGTCTCTCTTCAAGATTCAGTTCATGTAACACCTTCCCCCATGAAGAGTCCCTGATTTCTCAACGTTATTAATTAGTTCATTTAGACCTCTCATTCAGCATTTTTTTCTAGCTTTTTGTTTACTTGTTTCCTTGACTATCTTCCTACTAGACTTTGAGGTTGGAGTGGGATGCAATGAGCATAGTTCTTTCATCTTTGTACACCAAATGTTTAACACAGGGTTTGGCATGTACTGAAAGTTCAGTGAGGATTAAAGGAAGGAAGAAAAGGAAAAGAAGGGAGGAAGGAAAGAAAAGAAAGGGGATTCCTTAGGAAAGATTGTTTATTGAAGCTATAATGCAACATGGAATTGAGCTACAGCAGTCATTGCCTTAGCTGTTGAGGGTATAAGGTGGAAATTTAATAGTGTTGCACAGGGAATGGCATGGTACCAACAACTGAACAGCATTAGAAACTGAATGATTCTACCATAAAAAAACATTGATTGCCTCCGTTGTAATACCTCTAAACTCAGAGAAAATGGCGTTCCTACCCAAAAAGTTTATCTGCCCCCAGAGAACACAACCTAGTGCAGTCTGGTTAAAGAAGCAGAGAGCTGCAGCATCTGGCAGACTCAGGAGCCATCTCTCTCCAACTCTAGAAGCTTTGGAGATTAGTACCAAGAGAACTGAAGAACAGTGCCCTGTGGTAGAGAGCACAAGGCAAGAGTGGATTGGAACGCCCACAAGAGGGTGGAGACTTGGGCAGAACCAAAGAGAGATGATATTCTTGCTTATACTGGGTAAACAATGTCACCAGATTGTTAGTGAAGAGGAAGTAGAGACCTACATGAGAACATTTGGAAACACCCCATATGGTTTACTCTGTGTATATGGAATCAACTGTATACTGTTCCCACCATAGAGATGGATTCAGTCATTCTCACCAAAGCATTCTCTTTATGAAGTCTCAAGTTAGCACACCTATCTAAATAATTATCTGTAGAAATAAACATACACCTGGAAAGGATGACCTCTACCTGAAGGTGGAAATCAAGATTCTGATGTTCTCTGTGTGAGAAATGGGTAGTTGCTCTTCAAGAATTTTCTAATAAGTCTATCACCTGTGGTTGTGTATAGCCAAAAACTTCAATAGTGATCCCTCTGCTTGCATTCTGAGATTTGCTTTGTATTCCCATCCATAGCCTATTGTGTTAACCTTATATTCTGATTCTACTTCATCACGTGATCATACTATAACATGAGGCTTGAGTCCCCCAGCTCTAGAACTAGCCATGCACAATTTTTGGCCGTACCTGGGAACAAAGGCTTCAGATCCCAGGCCATTCTTATGAGCTCATTGTGACTCACTACTTGCCAGAACTCTCCACCCTAGGTTTGTGACATGTATGATGATGTATGCAATAGGCTTTTGAGAACAGAATTCCTTTCTATACAGCAGGGGTGTCACTCCCTTATCAGTTAAAAATAAATCTGTATGAGGAAGCCTCGAAAATTATAAAAAGGTTTTTGTTTTTCACTTGTTGGATTCCAAAAGAACCCTGACACAAATGTCTATACCTTCACCATACTCTACTGTGGGAGAAATTACATATCATTGCCCAGGTTTTCTGCTCCATGAAATGGCAGCCTACAGAGTATGAGTGCATCAGATAAGGTGCACAAGTTGGTCAACTACAGAAGGGAAAGGGAGCAAATATTCTTAATCTGACCCGCCAGCACCTTAGCCCTTAAACTATTACAACATTCTTCCATGTAGAATTCTAGAATTCTAAAAATGCTGCTTAATAACTTCCATGAATTTTTTTTTATGTTGAAAGAGTGTATCTTTGAAATGCCACCTTGCAGTCACAAGTTTATGGTTTTAAAATGCAGTATACCTTATACTGCATTTAGGGTCATTAAAGTAATCTTTAAAACATCAGCTTACTTTGATGACAATTGCCATATTAGAGATTTTCAATGGAAATTTGGAAGCAGTAACTTGAAAAGCCTGGCATTCTAACTCCAGAGAGCTGAGGAGCTCTTGTGATGAGCATAGTCAGCTGTTTATAACTGAGACAGTTGGGCCCCTGGGTGGCTCAGTGGTTGAGTGTCTGCCTTTGGCTCAGGTCATGATCCTGGGGTCCTGGGATTGGGCTCCCCACAGGGAGCCTGCTTCTCCCTCTGCCTCTGTCTCCCCCCTCTCTCTGTGTCTCTCATGAATAAATAAATAAAATCTTAAAAAATAACCGAGACAGTTGTGAGACCACATTAAGAGCTCAACACTGGAAGTTCACCAAAGGAACAGTTATGGTGATTTGAGGACAGTGAGGAGACGCAAATGGTCTCCAAGTCCCAACTCAGCCTGCAGAGAACCCTGAGCAAGTATCCAATCTTGCTAGGTCTAGAGCCAAAAGTCCACTTGGTCCAGTCACAACAAGGCTATACAGCTGCCATTTATTTTGTAAACAATCTTGGAGCAAAGTATTAGGAACAGAAATCAGTCCACCTCATTGATCACTGTCCAAGGAGCCTGTATCAGTTTCCCAGGGCTGCAGTAACAAAGTTAAAAAAAAAAAAAAAAAGATGTTGGCTCAACATAACATAAATATATTTATTTCCTCACAGTTCTGGAAGCTAGAAATCTAAAATCAAAGAAGTCTGAAATTCCAGGGAGGGACTCTTGGCATTTCCTGACTTGCCGATGTGTCACTCCAGTCACATGGCCATCTTCCCCCTGCATGTCTTTGCATCCTCTTCCCTTTGTGCATGTCTCGCTTTTCATAAGCACACCAGTAATATTGGAATAGAGCCCATCCTAATGACCTCATTTTAACTAATTGTCTCTACAGAGGTCTTATTTCCAAATAAGGTCACATTTTGAGATAATGGGGGTTAGGACTCCAACATACCTTATTTGGGAAATACAATTCAACCCACAATAGAAGTGTTAAAAAATCAAACTTCTAGGAAAAAAAACTTACGTCCAAAAATGTGATGGCTTTTAATTTTCATTCATAAGAAAAATAAATTGAAGCTTATGTTTTCTTAAATGTTCTCATTTCTGAGCAATGATCTGAGTTGGCATTCCAAAGTCCCTAATTGATTTTGGGACACCAAACCTATAAATAAAGGCACTTCTGTGTCATTCTAAACTCACTCCTCACCTCTGTTCCCACAGCTACTCTCATGATATTTATCATTTCGTTTCCAGTGTATCAGCACACACAAAATTCTTCCACTGGACTGTGAGGTCTTAGGTCAGAACCTGCTTTCTTTTCCTTCTTTTAATCTCTAGCATTGAGGAGAGTGTCTAGAACAGATTGGTCACTTAGGAAATGTTTGTTTAATGAAGGAATGAATTGACAAAAAGTAGGGACAATATAGTTTTCATGAATAAAACTCAATGCCCCTGCTTGAGCAACAGGCTCTTGCTAATGAACTACATGACCTTTTGCAAGCCACTTCACCTCTCTGTGTCTGGTTTCATCATCTATATCATGGCGGTGTTTAACTAAATGACCTTTAAGGTCCCCGAGGGATCCCACATAGAGGATTCTAAGTGATTTCATGCCACCTGAAATAGATGGCAGTGAATATCAGACCTCGCCCCGGCATTATTATGCACCCTTGAAACTGACTAAGGCAGGCAGCGAAATACAATGGAACGCTAAGGACTCAAGCTCTCATTACTTCCTTACAGTTCTTCAACCTCACCCACATCTCCCCTTTGACTCCCTTGACTAGGTTTATGCCTCTGATCTCCTAAGAAAGGCCACTTTGTGCACATGGCTCCTTTGCTCTTTGCCCAGCAATCCCATGATCTGTTTCTGATGTCCTTTTGGCCAGTTAGTTCTTCCAAAGGTGCACAGAACTCTCTGTAAGTTGTGGGTCATGACCCTCATTGTTCCTTTCAAATAGGACAGCATACCCACTGTTTCCCTCAACACCTTGACTGTGCTCTCTCTCCCTTCCAAAATAGATCATGATTCAACAATCCAGCGTGTCAGTCAATTTTGATGTTTTTGGCAAGGGTTATAAATATATCTGTGATGATGGAAAAGAAAATCCATTTCTATATTCAAGCTTAAGCCAACAGGTTCTGTATTAGCTTCCTATTATTTAGTATTTTGTCTCTCATTCTTATTCCCATGATATGCTAGAAAAATACCATGTCCTGGACTAGAGTTAGAAGGTAGGAAAGGAAACCGGATGGGGCCCTGGTTGTTGTTGCTCTTGTTTCAGAACAAAGGACTAAAAGGCAACGATATATACTTTCCAGTGCCTCAGTTTCCATTGGCAAAATGAGTTTAATGGTATTAGCCACCCACCTCAAAGATTTGTTGGAAGGATTGATTAGGTAATTACCAAACCCTTTGATCTTGTCCAATGTACATTGTCATCTAATGATGTAGCAGTCTATCTCCTGGTCTTTCAGAACCCCAGACTGGGATTCACTTATAACCAAAAAGTTGTATTTAGTGAGGTTTCCATCATTTTCTTCAAAATTAAACTAAGGGCTTTAAAAGACTAAGTTATAACCATATCTGAACATAAAAGAGGTAACATAAATTTGTCATGAAAAGAGATTCATCTCTGGATCCCCAAGCCTGGGATTAAAAGATGTTCAGGCACTCTTTCAAAATCAGGGAGCTCACTACAATGATTCAAAAAATATGGAAGGTTATAAAAATTGACTTAGAAATAACAAAAACCTAGTGATACATCGTGGGTTTGGGCTTCAGGAAAGGTACATTGATATCCTTTTCCTCTTAGAGTATATCTTATGGCAGGTTTCAACTAAAAATATATATATATTTTTAAGATTTATGAGTATTCCCTTTTCCTTTGTGGAGAGGAGGTCTTTACGTATATAAAGCAAAGTGGAAGTTCTGGGTTTATTTCTTGTAGAAAACCCAAACAACTTGACTCTTAATGCCACAAGGCCCAGTAGGTTTGTCTGTGGGCAGCGGAGTGGTAGAGGAAAGGAAGGAAAGAGACCCTGTGCCATTTGGCTGGGTAAAAGGTAGAACCAAAGTGTGTAACCCTTCTTGGCTTTAGTTTATTGATCTGCAAATGGAAACCATATTACCTGCTCAGCTATTCGAGAGGATTTAGGTTTCTGACTTCATCACTTCATGCTCTTCTTTTGTAAATTTTGTTTCTAGTTCTTCCATCTTTTGTACATGCTTTTCAGAATCTGGATGCCTGAAAGGGCCCCCCCGCCTAGCCGTACTGGTTTCTGCAGCTGTCTGAGGTCAGATTTTCAGAATCACATTTGAGAGCAAGCTGTCATTCCTTCCTAGGCCATCTCTCCTTTTGGAAGCTCTGATCGTAGAAGCATGTCTCTTCTTTACCTTAGTCTATATTGACTGGCTCATTGTAAGTAGCCTATAACTTTGTTGAATAAATAGTGAATGAAATCTGATTTCCTAAAGTAGTCAACTATACCCCAAATTCCATTGCTGGGCTGTTAAAGCTCCTAGAAGTTTACATCCACTCTCTCCCAAGGTCCTCATCTCTTTTGCCTCACAAGAATGAAGCTTAGGGCAGAGGTTTTCTGGTTAGCTTATTCCATCTTAAAATCAATGAAAGTGGAGACAAGGGAGTCAAACCTTTATTAGATTATCCCTTTTCCCATGAATGATATCCTCATTATTGAAATCTCTCCTTCATTACTCAACCCTCTAGATTGGTGCCGCCTACACCTACACAATCATAAAAATTACCTAGAAAGATTGTTGAAAATAGATAACCAAGTCCTTCCCCAAACATGCTGAGTCTAAATCTTCTGGGATTTAAACTTAGACTCTGCATTTTTTTAAGATTGCCCTAAGTGTCTCCAGTTACGGCCAGGTTCGGGAAACAGATCTTAGAAAGTTGTACTTGAAGCCTGAACAGAAAGCCCTCCCAGGTTTGTCTTCTGTTTGTTTTGTTTCATTTTGTTTTAATAAAGAAACAATAGAGTCTCCCTCTTGAGGTGGGCAAGGCAAAATATTTCTCTTTGAATGAATCTATGCCTTAGTTTTTTGTTTTCTGTTTTTTAAGTCTGATAGTTAGGGTTGGATTGATCTAGGACTGTTCTAATAAGTCTCATAGACTTAGTGGCCTAAAGAAGAGAAATTTATTGTCTCACAGTTCTAGAGAGCAGAGGTCCAAGATCAAGGTGTCTACAGGACAATGTTCTCTTTGAAGGCTCTTCGGAGGGATCTACTCCAGCCCTCAATCCCAGCTTCTGGGATGGTCACAGCCTAATTGTAGTCATTGCATGGTGTTCTCCCTATGTTCATGCATGTCTGTCTGGATAGCATAAGTTACAAAAGATAAGAGTGGACAGAGTGCTTCATATGCTTTGCACTTTTCTTGCTATCTTTTTAACTGCCGGAATGAAAATAGGAAACAGATTCCTGGTCCTAAGATACAGAAAGGGCAAGATCCTACTCTCAGGAAATCAAAGGTCATGGTGGGAAGAGAATTTCTGTAGACAAGACATAACAGGAGAAACGTCAAGAGACCTGCTGACTGGTACATGAAAAATTTACAATATAATTGACAGGAAATTATAGCTTGAGCTGAAGTGACAAGTCGTTAAATGAATATCAGAGAAAATAAACTGAAAATGATATTCCTCAGAGACAAATAACCCAGTAGACACTACCAAGAAACTGCTAACAAATGTGCACGTGGGAAAGAAAAAGAGCTTCAAAGCATCATTTGTGGTGACAAACAGTGACAAATGGTGAAGTATGACTTCAACTAGAAAAAGAGACTGCATCGCATTCCAGGGTGTTAGCAAAGGGGGACACAAGACCATGCACCAATAAAACCTGTCTAGAAACAGAGCAAATGAACTTGGACCAAAAACTGAAGACAAAACCTGCAGAAACACTGGAGTATTCAACTGACTGGGTTCAATCTAGTCACTTTGAAAAAATTAACAAAGTATTCTAATTTAAAATACTGACCTTGCACCACCTAAGGTACTACCAAAGACCCTCCTTCTTATTTTTAAGTAGTAATTGTACTTTTAGAAAATAGTCTGAAAACTCAATCCTATGTAACTGATGAAAATTGGAGCAAAGTCTATTCTGAGAAATCTTTTAAAAATGCAGTAAACTCTACTGTCCTGAGTCATTGGTATATCTTCTCCTTATTTGGTCTGCAAACAGTAACATTTTAGCAATCCAAATCCCAAATTCTAGTCATGTTGCCTTTATGAAACACGGTGAGAACTAAAAAAATAAACACAGATGTCCTTTGAAGAGTCAAAAGTTATCCAAAATGTGTTTCCTAAAGCCCATATAGTTCACTCTTGGGGATATGCTCTGTTCCTCCTTCTGAAACTGTTTGCACACACTTTACACATAGCCACAGCATGTATGATTATCTGGTTTCCCGACTAGTGTCAGTGGAGGAGCAAATGATTGAAAGGATACAGTATATCAGCTTATGGTGACACATTGATAGCTGTAGGAAGTGACAGCTGACAGCAAATGAGAAATCATAGAAATGATAAAAATGAAACTTGAGAACAAAAAGAGCAACAATGATCTTAAGTTGTTTAATAAAGGGAAACAACTCTATGCATCTCAATGATTCCAACAGCATCACTGAATTATGGCATGCTATCATAACAGATGATTATAATGATGACCCTGAGCCATCAAGAAAAAAAAATAAATTTGGTTCCAGATGCATCATTTAAGGTGGCAGGAAAATGTGCAATAAAACTTCCAAAAGATCTTCATCCAAATGATTTCTTTAGGTTTTAGTGCTTAAAGTAATAAACCCTTACTATTCAAAATATTCAGCTCTTAAAAATGACTCATTCTTTGTCATATTTATAAAATACCATATATCTTCAGCCCAGACCTGCCTCCTAAGTTCTAAATCCAGATTTGAAAAAATTTGCTAAACATCTCTGTTTACATATCACACTTGTTCTTCCTATTACACATCTGAACCCAGATCATGGCATCCTACCTCAAAGCCTGTGCTGGTATCAATCAAATGTCACCACCACAAGTCAAAACTTTTGCACCTGTCCTTGATTATTAATCCTTGATTATTCCTTCTGTCTCTCCCTTACATTTAGTAAAACTAAGTTTTCCATCTTCACCTAGAAGTCTATCTTGTATCTAAATTCCTAGTCCCCACTTAATCGCCTTGTCTGAGCTTGCACTATTTCTAGCATTTCTTTCTCATAACCACCCTCTGTTAGAGTAACACCAGCTCACTTGCCATTTGCCATTCCCTCTTATTGTTTCATGTCTTTCCTCCCACCTGGTCAGAAAGAGTCAAGTGCCCTCTTATTTAGGCAAACTCATTTTTGCATGCATGTGTTTATGTATGTATCAGTCTTTTTTTTTTTTAATTTTATGATAGTCACACAGAGAGAGAGAGAGAGAGAGGCAGAGACACAGGCAGAGGGAGAAGCAGGCTCCATGCACTGGGAGCCCGACGTGGGATTCGATCCCGGGTCTCCAGGATCGCGCCCTGGCCCAAAGGCAGGCGCCAAACCGTTGGCCACCCAGGGATCCCCTATGTATCAGTCTTTTGCAAGACAATGAAATACTTGAGTCTAGGCAATAATTCTTAGGCACTTAGTGAATATTTCTTGAAATATTTATTGAGCAACTAGGATGAGCCACGCAGTCTGTGAGCACTGGAATAACAGCAGTAAATGAGAAGATCCTGAGATTTCTGAAATATACAATATATAGAAAAATCACATTGCCCAATTATTATAGTGCTTTCATATCTATTATCCATTTTTAATGAAACTAGTGTGTAAGCAATTAACCAAATTTTAAGTACCTTGCTTCGTACATGTCTTCATAGAATACAGGTTTTCACTGGATCATCTCATTTGTTTTTCACAACAGCTTCCTGATAGTCATCTTTACTGTCCTTGTGATGATAAAGAAGCCAACTCTCTCTGAGATCTTAGGATTTGTTCAGGTTTATCTCTGTAAGTTGGACAGATACAAAAAGCAGACAGATGGACAGATACAAAAGTTTTCTGACTTAGTCTGATATTCTCTCCACTGTTCGTTCTTCTCTGCCCAAATGCTCATCTATCAAAACATAGCTTGATCCAATATGAAAATCTTAGTGCAGAGGAATGCAAATGTTTAAGGACTAACAACTACTTTTGATTTTCTTAAACTATGGATAAGTATTAGCTATTCCATCTATAAAAGGAAATTATCAGTAGAGGTACTGATAAGAATCAGATGATCCACTCAAAGGGTTGACTGAAGAAACCTCAATGAAATCATTAGTTTCAGAGGGAAAAAAGAGGGTCAAGGTGATCATCAAGAGAAGATGCAGCATCTGGGAACTGCAACAGTAGGAAGCTCTCATCAATGGAGGTCTGAAGGGGTAGGAGAGGGAATGATATTACTGGTGAAAAAAAAAGAAGAAAAAGAAAGGAAGAAAGGAAGAAAGAAAGAAAGAAAGAAGAAAGAAAGAAAGAAAGAAGAAAGAAGAAAGAAAGAAAGAAAGAAGAAAGAAAGAAGAAAGAAGGAAAAAGAAAGGAAGAAAGGAAGAAAGGAAGGAAGGAAGGAAGGAAGGAAGGAAGGAAGGAAGGAAGGAAGGAGGGAAGGGGGAGCGAGCTGTAGCAAGAGAAGAGGAAGTGCCTTACTGGAGATGTAACTATAGGAAAAATAATACAATTATTACAAAGACTACCCAGCAGGGGAAAGTAGAGGAAAAAATATTGGTAGCCTTTCTGCATCCCTTCCTTCGATTTCTTGCCAATAACTTTCATAAGCAAATCCCAATTAGAAGTAGAGAAAATCAGAGCCCAAGTGATGCCATTCTAGAAATCAGATTTTTGGAACAGAGTGTAGGGAAAGGAAGGGGAAAAAAAAAAAGGACTTGAAAAAAAAATGGAGAATGATCAGCACAGAAACTCTTCTACATGCTGAAGAAAGGAAATATGTTATTCTCTTATTAATTATTGGGATTCTCATGGTAGTAGGATAAGGGTGATGTTATTCAATGGCTTTTGATTAAAATTAATTATGTCAAGTGACTCTTGGCTTAATGAGGCCACATTTAAGATCATGGACCTTGGAACCTGCCCAAACAGTCTCCTCTATTCAACAGCACTGTGAATAAGTATGGTACTTAATTTCTCTGAACCTCAGCTTCATCATCCGATAAAGAAGGGAAGTAATCTTATCCACCTCATAGCATGGTCTGAAGAATTAAATGAGACGATGGGGGTAAAGTGAAGTATCTGACATAAATGGTAAGAGTCCAATACACATTTATGATTTTAAAGTCAGGGTGTAAAGAGTAAAGGATATCCAAGGAGTGCCATTCCCTGATAGGAAATCTATATTAGGTTCAGAAAATCTGTGGAAAATTAAAAAAAAAAAAGTATTGCTATGACCTTATTTTATGAATATTTTATTCACTAGATAATGAGTTTTTATCCATTTCTGTGCCATGTCATTGCCAAGCTGAAGAAACTGTGGAAAATAACAAACTCAGAATAAAGTTTTTACATGGGTAAATAAAATTCATTGGATTATTACAATTATGGAAACATTTACATATTTATATATAAACATGTCATAGAAATAGTTAAAGAAAAAGTATGATATTGTAATGTGTGTTCTCATTTAGTAGTACATTATGAAATAAAATCTAATAGTAACTCTAACAAATAACATAATCTTGAAATAATAACAAAGGCAGCATTTCTAGGTAATAACAGTAACTATAATTTGATAAGAAATATTTGGGATCTCTAATGGTGACACAAATCATAGATACTGCTAACACTGCCGAAATTTGCTGCTTAACATTTGCAACAAAGAGAATTAGTGATTAGTTAGTAAGAGATGGTAGAAAAAAAGATTTATTTTTCCAGCACAAGTTCATAGGTCACATTAGTTTTTATCCACAGTGTTTGAGATTCACAGAACTCCTGACCTGGAGGCTTACACAATGACTGGTAAGTAGAACACATTCAATAAGTATTTGCTAAACTGGAATAAACACAACAAAAGGACAATACCTACAGGCATAAAATTAGAATACTTTGCAGATAGTGAATTACTCTTCTTAAGCCAATAAGATTGGACTCATGCAGGCAAGATTTCAGTAGATCTCACCTGCAGGTCCCATCAAGCATAGACGTGAAATGTCTCACATGTAGAAAAGAACCAGCTCTTTGCGTTATTCTGTAATCACAAGGTTTCATGGGAAGACATGAAGAAAAACTACAGAATAGGTTAAAGATTAGACCTTTAAAACTTCACAATAAAAGAAAAGGCACACCAGGAGTAACAATATTTGCATACATGAAGTTTCTTTTCTGAAGAAGAAAAAAAATTCTCCTAAGTCAGTAAGTGACTCCAATCAACATGGTAACCAGTCTATGAGGACATACTTATTCTTTTGAAGAAGAAAAGCATTTGGGACGTGAAAAATAACAAGACACTCCTCTTATCTATCAAATCATATTTTAAAAAAGGGTAGGTAGATTGTAATGATATAAGAATTTTACTTCTGAGAATGTAACTTGGAGCAACCAACCATCTGGAGAAGAATTCAACAACAGGCATGAAAACCCTACCCGCCACTGAAGAGCTGTATGTACATTATACTATTTAATACTTACAATGACCTGAGGAAGCAGATATGTGTATATTCTCATTTTATAAATGAAAACCCAATGGATCTGTGAGTTAAGTAATTTGTCAAAGCCACAGAGCTAGTGGGAAACAAAAGTGGGATTCCAATCCATATCTCTCTAGCACCAAAACCCATACCTTGTCCACCATATCAGTTTTTTAACTTTTGTTTAAGTAATTAGATCTTTGCTAATTGAACCTAATACAGTATTTTGAATACAAAAAGGCTACATGCACCAAGACAGTTATTGCAACACTATGAATAGTATTAAAGACAAGCTCAAAGATCAACAGTAGAGAAAAAGTTAAGGGGATTATCATGAATTACTTTTCTTTTTTTTTTTTTAAAGATTTTATTTATTTATTCATGAAATACAGAGAGAGAGAGAGAGAGAATGAGAAGCAGAGGGAGAAGCAGGCTTCATGCAGGGAGCCCAATGTGGGACTCGATCCCGGGACTCCAGGATCACGCCCCGGGCCAAAGGCAGGCACTAAACCGCTGAGCCACCCAGGGATCCCCATGAATTACTTTTTTAATTAGTCTGTAGCTATTTGAAATTCTGTTGCAAAGTGCTGATAGTAACACGAAGAGATATCTATGGTAACTTAAGGAAGAAATGAGAGTAGAAAATAGTGTGATCACAACCACAAAAAGTATAAAAAATAATTATGCATAGAAAATAACATAAAATGTTAAATGTCAATGGTTTATTCTGAATGGTAGACTTTGAGTAAATTTTTTCTTTCTTCTTTCTACTTCACTGGATTCCACATCTTCTATAATGGACATTCCTAACATTTGTGATAGAGGCAATATACATTTATTTTAAAAAGATGAAAGCAGAATCATATTTCAACATATAGATGTATCAAACCAATACTCCTCAAACTTACAAAATGTTATATGTCAATTATATCTCAGTACATACAAAAAAGGTTTTTTAATCTGAAAAGAAGAATTAAATGAGATAACTAATATATTTAAACTATATAAGAGCTTAACTCTCACAATGCTAAGTCATAATCTTGTTCTGTCAAACGTAGCACTCCATCTCATACCAGTGGCTTATTAACAGGTTGTAGGAATCATAGTCACCTACTTTGATACTGCCCTCAAGAGACTAGGAATCGTGGCCATCATGGAAACATGGTCGCAACATAGGGTTGAAAGTTCTCAGTTTGTCCCCGGACTCTACAACTCATTAATTAGTTTTGTGATTTGGGGCAAAGTCCTGAAATTCTCCGAACCTTATCTACAAAAGATTATTATCATTCAATTGTTATTAAGATGGTTACAAAGAATATATTGGTTGCTGTGTGTATTGCTCTCCATGACCTCAAGCCATACGTGATAGAGTAAAAATTATCATCCCATACAGATATTTACCTCAATGTATTTAATTACAGTACCTCTTTCTTGAAAGAAAAAGAAAGAAGAAAGAAAGAAAGAAAGAAAGAAAGAAAGAAAGAAAGAAAGAAAGAAGAAAGAAAGAAAGAAAGAAAGAAAGAAAGAAAGAAAGAAAGAAAGAAAGAAAGAAAGAAAGAAAAAATGAACCAGCTGGCAGAAGAAATAAATATAGTACAATTAATTATATAGAAATAAAAGTTTGGGTTGGAAAGATGGTCAGCGGAGAAAAGCAAACATTCCAATCAGAGGGTCAATACAGTTTCTGTGATCAAGCATAAAGTCTGGCTCTAAGTTCTCAGCAGTCAATGCAAAGCTAGTGACACAACGTTAATGATCAGATAGAAAGAAACAGGCTAGAGCCTCGAGGGTCACAAAGGTCTTACCAGAAACAAACTCTCAACATTTTTTTTTTCCTGTGTGGGGTATTATGCACAAAAATTGAATGATGTAATTGGCAACGCTGACAAATAATTTTTTACAGCAATTGGAAAAGTAGATTCCACATGGCTATTTTTTATAGTGACTTCTGTGAAAAATCACACATTTAACACAAATCCCTAAGTCAGTGAAGGCAATTCCGTAAGGACTCAGATGACATCCTCCAAGACTCTGAGCTTCCAGGCACGCTCTTTATCACCCTTTCCCTCTCTCTTCCCTCCTGCCTTCCTTCCCCTCTTTAAACCCATTTGGAAGCGGCCACTAAAAAGTACCTAGGAATGTGGACTTTGGGATCATATTCCTTGGTTTAAATTCTCATTTCCATAATTACCAGTGATTGGCTCTGTGCATACGACTTAATCATTCTCCTCCGTAAAATAGAGTCAATCATAACAATTAGAGAAAGCCCACAAAGTGCTTAAAATTGTGCAAAACACATGTAGCTAGCCCATAAAGGTTAGTAAACACCGCCGCTAATACTACTATGAATAATTATTTCATCCATTTGGCGATCATTCTTGAAGGCCTACTATGTAGTAGGCAATGCACAAGGTGTTGACTGTTCAAAAATAAATTGTTCCCTGACCGCCAGAAACTCACATATAACGGTGGAGGCAGACATCTAAACTGATGATTCTAAAACAAGTGTGTATCGTAGATGATTGTAAAGGAGGCGCCAAACTCAGTTTGGTAGAGAAGGGCAGGAGTCGAGGAAAGCTTTCTGGAGGAGCGCAGCGAATCTAGGAAGAGCACACACTTGCCTGATGCCTTATCCTGTGCCATGTGCTCTCCCAGGTACTTGCATATCTTAACTCACTAAATCCTCCCCATAATCCTGTGGTGTGATTCTATCCTCGCTTTACAAATAGGGAAGCAGACACATGGGGAAATTCAGCAACTCAAATCTAAGGGCATAAAGCTAGAAAGTGACAGAGCGGAGTGGCTGTGCTCTTAATCACTGTAAGCGCGTCTACACTGTCCTAGACCCTAAAGGACTCGTGACAGTTCCCCGGGCAGTGTGAGGCACATCTCTGCAGACAGCGAGGATAACATGAGCTCCAGACACAGAGGTAGGGGACAGCACGGGGTGGAGGAGGAAGGTGGCATTTCCCAGGACCAGGCGCATCGGGAGTGAAGCAGGAGGAGGTGAGCAGGTCGGAGGCACAGGGTATGAGAGATCAGGGAGAGTCTTGGATGCCATGCTAATGAACTTGAACGTTAACCTGCTGGACCTGAAAATGACTGTACACGAGTGTGAAACATGCCACTCGGGCAAGAATTTTGCTCTGTATGACATGGAGCGAGATACTAAATATCTTTAAGTTTCAATTTCACTAAGGGAAAATGGGACTAATAAAATTTACATTACAGGGCAAGCGGTAATATATGCATACATGCAAAATGTGTGGTATTTAGTAGACATTCAACAAAATGGTCGTTATCCTTTTAAAGCACATTATGGGGAGCCTGAGTGAAGAGACAGGCATCCCCAAGGTTCAGCTGGTGCCAAATGTGGTGCCAAGAACCTGCATCCTGACAGAGAGCTGGGGCCTACGTGGAGCAGGTGCTATGGTCTGAAAGTTTGTGTCCCTCCAAAACCCATTTGTTAAGCTCCTAATCCCCCCCAAATCATGGTATTTGTAGGTGGACCATTTGATTAGCTCATGAATGGGCTTCACGCTTTCATCCCCTTCCTCCATGTGAGGATATGCCCAGAAATCAGCAGCCAGGAAGGGAACACTTAACCTCACCATGCCAGCAGCCTGATTTTGCTCCTCCAGCGTCCAGAACCTTGGAAAAATAAATTTCAGCTGCATATAATCTGCTCAGTCTGTGGTATTTCGTTCTAGAAGCCTGAATGGACTACAACAGCAGATAAAAATCCCATGGAGCTAAAATCCACCCTTGACATTCTTTTAGGAAGTTGCTGACATACCATTTCTCAGCCAATACAACATTCAAGCACTGAAATGCATTACTGTTTGCTCCCATTGATGAAGGAGATGTATCCGTCTCTGTCTGCTTGTCTGTGTGTCATCTCTCTCTCCACGTGTCTATCCTCGCTGAACAAGGATCACTGAATTCACATATGTTAAGTGAACATATCATTCAAGTCCTTCTTAAATAGGCCAAAGGGAAAAAAAAAAAAAAAAACAAACCATCGTATTATTTTCCCATTAAGGGGGGAAAAAAGAATCTCTCCAGTAGACAATCTGTCACTAACTGATCCAAAATAGAGCCTTTATATACATTACTTTTTTAAATATTTTATTTATTTATTCATGAGAGACACAGGGAGAGAGGCAGAGACACAGGCAGAGGGAGAAGCAGGCTCCCAGCAGGGAGCCCGATGTGGGACTCGATCCAAGGACTCTGGGATCACGTCCTGGGCCAAAGTGCTCAACCACGGAGCCACCCAGATGCCCCCATACTTCACATTTTTAAGCAAGCTATCCCTCCAATTTATTTTATTTGCAGTCTCATAAGTCCCTGGGATTCATGCATTGTGTGGAGGAAAAAACAGGCTAAAAAAAGGAGAGCGATGTGTTGAAAGCAGCAGAGCTGGTCATCTCAGGATTAAAACCAGGAATTCTGCTCTGAGGCTCAGGGCTCTGCACCCCCTGCCCCCCGTGCCCCCAACAGTAGGGGGGCTTCCTCATGCTGCATCGCACTGGGGAGAGGCCTTGGTACAGGGACACCAGCTGGCAGGTCACCAAACAGCACCGGGCAGTATTGACAGGCAGGAGTCATGAGGGCGCCGGAGCTAGCAAGGCAGGGAAGAGGGAAAGGAACAGGGGTAGGCAAGGACTCGACAGACTGAGGTCTACCCCCAACAACAGCCTTCCCTGGGAAGGAATCAAAGGACTCTACATTTCAGAACCAAGCTCCCCGAATGGCTAGAAGCACACCGCACTGCTTCTCATTAGAACAGAGAGCATCACCCAGGAGGCTGGGATAAATGGGAGCTGGAGGATTGGGCGAGATGCAAGCAAGGGGTGCTCCACCTGCCCCTGTCTGTCCGGAGCAAGCCCTGAAAACAGGCTCTTGGAAACACTTTCTACGTCTCCAAAGCTGATCAGATCCACCTGCTGAGAAAGGAGATGAGGAGATAACACTTTTCAAAGGTTATTTCAGGAAGAAACCGTTTGGAAATGCTCCTTATATAATATTTACAATGAGGCGGATGGTTGACAAGTGGAGTTTGGGACGTGCTTCAAGTTTGGCCAGGATTACAAAACGCACCAAGTCGTCTGGAGAGACAGGAAAAGGGAGTGATGATGTGCGTGGAAGGAGCAGTCTCTGCGGTGCCTCTGCCCTCCCAGGCGGGCTCCGGGTCCACCTGCCACTGGCATGAACCGGAGCAGAAAGGGGACATAACCCACGTCTAAACCCTTCAAATAGTTTTGCCACAAAGCCCTGAAAAACAAACAAATGATGTCACAGGAAAGAAGAGAGCTTATTATATAAGAAGCTAGGGAAACAAATGAGTCAGGAGAAGAACCAAAATGAGATACATAAAACCTCTTCTGTGAAAACAGAACAAGATTGGAATAATATAGAGAGAAAAAAAGGCATCTGTCCTGTGGGAAAAAAGTTTTCCTTTCCTGATTATATAAAATAAAGTTGGGTTTGTGGGCTCATGCGTTTTAACCCGGGCCCTGGTCCCTAGGAAGGATCCACGTCCCTTGGTCAGCTTTAGGGCGGCAGCGTGGCACACCGCCCCTTCCATTGCTAGCAGAAGATTTCTTTCTCTTTGACTTTCCATGTTGGTGCCTGAGGGTCAGCTACTGCTGCTCGAAGGCATATGCCTTCTGACCCCATTACTCAGGTGAACAAACAGCCTCTTGTAGGGAAATCTATTTATAAAATCCAAAGAAAGTCATTACCAATCTCATGCATGTGCATAATAAGGCCACTCAATGTTTACTCATAAACCTTAGAATCAAATCCCCAAACTTTGTCATGCCGTGTAGGTCCCAGACATCTCCATGCCCCTTCCTATCCACTCATGCTACCTTCCCTCTCGGTATCCTCCCCCCACAATGGCTCAATTTCTTTCAATTCCTTGAACACACCACATTCTTTGCAACCACAGGACCTTTGCACAGGCCTCCCCCTATGTTGGAAATGTCCCGGCCTCTACCCTACAATGAGTGAGCCCTAGTTATCCTTTAGGCCTGAGCTTAAACGATCCTTCCTCAGAGAAGTCTGCTTTGATTCTTCCATGAAAATGAGGACCCCTTGTAATTATCTCTGAAAGTTCCAAGTCTTTGTTTACGGTGCACGTCTCACAAACTGTAAGGACAGGGCTCATGATTATTTCCTTTCTTCTTACTAGATTGGAAGCCAGATGAGGGCAGAAATAATTCTGATATTTTGAAGAGATACATTGCTTTCTTTCCCACATTTAGTAATTAATACTGTATATCACACACTCAAATATATGGGCAATGAGCTGAGTTGTGGCTAAGGATCTGCTTACAGAATTATTTGTAAATCCACCAAAACTAATTGAGAATCTACCATGTGCTAGGTGCTGGGAATAGAGCTGTGACTGAGCCAGACCCATTCCCTGCCCTCATGGATCTTGCAGCCTATACCCCACATTTTCTATGGGGATTTGTTCAAAGCCTTTTTAAAATGGAAGGATGGCTGGGGCGCCTGGGTGGCTCAGTGAGCTAAGTGTCTGCCTTCAGCTCAGGTCGTGATCCCAGGGTCCTGGGATCCAACCCCACCCACATCAGGCTCCCTGCTCAGCGGGGAGTCTGCTTCTCTCTCCCCCTCTGCCGTTCCCCCTGCTTGTGCTCTCTTGCTTTCTCTGTCAGATAAATACACAAAATCTTAAAAATAAATAAAAATAAATAAAGAAAATGGAAGGATGGCATTTACGTACCTGATTTTCCCCTTGAAAAGAACGATTCATGGCCTAAACACCAAGTCAAAGTAGAAATTCTGCCTTCGATTCAAGCTACCTTTTCATTCACTCACTCTTCCTACACCAGCAGATCAAAAAGGGACAGGTCATCGACTTTGATCTCAAATTTCTTCTGTTCATTTGTGTCAGAACTGTAATGTTATTTAACCTTTGCTTTTTTGTGCTTAATGGATATGAGTGTTCTGATAAATGCAGCGCAGCAGTCAATAACGCACCAAAGCCTGCCCATAATTGGCTAACTTGGGAAATAAAGGGCCCTGCTTACTAAGTCTTAAATAATATACTCTGGACAAGTCTGCACATCATTTTATCAGTGATTATAGGAATTTAGATATTCAAACTCCAGGATTGTTAATAGGAGTTGCAACCCAGGTGCTCACAACCTATTCTAAAATAAAATATACCAAGATCCATACTAAATTCTTTATTCTCTTTCCTTCAAATTCTTACCTGATTCTTGCAGGTGAAAACAGGGTTAATATACAACCTCAAATACTTTAAAAATATATTTTATTTATTTATTCATGAGAGACATGAAAAGAGAGGCAGAGACACACGCAGAGGGAGGAGAAGCAGGATCCATGCCAGGAGGCTGATGCAGGACTTGATCCCGGGTCTCCAGGATCACACCCTGAGCCAAAGGCAGACGCTCCACCACTGAGCTACCCAGGCACCCTCAATCTCAAATACTTTTTAGCCTGGCACAATTAAATAAATTTAAGCGTGTAAAGCCATGCCAACTGCATATTAGTAGACAAAGGTATGCAAATTAACCACATAAAAACTATAAAATTCCTATTTAAATTATAGGAAAAAACAATAGGTACAATAGTACCTCAATTAATTTCTATGTCAGACAATTTGCAATGACTTTTCATTCCCAAACGTGATGTCAGAGTACAAATTGTGTCATTTGGACTTTGCTAATAATTAGCAGGAAACATTTGACAAATTTTCAAGTGACTCCACATACAGAAGCAATGTAAGCTAATAGTCTAATGGTGAAAGCTTTGATACTTCTTCAATAGTGTCTAAAAGGCCACAGCATGCTAATAGAGAATCACTTTGCAGTAAGGCAATCAATCGGAGGACGCATATGCTGGCTATCAGTTTCATGTGGTACCTAAAGAAGAATTTCCTGGAAGCGTTTTCAATGTGCAAAGATAATAAGACACAGCATTCATCAAGTAGAACGTACCGAAATGTGCCTTCTTAGGCAATTCTTGAAGAAATAATACCTAAAAAGAAAATAATCCATTCAAATCCACAGAGTCCACTGCCCCATTTTAAAGCGGCAAATGACTGATCAAAACCAATTTCGGTTGACATAGTGCAGATAACCTACACAACACAGGAGAAAATGAAGGCTTCCTGAGGAAACAACAAATGGAATTCTCAACCTGGGACTGGAAATCAGGAACCCTTGAGTTCCCACAGACACAGTAGACGAGACTGGCTGATGTTGGGCTGTGTCAGTGTCAAATGTCTATGATACATGTCTGTTCATATGTCTATGGCTTTACCTAACTCTGTGCCTCTGTCTACCTATGTCATCTGTATCTATCCACATTTATGTTCAAACTGATATGTGTTGAGGATCCTTGGATGGCTCAGCGGTTTAGTGCCTGCCTTCAGCCCAGGGCATGATCCTGGAGTCCTGGGATTGAGTCCACATCCCTGCAGGCAGCCTCTGCCTGTGTCTCTGCCTCTATCTCTCTCTCTCTCTCTGTGTCTCTCATGAATGAATAAATAACAAAATCTTTAAAAAAAAAAAAAAAACTTGCTATGTGTCAAATACCAGTTCGGTGATAGTACCGAACATTGGGGAACTCAGTCAGATAGAAGAAAGAATGCCATCCCAAAATTAGCAATACAAACTTAGAAAGCTTTTACTCATTGGGTATGACAGACATACCGGGTGAGGCCAATGAGCTTTTCAAATGCCCCAGGAAAATATTTGGATCTTGAATTTAAAAATCAAATTGCTCACTCTAAAATATGAAATCAACTGCCAAGTCAAAAATCACAAAGATTTAATTGGATGTCTATAAACATATGTCAACTTCATTCATGGTGATATTCAGAATTCATAAACATTTCATTATACTTGAATACAATTTGTAGGTTAGATTTTCTCAACTATGGACAATGACTGCTGAGAAATCATAGCTGACTTCAAATCAAATGAGTTATTTGTGGCCAAATAATTTTGAAGCCTATTTTAGAAACTGTCACAAGCGATGGCTCAGTGGTTGGGCGTCTGCCTTTGGCTCAGGGATGACCCCAGGGTCCTGGGATGGAGTCTTGCATCGGGCTCCCTGCAGGGAGCCTGCTTCTTTCTCTACCTGTGTCTCTGCCTCTCTCTCTCTCTGTGCCTCTCATGAATAAATAAATAAATAAAATCTTAAGAAAAAAAAACCCTCATAAAACTGTATACTGGCCAAATATTTTATTTTATTATTTTATTTTATTTTATTTTATTTTATTTTATTTTATTTTATTTTATTTTATTTATTTTATTTTATTTTATTTTAATTTTATTTTATTTTATTTATTTTATTTTATTTTATTTTATTTTATTTTATTTTATTTTATTTATTTTATTTTATTTTATTTTATTTTAATTTTATTTTATTTTATTTATTTTATTTTATTTTATTTTATTTTATTTTTATTTTATTTTTCAAGTATATTATTTTAAATGTAGGATTTGGGTGCATTTTTGAATATGTTGACATGATGTAGGGTAGGGTCTCCAAAATAAAAAGTACCAAAGAGCTTATTGAAGTCTCAGAATCACCTGGGTATAGCAAGAAGGTATTTAAAAAGAAAGGCCTTCTTTGGAGATATGAAGTTTAAAATATGATGAAGAGTTTATTCAACAAAGGAAGAGAAAATACATACACATTCATCAGAGCTAGCAGGTCACTATGCACGCTGGAAGATAGAAAGAGGGTCTGAAGAAATATTAAGGCTGAACAGAGAACAACTCAGAAGAAAAGGAACTGTGAAGGTTCCTAAACAAGAAAATGACATGATCAGATGCACTTTCTTTTTTTTTTTTTTTTTTTTTTTTTTTTAGTAAGATAACCCCAGTGGCAACAGGGACAATACGTGTAGCGGGCATAACCATGCAGAGGCCACTGCAATATAAGACAGATGAAAGATGATGAGAGCCAAAGCTCCGGCTGGAAATGTCCAAATTCAAGAGACATTGCAGCTTGGAGATAAAAACAGTTTCTTACTCTGTGCTAAGCCTTTGAGAGCAATTCTGAGAAAGAAGTGTTGAGTGGGATCATTTTCTCTGAGGCACAAGTTATTTTATAAAGTGGGTAAATCCAATCCATCGCAACCGTTAATGTCTCCCTTCTCTTTTAAAAATAGAGTGTGATTCTCTTTTGTTGAATCCGCCAAAAATTTGAGTGCCTTTTGTGTAAGCAACGCTATTACTTGCTAGAAGATAGCAGGTGTCGTCATAGAGTTTGGAACATGGCTATGGCTCCTTGACTATCCTTTTGCCTGTTCTTTGTACTTGGATTGGTGTGTTTGTTTGTTGTTTGTTTGTTTTGTCTTCAGCCAGTTTGGTTGCCATCCCCAAACAACGTCCTCATTGTGAACCAGGTTGCTGACCTCACTACTCCTTTCATGTTCCTACCGACAAGCCCCTGGTTATGCCTGGCTTGGGCCGGCCGGTATCAAGCCAGTGTACCTGCCCTGCGACCCATCAATATCCTTCACCCAGCATTACTCTCATGTTGGCTTTCCCTTCTAACCTTCTACTGACTGCATTTGTCTGCTAAATTTGCAGCTCTGCGCCTTCTTTTCATTCTTAAGTTCTAATATTTTAAAGCCTATTATAAATTGTCTCAATTCTATTGTTTATAACCTAATAATATCTTAACATATTTAATAAGATCATGACAACCCCTGCAATTCATTACTCTTTCTAGTCCTAGAGACAATGATAATAAAGGAAAGGAAATGTGATTTATATATCATCAGGTAAGCAAGAAACCTGCTTATCCTAAGAGAGGTGGTAAAGAAAGATTTTATTATTGCCTTTTAAAAAATATAGTGATTGAGCCAGAGAAAGGTCAACTGGCCATAGCTACCCATTATTCAGTTTCCATGCCAAGATGAAATCCATGCTTCAAATCTATTTCCATACCCTGCTCACAAACTTTTTGGGTCTTTTTCTTAAGAATCCTTTACCTCAACAGAAACCCAGCACAATTCTTATAAGGATGTGTATCTTACAAATTGATGTTTGCCTCTGTGGATCAGATATTTATTTTTGTTTTACTTGAACTGGTTCAAGTTGCATTCCCCTGAAGATCATTGTTCTGGCAGTCTCCATCACTCTTGGTGGGCGGGGGGGGGGGGGGGGGGTAGGAAAAGAGACAGATGAGATAATTGGCTCTCTTCTTCTTTCTATCCCCGCTCCTGCCTTCCTTTTCATCCCTAGGTTTTCCCATTGTTAAATCCTGTACCAATAAAGTGAAAAATGAAATCTAGAAAAGAAGAATGTGAAGAGTTCATGAGGTCCTCTAATTAGCCACTGAGTCATAATGGCCTTATCTACAGTGTTCTCTGGTTGGCTATGTTAAAAAATAACATTATCTGAGGACATTCATAAAATAATAAGTGTTCAATAAATTTTGTGTTTTTTTTCCTTCAGTTCACTCCAACCAACAATTTAAGTTCAGTTATTTCTCTAGTCCCAAATTGCATGTTATTCTAATTATGCATAGATCATACATTAACCACCATATTTTTTAAATTATTCATTTTGCATATTAGCCATCTTGTAATTGTATTCATTAAAATGATCCTTATTTGAACATCCATTTCGTGCAACCTTCAGCTTGCTGAACATTTCTGCATACCCTGGATCTATGGGCTTCGTTTGGCTTTCTTTGTTGAATTACTAGCAAATATAGAGAACTGCTTTTGTGCAGTTTTATTTGAATTTTGAAGGCAGGTAATTTACTAATCCTCCTTTCAGATGCTTCCTTTGTTCTTTCCTGAGATGTGTATTGACTGAATGTTTCAAGGGCTTTATTGTTTAAAGTCAATGAGGAAATGGAATTCCCTTTGATAAACTAAACTTGTTGACCTAGTCCTTTGCAGAAATAAAAAAAATCATCATTGTATAAATATATGTTGATGGAGATGATTGTACCTCTTGGTGAAACATGTAGCTGCCTGTCTTTATAAGAGCTGATGTCTTAATAGGACAGCATAACTTCCTTTTTTTTCCTGTTGTAACTTTAACCATCTAAAGATGTTGGCAGTAAAGTAAAAGAAGCAGGAAGTTGAATAAAGACATTAATAATTTGTAGAAATCTACAAATCCTCATTCTCATAGACACTTCCTCTCCTATGCTACATCTATATTTAAATAAACAATTTACTTTCTTGGAAGCATTTCTAAACATTCTCCAATGAAGCCTTTCCGCCCCGGTGACCTTCATCTGGGTACCACATGCATGCTCAGTTGCTCCCCTACCATTGCATCCCACACTTCACACAGACTTTCACTGAACTGAGATGCTTGCTGGAGAAAAATAAGGAAAAGTGATACTCAAGAAGTAGGAGACGAGTTCTACGGCCACAGTTCACCATTCATTCTCACATTCAGCAAATCACTGAAATTCTCTGGGCATCATGAATCTTATCTGTGAAAGTGAGATATGATATCTTCTTAAAACTAGATGATCTCTGAATTCTCTCTCAAATTTAAGACTTGTTCTCATATAAGTATATGAAATGGACTTTAAGTCTTATCTGATATAAGCTTCGTATTTTTAAACATGGCAGCACATATGTAATCTGTTATTTTAAACACGTGTAAGATATCTGGGCTTACCATCCCTATCTCTAATAAGAGATAAAAAACAATTATTATAGAAAAGCAAAGCAAAATATCTTAACAGCTAGCCCCATAATGTCTCTTAGGGTAGAAACAAAGCTATCTCTGTTTAGAGAGATTACCTTGAAAGGTTGCTTGTTAGAAGAAGGTGAGGCACACGTTCAGAGGAACCAAGGCAACAAAAGAGGTAGCTAGACCACATTGAACCGAAATGTTTTATTGGAAGCCAGTGAAGCAGAGAAGGGAAAAGATAGAAAAACGAGGATGGCCAAACAGCATGATGGACATCAGAAGTCTCAGATGGATTTATACTTCTCATTTTGACTTGAGTAAATCCCACACATGTATATGCTAGAAAGTCTGCTTCACACACAAAATTCTGGTGTGAGTAGTTTTTACAGTAGAAATTATAGAAAATGCCTAAGTTCTGTTTCTGAGTCCATGCTTTATAGCTGATGGATAGTAAAGTCCAGAAGTGAGATGTTCTCTAAACTGAGATAATTCAGTAAAAATAGAATCTCAGAACCACAGTAGTAGAACATGAAAATCCTTACAGCATGAAAACCTTAGGATAGTTGTTAAATTTTCTTTGGATCATGGTTTGAATCTAACTTTTCTGAATATTAAGGGCAGGAGACCAATCCCAACTGATATCTGAATAATGATGAGAAGGTTGGGGACAAAGAACAGGATAGATATTAGGAGAATTTGTACTTCCAGAGAAATTTAATCCTGAAGAAGTAAAAGAACCCGTAAGTGGGGAGGGGGGGAAAGGATTGTCAGTAAAAAGAAGAGCTTTATAACCAATATAATTAAGAACTGAACCAAAAGGTCACAGGTGATTTATAACAAGTTGGGACAGAGAAGTGGGGAGCAATCCAGAAAAGAAATGTGAGACCTTGAAGGAGATGCTATGAGGTTAGACTCTATCTTAACATGCACAACAAGTTCTCATAAAATTAGCATTCCTTTTTGAATCATAATTATTGTAACATTAAAGGAAATAATTGAAATGAATTAGTAGTCTTCTTCAATAAATGTCTTAGCTACTATTTCAACTAATAGAACAGATGCATTTCCAGAATTCATTTATAATAGTAAGATGAAAAGCAACATAAAATGAAGGTGACTAATGTGAGAGAGGAAAAAAAAAATTGGACTCAAAGTTCTAGGAAGTAAATTCAAACCCTGCTTTAGCTATTGAAAATTATGTATTGAATTTCTGTGTGCCAGACTTTGTGTTACATGCAAAGGTATAAAAGTGATTACCATGGGACGCCTGGGTGGCTCAGCCATTAAGCATCTGCCCCTGGCTCAGGGCATGATCCCAGGGTCCTGGGATTGAGTCCCACATTGGGCTCCCCGCAGGGAGCCTGCTTCTCCTTCTACCTGTGTCTCTGCCTCTCTCTCTCTCTCTCTCTCTGTCTCTCATGAATAAATAAAATCTTTAAAAAAATATTTTAAAAAATGACAAAATGACTGACTACCATGGCCCCATGGTACTTCACAGTCTACCCAGAATGACTACTCATAGTCTACTCAAAAACAAAAAAAAAAAGAAAACTGATAACTCTATTATATATATATAGATAACAGATATATAATATATAAATGCTATTGTGTAAATTTGAGCTGTAAATGTAGTGTATTGTGGCAATAGAGAGCACTGATCCAAGAGCCAGATCATCAAGAGTTCAAATTCTGGTTAGAACCTTTAATAGTTGTGTGATCTTGAGTGATTTATGTAATGGCTCTTTGCCTCAGTTCCCCCACTAATAAAATGGAAATGCTAGGATTTCTTCCTGGGGTTATAGCAAGGATTAAATGAATTGAAAATTTTAAAATACAAAAAATAATCCTGGTACATAGACTTGTGTTATCACCATCCTCTTCACTATCATTATCATCATCAACATCATCATCATCACCACCACCATTATCACTATGGACACACTTAAACGGGAGGAGCTAATGTCCAGGAAAAACAGGAAAATCTTCACAAAGTAAATGAGACCTAAAGTGGGTTTTCCAGGTAGAAAAATGGGAAAATACATGCCAAACAGAATGACATACATATCCAAGGCAAGCCCATTGAATTGTGGGGTACGCCCATGGCAAGACTGAAGAGGTAAGATGAAACAAAATTGTGAAAGACCAACCACATGGGCCATGGTGTCTTTTAAATAGATGAATGATGGGCAGCCCGGGTGGCTCAGTGGTTTAGTGCTGCCTTCAGCCCAGGGCGTGATCCTGGAGACCCAGGATCGAGTCCCACATTGGGCTCCCTGCAGGGAGCCTGCTTTTCCCTCTACCTGTGTCTCTGCCTCTCTCTCTCTCTCTCTCTGTGTGTGTGTCTCATGAATAAATAAATAAAATATTTTAAAAGAATAAATAGATGAATGACATCAGAGTGCTTATGTTTCAGGATGATTACTCTGGTGGCCCCATCTAGAACCCTAAAATCTCAGTGACTTCCAACGAAGGGATATTTCCACCTATATCACATGTTGGTTGTGGGTCAGCCACATCTCTTCCATGTCCTCCTCCTTCCAGCAGCCAGGCCAAATGAACATCCTTCATTTGGGACATTGCTATTTTTTTTTGATAGAGAGGGAAGGGGGAGGATGGAACCACATGATGTCTCTTAAAACTTCTATCCATAGTGACCTATTATTTCTGCTTGGCCAAAGGAAATCACAGGGCCTAGTCTGATGTCAATGACATGAGGAATTATAATCTCCCCAAAGGGAGGAGTACCACAAATCAGGTTTGCAAAACCTAATCCCAATTGGGTGGTGAGCTATGATTCTCTGGGAAGGGTGGGGGGAGACAAACAGCTTATGATTCTTAGTTAGACTGGGATAATTTGGAATCTGTAAGTGGCTTATTCACTAGCCAGGAATCACATAGCCAAGACTGGCTAAAAGGTAAGGCTCAGCTGGGCTTCTCTCCCTCTCTCTGGAACCTCAGAGCCCCTCATGTGGCCTCTAGAGCATAATGAGTAGTCTTACGGACATCTCAGGGTTTCAAGAGACTGAGGCAAAAGCTGCTGGTTTTCTGGAGGTCATGTGTCCATTACACTCCTTGGTCAAGAGAGTTATAGGCCAGCCCAGATTCAAAGAGAGAAAATTAATCCCACCCCCTGAAGGGAAGAGGGTCAAAGAATCTGTGAGCAACCTCCATATAGGTAAAGGGTGGGAGGCAGATGGAGGAGCTATTTCTGACATAGCATATCAACAGGATATGCTGTTCACCTAAATGTGAAATGGAAATGGAAAAATAGAAGCCTGAAACAACCTGATCAAAGATGAGGGTCATTTCTGCAATGCTCATGCACAAGTACTGAAAGGACATTAATCTTAAAAGAGGGAATCGCTTTATCAGTCCCGAATTATCCAAGAAATTAAAAGGAAGAAATTTTTATCAAGATGGCAATCACATCCAAGAGATTTATTTCAAGATGTTATTTGTGTATGAGGCTTGTAAAAATGCTACAAAAACACACAAAAAAGCATATGTTAAATCAAAACAAACTTTATTTTAGAAAGTCACTTTAAGTATGTGGTGATATAATTAAGCCTTATTAATATGCTGTTTATTTAACAGATTAAAAATGCATAAGAAGCATGTCCTATTCATCTTAATTAGACAATATGCTTGTCACAATTATTTGCTTTATATTTTCATTTTTCATGAACATTTTGAGGATATCCATTGATGCTATTAGAATCAACTTTCCCCTTGGTTTGTAGTTCTCTGATCTCAGTACCTTGGCTCCCTTGAGGCACTACCCAGCATTTCTCACCTGACCCTCTGCCAATGCCTCATTGTTAGAGCTGATAGATCTAGGGCTAAGAACAGCTGCAAGAAAATGACCGTATGCATTTCAGTGTTCTCAACAATGTCCTCTCTATCCTTCTCTGATTCAGATTCAAAATATTCCTGTTCCCAAGTATTGCACACAGCTATGGGTGTGATATTGTAGATACTGTTGGACATAGAATATCAAATTCTAGAGCTGCAAGAGATATTCAAGATTATTTCGTCCAATTATTTCCAAACTCAATTATTTACTCACCACTTTCTCCACTGACATACTTTTCTTCCTGTAAATTTATTTATACTTTTTATTTAGTACATTTTAAGAGAAAAAGTATATACTGCATTAGAAATTCAACACTAATAGAATTTTCTATAAATTAAAGATGATAATATAAATGAACACATGCAAGACAAAATAATATTGATAGATTCTAGTTAGATGTTTTCACTTGCCTGAAGTTCAATATCTGAGGTCTCCTCACTTTGTTATAAAAGTAAATTCCTAAGTCTGAGATTACCAGGATCACACTGAAGTTTTCTCTTTGAACAGAAAGATTAGAGAAAAGTTGTGAAAGCATAAACACCTTCTCCATGTCATCCAATGGTCAGCTCCTTTGAGGCACCACAAATCTTTTTTTTTTTTTTTAAGTAGCATGGAGTCCTTGTTTGCAAACATTTCTTATTCCTTTCTTCCATTCCTTACTCTCATTGAGTACACTCTGTGTTCAAATCTTGGTTTCTGATACCATTACCCATAAAAGGATCCAGGGCTCTTCGAGAAATGGTTGATTTTAAGACTGAAAGAGGAAATATACAAGATGAGCCTGGAGCACTGGAAAGTGCCAGAAAGCACAGAAATTCTGGGGGGAAAAATTAAGTCACAAAGATGGGGATATGTCAAAGAGACATAAGAGTCAACCAAAGGAGCATCCAATGGTCAAGCCTGGAGTAATATTAGCAATAAAATATAGTAGTTTTGGGTTACAGCCTGAGGTATAAAATAAATATCCAGGAGTCCATGTGGAGAAAAATAAATGATTGAATTAATAGGGAAAAAGAGACAAATAATGCAGAAAAAATCCAAATAATTTATGTAGATACTTCGTCTCAGAAAAGTATAGTATAACTTCCTATTCATTAGATATGTGTTGAGAATACTGACTCTCTTCAACAGTATGGAAAAGTAGAAAACTTGACAGTGAAGAAACCTGACAAACATTACCTCAGCAACAATGATCAAGGTCAATAACAAAAGTGAAAAGTTATGTTGATAGTATGTAGCCTTCATGCAATGTGGTGAAAATAACCACAGCTCCAGTATAATCATAAGAAAACATTAGGCAAATCCCAACAGAGCAGCATTCTACAGAACATCTGACTAGTACTACTCAAAACAATCAAGGTCTTCAAGAACAAAAAGAAAAATGTGAATCATGACAGCTAAATGTAATGTGGTATCTTGAGAGACACCTGGAACCAATAAAAAAAAAAAACCTACATTAAGTGAAAACTAAAGAAATTTTAATAAAGTATGGCTGTTCATTCATAATCATAATGAATTATTAATCATTAATAATAAATAAGTTATTAGTAATTGTAGCATGTGTACCGTGCTAATGGAAGATGTTAATAATAGGGGAAACTGGGTGTATGGAATATGGAAACCATGCTATCTTTGCAACTTTTCTGTAAATCTAAAAGTCTTCTAAAGAGTAAAGTCTATTTTAAGAACACGCATATATTTATCCATTTAAATAGATTTTTCCAAGTGTCTAACTGATGCCAAGGTCCACACTAGATGCAGGGAAACAACATGGTAGTTGCCTTCATGGAAATAGGCACAAAAAAGTTATGATGCTCCTTCAAAGTCACACAGCTGGAAAAGAATAGTTGAAATAGCCTCCAGGCCCTTGATTTTGCCACTCAACTTTATCAATCTACTTCTCTCTATATTACGGCATGTTCAAGAAAATAGTCCTTGTTGTGTCACCTTTAAGGTGTTAAGTAATCCTTTGAATCAATCAGGAAATATTAAGAATGTACGATGTCCCCAGGACTGAGCTAATTGGCCAGGAGTGAAAAAGGGAATCAGTGGTCTCTACCCCAACCCACAACTAATATGCTCTTTCTGTGACTGTAGAATAAGTACATAAGCAGGAGATTTAAGGATAATTCTCAGTAAATTTTAGAGTTAGGAACCATAAAATAAATGGAAAGTTTTCAGAGGAAAAGAGGACTTGAACTAGATTGTTGTAGGTAGAGTATTCGTTCAGAACAGGGATTACTCATTAAGGTAGTAGAGTGTGGTATTTAAGAACATGATCTTAAAAGCTGAGCTTCCAGAGTTTTCTAATGCTGGCTACTCTATTTGCAAGATGTATAATCTCCAGCAACCTGCTGAAGCTCATCTGCTTTCCTCATTTTTAAAATGGGGTAATAATGGCATTTTCTTGATAGGGTTGATTTGAGGGTCCCATGATGTATCATTCAGGATCCTAAGAGAAATGATGACATACTCACCCTTGGGAAATTCGAGGAGAATCTATTTACAAAGGGGCTGTCATTGAAGATGTGTATATGGAGGAACCCAAAGAACTTGAAAGTCTCATTGGCTTAAGAGATGGGAGAAGGGAATTTTTACTGGAACCCAAAAGGAGAATCATGGGAAGTCTGCCTTCTTATGAAGAGCAGTGCCCTTTGATGGAGTCAGAAAATTAACACTCAGATCTCACACTCTTCTCTCCTTCCACTTTCTAGAAGATCTCCTTAATGTTCCTATGCAGCCAGAAGCAGAGGGCAGACTTGATGATGTAGTCTCTGCGGGTCAGTCTCCAAGGACAGAGAACAGAATGACAGATCTGGAAGGGCCAACTTGAATTAATACACATAAATATTTAGAACATATCTAGCACACAGTAATGCCCAATAAATATTAACTATTATGATTATTGTTATTATGTCTATGTTATCAGTATTTGCCACAGTTTCCATATTTCATAGGTGCTTTTAAAAGGTTCCAGTGAAGAGTGAAGGATGAGAGACCAAAAAGCAGGGTAGAGATTGCCTAGCATGTCAAAGTGGTATGAGTCATAGTCATGTATATACAATTGATCATAAATACGTAACTGATAATGACAGGAGTTTAAATGAGTTGGAAGCTGAACATTAGAGAATGGCAAGAAATAA
This sequence comes from Canis lupus dingo, assembly GCF_003254725.2. Taxonomy (NCBI): domain Eukaryota; kingdom Metazoa; phylum Chordata; class Mammalia; order Carnivora; family Canidae; genus Canis; species Canis lupus. The sequence continues at coordinate 87,076,619 of NC_064245.1, forward strand.
AGTCACAGAGTAACCCCTGAAGTCTTTATTAAAAAAATCACATTATTAAAATATATATTGTTCCACACAGAGGGACAACTTAAGAAGTGGTAAGAGGCAATGAAGTGTGAGGGAGAGATTCAGGCTTTGAGACACAGAACTATGTTCACTCACCTCCATGTGTCTTTTAGCAAATTTCCTTCCCCCAAGCCTGTCATGATTAACTTCAGGTGTTGACTTGACTGAGCCACAGAGGGCCCAGACATTTGGTCACACATTATTCTGGGTGTGTCTATGACAGTGTTTTTGGGTGAGATTAACATTTGAATGGGTAGACTAAGCAAAGGAGACTTCCTGTCCCCTCTATACCCCATTGTAGGTAGGATCCATTCAATCAACTGAAGAGCTGAATAGAACAAGAAGTCTGTGTAAGAAGGAACTCTTCTGACTGCCAGGCTAGGACACTGGTCTTTTCTGGCCTTTGGGCTCTGACAGAAACATTGGCTCTTCTAAGGTCTCAACCCTGGCGGCTTTCAGACTGGAACTTATACCATCGCTCTCTTAGTTCTCAGATCTTCATATTCAGACTGGAACTACAGCATCTGCTCTCCTGGTCTCCAGTTTGCTGATATCAGATCTTGGGACTGGTCAGCCTCCATAACTCGGTAAGACCATTTCTTATAAATCTATGCATATTACGCATAGATTTCCATGTGTACATATTACATATACATTCTATTGGTTCTATTTCTCTGGATAACTCTAATACAAAGCCCCAGTGCCCTAATTTATAAAAGAGATATTATCAGTTGAATTCAGTGAGAAAACTCTACGCAAAGTGGCCAGCACATAGTAGGCATTCAGTGAATGTATTGGTTTCTCCTGCACAGTTGAGGGATTGCAAGCACAGCAAGTAGAAATAAAACAGAGGACTATCTTTCTAATAGACATCCTTCCTGCCTCCAGTTTTTAATAGAGTCCATTAATATCTATCAAACATTCCTGGGAATGGAAATATAAAGCTATCCTTGCTGTATATGTGGCAGCCTAATGAGCCAGCTTCTCCCAGAGAGGCAATAATTTACTCAAAGGTCCCAAAGTGGCCAGCATGAGTTAAGACAGCTTTCCAAATTGACCAGTTCTTGCACAAAGAGATTGCATTATTATGCTACCCTTTCTATGTGATTTGTTCAACGAGGCTCTGTGCAGGATAAACCAATGTAGATGTCTGCCCTCTAGGACCTTTCCCTGTGGGGATTTCAATGCCAACTTCAATCCCCCTGAAACCACGCAGTCAGCGCTCCTAGTCCCAGGCCAATGGAATTTTCTCAGACTAAGTCATGTTTATCTATTCCTTGGGGAGGAGCCAGAGGAAAGATGACATTGGGCAATTTCTCAAGCTCCATTTCTCAGTAAAATGTCTCAAAATTTGTGCACATAGAGCTTTTTTAGGTTGGCCAATCCATATTAGATGATGATATATGTCACTTCACAGTGATGGAAGGCCCGGCTGCAGAAGCCATTTTCTGGAGTCAAGGATTGCAGTCCCACTGCTAATTCAGCAAGGGAGATATTTATGACCTTAACAATGGTACCAGAAGGCTCCTGCCTTCCGAGTCTGGATGGTGCCTATGGAAAGACCGAACTGCATTTTCTTCACCAGAATTTGACGCTTAAACACGTGAGAAAGTACATACAGAAGCAACATGGCTAAATAGAATTATTTCCAAAAAAAGATCTAGTAGAAAGAGCATTGCCTTAGAAAGTAGAAAACTGAGTTGTCAGCCCTCTTCTAGTCTAACTAGCACTGTCACCTTGGGTGAGTCACAGTCTTTTTTGGATGAAATTGTGTGACCTGAAAAATGGGTTAATAACATCAATCTAACTTTAAAGCCTAGGGAAAGTGAGAGTTTCTGAAGTTCCTTCCAGCTCTAGGATATCTAAAATTATGCTTTTTATTGTGAAGGCAACATTGATCAGTATCAGACTACTCATACTTGACGCATTCCCTTTCTATGGTAAGACCATGCCTTATAAATCTATACATATTGTATGTACATAGATTTCCATATGTACATATGACATGTAGATCTGTACATGATTTGACATGCTTTGACGTGCTTTGATCTGACAAAGCAGTTTTATGTATGCTGCTTAACTTAATACAGCAGTCCTCCTAAAGATTGGCAAAGCAAAACTACCATTCTCATTTGACAAATGAAAACACTGATGCTCAGAGGGATAAATGACTTACCTAATGTTGCTTTCCCATGAAAATACCAAGCACATTGCTGTCTCAGTTTCACTGAGAGTCCTCTTCTCAGCGATCTCTTACATATATTTCTTCACTCCACCCAGGTCTCTCTGCTCAAATGCCACTTTCTAAGAGGCTTCCCTTCTTATCACCCAAATAAAACAGTATATCACTCTGTCCCTTCACATTGCTTTAGTCTTCTTCATAGAACTTCATATTTCAAGATAAAATCATCACTTGTATGTTTCTTTATTTATTGCTCCTTTGCCTCCCCTAAAAATTAAGCTTTGTAAGAGCAGGAGCTGTGTCAATTTTTGCTCATTCCCATATTTCTAACACCTAGAATAGTGCTTGGTCAGTAGTAGTCACTCAATAAACAATCATTAGTAAATGAATGAATAAATGAGGTAAACAGAGAAGCCACTGGAAACTTTAGTTTTTATATTTAGAAAAAAATGGAGGGTACCCTTGTCCCTTTACTGAGTTTTGAGTTTTGATTAATTTCCTAGTATATCTTGATTGATTTTTATCTTATATGTACTTTTAATCTCTCTTTCTCAAGAAAAATTGGGCCCTCTTTTCATTTTTTCCCTTAAGCCAAGGGGAAATGTAATTATGATTTTCTAGTTCAGGATTCAGAGGAGTGATCCTTCAGGTAGAAAGTAAAAGTAAAAATCCGTGATTTCCAAATCTGGTTGTATATGAAAATCACTAGGGGACATTTTTAACACTAAATTCCTGAGCCCTACCCTTGAAAAATTCTAATTCATTGGGTGTATGGTAGAACCAGAATGTGTACACTTTCAACCTTCCCAATTGATTCAAATGCACGGCCATGTTGGAAAACTAATGAGTTCCCTGATAAAGATTCCTTTCTGCTCTCTGGATTGTTCTCTGGGACTTGAGCAAGTACCAGCATGGTTACAGCCATAAGATCTGCATTGGAAGAATAAAAGTCATGTTAGCCTCAGGCACAATTCCAAAATGAGTTAGCCATGGGGATTTCTGAGTAAGTGTGTTGAGCACAGAGGTCAAGCAGGTATACTTTCCTTATCCTAAAGATATATCCTCAGGGAACAGACATCCAATCACTCTGCTGGGTGTGAAATAAAGCTTTTGTTCCCCATAAGGAACACTTGTAAACACAAAATAGTACAACCCAAAATCTAGAAGCAAGAATTAAAGCAAAAATTTGGCTCAATACATACACTG